>NC_141691.1:1683284603-1684019603 GCF_964263255.1 Lissotriton vulgaris
TTTTTATCCCCATAGTCTCTCACTATTCTTCTGTCACGCTCACACCCTATAACTCAGCCATACTCCCACACTCATCTTCTTTCAGACTTTCTCCTTTACTTTTCTTTCTTGCTCTTCCCTTCTTTTTCTCCTTCACTCTTTTCCCTTCCTTTATTCTCCTTACTTCACTTTACTAACTCCTTTTCTTACTCCCTGTGTCCTCTTAGTTCTACACTCCCCTTCCATCATTCTCTCTCTGTTAGCCTCATTCTTTCCGTCCAATTAGTCTCTCACTCCTCTTCTTTCACACTCACTCTGTATAACTCAGCCATACTCCCACACTCACCTTCTTTCAGCCTTTCTCCTTTACTTTCCTTGCTCTCTCTTCCCTTCCTTCGCTCCTTCACTCTTTTCCCTTCCCTTACTTTCCTTACTCCACTTCACTAACTCCTTGTCTTATTCCCTCTGTCCTCTTAGTTCTGCACTCCCCTTCCTTCATTCTCTCTCTGTTAGCCTCATTCTTTCCGCCCCCTTAGTCTCTCACTCCTCTACTGTCAGGCTCACACCCTATAACTCAGCCATACTCCCACGCTCACCTTCTTTCAGACTTTCTCCTTTACTTTTCTTTCTTGCTCTTCCCTTCTTTTGCTCCTTCACTCTTTTCCCTTCCTTTATTCTCCTTACTTCACTTTACTAACTCATTTTCTTACTCCCTGTGTCCTCTTAGTTCTACACTCCCCTTCCTCATTCTCTCTCTGTTAGCCTCATTCTTTCCATCCCCTTAGTCTCTCACTCCTCTTCTGTCATGCTCACTCCCTATAACTAAGCCATATTCCCACACTCACCTTCTTTCAGACTTTCTCCTTTACTTTTCTATCTCTCTCTTCCCTTCTCTTGCTCCCTCACTATTTTCCCTTCCTTTATTCTCCTTACTTCACTTTACTAACTCATTTTCTTACTCCCTGTGTCCTCTTAGTTCTACACTCCCCTTCCCTCATTCTCTCTCTGTTAGCCTCATTCTTTTCGTCCCCTTGGTCTCTCACTCCTCTTCTGTCACACTCACTCCGTATAACTCAGCCATACTCCCACACTCACCTTCTTTCAGGCCTTCTCCTTTACTTTCCTTTCTGTCACTTCCGTTCTTTCGCTCCTTCACTTTTTTCCCTTCCCTTACTTTCCTTACTCCACTTCGCTAACTCCTTGTCTTACTCCCTCTGTCCTCTTAGTTCTACACTCCCCTACCTTCCTTCTCTTTCGTTTACCCTCATTCTCTCCGTCCTCTTAGTCTCTGACTCCTCTTCTGTCATGCTCACTCCCTATAACTCAGCCATACTCACACACTCACCTTCTTTCACACTTTCTCCTTTACTTTCCTTCCTCTCTCTTCCCTTCTTTTTCTCCTTCACTCTTTTCCCTTCCCTTACTTTCCTTACTCCATTTCACTAACTCCTTGTCTTACTACCTCTGTCCTCTTAGTTCTGCACTCCCCTTCCTTCATTCTTTCTCTGTTAGCCTCATTCTTTCCGCCCCTTAGTCTCTCACTCCTCTTCTGTCACGCTCACACCCTATAACTCAGCTATACTCCCACACTCACCTTTTTTCTGACTTTCTCCATTTCTTTTCTTTCTCTATATTCCCTTCTTTTGCTCCTTCACTCTTTCCCCTTCCTTTATTCTCCTTACTTCACTTTACTAATTCCTTTTGTTACTCCCTCTGTCCTCTTAGTTCTGCACTCCCCTTCCCTCATTTTCTCTCTGTTAGCCTCATTCTCTCCGTCCTCTTAGTCTCTCACTCCTCTTCTATCACGCTCACTCCCTATAACTCAGCCATACTCCCACACTCACCTTCTTTCAGACTTTCTCCTTTACTTTTCTTCCTCTCTCTTCTCTTCATTCACTCCTTCACTCTTTTCCCTTCCCTTACTTTCCTTACTCCACTTTACTAACTCCTTGGCTTACTCCCTCTGTCCTCTTAGTTCTGCACTCCCCTTCCTTCATTCTCTCTCTGTTAGCGTCATTCTTTCCATCCCCTTAGTCTCTCACTCCTCTTCTGTCACACTCACTCCGTATAACTCAGCCATACTCCCACACTCACCTTCTTTCAGACCTTCTCCATTACTTTACTTTCTGTCCCTTCCCTTCTTTTGCTCCTTCACTCTTTTCCCTTCCCTTACTTTCCTTACTCCACTTCACTAACTCCTTCTCTTACTCCCTCTGTCCTCTTAGTTCTATACTCCCCTTCCCTCATTCTCTCTCTGTTAGCCTCATTCTCTCTGTCCTCTTAGTCTCTCACTCCTTTTCTGTCACACTCACTCCCTATAACTCAGCCATACTCCCACACTCACCTTCTTTCAGACTTTCTCCTTTACTTTCCTTCCTCTCTCTTCCCTTCCTTCACTCCTTCACTCTTTTCCCTTCCCTTACTTTCCTTACTCCACTTCACTAACTCCTTGTCTTACTCCCTCTGTCCTCTTAGTTCTACACCCCCCTTCCTTCATTCTCTTTCTGTTAGCCTCATTCTCTCCGTCCTCTTAGTCTCTCACTCCTCTTCTGTCACGCTCACTCCCTATAACTCAGCCATACTCCCACACTCACCTTCTTTCAGACTTTCTCCTTTACTTTCCTTCCTCTCTCTTCCCTTCTTTTGCTACTTTACTCTTTTCCCTTCCCTTACTTTCCTTACTCCACTTCACTAATTCCTTGTCATACTCCCTCTGTCCTCTTAGTTCTGTACTCCCCTTCCTTCATTCTCTCTCTGTTAGCCTCATTATTTCCGTCCCCATAGTCTCTCACTCCTCTTCTGTCACGCTCAAACCCTATTACTCAGCCATACTCCCACACTCACCTTCTTTCAGACCTTCTCCTTTACTTTCCTTCCTCTCTCTTCTCTTCTTTCACTCCTTCACTCTTTTCCCTTCTCTTACTGTCCTTACTCCACTATACTAGCTCTTTCTCTTACTCCCTCTCTCCTCTTAGTTCTACACTCCCCTTCCTTCATTCTCTCTCTGTTAGCCTCATTCTTTCCGTCCCCTTAGTCTCTTACTCCTCTTCTGTCACGCTCACACCCTATAACTCAGCCACACTCCCACACTCACCTTCTTTTAGACCTTCTCCTTTACTTTCCTTCCTCTCTCTTCCTTTAGTTCACTCCTTTACTCTTTTCCCTTCCCTTACTTTCCTTATTCCACTATACTAACTCTTTCTCTTACTCCCTCTGTCCTCCTAGTTCTACACTCCCTTTCCCTCATTCTCTCTCTGTTAGCCTCATTCTTTCCATCCCCATAGTCTCTCACTATTCTTCTGTCACTCTCACTCCCTATAACTCAGCCATACTCCCACACTCACCTTCTTTCAGACTTTCTCCTTTACTTTTCTTTCTTGCTCTTCCCTTCTTTTGCTCCTTCACTCTTTTCCCTTCCTTTATTCTCCTTACTTCACTTTACTAACTCCTTTTCTTACTTCCTGTGTCCTCTTAGTTCTACACTCCCCTTCCCTCATTCTCTCTCTGTTAGCCTCATTCTTTCCATCCCCTTAGTCTCTCACTCCTCTTCTTTCACACTCACTCCGTATAACTCAGCCATACTCCCACACTCACCTTCTTTCAGACCTTCTCCTTTACTTTCCTTCCTCTCTCTTCCCTTCTTTTGCTCCTTCACTCTTTTCCCTTCCCTTACTTTCCTTACTCCACTTCACTAACTTCTTGTCAAACTCCCTCTGTCCTCTTAGTTCTGTACTCCCCTTCCTTCATTCTCTCTCTGTTAGCCTCATTCGTTCCATTCCCATAGTCTCTCACTATTCATCTGTCACGCTCACTCCCTATAACTCAGCCATACTCCCACACTCACCTTCTTTCAGACTTTCTCCTTTACTTTTCTTTTTTGCTCTTCCCTTCTTTTGCTCCTTCACTCTTTTCCCTTCCTTTATTCTCCTTACTTCACTTTACTAACTCCTTTTCTTACTCCGTGTGTCCTCTTAGTTCTACACTACCCTTCCCTCATTCTCTCTCTGTTAGCCTCATTCTTTCCATCCCCTTGGTCTCTCACTCCTCTTCTTTCACACTCACTCCGTATAACTCAGCCATACTCCCACACTCACCTTCTTTCAGACCTTCTCCTTTACTTTCCTTCCTCTCTCTTCCCTTCTTTTGCTCCTTCACTCTTTTCCCTTCCCTTACTTTCCTTACTCCACTTCACTAACTTCTTGTCAAACTCCCTCTGTCCTCTTAGTTCTACACTCCCCTTCCTTCATTCTCTCTCTGTTAGCCTCATTCTTTTTATCCCCATAGTCTCTCACTATTCTTCTGTCACGCTCACACCCTATAACTCAGCCATACTCCCACACTCATCTTCTTTCAGACTTTCTCCTTTACTTTTCTTTCTTGCTCTTCCCTTCTTTTTCTCCTTCACTCTTTTCCCTTCCTTTATTCTCCTTACTTCACTTTACTAACTCCTTTTCTTACTCCCTGTGTCCTCTTAGTTCTACACTCCCCTTCCATCATTCTCTCTCTGTTAGCCTCATTCTTTCCGTCCAATTAGTCTCTCACTCCTCTTCTTTCACACTCACTCTGTATAACTCAGCCATACTCCCACACTCACCTTCTTTCAGCCTTTCTCCTTTACTTTCCTTGCTCTCTCTTCCCTTCCTTCGCTCCTTCACTCTTTTCCCTTCCCTTACTTTCCTTACTCCACTTCACTAACTCCTTGTCTTATTCCCTCTGTCCTCTTAGTTCTGCACTCCCGTTCCTTCATTCTCTCTCTGTTAGCCTCATTCTTTCCGCCCCCTTAGTCTCTCACTCCTCTACTGTCAGGCTCACACCCTATAACTCAGCCATACTCCCACGCTCACCTTCTTTCAGACTTTTTCCTTTACTTTTCTTTCTTGCTCTTCCCTTCTTTTGCTCCTTCACTCTTTTCCCTTCCTTTATTCTCCTTACTTCACTTTACTAACTCATTTTCTTACTCCCTGTGTCCTCTTAGTTCTACACTCCCCTTCCTCATTCTCTCTCTGTTAGCCTCATTCTTTCCATCCCCTTAGTCTCTCACTCCTCTTCTGTCATGCTCACTCCCTATAACTAAGCCATATTCCCACACTCACCTTCTTTCAGACTTTCTCCTTTACTTTTCTATCTCTCTCTTCCCTTCTCTTGCTCCCTCACTATTTTCCCTTCCTTTATTCTCCTTACTTCACTTTACTAACTCATTTTCTTACTCCCTGTGTCCTCTTAGTTCTACACTCCCCTTCCCTCATTCTCTCTCTGTTAGCCTCATTCTTTTCGTCCCCTTGGTCTCTCACTCCTCTTCTGTCACACTCACTCCGTATAACTCAGCCATACTCCCACACTCACCTTCTTTCAGGCCTTCTCCTTTACTTTCCTTTCTGTCACTTCCGTTCTTTCGCTCCTTCACTTTTTTCCCTTCCCTTACTTTCCTTACTCCACTTCACTAACTACTTTTTTTACTCCCTTTTTCCTCTTAGTTCTACACTCCCCTTTCCTCATTCTCTCTCTGTTAGCCTCATTCTCTCCATCTTCTTAGTCTCTCACTCCTCTTCTGTCATGCTCACTCCCTATAACTCAGCCACACTCCCACACTCACCTTCTTTCAGACTTTCTCCTTTACTTTCCTTCCTTTCTCTTCCCTTCCTTCACTCCTTCACTCTTTTCCCTTCCCTTACTTTCCTTACTCCACTTCGCTAACTCCTTGTCTTACTCCCTCTGTCCTCTTAGTTCTACACTCCCCTACCTTCCTTCTCTTTCGTTTACCCTCATTCTCTCCGTCCTCTTAGTCTCTGACTCCTCTTCTGTCATGCTCACTCCCTATAACTCAGCCATACTCACACACTCACCTTCTTTCACACTTTCTCCTTTACTTTCCTTCCTCTCTCTTCCCTTCTTTTGCTCCTTCACTCTTTTCCCTTCCCTTACTTTCCTTACTCCATTTCACTAACTCCTTGTCTTACTACCTCTGTCCTCTTAGTTCTGCACTCCCCTTCCTTCATTCTTTCTCTGTTAGCCTCATTCTTTCCGCCCCTTAGTCTCTCACTCCTCTTCTGTCACGCTCACACCCTATAACTCAGCTATACTCCCACACTCACCTTTTTTCTGACTTTCTCCATTTCTTTTCTTTCTCTATATTCCCTTCTTTTGCTCCTTCACTCTTTCCCCTTCCTTTATTCTCCTTACTTCACTTTACTAATTCCTTTTGTTACTCCCTCTGTCCTCTTAGTTCTGCACTCCCCTTCCCTCATTTTCTCTCTGTTAGCCTCATTCTCTCCGTCCTCTTAGTCTCTCACTCCTCTTCTATCACGCTCACTCCCTATAACTCAGCCATACTCCCACACTCACCTTCTTTCAGACTTTCTCCTTTACTTTTCTTCCTCTCTCTTCTCTTCATTCACTCCTTCACTCTTTTCCCTTCCCTTACTTTCCTTACTCCACTTTACTAACTCCTTGGCTTACTCCCTCTGTCCTCTTAGTTCTGCACTCCCCTTCCTTCATTCTCTCTCTGTTAGCCTCATTCTTTCCGTCCCCTTAGTCTCTCACTCCTCTTCTGTCACACTCACTCCGTATAACTCAGCCATACTCCCACACTCACCTTCTTTCAGACCTTCTCCATTACTTTACTTTCTGTCCCTTCCCTTCTTTTGCTCCTTCACTCTTTTCCCTTCCCTTACTTTCCTTACTCCACTTCACTAACTCCTTCTCTTACTCCCTCTGTCCTCTTAGTTCTATACTCCCCTTCCCTCATTCTCTCTCTGTTAGCCTCATTCTCTCTGTCCTCTTAGTCTCTCACTCCTTTTCTGTCACACTCACTCCCTATAACTCAGCCATACTCCCACACTCACCTTCTTTCAGACTTTCTCCTTTACTTTCCTTCCTCTCTCTTCCCTTCCTTCACTCCTTCACTCTTTTCCCTTCCCTTACTTTCCTTACTCCACTTCACTAACTCCTTGTCTTACTCCCTCTGTCCTCTTAGTTCTACACCCCCCTTCCTTCATTCTCTTTCTGTTAGCCTCATTCTCTCCGTCCTCTTAGTCTCTCACTCCTCTTCTGTCACGCTCACTCCCTATAACTCAGCCATACTCCCACACTCACCTTCTTTCAGACTTTCTCCTTTACTTTCCTTCCTCTCTCTTCCCTTCTTTTGCTACTTTACTCTTTTCCCTTCCCTTACTTTCCTTACTCCACTTCACTAATTCCTTGTCATACTCCCTCTGTCCTCTTAGTTCTGTACTCCCCTTCCTTCATTCTCTCTCTGTTAGCCTCATTATTTCCGTCCCCATAGTCTCTCACTCCTCTTCTGTCACGCTCAAACCCTATTACTCAGCCATACTCCCACACTCACCTTCTTTCAGACCTTCTCCTTTACTTTCCTTCCTCTCTCTTCTCTTCTTTCACTCCTTCACTCTTTTCCCTTCTCTTACTGTCCTTACTCCACTATACTAGCTCTTTCTCTTACTCCCTCTCTCCTCTTAGTTCTACACTCCCCTTCCTTCATTCTCTCTCTGTTAGCCTCATTCTTTCCGTCCCCTTAGTCTCTTACTCCTCTTCTGTCACGCTCACACCCTATAACTCAGCCACACTCCCACACTCACCTTCTTTTAGACCTTCTCCTTTACTTTCCTTCCTCTCTCTTCCTTTAGTTCACTCCTTTACTCTTTTCCCTTCCCTTACTTTCCTTATTCCACTATACTAACTCTTTCTCTTACTCCCTCTGTCCTCCTAGTTCTACACTCCCTTTCCCTCATTCTCTCTCTGTTAGCCTCATTCTTTCCATCCCCATAGTCTCTCACTATTCTTCTGTCACTCTCACTCCCTATAACTCAGCCATACTCCCACACTCACCTTCTTTCAGACTTTCTCCTTTACTTTTCTTTCTTGCTCTTCCCTTCTTTTGCTCCTTCACTCTTTTCCCTTCCTTTATTCTCCTTACTTCACTTTACTAACTCCTTTTCTTACTTCCTGTGTCCTCTTAGTTCTACACTCCCCTTCCCTCATTCTCTCTCTGTTAGCCTCATTCTTTCCATCCCCTTAGTCTCTCACTCCTCTTCTTTCACACTCACTCCGTATAACTCAGCCATACTCCCACACTCACCTTCTTTCAGACCTTCTCCTTTACTTTCCTTCCTCTCTCTTCCCTTCTTTTGCTCCTTCACTCTTTTCCCTTCCCTTACTTTCCTTACTCCACTTCACTAACTTCTTGTCAAACTCCCTCTGTCCTCTTAGTTCTGTACTCCCCTTCCTTCATTCTCTCTCTGTTAGCCTCATTCGTTCCATTCCCATAGTCTCTCACTATTCATCTGTCACGCTCACTCCCTATAACTCAGCCATACTCCCACACTCACCTTCTTTCAGACTTTCTCCTTTACTTTTCTTTTTTGCTCTTCCCTTCTTTTGCTCCTTCACTCTTTTCCCTTCCTTTATTCTCCTTACTTCACTTTACTAACTCCTTTTCTTACTCCGTGTGTCCTCTTAGTTCTACACTACCCTTCCCTCATTCTCTCTCTGTTAGCCTCATTCTTTCCATCCCCTTGGTCTCTCACTCCTCTTCTTTCACACTCACTCCGTATAACTCAGCCATACTCCCACACTCACCTTCTTTCAGACCTTCTCCTTTACTTTCCTTCCTCTCTCTTCCCTTCTTTTGCTCCTTCACTCTTTTCCCTTCCCTTACTTTCCTTACTCCACTTCACTAACTTCTTGTCAAACTCCCTCTGTCCTCTTAGTTCTACACTCCCCTTCCTTCATTCTCTCTCTGTTAGCCTCATTCTTTTTATCCCCATAGTCTCTCACTATTCTTCTGTCACGCTCACACCCTATAACTCAGCCATACTCCCACACTCATCTTCTTTCAGACTTTCTCCTTTACTTTTCTTTCTTGCTCTTCCCTTCTTTTTCTCCTTCACTCTTTTCCCTTCCTTTATTCTCCTTACTTCACTTTACTAACTCCTTTTCTTACTCCCTGTGTCCTCTTAGTTCTACACTCCCCTTCCATCATTCTCTCTCTGTTAGCCTCATTCTCTCCGTCCTCTTAGTCTCTCACTCCTCTTCTGTCACACTCACTCCGTATAACTCAGCCATACTCCCACACTCACCTTCTTTCAGCCTTTCTCCTTTACTTTCCTTGCTCTCTCTTCCCTTCCTTCGCTCCTTCACTCTTTTCCCTTCCCTTACTTTCCTTACTCCACTTCACTAACTCCTTGTCTTATTCCCTCTGTCCTCTTAGTTCTGCACTCCCGTTCCTTCATTCTCTCTCTGTTAGCCTCATTCTTTCCGCCCCCTTAGTCTCTCACTCCTCTACTGTCAGGCTCACACCCTATAACTCAGCCATACTCCCACGCTCACCTTCTTTCAGACTTTTTCCTTTACTTTTCTTTCTTGCTCTTCCCTTCTTTTGCTCCTTCACTCTTTTCCCTTCCTTTATTCTCCTTACTTCACTTTACTAACTCATTTTCTTACTCCCTGTGTCCTCTTAGTTCTACACTCCCCTTCCTCATTCTCTCTCTGTTAGCCTCATTCTTTCCATCCCCTTAGTCTCTCACTCCTCTTCTGTCATGCTCACTCCCTATAACTAAGCCATATTCCCACACTCACCTTCTTTCAGACTTTCTCCTTTACTTTTCTATCTCTCTCTTCCCTTCTCTTGCTCCCTCACTATTTTCCCTTCCTTTATTCTCCTTACTTCACTTTACTAACTCATTTTCTTACTCCCTGTGTCCTCTTAGTTCTACACTCCCCTTCCCTCATTCTCTCTCTGTTAGCCTCATTCTTTTCGTCCCCTTGGTCTCTCACTCCTCTTCTGTCACACTCACTCCGTATAACTCAGCCATACTCCCACACTCACCTTCTTTCAGGCCTTCTCCTTTACTTTCCTTTCTGTCACTTCCGTTCTTTCGCTCCTTCACTTTTTTCCCTTCCCTTACTTTCCTTACTCCACTTCACTAACTACTTTTTTTACTCCCTTTTTCCTCTTAGTTCTACACTCCCCTTTCCTCATTCTCTCTCTGTTAGCCTCATTCTCTCCATCTTCTTAGTCTCTCACTCCTCTTCTGTCATGCTCACTCCCTATAACTCAGCCACACTCCCACACTCACCTTCTTTCAGACTTTCTCCTTTACTTTCCTTCCTTTCTCTTCCCTTCCTTCACTCCTTCACTCTTTTCCCTTCCCTTACTTTCCTTACTCCACTTCGCTAACTCCTTGTCTTACTCCCTCTGTCCTCTTAGTTCTACACTCCCCTACCTTCCTTCTCTTTCGTTTACCCTCATTCTCTCCGTCCTCTTAGTCTCTGACTCCTCTTCTGTCATGCTCACTCCCTATAACTCAGCCATACTCACACACTCACCTTCTTTCACACTTTCTCCTTTACTTTCCTTCCTCTCTCTTCCCTTCTTTTGCTCCTTCACTCTTTTCCCTTCCCTTACTTTCCTTACTCCATTTCACTAACTCCTTGTCTTACTACCTCTGTCCTCTTAGTTCTGCACTCCCCTTCCTTCATTCTTTCTCTGTTAGCCTCATTCTTTCCGCCCCTTAGTCTCTCACTCCTCTTCTGTCACGCTCACACCCTATAACTCAGCTATACTCCCACACTCACCTTTTTTCTGACTTTCTCCATTTCTTTTCTTTCTCTATATTCCCTTCTTTTGCTCCTTCACTCTTTCCCCTTCCTTTATTCTCCTTACTTCACTTTACTAATTCCTTTTGTTACTCCCTCTGTCCTCTTAGTTCTGCACTCCCCTTCCCTCATTTTCTCTCTGTTAGCCTCATTCTCTCCGTCCTCTTAGTCTCTCACTCCTCTTCTATCACGCTCACTCCCTATAACTCAGCCATACTCCCACACTCACCTTCTTTCAGACTTTCTCCTTTACTTTTCTTCCTCTCTCTTCTCTTCATTCACTCCTTCACTCTTTTCCCTTCCCTTACTTTCCTTACTCCACTTTACTAACTCCTTGGCTTACTCCCTCTGTCCTCTTAGTTCTGCACTCCCCTTCCTTCATTCTCTCTCTGTTAGCCTCATTCTTTCCGTCCCCTTAGTCTCTCACTCCTCTTCTGTCACACTCACTCCGTATAACTCAGCCATACTCCCACACTCACCTTCTTTCAGACCTTCTCCATTACTTTACTTTCTGTCCCTTCCCTTCTTTTGCTCCTTCACTCTTTTCCCTTCCCTTACTTTCCTTACTCCACTTCACTAACTCCTTCTCTTACTCCCTCTGTCCTCTTAGTTCTATACTCCCCTTCCCTCATTCTCTCTCTGTTAGCCTCATTCTCTCTGTCCTCTTAGTCTCTCACTCCTTTTCTGTCACACTCACTCCCTATAACTCAGCCATACTCCCACACTCACCTTCTTTCAGACTTTCTCCTTTACTTTCCTTCCTCTCTCTTCCCTTCCTTCACTCCTTCACTCTTTTCCCTTCCCTTACTTTCCTTACTCCACTTCACTAACTCCTTGTCTTACTCCCTCTGTCCTCTTAGTTCTACACCCCCCTTCCTTCATTCTCTTTCTGTTAGCCTCATTCTCTCCGTCCTCTTAGTCTCTCACTCCTCTTCTGTCACGCTCACTCCCTATAACTCAGCCATACTCCCACACTCACCTTCTTTCAGACTTTCTCCTTTACTTTCCTTCCTCTCTCTTCCCTTCTTTTGCTACTTTACTCTTTTCCCTTCCCTTACTTTCCTTACTCCACTTCACTAACTCCTTGTCATACTCCCTCTGTCCTCTTAGTTCTGTACTCCCCTTCCTTCATTCTCTCTCTGTTAGCCTCATTATTTCCGTCCCCATAGTCTCTCACTCCTCTTCTGTCACGCTCAAACCCTATTACTCAGCCATACTCCCACACTCACCTTCTTTCAGACCTTCTCCTTTACTTTCCTTCCTCTCTCTTCTCTTCTTTCACTCTTTTCCCTTCTCTTACTGTCCTTACTCCACTATACTAGCTCTTTCTCTTACTCCCTCTCTCCTCTTAGTTCTACACTCCCCTTCCTTCATTCTCTCTCTGTTAGCCTCATTCTTTCCGTCCCCTTAGTCTCTCACTCCTCTTCTGTCACGCTCACACCCTATAACTCAGCCACACTCCCACACTCACCTTCTTTTAGACCTTCTCCTTTACTTTCCTTCCTCTCTCTTCCTTTAGTTCACTCCTTTACTCTTTTCCCTTCCCTTACTTTCCTTATTCCACTATACTAACTCTTTCTCTTACTCCCTCTGTCCTCCTAGTTCTACACTCCCTTTCCCTCATTCTCTCTCTGTTAGCCTCATTCTCTCCGACCCCTTAGTCTGTCACTCCTCTTCTGTCATGCTCACACCCTATAACTCAGCCATACTCCCACAGTCACCTTCTTTCAGACTTTCTCTTTTACTTTTCTTTCTCTCTCTTCCCTTCTTTTGCTCCTTCACTCTTTTCCCTTCCGTTATTCTCCTTACTTCACTTTACTAACTCCTTTTCTTACTCCCTGTTTCCTCTTAGTTCTACACTCCCCTTTGCTCATTCTCTCTCTGTTAGCCTCATTCTTTCCGCCCCCTTAGTCTCTCACTCCTCTTCTTTCACACTCACTCCGTATAACTCAGCCATACTCCCACACTCACCTTCTTTCAGACTTTCTCCTTTACTTTCCTTCCTCTCTCTTCCCTTCCTTCACTCCTTCACTCTTTTCCCTTCCCTTACTTTCCTTACTCCACTTCACTAACTCCTTGTCTTACTCCCTCTGTCCTCTTAGTTCTACACCCCCCTTCCTTCATTCTCTTTCTGTTAGCCTCATTCTCTCCGTCCTCTTAGTCTCTCACTCCTCTTCTGTCACGCTCACTCCCTATAACTCAGCCATACTCCCACACTCACCTTCTTTCAGACTTTCTCCTTTACTTTCCTTCCTCTCTCTTCCCTTCTTTTGCTACTTTACTCTTTTCCCTTCCCTTACTTTCCTTACTCCACTTCACTAACTCCTTGCCATACTCCCTCTGTCCTCTTAGTTCTGTACTCCCCTTCCTTCATTCTCTCTCTGTTAGCCTCATTATTTCCGTCCCCATAGTCTCTCACTCCTCTTCTGTCACGCTCAAAACCTATTACTCAGCCATACTCCCACACTCACCTTCTTTCAGACCTTCTCCTTTACTTTCCTTCCTCTCTCTTCTCTTCTTTCACTCCTTCACTCTTTTCCCTTCTCTTACTGTCCTTACTCCACTATACTAGCTCTTTCTCTTACTCCCTCTGTCCTCTTAGTTCTACACTCCCCTTCCTTCATTCTCTCTCTGTTAGCCTCATTCTTTCCGTCCCCTTAGTCTCTCACTCCTCTTCTGTCACGCTCACACCCTATAACTCAGCCACACTCCCACACTCACCTTCTTTCAGACCTTCTCCTTTACTTTCCTTCCTCTCTTCCTTTAGTTCACTCCTTTACTCTTTTCCCTTCCCTTACTTTCCTTATTCCACTATACTAACTCTTTCTCTTACTCCCTCTGTCCTCCTAGTTCTACACTCCCTTTCCCTCATTCTCTCTCTGTTAGCCTCATTCTATCCGACCCCTTAGTCTGTCACTCCTCTTCTGTCACGCTCACACCCTATAACTCAGCCATACTCCCACAGTCACCTTCTTTCAGACTTTCTCTGTTACTTTTCTTTCTCTCTCTTCCCTTCTTTTGCTCCTTCACTCTTTTCCCTTCCGTTATTCTCCTTACTTCACTTTACTAACTCCTTTTCTTACTCCCTGTGTCCTCTTAGTTCTACACTCCCCTTCGCTCATTCTCTCTCTGTTAGCCTCATTCTTTCCGTCCCCTTAGTCTCTCACTCCTCTTCTTTCACACTCACTCCGTATAACTCAGCCATACTCCCACACTCACCTTCTTTCAGACTTTCTCCTTTACTTTCCTTCCTCCCTTCCTTCGCTCCTTCAGTCTTTTCCCTTCCCTTTCTTTCATTACTCCACTTCACTAACTCCTTGTCTTATTCCCTCTGTCATTTTAGTTCTGCACTCCCCTTCCTTCATTCTCTCTCTGTTAGCCTCATTCTTTCCGTCCCCTTAGTCTTTCACTCCTCTTCTTTCACACTCACTCCGTATAACTCAGCCATACTCCCACACTCACCTTCTTTAAGACCTTCTCCTTTACTTTACTTTCTGTCCCTTCCCTTCTTTCGCTCCTTCACTCTTTTTCCTTCCCTTACTTTCCTTACTCCACTTCACTAACTCCTTGTCGTATTCCCTCTGTCCTCTTAGTTCTACACTCCCCTTCCTTCATTCTCTCTCTGTTAGCCTCATTCTTTCCGTCCCCTTAGTCTCTCACTCCTCTTCTTTCACATTCACTCCGTATAACTCAGCCATACTCCCACACTCACCTTCTTTCAGACCTTCTCATTTACTTTACTTTCTGTCCCTTCCCTTCTTTCGCTCCTTCACTCTTTTTCCTTCCCTTACTTTCCTTACTCCACTTCACTAACTTCTTGTCATACTCCCTCTGTCCTCTTAGTTCCGTACTCCCCTTCCTTCATTCTCTCTCTGTTAGCCTCATTCTTTCCATCCCCATAGTCTCTCACTATTCTTTTGTCACGCTCACACCCTATAACTCAGCCATACTCCCACACTCACCTTCTTTCAGACTTTCTCCTTTACTTTTCTTTCTTGCTCTTCCCTTCTGTTGCTCCTTCACTCTTTTCCCTTCCTTTATTCTCCTTAGTTCACTTTACTAACTCCTTTTCTTACTCCTTGTGTCCTCTTAGTTCTACACTCCCCTTCCCTCATTCTCTCTCTGTTAGCCTCATTCTTCCCGTCCCCTTAGTCTCCCACTCCTCTTCTTTCACACTCACTCCGTATAACTCAGCCATAATCCCACACTCACCTTCTTTCAGACCTTCTCCTTTACTTTACTTTCTGTCCCTTCCCTTATTTCGCTCCTTCACTCTTTTTCCTTCCCTTACTTTCCTTACTCAACTTCACTAACTTCTTGCCATACTCCCTCTGTCCTCTTAGTTCTGTACTCCCCTTCCTTCATTCTCTCTCTGATAGCCTCATTCCTTCCGTCCCCTTAGTCTCTCACTCCTCTTCTGTCACGCTCACACCCTATAACTCAGCCATACTCCCACACTCACCTTCTTTCAGACTTTCTCCTTTACTTTTCTTTCTTGCTCTTCCCTTCTTTTGCTCCTTCACTCTTTTCCCTTCCTTTATTTTCCTTACTTCACTTTACTAACTCCTTTTCTTACTCCCTGTGTCCTCCTAGTTCTACACTCCCCTTCCTTCATTCTCTCTCTGTTAGCCTCATTCTTTCCGTCCCCTTAGTCTCTCACTCCTCTACTGTCAGGCTTACACCCTATAACTCAGCCATAGTCCCACACTCACCTTCTTTCAGACTTTCTCCTTTACTTTTATTTCTTGCTCTTCCCTTCTTTTGCTCCTTCACTCTTTTCTCTTCCTTTATTCTCCTTACTTCACTTTACTAACTCCTTTTCTTACTCCCTGTGTCCTTTTAGTTCTACACTCCCCTTCCTTCATTCTCTCTCTGTTAGCCTCATTCTTTCCGTCCCCCTAGTCTCTCACTCCTCTTCTGTCACGCTCACTCCCTATAACTCAGCCATACTCCCACACTCACCTTCTTTCAGACCTTCTCCTTTATTTTCCTTTCAGTCCCTTCCCTTCTTTCGCTCCTTCACTCTTTTTCCTTTTCCTTACTTTCCTTACTCCACTTCACTAACTCTTTCTCTTACTCCCTCTGTCCTCCTAGTTCTACACTCCCTTTCCCTCATTCTCTCTCTGTTAGCCTCATTCTCTCCGTCCTCTTAGTCTCTCACTCCTCTTCTGTCATGCTCACTCCCTATAACTCAGCCATATTCCCACACTCACCTTCTTTCAGACTTTCTCCTTTACTTTTCTTTCTCTCTCTTCCCTTCTTTTGCTCCCTCACTATTTTCCCTTCCTTTATTCTCCTTACTTCACTTTACGAACTCCTTTTCTTACTCCCTGTGTCCTCTTAGTTCTACACTCCCCTTCCCTCATTCTCTCTCTGTTAGCCTCATTCTTTCCGTCCCCTTAGTCTCTCACTCCTCTTCTGTCACACTCACTCCGTATAACTCAGCCATACTCCCACACTCACCTTCTTTCAGACCTTTTCCTTTACTTTCCTTTCTGTCCCTTCCCTTCTTTTGCTCCTTCACTCTTTTCCCTTCTCTTACTTTCCTTACTCCACTTCACTAACTCCTTTTCTTACTCCGTCTGTCCTCTTAGTTCTACACTCCCCTTCCCTCATTCTCTCTCTGTTAGACTCATTCTCTCCGTCCTCTTAGTCTCTCACTCCTTTTCTGTCACGCTCACTCCCTATAACTCAGCCATACTCCCACACTCACCTTCTTTCAGACTTTCTCCTTTACTTTCCTTCCTCTCTCTTCCCTTCCTTCACTCCTTCACTCTTTTCCCTTCCCTTACTTTCCTTACTCCACTTCACTAACTCCTTGTCTTACTCCCTCTGTCCTCTTAGTTCTACACCCCCCTTCCTTCATTCTCTTTCTGTTAGCCTCATTCTCTCCTTCCTCTTAGTCTCTCACTCCTCTTCTGTCACGCTCACTCCCTATAACTCAGCCATACTCCCACACTCACCTTCTTTCAGACTTTCTCCTTTACTTTCCTTACTCTCTCTTCCCTTCTTTTGCTCCTTCACTTTTTCCCTTCCTTTATTCTCCTTACTTCACTTTACTAATTCCTTTTGTTACTCCCTCTGTCCTCTTAGTTCTGCACTCCCCTTCCCTCATTCTCTCTCTGTTAGCCTCATTCTCTCCATCCTCTTAGTCCCTCACTCCTCTTCTGTCACGCTCACTCCCTATAACTCAGCCATACTCCCACACTCACCTTCTTTCAGACTTTCTCCTTTACTTTCTTTCCTCTCTCTTTCCTTCATTCACTCCTTCACTCTTTTCCCTTCCCTTACTTTCCTTACTCCACTTTACTAACTCCTTGTCTTACTCCCTCTGTCCTCTTAGTTCTGCACTCCCCTTCCTTCATTCTCTCTCTGTTAGCCTCATTCTTTCCGTCCCCTTAGTCTCTCACTCCTCTTCTGTCACACTCACTCCGTATAACTCAGCCATACTCCCACACTCACCTTCTTTCAGACCTTCTCCTTTACTTTTCTTTTCTGTCCTTTCCCTTCTTTTGCTCCTTCACTCTTTTCCCTTCCCTTACTTTCCTTACTCCACTTCACTAACTCCTTCTCTTACTCCCTCTGTCCTCTTAGTTCTACACTCCCCTTCCCTCATTCTCTCTCTGTTAGCCTCATTCTCTCCGTCCTAATAGTCTCTCACTCCTTTTCTGTCACGCTCACTCCCTATAACTCAGCCATACTCCCACACTTACCTTCTTTCAGACTTTCTCCTTTACTTTCCTTCCTCTCTCTTCCCTTCCTTCACTCCTTCACTCTTTTCTCTTCCCTTACTTTCCTTACTCCACTTCACTAACTCCTTGTCTTACTCCCTCTGTCCTCTTAGTTCTACACCCCCCTTCCTTCATTCTCTTTCTGTTAGCCTCATTCTCTCCGTCCTCTTAGTCTCTCACCCTTCTTCTGTCACGCCCACTCCCTCTAACTCAGCCATACTCCCACACTCACCTTCTTTCAGACTTTCTCCTTTACTTTCCTTCCTCTCTCTTCCCTTCTTTTTCTCCTTTACTCTTTTCCCTTCCCTTACTTTCCTTACTCCACTTCACTAACTCCTTGTCATACTCCCTCTGTCCTCTTAGTTCTGTACTCCCCTTCCTTCATTCTCTCCCTGTTAGCCTCATTATTTCCGTCCCTATAGTCTCTCACTCCTCTTCTGTCACGCTCAAACCCTATTACTCCGCCATACTCCCACACTCACCTTCTTTCAGACCTTCTCCTTTACTTTCCTTCCTCTCTCTTCTCTTCTTTCACTCCTTCACTCTTTTCCCTTCTCTTACTGTCCTTACTCCACTATACTAGCTCTTTTTCTTACTCCCTCTGACCTCCTAGTTCTACACTCCCTTTCCCTCATTCTCTCTCTGTTAGCCTCATTCTCTCCGACCCCTTAGTCTGTCACTCCTCTTCTGACACGCTCACACCCTATAACTCAGCCATACTCCCACACTCACCTTCTTTCAGACTTTCTCTTTTACTTTTCTTTCTCTCTCTTCCCTTCTTTTGCTCCTTCAATCTTTTTCCTTCCTTTATTCTCCTTACTTTACCTTACTAACTCCTTTTCTTACTCCCTGTGTCCTCTTAGTTTACACTCCCCTTCCCTCATTCTCTCTCTGTTTGCCTCATTCTTTCCGTCCCCTTAGTCTCTCACTCCTCTTCTTTCACACTCACTCCGTATAACTCAGCCATACTCCCACACTCACCTTCTTTCAGACCTTCTCCTTTACTTTACTTTCTGTCCCTTCCCTTCTTTCGCTCCTTCACTCTTTTTCCTTCCCTTACTTTCCTTACTCCACTTCACTAACTTCTTGTCATACTCCCTCTGTCCTCTTATTTCTGTACTCCCCTTCCTTCATTCTCTCTCTGTTAGCGTCATTCTTTCCATCCCCATAGTCTCTCACTATTCTTCTGTCACGCTCACTCCCTATAACTCAGCCATACTCCCACACTCACCTTCTTTCAGACTTTCTCCTTTACTTTTCTTTCTTGCTCTTCCCTTCTTTTGCTCCTTCACTCTTTTCCCTTCCTTTATTCTCCTTACTTCACTTTACTAACTCCTTTTCTTACTCCCTGTGTCCTCTTAGTTCTACACCCCCCTTCCCTCATTCTCTCTCTGTTAGCCTCATTCTTTCCGTCCCCTTAGTCTCTCACTCCTCTTCTTTCACATTCACTCCGTATAAATCAGCCATACTCCCACACTCACCTTCTTTCAGACCTTCTCCTTTACTTTACTTTCTGTCCCTTCCCTTCTTTCGCTCCTTCACTCTTTTTCCTTCCCTTACTTTCCTTACTCCACTTCACTAACTTCTTGTCATACTCCCTCTGTCCTCTTAGTTCTGTACTCCCCTTCCTTCATTCTCTCTCTGTTAGCCTCATTCTTTCCATCTCCATAGTCTCTCACTATTCTTCTGTCACGCTCACACCCTATAACTCAGCCATACTCCCACACTCACCTTCTTTCAGACTTTCTACTTTACTTTTCTTTCTTGCTCTTCCCTTCTTTTGCTCCTTCACGCTTTTCTCTTCCTTTATTCTCCTTACTTCACTTTACTAACTCCTTTACTTACTCCCTGTGTCCTCTTAGTTCTACACTCCCCTTCCCTCATTCTCTCTCTGTTAGCCTCATTCTTTCCGTCCCCTTAGTCTCTCACTCCTCTTCTTTCACACTTACTCCGTATAACTCAGCCATACTCCCACACTCACCTTCTTTCAGACTTTCTCCTTTACTTTCCTTCCTCTCTCTTCCCTTCTTTTGCTCCTTCACTCTTTTCCCTTCCCTTACTTTCCTTACTCCACTTCACTAACTTCTTGTCATACTCCCTCTGTCCTCTTAGTTCTGTACTCCCCTTCCTTCATTCTCTCTCCGTTAGCCTCATTCTTTCCGTCCCCTTAGTCTCTCACTCCTCTTCTTTCACACTCACTCCGTATAACTCAGCCATACTCCCACACTCACCTTCTTTCAGACTTTCTCCTTTACTTTTCTTTCTTGCGCTTCCCTTCTTTTGCTCCTTCACTCTTTTCCCTTCCTTTATTCTCCTTACTTCACTTTACTAACTCCTTTTTTACTCCCTGTGTCCTCTTAGTTCTACACTCCCCTTCCCTCATGTTCTCTCTGTTAGCCTCATTCTTTCCGTCCCCTTAGTCTCTCACTCCTCTTCTTTCACACTCACTCCGTATAACTCAGCCATAATCCCACACTCACCTTCTTTCAGACCTTCTCCTTTACTTTACTTTCTGTCCCTTCCCTTATTTCACTCCTTCACTCTTTTCCCTTCCCTTACTTTCCTTACTCAACTTCACTAACTCCTTGTCATATTCCCTCTGTCCTCTTAGTTCTGCACTCCCCTTCCTTCATTCTCTCTCTGTTAGCCTCATTCTCTCTGTCCTCTTAGTCTCTCACTCCTCTACTGTCACGCTCACACCCTATAACTCAGCCATACTCCCACACTCACCTTCTTTCAGACTTTCTCCTTTACTTTTCTTTCTTGCGCTTCCCTTCTTTTGCTCCTTCACTCTTTTCCCTTTCTTTATTCTCCTTACTTCACTTTACTAACTCCTTTTCTTACTCCCTGTGTCCTCTTAGTTCTACACTCACCTTCCCTCATTCTCTCTCTGTTAGCCTCATTCTTTCCGTCCCCTTAGTCTCTCACTCCTCTTCTTTCACACTCCATATAACTCAGCCATACTCCCACACTCACCTTCTTTCAGACCTTCTCCTTTACTTTCCTTCCTCTCTCTTCCCTTCTTTTGCTCCTTCACTCTTTTCCCTTCCCTTACTTTCCTTACTCCTCTTCACTAACTTCTTGTCATACTCCCTCTGTCCTCTTAGTTCTGTACTGCCCTTCCTTCATTCTCTCTCTGTTAGCCTCATTCTTTCCATCCCCATAGTCTCTCACTATTCTTCTGTCACGCTCACTCCCTATAACTCAGCCATACTCCCACACTCACCTTCTTTCAGAGTTTCTCCTTTACTTTCCTTGTTCTCTCTTCCCTTCCTTCGCTCCTTCACTCTTTTCCCTTCCCTTACTTTCCTTACTCCGCTTCACTAACTCCTTGTCTTATTCCCTCTGTCCTCTTAGTTCTGCACTCCCCTTCCTTCATTCTCTCTCTGTTAGCCTCATTCTTTCCGTCCCCTTAGTCTCTCATTCCTCTACTGTCAGGCTCACTCCCTATAACTCAGCCATACTCCCACACTCACCTTATTTCAGACCTTCTCCTTTACTTTCCTTTCAGTCCCTTCCCTTCTTTCGCTCCTTCACTCTTTTTCCTTCCCTTACTTTCCTTACTCAACTTCACTAACTTCTTGTCATACTCCCTCTGTCCTCTTAGTTCTGTACTCCCCTTCCTTCATTCTCTCTCTGTTAGCCTCATTCTTTCCATCCCCATAGTCTCTCACTATTCTTCTGTCACGCTCACACCCTATAACTCAGCCATACTCCCACACTCACCTTCTTTCAGACTTTCTCCTTTACTTTTCTTTCTTGCTCTTCCCTTCTTTTGCTCATTCGCTCTTTTCCCTTCCTTTATTCTCCTTACTTCTCTTTACTAACTCCTTTTCTTACTCCCTGTGTCCTCTTAGTTCTACACTCCCCTTCCCTCATTCTCTCTCTGTTAGCCTCATTCTTTCCATCCCCTTAGTCTCTCACTCCTCTTCTGTCACACTCACTCCGTATAACTCAGCCATACTCCCACACTCACCTTCTTTCAGACCTTCTCCTTTACTTTCCTTTCAGTCCCTTCCCTTCTTTCGCTCCTTCACTCTTTTTCCTTTTCCTTACTTTCCTTAAACCACTTCACTAACTCTTTCTCTTACTCCCTCTGTCCTCCTAGTTCTACACTCCCTTTCCCTCATTCTCTCTCTGTTAGCCTCATTCTCTCCGTCCTCTTAGTCTCTCACTCCTCTTCTGTCATGCTTACTCCCTATAACTCAGCCATATTCCCACACTCCCCTTCTTTCAGACTTTCTCCTTTACTTTTCTTTCTCTCTCTTCCCTTCTTTTGCTCCCTCACTATTTTCCCTTCCTTTATTCTCCTTACTTCACTTTACTAACTCCTTTTCTAACTCCCTGTGTCCTCTTAGTTCTACACTCCCCTTCCCTCATTCTCTCTCTGTTAGCCTCATTCTTTCCGTCCCCTTAGTCTCTCACTCCTCTTCTGTCACACTCACTCCGTATAACTCAGCCATACTCCCACACTCACCTTCTTTCAGACCTTCTCCTTTACTTTCCTTTCTGTCACTTCCGTTCTTTCGCTCCTTCACTCTTTTCCCTTCCCTTACTTTCCTTACTCCACTTCACTAACTACTTCTCTTACTCCCTTTTTCCTCTTAGTTCTACACTCCCCTTTCCTCATTCTCTCTCTGTTAGCCTCATTCTCTCCATCTTCTTAGTCTCTCACTCCTCTTCTGTCATGCTCACTCCCTATAACTCAGCCACACTCCCACACTCACCTTCTTTCAGACTTTCTCCTTTACTTTCCTTCCTTTCTCTTCCCTTCCTTCACTCCTTCACTCTTTTCCCTTCCCTTACTCCACTTCGCTAACTCCTTGTCTTACTCCCTCTGCCCTCTTAGTTCTACACTCCCCTTTCTCCATTCTCTTTCGTTTACCCTCATTCTCTCCGTCCTCTTAGTGTCTGACTCCTCTTCTGTCATGCTCACTCCCTATAACTCAGCTATACTCCCACACTCACCTTCTTTCACACTTTCTCCTTTACTTTCCTTGCTCTCTCTTCCCTTCCTTCGCTCCCTCACTCTTTTCCCTTCCCTTACTTTCCTTACTCCACTTCACTAACTCCTTGTCTTATTCCCTCTGTCCTCTTAGTTCTGCACTCCCCTTCCTTCATTCTCTCTCTGTTAGCCTCATTCTTTCCGTCCCCTTAGTCTCTCACTCCTCTACTGTCAGGCTTATACCCTATAACTCAGCCATACTCCCACACTCACCTTCTTTCAGACTTTCTCCTTTACTTTTCTTTCTTGCTCTTCCCTTCTTTTGCTCCTTCACTCTTTTCCCTTCCTTTATTCTCCTTACTTCACTTTACTAACTCCTTTTCTTACTCCCTGTGTCCTCTTAGTTCTACACACCCCTTCCCTCATTCTCTCTCTGTTAGCCTCATTATTTCTGTCCCCTTAGTCTCTCACTCTTCTTCTTTCACGCTCACTCCCTATAACTCAGCCATACTCCCACACTCACCTTCTTTCAGACCTTCTCCTTTACTTTCCTTTCAGTCCCTTCCCTTCTTTCGCTCCTTCACTCTTTTTCCTTTTCCTTACTTTCCTTAAACCACTTCACTAACTCTTTCTCTTACTCCCTCTGTCCTCCTAGTTCTACACTCCCTTTCCCTCATTCTCTCTCTGTTAGCCTCATTCTCTCCGTCCTCTTAGTCTTTCACTCCTCTTCTGTCATGCTTACTCCCTATAACTCAGCCATATTCCCACACTCCCCTTCTTTCAGACTTTCTCCTTTACTTTTCTTTCTCTCTCTTCCCTTCTTTTGCTCCCTCACTATTTTCCCTTCCTTTATTCTCCTTACTTCACTTTACTAACTCCTTTTCTTACTCCTTGTGTCCTCTTAGTTCTACACTCCCCTTCCCTCATTCTCTCTCTGTTAGCCTCATTCTTTCTGTCCCCTTAGTCTCTCACTCCTCTTCTGTCACACTCACTCCGTATAACTCAGCCATACTCCCACACTCACCTTCTTTCAGACCTTCTCCTTTACTTTCCTTTCTGTCACTTCCGTTCTTTCGCTCCTTCACTCTTTTCCCTTCCCTTACTTTCCTTACTCCACTTCACTAACTACTTCTCTTACTCCCTTTTTCCTCTTAGTTCTACACTCCCTTTCCCTCATTCTCTCTCTGTTAGCCTCATTCTCTCCATCTTCTTAGTCTCTCACTCCTCTTCTGTCATGCTCACTCCCTATAACTCAGCCACACTCCCACACTCACCTTCTTTCAGACTTTCTCCTTTACTTCCCTTCCTTTCTCTTCCCTTCCTTCACTCCTTCACTCTTTTCCCTTCCCTTACTTTCCTTACTCCATTTCACTAACTCCTTGTCTTACTCCCTCTGTACTCTTAGTTCTGCACTCCCCTTCCTTCATTCTCTCTCTGTTAGCCTCATTCTTTTCGCCCCTTAGTCTCTCACTCCTCTTCTGTCACGCTCACACCCTATAACTCAGCCATACTCCCACACTCACCTTTTTTCAGACTTTCTCCTTTACTTTTCTTTCTCTATATTCCCTTCTTTTGCTCCTTCACTCTTTTCCCTTCCTTTATTCTCCTTACTTCACTTTACTTATTCCTTTTGTTACTCCCTCTGTCCTCTTAGTTCTGCACTCCCCTTCCCTCATTCTCTCTCTGTTAGCCTCATTCTCTCCATCCTCTTAGTCTCTCACTCCACTTCTGTCACGCTCACTCCCTATAACTCAGCCATACTTCCACACTCACCTTCTTTCAGACTTTCTCTGTTACTTTTCTTTCTCTCTCTTCCCTTCTTTTGCTCCTTCACTCTTTTCCCTTCCATTATTCTCCTTACTTCACTTTACTAACTCCTTTTCTTACTCCCTGTGTCCTCTTAGTTCTACACTCCCCTTCCCTCATTCTCTCTCTGTTAGCCTCATTCTCTCCGTCCCCTTAGTCTCTCACTCCTCTTCTGTCACACTCACTCCGTATAACTCAGCCATACTCCCACACTCACCTTCTTTCAGACCTTCTCCTTTACTTTCCTTTGTGTCCCTTCCCTTCTTTTGCTCCTTCACTCTTTTCCCTTCCCTTACTTTCCTTACTCCACTTCACTAACTCCTTTTCTTACTCCCTCTGTCCTCTTAGTTCTACACTCCCCTTCCCTCATTCTCTCTCTGTTAGACTCATTCTCTCCGTCCTCTTAGTCTCTCACTCCTTTTCTGTCACGCTCACTCCCTATAACTCAGCCATACTCCCACACTCACCTTCTTTCAGACTTTCTCCTTTACTTTCCTTCCTCTCTCTTCCCTTCCTTCACTCCTTCACTCTTTTCCCTTCCCTTACTTTCCTTACTCCACTTCACTAACTCATTGTCTTACTCCCTCTGTCCTCTTAGTTCTACACCCCCCCTTCCTTCATTCTCTTTCTGTTAGCCTCATTCTCTCCGTCCTCTTAGTCTCTCACTCCTCTTCTGTCACGCTCACTCCCTATAACTAAGCCATACTCCCACACTCACCTTCTTTCAGACTTTCTCCTTTACTTTCCTTCCTCTCTCTTCCCTTCCTTCACTCCTTCACTCTTTTCCCTTCCCTTACTTTCCTTACTCCACTTCACTAACTCCTTGTCTTACTCCCTCTGTCCTCTTAGTTCTACACCCCCTTCCTTCATTCTCTTTCTGTTAGCCTCATTCTCTCCGTCCTCTTAGTCTCTCACTCCTCTTCTGTCACGCTCACTCCCTATAACTCAGCCATACTCCCACACTCACCTTCTTTCAGACCTTTTCCTTTACTTTCCTTTCTGTCCCTTCCCTTCTTTTGCTCCTTCACTCTTTTCCCTTCCCTTACTTTCCTTACTCCACTTCACTAAGGGCCCGATGTAGGTAGGGCGTTACCGATCGGTAACGGCCGAAAATACCGATTTTTGGCCCTTCCCGATCGGTAAACAGCCATCGAGATGTAGGGAACAAAAAACATAAAGAATCGGAGTGAAAACCGAATCGGAATGAGTACCGAATGGGAAAGAATCCGATACGTACATACCGAAAATTGGATATGTAACGAATCGGAAAAACACCGAATCGGATGCAAAGACCGATTCGGCCCATGTACCGATTCGTTAGTGACACCGAATCGGAAAATCACCGATTCGGTCCATGTACCGAATCGTTAGTGACACCGAATCGGAAAATCACCGAATCGGTCCATGTACCGATTCGTTAGTGACACCGAATCGGAAAATCACCGATTCGGTCCATGTACCGATTCGTTAGTGACACCGAATCGGAAACTCACCGATTCGGTCCATGTACCGAATCGGTAGAAAGACCGATTCGGACATGAGCCGATTCGGAAAACATGCCGATTCGTATGAATCGCCGATCGGGAAATTCCCCGATTCCGACAGTTGGGGAGATGTAGGGAGGCACAGAAACACCGAAATCGGCTCAAAATCGGTAGATTTCACTCGGTATTTACCATGGATTGCAATCAGGTGGTAACCAACTCCAACCCATATAAACAGGCCCAAAATGCATTGCAACTTGCAGGATGGCAGCTTTCTATGTCATTGCGAGGCGGCTACGGCTACAGCAGGAAGGACAGAGGGAATGGCTAAGAAATGAACAGGTCTACAGACAGAGGATAACCCTGTTCATGCTCACAGAGGCAGAGATACTACAGAGATACAGGCTGGACTCTGACACCATACTTGAGCTCATCAGGGATCTCAAGCCATTCTTGGACCACCACACCCCAAGGGCACACGCCATCCCTGCGCACATCCAGGTGCTATGCAGCCTACACCTGCTAGCGTCTGGCAGCTATCAAAGTGGTGTAGCAGCAGCAGGAGGGGTGAGCCAGAGCAGCCTGTCAAGGTTCTTCCACACATTCCTTGACGCCATGATACACAGGATGGACCAATACATCTCTTTCCCTGCAACCCACGCAGAACTGCTACAAACCAAAGCTGACTTCTACCAGATGGCACAATTTCCCCAAATCATCGGTTGCATAGATGGCACGCACATTCCGATTTGCCCACCAGCGGACACCGAATACATATACCGCAATCGCAAGTCTACACACACCATCAACGTGCAGGTGATCTGCAATGCAAAGTGCACCATCACAGACCTGGTAGCAAAATTTCCAGGGAGTACCCATGACTCCTATATTTTCCAACAGAGCGGCATATATGCACGGCTGATGGCTGGCGAATTTGGAGAAGGATACCTCCTAGGTGAGACACATCATCAGACCCCCATAACACATAGTAGCTAGGTGGAATACATGTATGCATGTGTCTAATGTGACCCCTTTCTCTTCCAGGCGACAGTGCATATGCCCTCCGCTCATTCATACTCACCCCCTACCTCAACCCCTCCACACCCAGCCAAAGGAGGTATAACCGGGCCCACATACGCACAAGGAATGTTGTCGAACGGACCTTTGGCATCTGGAAAAGTAGATTCAGAGGCCTGCACAAGAGTGGAGGTGCAAGGCAGTATACCCCCATCACCTGCTGCAAGATCATAGGTGTATGTGCAATGTTACACAACCTTGCGGTGAAGAAGGGCACTGAGGTGGAGTTGTCTGACTACGAGGACCATGACGACGACGAAGCTGTGCCACTGACACAGCCAGCTGGGGTGTGTACGCCAAGTGATGGCAGATACAGACGTGAGGAGATTACTGAGAACTATTTCTGAGTGAGGACAGATGCAAAGACAGCAAAATGTTGGTTTGAAAAGACAAATTTTAATACTGTTGCAACACAGTTACAGCACTGATGTGCAACAAAAAATGGTGAATAGGAAATAAAAAAAAGTTCAAGGTTCAGGTTGCCTCACCCGCCCTTGCAAGGCTACTTCTTTGCCCGCTTGCCAGACCCACTGGGGTGTCCCTCAGCCCCCTCTGAATGCCCAGCAGCATCAGCGGAGCGCCTGGTGCTCCTACGTGGTTCAGACGCAGCGCTGGCCGGGCTGCTGCGGCTGCTGCTGTCCCCAGCATCACCCAGGTCCAGGGCAGGATTGGAGGCGGTGTTCGAAATAATCATGGCCTCCATAGCAGTGGTGATCCGGGCCATCCCCCTTGTGAGCTCAGCCGTATGCTGGCTCAGGCTAGATTCCTGGTTCGCGCTGCGATGGCACAGTTGTGCCGTCGCCGCAGCAAGGCGGCCCATGGCGCGGTTCAGCACCCGGGCATCCCGCCTCCGCACCAGCTCATGCTCCTCCTGTCTGCTAGATGATTGGGTAATGGCAGTGGTCAGCCTGCCTAACCCTGCTGCCACCTCCTTGTTCGATTCCACGAAGGCCTGGAATCCCTTGACCAACTCTCCCATCTGCAGGTTGTGCTGCAGGAGCTGGCGTTGGCAGGCCATCGTGGATCTAGCCTGTTGCCTCTGAATCTTCACCATCTGGCCCTCGAGGCCCAGGAATACACTGCCCTCCCGTGCTGGTGCAGCAGTGGTGGTGATGGTACGGCGCCGGGCACTGCTGCTTCCGGCCTGCTGAGTGGGCTGGGGTGCCACTGGTGGGGGTGTGGTGCTGGCCGGTCCCTGAGCCCCTGCTCCCAGGACAGGTAGTACAGGTGGCAAGGCCATGGTTGTGGCAGGAGCTGGTGTAGGCGGAATGGTGTCCCTTGTAGGGGAGTTCTCTGGGGAGAACTGCAAGGGGGGTGTGCTGGCCATTTGTGGGGAGTTCAGTGCATCGAAGTCTATCACCAGGTCTCCCTCCATACCTAGCCCTAGGGTGTTTCCGTCCTCCTCCTCCTCCTCCTGGGCAGCCTGGCTGGTGCTCGGCCCTGCGACTGCAGTGTCAGACGGTGCTGCTCCCTCTGATGTCAATGTTGTTCCGCCTGATGGTGCCCCTAGGTACAAAGAAGCATTTGTAAACTGAGTGCCGATGTATTACAGTCAGTACAATTTAAGCATTCCACATGTCCTTGCATCTCCTTACACTGTGTCACACTGTTTCCTGTCTTGTGATTCTGCACTGCCATGTTTAGCTAACTACTGCTGACTACATGTACCATGATGCTTGTCTCTTGTATGTTGGTGACAGTACTGTGCTGGGGTTTGCCTATGCATTGTGTCTAATGGGGAGGTGTCTGGTAGGGTGTGTCATGATGCGCATGCTTCTTACCTGTAGCTGTAGCTCTTGCAGAGCTGTCCAGGGTCCCAATTCCACTGACACTCTCCCTCTCAATGGTGCTGGAGACCAGTTCCTCCAGCTCGGTGAGGGGTGGCGCCGGGTTCCTGCCTCCTCCAGTGAGTCCAGCCTGCCTCTGTATCTCAGCCATCTTCTTTTTTGTGAGGCTGCGGATGTCGTAGAATCTCTTTTTCAGTTCTTCTACGGACCTGGGGGTGACACCCGCAGCATTCACCTTTTGGGCGATCTCGGCCCAGATCCTCCTCTTGGTGCTGTCTGGCACATTGAGGGACAGCTTTCCGAACAGCAGGCGGTGCACCCTCACCACCTCCTCGACCAGCACCTGAAGCTCGGTGGTGGTGAACTTCGGCTTCCTCTTCTGGGAGGACTTCTGGCTTTCGCACTGCTCTGCCATGTTCTTCAGTTCAGTTGTCAACCTCCTACTCCAACTGCTGCAAACTGTAAGTGTTGAGCTCAGGCTGGCTCTCCAGAAACTTCTTAATTAGCTGCACCTGCCAGGGTTGCCACTCCCTGTTTGGGTGGGGGAGGGGGGGCCACCTCATTGGCTGAATCGGCTTTTACCGAATCGGATATTACCAAATCGGTAAAATCCGATTCGGTATTATCCGAATCGGTATTATCCGAATCGGTAAAAGCTGATTCGGTTTCTTCAATGCATTCCTATGGGCTTTTTCGCCATGGGTGTGTTTTCATGGCTACGAATCTATGATTGCCGAATCGGTTTTTACAGAATCGGCTTTTACCGAATCGGTGTTGGCCGATTCGGTAATTTCCGATTCGTTGTTAGCCGATTCGGTACTTCCCGAATCGGTCCTTGCCGATTCGGAACGTACAGATTCTCATTACCGATGACGACCGAATCGGTATTCATTCGCTTTTTTTTCCCTACATCTCGTTTTCCGATTTCAGAATACCGATTCGGCCCGCCTCGGTATTTTGAATTCGGAAAATCGCGTTTACCTACATCGGGCCCTAACTCCTTCTCTTACTTCCTCTGTCCTCTTAGTTCTACACTCCCCTTCCCTCATTCTCTCTCTGTTAGCCTTATTCTCTCCGTCCTCTTAGTCTCTCACTCCTTTTCTGTCATGCTCACTCCCTATAACTCAGCCATACTCCCACACTCACCTTCTTTCAGACTTTCTCCTTTACTTTCCTTCCTCTCTCTTCCCTTCTTTTGCTCCTTCACTTTTTCCCTTCCTTTATTCTCCTTACTTCACTTTACTAATTCCTTTTGTTACTCCCTCTGTCCTCTTAGTTCTGCACTCCCCTTCCCTCATTCTCTCTCTGTTAGCCTCATTCTCTCCATCCTCTTAGTCTCTCACTCCTCTTCTGTCATGCTCACTCCCTATAACTCAGCCATACTCCCACACTCACCTTCTTTCAGACTTTCTCCTTTACTTTCTTTCCTCTCTCTTCCCTTCATTCACTCCTTCACTCTTTTCCCTTCCCTTACTTTCCTTACTCAACTTTACTAACTCCTTGTCTTACTCCCTCTGTCCTCTTAGTTCTGCACTCCCCTTCCTTCATTCTCTCTCTGTTAGCCTCATTCTTTCCGTCCCCTTAGTCTCTCACTCCTCTTCTGTCACACTCACTCCGTATAACTCAGCCATACTCCCACACTCACCTTCTTTCAGACCTTCTCCTTTACTTTTCTTTTCTGTCCCTTCCCTTCTTTTGCTCCTTCACTCTTTTCCCTTCCCTTACTTTCCTTACTCCACTTCACTAACTCCTTCTCTTACTCCCTCTGTCCTCTTAGTTCTACACTCCCCTTCCCTCCTTCTCTCTCTGTTAGCCTCATTCTCTCCATCCTCTTAGTCTCTCACTCCTTTTCTGTCACGCTCACTCCCTATAACTCAGCCATACTCCCACACTCACCTTCTTTCAGACTTTCTCCTTTACTTTCCTTCCTCTCTCTTCCCTTCCTTCACTCCTTCACTCTTTACCCTTCCCTTACTGTCCTTACTCCACTATACTAGCTCTTTTTCTTACTCCCTCTGTCCTCTTAGTTCTACACTCCCCTTCCTTCATTCTCTCTCTGTTAGCCTCGTTCTTTTTGTCCCCTTAGTCTCTCACTCCTCTTCTGTCACACTCACTCCGTATAACTCAGCCATACTCCCACACTCACCTTCTTTCAGAACTTCTCCTTTACTTTCCTTCCTCTCTCTTCCTTTCGTTCACTCCTTTACTCTTTTCCCTTCCCTTACTTTCCTTATTCCACTATACTAACTCTTTCTCTTACTCCCTCTGTCCTCCTAGTTCTACACTCCCTTTCCCTCATTCTCTCTCTGTTAGCCTCATTCTCTCCGACCCCTTAGTCTGTCACTCCTCTTCTGTCACGCTCACACCCTATAACTCAGCCATACTCCCACACTCACCTTCTTTCAGACTTTCTCTTTTACTTTTCTTTCTCTCTCTTCCCTTCTTTTGCTCCTTCAATCTTTTTCTTTCCTTTATTCTCCTTACTTCACTTTACTAACTCCTTTTCTTACTACCCGTGTCCTCTTAGTTTACACTCCCCTTCCCTCATTCTCTCTCTGTTAGCCTCATTCTTTCCGTCCCCTTAGTCTCTCACTCCTCTTCTTTCACATTCACTCCGTATAAATCAGCCATACTCCCACACTCACCTTCTTTCAGACCTTCTCCTTTACTTTACTTTCTGTCCCTTCCCTTCTTTCGCTCCTTCACTCTTTTTCCTTCCCTTACTTTCCTTACTCCACTTCACTAACTTCTTGTCATACTCCCTCTGTCCTCTTAGTTCTGTACTCCCCTTCCTTCATTCTCTCTCTGTTAGCCTCATTCTTTCCATCCCCATAGTCTCTCACTATTCTTCTGTCACGCTCACTCCCTATAACTCAGCCATACTCCCACACTCACCTTCTTTCAGACTTTCTACTTTACTTTTCTTTCTTGCTCTTCCCTTCTTTTGCTCCTTCACGCTTTTCTCTTGCTTTATTCTCCTCACTTCACTTTACTAACTCCTTTTCTTACTCCCTGTGTCCTCTTAGTTCTACACTCCCCTTCCCTCATTCTCTCTCTGTTAGCCTCATTCTTTCTGTCCCCTTAGTCTCTCACTCCTCTTCTTTCACACTTACTCCGTATAACTCAGCCATACTCCCACACTCACCTTCTTTCAGACCTTCTCCTTTACTTTTCTTTTCTGTCCCTTCCCTTCTTTTGCTCCTTCACACTTTTCCCTTCCCTTACTTTCCTTACTCCACTTCACTAACTCCTTCTCTTACTCCCTCTGTCCTCTTAGTTCTACACTCCCCTTCCCTCATTCTCTCTCTGTTAGCCTCATTCTCTACGTCCTCTTAGTCTCTCACTCCTTTTCTGTCACGCACACTCCCTATAACTCAGCCATACTCCCACACTCACCTTCTTTCAGACTTTCTCCTTTACTTTCCTTCCTCTCTCTTCCCTTCCTTCACTCCTTCACTCTTTTCCCTTCCCTTACTTTCCTTACTCCACTTCACTAACACCTTGTCTTACTCCCTCTGTCCTCTTAGTTCTACACCCCCCTTCATTCATTCTCTTTCTGTTAGCCTCATTCTCTCCGTCCTCTTAGTCTCTCACTCTTCTTCTGTCACGCCCCCTCCCTATAACTCAGCCATACTCCCACACTCACCTTCTTTCAGACTTTCTCCTTTACTTTCCTTCCTCTCTCTTCGCTTCTTTTTCTCCTTTACTCTTTTCCCTTCCCTTACTTTCCTTACTCCACTTCACTAACTCCTTGTCATACTCCCTCTGTCCTCTTAGTTCTGTACTCCCCTTCCTTCATTCTCTCTCTGTTAGCCTCATTATTTCCGTCCCTATAGCCTCTCACTCCTCTTCTGTCACGCTCAAACCCTATTACTCAGCCATACTCCCACACTCACCTTCTTTCAGACCTTCTCCTTTACTTTCCTTCCTCTCTCTTCTCTTCTTTCACTCCTTCACTCTTTTCCCTTCTCTTACTGTCCTTACTCCACTATGCTAGCTATTTTTCTTACTCCCTCTGTCCTCTTAGTTCTACACTCCCCTTCCTTCATTCTCTCTCTGATAGCCTCATTCTTTCCGTCCCCTTAGTCTCTCACTCCTCTTCTGCACACTCACTCCGTATAACTCAGCCATTCTCCCACACTCACCTTCTTTCAGAACTTCTCCTTTACTTTCCTTCCTCTCTCTTCCTTTCGTTCACTCCTTTACTCTTTTCCCTTCCCTTACTTTCCTTATTCCACTATACTAACTCTTTCTCTTACTCCCTCTGTCCTCCTAGTTCTACACTCCCTTTCCCTCATTCTCTCTCTGTTAGCCTCATTCTCTCCGACCCCTTAGTCTGTCACTCCTCTTCTGTCACACTCACACCCTATAACTCAGCCATACTCCCATACTCACCTTCTTTCAGACTTTCTCTTTTACTTTTCTTTCTCTCTCTTCCCTTCTTTTGCTCCTTCAATCTTTTTCCTTCCTTTATTCTCCTTACTTCACTTTACTAACTCCTTTCTTACTCCCTGTGTCCTCTTAGTTTACACTCCCCTTTCCTCATTCTCTCTCTGTTAGCCTCATTCTTTCAGTCCCCTTAGTCTCTCACTCCTCTTCTTTCACACTCACTCCGTATAACTCAGCCATACTCCCACACTCACCTTCTTTCAGACCTTCTCCTTTACTTTACTTTCTGTCCCTTCCCTTCTTTCGCTCCTTCACTCTTTTTCCTTCCCTTACTTTCCTTACTCCACTTCACTAACTTCTTGTCATGCTCCCTCTGTCCTCTTAGTTCTGTACTCCCCTTCCTTCATTCTCTCTCTGTTAGCCTCATTCTTTCCATCCCTATAGTCTCTCACCATTCTTCTGTCACACTCACTCCCTATAACTCAGCCATACTCCCACACTCACCTTCTTTCAGACTTTCTACTTTACTTTTCTTTCTTGCTCTTCCCTTCTTTTGCTCCTTCATGTTTTTCTCTTCCTTTATTCTCCTTACTTCACTTTACTAACTCCTTTTCTTACTCCCGGTGTCCTCTTAGTTCTACACTCCCATTCCCTCATTCTCTCTCTGTTAGCCTCATTCTTTCTGTCCCCTTAGTCTCTCACTCCTCTTCTTTCACACTTACTCCGTATAACTCAGCCATACTCCCACACTCACCTTCTTTCAGACTTTCTCCTTTACTTTCCTTCCTCTCTCTTCCCTTCTTTTGCTCCTTCACTCTTTTCCCTTCCCTTACTTTCCTTACTCCACTTCACTAACTTCTTGTCATACTCCCTCTGTCCTCTTAGTTCTGTACTCCCCTTCCTTCATTCTCTCTCCGTTAGCCTCATTCTTTCCGTCCCCTTAGTCTCTCACTCTTCTTCTTTCACACTCACTCCGTATAACTCAGCCATACTCCCACACTCACCTTCTTTCAGACCTTCTCCTTTACTTTACTTTCTGTCCCTTCCCTTATTTCGCTCCTTCACTCTTTTTCCTTCCCTTACTTTACTTACTCAACTTGACTAACTTCTTGTCATACTCCTTCTGTCCTCTTAGTTCTGTACCCCCCTTCCTTCATTCTCTCTGTGTTAGCCTCATTCTTTCCGTCCCCTTAGTCTCTCACTATTCTTCTTTCACATTCACTCCGTATAAATCAGCCATACTCCCACACTCACCTTCTTTCAGACCTTCTCCTTTACTTTACTTTCTGTCCCTTCCCTTCTTTCGCTCCTTCACTCTTTTTCCTTCCCTTACTTTCCTTACTCCACTTCACTAACTTCTTGTCATACTCCCTCTGTCCTCTTAGTTCTGTACTCCCCTTCCTTCATTCTCTCTCTGTTAGCCTCATTCTTTCCATCCCCATAGTCTCTCACTATTCTTCTGTCACGCTCACTCCCTATAACTCAGCCATACTCCCACACTCACCTTCTTTCAGACTTTCTACTTTACTTTTCTTTCTTGCTCTTCCCTTCTTTTGCTCCTTCACGCTTTTCTCTTGCTTTATTCTCCTTACTTCACTTTACTAACTCCTTTTCTTACTCCCTGTGTCCTCTTAGTTCTACACTCCCCTTCCCTCATTCTCTCTCTGTTAGCCTCATTCTTTCCGTCCCCTTAGTCTCTCACTCCTCTTCTTTCACACTTACTCCGTATAACTCAGCCATACTCCCACACTCACCTTCTTTCAGACCTTCTCCTTTACTTTTCTTTTCTGTCCCTTCCCTTCTTTTGCTCCTTCACACTTTTCCCTTCCCTTACTTTCCTTACTCCACTTCACTAACTCCTTCTCTTACTCCCTCTGTCCTCTTAGTTCTACACTCCCCTTCCCTCATTCTCTCTCTGTTAGCCTCATTCTCTACGTCCTCTTAGTCTCTCACTCCTTTTCTGTCACGCTCACTCCCTATAACTCAGCCATACTCCCACACTCACCTTCTTTCAGACTTTCTCCTTTACTTTCCTTCCTCTCTCTTCCCTTCCTTCACTCCTTCACTCTTTTCCCTTCCCTTACTTTCCTTACTCCACTTCACTAACACCTTGTCTTACTCCCTCTGTCCTCTTAGTTCTACACCCCCCTTCATTCATTCTCTTTCTGTTAGCCTCATTCTCTACGTCCTCTTAGTCTCTCACTCTTCTTCTGTCACGCCCCCTCCCTATAACTCAGCCATACTCCCACACTCACCTTCTTTCAGACTTTCTCCTTTACTTTCTTTCCTCTCTCTTCCCTTCTGTTTCTCCTTTACTCTTTTCCCTTCCCTTACTTTCCTTACTCCACTTCACTAACTCCTTGTCATACTCCCTCTGTCCTCTTAGTTCTGTACTCCCCTTCCTTCATTCTCTCTCTGTTAGCCTCATTATTTCCGTCCCTATAGCCTCTCACTCCTCTTCTGTCACGCTCAAACCCTATTACTCAGCCATACTCCCACACTCACCTTCTTTCAGACCTTCTCCTTTACTTTCCTTCCTCTCTCTTCTCTTCTTTCACTCCTTCACTCTTTTCCCTTCTCTTACTGTCCTTACTCCACTATACTAGCTCTTTTTCTTACTCCCTCTGTCCTCTTAGTTCTACACTCCCCTTCCTTCATTCTCTCTCTGATAGCCTCATTCTTTCCGTCCCCTTAGTCTCTCACTCCTCTTCTGCACACTCACTCCGTATAACTCAGCCATTCTCCCACACTCACCTTCTTTCAGAACTTCTCCTTTACTTTCCTTCCTCTCTCTTCCTTTCGTTCACTCCTTTACTCTTTTCCCTTCCCTTACTTTCCTTATTCCACTATACTAACTCTTTCTCTTACTCCCTCTGTCCTCCTAGTTCTACACTCCCTTTCCCTCATTCTCTCTCTGTTAGCCTCATTCTCTCCGACCCCTTAGTCTGTCACTCCTCTTCAGTCACACTCACACCCTATAACTCAGCCATACTCCCACACTCACCTTCTTTCAGACTTTCTCTTTTACTTTTCTTTCTCTCTCTTCCCTTCTTTTGCTCCTTCAATCTTTTTCCTTCCTTTATTCTCCTTACTTCACTTTACTAACTCCTTTTCTTACTCCCTGTGTCCTCTTAGTTCTACACTCCCCTTCCCTCATTCTCTCTCTGTTAGCCTCATTCTTTCCGTCCCCTTAGTCTCTCACTCCTCTTCTTTCACACTTACTCCGTATAACTCAGCCATACTCCCACACTCACCTTCTTTCAGACCTTCTCCTTTACTTTACTTTCTGTCCCTTCCCTTCTTTCGCTCCTTCACACTTTTCCCTCCCCTTACTTTCCTTACTCCACTTCACTAACTCCTTTTCTTACTCCCTCTGTCCTCTTAGTTCTGCACTCCCCTTCCCTCATTCTCTCTCTGTTAGCCTCATTCTCTACGTCCTCTTAGTCTCTCACTCCTTTTCTGTCACGCTCACTCCCTATAACTCAGCCATACTCCCACACTCACCTTCTTTCAGACTTTCTCCTTTACTTTCCTTCATCTCTTCCCTTCCTTCACTCCTTCACTCTTTTCCCTTCCCTTACTTTCCTTACTCCACTTCACTAACTCCTTGTCTTACTCCCTCTGTCCTCTTAGTTCTACACCCCCCTTCCTTCATTCTCTTTCTGTTAGCCTCATTCTCTCCGTCCTCTTAGTCTCTCACTCTTCTTCTGTCACGCCCACTCCCTATAACTCAGCCATACTCCCACACTCACCTTCTTTCAGACTTTCTCCTTTACTTTCCTTCCTCTCTCTTCCCTTCTTTTTCTCCTTTACTCTTTTCCCTTCCCTTACTTTCCTTACTCCACTTCACTAACTCCTTGTCATACTCCCTCTGTCCTCTTAGTTCTGTACTCCCCTTCCTTCATTCTCTCTCTGTTAGCCTCATTATTTCCGTCCCTATAGTCTCTCACTCCTCTTCTGTCACGCTCAAACCCTATAACTCAGCCATACTCCCACACTCACCTTCTTTCAGACCTTCTCCTTTACTTTCCTTCCTCTCTCTTCTCTTCTTTCACTCCTTCACTCTTTTCCCTTCTCTTACTGTCCTTACTCCACTATACTAGCTCTTTTTCTTACTCCCTCTGTCCTCTTAGTTCTACACTCCCCTTCCTTCATTCTCTCTCTGTTAGCCTCATTCTTTCCGTCCCCTTAGTCTCTCACTCCTCTTCTTTCACACTTACTCCGTATAACTCAGCCATACTCCCACACTCACCTTCTTTCAGACCTTCTCCTTTACTTTTCTTTTCTGTCCCTTCCCTTCTTTTGCTCCTTCACACTTTTCCCTCCCCTTACTCTCCTTACTCCACTTCACTAACTCTTTCTCTTACTCCCTCTGTTCTCTTAGTTCTACACTCCCCTTCCCTCATTCTCTCTCTGTTAGCCTCATTCTCTACGTCCTCTTAGTCTCTCACTCCTTTTCTGTCACGCTCACTCCCTATAACTCAGCCATACTCCCACACTCACCTTCTTTCAGACTTTCTCCTTTACTTTCCTTCCTCTCTCTTCCCTTCCTTCACTCCTTCACTCTTTTCCCTTCCCTTACTTTCCTTACTCCACTTCACTAACTCCTTGTCTTACTCCCTCTGTCCTCTTAGTTCTACACCCCCCTTCCTTCATTCTCTTTCTGTTAGCCTCATTCTCTCCGTCCTCTTAGTCTCTCACTCTTCTTCTGTCACGCCCACTCCCTATAACTCAGCCATACTCCCACACTCACCTTCTTTCAGACTTTCTCCTTTACTTTCCTTCCTCTCTATTCCCTTCTTTTTCTCCTTTACTCTTTTCCCTTCCCTTACTTTCCTTACTCCACTTCACTAACTCCTTGTCATACTCCCTCTGTCCTCTTAGTTCTGTACTCCCCTTCCTTCATTCTCTCTCTGTTAGCCTCATTATTTCCGTCCCTATAGTCTCTCACTCCTCTTCTGTCACGCTCAAACTCTATAACTCAGCCATACTCCCACACTCACCTTCTTTCAGACCTTCTCCTTTACTTTCCTTCCTCTCTCTTCTCTTCTTTCACTCCTTCACTCTTTTCCCTTCTCTTACTGTCCTTATTCCACTATACTAGCTCTTTCTCTTACTCCCTCTGTCCTCTTAGTTCTACACTCCCCTTCCTTCATTCTCTCTCTGATAGCCTCATTCTTTCCATCCCCTTAGTCTCTCACTCCTCTTCTGTCACACTCACTCCGTATAACTCAGCCATACTCTAACACACACCTTCTTTCAGAACTTCTCCTTTACTTTCCTTCCTCTCTCTTCCTTTCGTTCACTCCTTTACTCTTTTCCCTTCCCTTACTTTCCTTATTCCACTATACTAACTCTTTCTCTTACTCCCTCTGTCCTCCTAGTTCTACACTCCCCTTCCTTCATTCTCTCTGTTAGCCTCATTCTCTCCGACCCCTTAGTCTGTCACTCCTCTTCTGTCACGCTCACACCCTATAACTCAGCCATACTCCCAGACTCACCTTCTTTCAGACCTTCTCCTTTACTTTTCTTTCTTGCTCTTCCCTTCTTTTGCACCTTCACTCTTTTCCCTTCCTTTATTCTCCTTACTTCACTTTACTAACTCCTTTTCTTACTCCCTGTGTCCTCTTAGTTCTACACTCCCCTTCCCTCATTCTCTCTCTGTTAGCCTCATTCTTTCCGTCCCCTTAGTCTCTCACTCCTCTTCTTTCACACTCACTCCATATAACTCAGCCATACTCCCACACTCACCTTCTTTCAGACCTTCTCCTTTACTTTCCTTCCTCTCTCTTCCCTTCTTTGCTCCTTCACTCTTTTCTCTTCCCTTACTTTCCTTACTCCACTTCACTAACTTCTTGTCATACTCCCTCTGTCCTCTTAGTTCTGTACTCCCCTTCCTTTGAGGTAATATGAATTTTTATGGTCAATTGTGTCCCCTAACGTAGACCCCAACGACTCCATGTACGTGCTTCAAGTACATGTATGTTCCCTCCACAACCAGCTATGAAGACGCAAATACATTTGCGTCCAACGTTAACATGTCCTCTTTCAGATCCACCATGAATGGATTGAATATTCAGTTCCTAAGTATGCCGTGCCAACGTCTTTACATGGTGCACTTTCACGTTTTCCTGGCTCTGGCGAGCTAGGCCCTGATTTCTGCCATCGAGCCCTTTCTGCCTTTAGCCTCTGAAAGCTGCAGCCTGGATCCGTATCCATGACCCTTACCCTACTCCCTGTGCGGCGAACGGTGCCCGGCTCGGCCTGCTTGCCTGCCAAAACTGTATTCAGCCTTCAAGTTATCTGCTCCGCTCCTCGAAAATACATTCCTGTCTAGTGATTTAGGAAAACATCTTCCCAGCTGCAGAGCAAAAGGCCTGGCCTTTCTGTCTCTGTGCAAGTAATTCATTGCTCCCGTTACCATGGTAGGCCCATGGCCCCCTCGCATTACACGTAGACACGTAGTCACATATGCACGCACTAGCAGCCAGTATAGAATAGCCTCTGCCCGAGAGACCTTTCCTTCTAGATAATACAGTTCCTCAAATACAAGATACTAGATATGATTTGGGTTTAGGTTGTTCTGACACGCCAGACTTCTGTCTCCCCGTATAGTGCAAATGTCAAGTCCCCTTCACCCTCCAGTTCCGCGTCAATCACACGTCATGCTGCTGTGCGCGCATCTATGCCATATATTTCTGCTGACACTGCAGGATTCTTCTATGGATCCACCCACCTGTGACACTCTCATGTGACGTTGTCTAGCACACACCTTCGTGTACGCCCTCGTGCACGCCTTCTGTTATGTACATGTGTTCTTATCTCTTTTCTCTCAGCTGTTACGCCTTCTGTATCCATCACCATTATATGCATTTACTATATATATTGTACTCTGTTAATAAAGCATTGTCTATCCCTTCCTGAACCTTCGTGGTGATGGAACATGATATTGTATTATTTTATTAGAACAGGAGAAGGACAGGAGTGTGTTGCTGAAGCCATGTCACGTCAGAAAGTAGAGAACAAAGGTTTAATAATGCGATTTATGGTTAATTGTTTAATAAGAGAACAAGATCAGGCAGGTTTTCCGCAAAGTGAAATGGATAGACTGAATAGGTGGAGCCAGAATATCGCGGATGGTAAGCACGAGAAGGAGAACAGTGTACATATCATGGTTAGAAAGATCCGTAAAGAAATAATAGAAATACATGCCCAGCGAGCACCTGAAGAACAACTTGGATCAGACGGTCCGACTTCCTCGCAGGAGGAGGATGATACAGAGGACCTAGCAGAAACTTCGCATCAGTCAGACAAACAGATGACAGGATATGTAGGCAGAGAGAAAGTCCCTAGACCGCATCCTTTTGATAGGCCCTTTGACAGACACATTCGTAAACAAGAAACGTGTGGAAACAAGAAGCGCTACCTCTGTCCTATACCAGAAACATTTCACTCTGCTATGTCAAATCCGAAGAGTCCTGAACATCTATTTTAGGCTACCGATAAAATACTTCAAGAACGAATGGGGTACCATGTACTCAATTCCATGGATGAACAAGAATTAGCCAGGTCAGCAGTACAATGGGCTGACAATTCTGAAAAATATAATGATGACGCATTAGCACAAACATTTTTGAATCTTTCCCCAGACGAACAGCGACTAGCTGGTATGTACATGATACAGCACCTCCTTATATTGTATAAGAGACAACGTTCTGATCCAGGTCCCCTACCTGATGTACTAATAGAGTTACTCATGAATAAATGGAGAGGCCTGGGTACCGATTTAATTAAAGTAATTCTAGAACATCGACACAGATATAGTGCCTTCCTGAATCCACAGTTTGTTTCAGCTCCAGCCCCAGAAAGGAAAATGTTTTACATAGACAGACAAAATCCCTTGCGAGAAGTACATCCAGTCAGGAATGATGATAACACCCTTACACGTGTGTATGTATACACGCCCATAACTAAAATGGAATTATTGGAAATGAAGAAATTAGTGCCCAGTCATGATAAAGACCCTGCAGGCTTCCACCGTGAAATAAAAGACATGTTACTAATGGGAGATTACACCTATCCCGACATTATGAAAATATTGAAAGTATTATTGCCTGCCGGTATTTACGAGAAACTCAAAGAAAAAGAATGGGAGGTGGGAGATACAAAGATAGATTGGGCTGCATTAGAAACTGAAGAAGCGACCCGAACCCCAGGGTTAGGGCTTGGGGATAAAACTAAAGCATTACCAGGATTGTTAGTACAGGTTTTGCCACGTTTGTTAGCAACTAAAAAGGAGGACTGGGATGCAATCTCAGCCTGCAAACAGAAACCCGATGAAGACACTAGTGATTTTTATTCCCGATTTGAGAAATGTTTTATTATTAACAGTGGCCTGAAAGCAAGTAGCGAGTCATACCCACACCTTTTTGTTTCTAAATTAGTCGAGAATTCTCTGCCCCAAGTTAAAAATCGTGTACTGAAAGTCGAGAGCACATGGCAAGCAAACACGCCTTCCCAAATGTTACAAATGTTACAGTATCACCAGAACAGAATTAGAGAAGAACATGATCACGAACAAAGATGTATGAAAGACACGAAAATGAAAATGCTAGTTGCTCAGTCAGTCCCAGCTGACGGTCAGAAAAAGGGTATGACACAGTCGAATAATTCAGCAGCTCCTGTTAAAGGGACATGCAACTATTGTAAACAGCCAGGTCACTATGTGAACGATTGTGCAGTTTTGAAACACAATATATCTACAGGTAAAACTAAAGAAAGACCACGTCAGCCTAGACAAGACCAGGTACAACAACACGTATCACAGAATGTACAGCCTATGCATGCTCCACAACAGACAATACAGACCGTAGCGGTACCACAGCCACAACCAATTGCCGCAACACAACACGCAACACAGCAGATGTACCAGTATGCACAAACTGATTATCCTGATTACCAGCGATACACATGAAACAGCCTAGAGAGCGAGGTTGGCTTGCCTCTTATTGAGGTTCCTGTAGATCAAGAGGGTCCTTATGTACATAGTCAGGTATTAGGAAAGGATAGCAAGTTTTTGATTGACACAGGGGCAAGCAGAACAACAATCAGTCACAACGAGGTTCCAGGGGCACCCCTCTCATGCTCACAGAATGTTTCCCTTGGATTTTCAGGAAAGCCGATTGTAAATGAAGTATCGAAACCAGTTCCCCTTTCAGTTGGTCCGTTGTCTCGCACTACAGATTTATTGCTCACGAAATCATGTCCAGAAAACTTGTTAGGTATCAAGACACTGAAGGCTCTAGGAGCTGTAATTTGTTGTTCTCCGGAAGGGGTAAGATTGTTTTTGCGTGACTTTAAGGGTCACTATGTGTTGAGAGATATTGATCCCAGATTACAGAATGTTCCTGCACATTTATGGGCACAAGGCCCCACTGATGTAGGTTGTATGAACATCACTCCATATCGTGTCACACTCAAGCCAGGAGTAGTTTTACCACGCATCCGACAATACAAGTTACCCCCAGATGCTGTAGTGGCTTTACTGAAAATCATTGACGAGCTCATTGCACAAGGAGTGGTTGTAGAAACCGACTCGAATCTATGTAATTCCCCTATCATTCCAATTCTTAAACGTACTGATCCGAATGCTCCCCCAGTTTATCGATTAGTGATCGATTTACGAGAATTGAATAAATGCATTGTACCACAGTACCCTGTGGTTCCAGACATCTCTTCCTTATTGACAGCTATTGATTCAGAGGCAACGTTCTTTACTGTAACTGATCTGAAGAACGCCTTCTTTAGTGTCCCAATTGATCCGGAAAGCCAATATCTTTTCGGATTCTGTTTAAATGGCCGAAGCTTCAAATTTGCACGCGCACCTCAAGGATTCACAGAAAGCCCCAGCATCTATAGCCAAGCATTGAAAAGACAACTTGACAGTATTCACTTGCCTGACAACACTGCCCTACTTCAGTATGTCGATGATCTATTGATCACCGCCCGTAGTGAACAAGAATGTGAACAAGCGTCACTGACAGTCTTGTATTTCCTGGCTGACAAGGGACACAAGGTGTCTCCTTCGAAGCTACAATTCTGTGTTCAGCAAGTGGTTTACCTTGGGCACTTGCTGTCCAAAGGGGGGAGACAGCTAACACCTGACCGTATCCAGTTAATTGTAAACATGTCACAACCCAAGACACAAAATGAGGTACGGGCCTTTATAGGCCTCACTTCTTACTGTAGACAATGGATCCCTCAGTATGCATTTCTAGCCAAGCCACTCATACAGTTGACAACACAGAAGGCAGCGACATCGACTGTCCTCCCTTGGACTCAGGAACATACACAAGCTTTTGACGATCTGAAGAAAGCCTTATGTCAAGCACCTGTTTTAGCGACACCATGTTACAATAAGCCTTTTACACTTTTTGTCACAAAACGCGAAGGTACTGCATTGTCAGTACTCACCCAGGATCAAGCAGGTTCACATAAACCGTGTGCTTATTTTTCTAGTACATTAGATCCAGTAGCCCAGGCTCTGCCTGCGTGCTTGAAATCAGTTGCAGCAACAGCTCTAGCAATCAGACAAAGTGATTCCATAGTGTTAGGACACCAATTGACAGTACAAGTTCCACATTCCGTGGAAGTTCTTTTAAACCGAACACAGACTCAGCACTTGACTATAGCACGACTGACAGGTTATGAATTGACATTGTTTCAGCCACACATAGAAATCAGACGTTGCAATACATTGAACCCAGCTACACTTCTGCCATTAAGTGAGACAGACCCTTGGGCACATGATTGTATTGAAGTCATTACCATTACGACGAAACCCAGACAAGACTTGACAGACACCGCATTACCAGATCCAGACCTGACACTTTATGTGGATGGTTCATGTATGAGAACAAGTACAGGAGAGTTAGTGGCCGCATATGCAGTCACGACAGAAACTGAAGTCATAGAAACAAATCGTATTGACACCCTGTCAGCTCAAGCAGCAGAGCTCATCGCTCTGACCCAAGCCTGTATTCGAGCCAAGAATAAGAAAGTTAACATATACACAGATTCACGTTATGCCTTCGGAGTCGTACACGACTTCGGTGTACTCTGGCGAGAGAGAGGTTTCTTGACCTCTCACGGAGCCAAAATCCAGCACGGTCCCCTCATTCAAGCTCTGTTAGACGCAATACATTTGCCTACAGCGATATCCATCATGAAGTGCAAGGCACATACGAAAGTTACAGATACCATTTCCCAGGGTAACGACCTGGCAGACCGAACAGCCAAGCATACAGCTCAGACTCAGACTCACGCAACTGACCTGACAAAGACAGTAGTCTCGACACCGACACATTGCATGACAGTTAGGGATCCCGCCCTAGATGTAATTGACATACAGACACATGCTACACCAGACGAAATCAAGAAATGGACTGAACTAGGAGGGATCCAGACAGAACAGGGATGGATGACGAAGGGGAAAGCCACATGGTTTCTCCCCGATTCTATGGTTCAAGTTATCATTAACACAGTACACAGTCCTGCACATCTAGGAGAAAAAGCCATGTTAGACAGTATTCAAAACCTATGGTTCAATAAACATTTACGAGCAGCAGCAAAACAGAAAGTGCGTACTTGCATGATCTGTTGTCAGTTCAACCCAGGTAAAGGCATTCCCGTAGAGCAAGGTGGATTTCATCCTCCCGATCACCCTTTTGAAGTCCTCCATATGGATTATATCCAGATGGAACGTTGTCGAGGATTCAAATATGTCCTCGTAGTTGTATGTGCACTCTCCCGATGGACAGAAGCATATCCAGTCCCAGATTACACTGCTCCGACCACTGCCAAACAGCTGGTACGTGAATTTTTCCCCAGGTATGGTTTGCCCCGTATTGTATACTCAGATAATGGTCAGCCATTCTCGTCCGAGCTCATGAAGCAGGTATCACTCCTGCTAGGTTATCAGTGGAAGTTCCACTGTGTCCGACATCCCGAGGCAGCAGGTCTCGTGAAACGTCATAATCAGACCCTGAAAATTCGCCTTGCCAAGATATGTAGAGAGAAAGGCATTGACTGGATAGTAGCTTTACCAGTTGCACTCTTTTACATGAGAATGATAGCGCATTCAAGAACAGGGCAATCCCCGTATGAGGTGGTCTTTGGTAGGCCACCGAATATGTGGGGGACGCCTCTGCCTCGTAAAATAACAGATGTTGACTGTAATATGCTGACAGATTACCTTGCTTCCTTGATGTCTGCACTACAATCATGTCGTTCACAGGTAGCTGCAGCCTTTCCCGACAACACCGAGGTGAAGCCACACGAGATCGTCCCTGGTGAATACGTTTTTATCCGGAATTTCGACAGGAGGAGTCCGCTGGAGCCCCGTTGGCAGCCACCGAAGCTCGTGTTATTAACAACAAGGACAGCAGTAAAAGTGGAGGGCCGCAAGGGCTGTCTCCACTCGAGTCACGTGAAAAGACACTATGGACTACAGCCAAAACTAGACTCCCAGCCCTGCCCCCTTCCAGAGACGGATACTAAACTCCCCCTGGTGGAGAAAACTCCTTCTCAAGAACTTCGCACAAAGTTGAGGTCTAGCAAGTCAGACAGTTTAATTGTTTAAGTCCTCCCTTAGTTGAAGTGCTTAGACAGGTTCCTGACATGTACAAGTTAGACCCCAATAGAGAGAGAGATAGACAGAAACAGCTCAAGAAACATGAATATTGTAAATCTCTCCGCAGTCACTGCATTGTGACATTATTGATTATGTTTTTTCTGAGTCTTATGATTATTGCTGCAAGCATACTGTTACACATGTATTTTCCTATTTTCACACGTGCGCATTCTTCTTCAAATAACACTGCCGAGCATACTTTCAGTGAATTGCCCCCGCACGAGTTATCTTACCGACTTGCGCTGCGCAACAATACATTCATCAGTATGTGACATCATTCCCATCAGACCAGCAATGCTACAAATTGTTGGATATGTGGCCGACTCCCTCCCTATCAGAAATACATGGGAGTTCTGCCCCTCTTTCCGTACCCGTTCACACATAATGGTTCCTGTGGTGCATGGTTTAGTTTAATGAATTCTTTAGATTCTGATTCTGTAGTTTACCAGGGCAATTGGGTATGGGGAAATCTGAATACAGTTTTGCATAAAGTATGTTTCCCTGACAAGGAGGGTCTTCCACAAAGGACAGGGACTGATCTAGAAAACGAAGTATATGGATTAGGTAATTTTACACTTAACCTCATGATTCTGAATGTCCAGTCCGAAGCCGAACCAGTCTTGCCCGCTATGTCAGTATTACCAGTCAAAGGTGAATTATGTGTCAGAAAGAATGGTTCAGTACACCTAGGTCATAGTAGATGCACTACTGTGATCGACTTCAGTGATAAGGGCAAGTCTACATTCAAAGCTTCCCGTCATTCTTATTTCATTTGTGGTCATACAGCATATATACGCTTACCTCTAGATTGGGATGGTACTTGTTACATTGCATTCCTTCTGCCACCTGTTTTCCTAGCCCCTCCTGATTATCATAGGGATTCCCATCTAGTACACAATAGACCGCAGAGAGATCTCCCGATTGTCAACTATACTATTCTTCTGTCACACTCACTCCCTATAACTCAGCCATACTCCCACACTCACCTTCTTTCAGACTTTCTACTTTACTTTTCTTTCTTGCTCTTCCCTTCTTTTGCTCCTTCATGTTTTTCTCTTCCTTTATTCTCCTTACTTCACTTTACTAACTCCTTTTCTTACTCCCGGTGTCCTCTTAGTTCTACACTCCCATTCCCTCATTCTCTCTCTGTTAGCCTCATTCTTTCTGTCCCCTTAGTCTCTCACTCCTCTTCTTTCACACTTACTCCGTATAACTCAGCCATACTCCCACACTCACCTTCTTTCAGACTTTCTCCTTTACTTTCCTTCCTCTCTCTTCCCTTCTTTTGCTCCTTCACTCTTTTCCCTTCCCTTACTTTCCTTACTCCACTTCACTAACTTCTTGTCATACTCCCTCTGTCCTCTTAGTTCTGTACTCCCCTTCCTTCATTCTCTCTCCGTTAGCCTCATTCTTTCCGTCCCCTTAGTCTCTCACTCTTCTTCTTCTGTCACACTCACTCCGTATAACTCAGCCATACTCCCACACTCACCTTCTTTCAGACCTTCTCCTTTACTTTACTTTCTGTCCCTTCCCTTATTTCGCTCCTTCACTCTTTTTCCTTCCCTTACTTTCCTTACTCAACTTGACTAACTTCTTGTCATACTCCTTCTGTCCTCTTAGTTCTGTACCCCCCTTCCTTCATTCTCTCTGTGTTAGCCTCATTTTTTCCATCCCCATAGTCTCTCACTATTCTTCTGTCATGCTCACACCCTATAACTCAGCCATACTCCCACACTCACCTTCTTTCAGACCTTCTCCTTTACTTTCCTTCCTCTCTCTTCCCTTCTTTTGCTCCTTCACTCTTTTCCCTTCCCTTACTTTCCTTACTCCACTTCACTAACTTCTTGTCATACTCCCTGTGTCCTCTTAGTTCTACACTCCCCTTCCCTCATTCTCTCTCTGTTAGCCTCATTCTTTCCGTCCCCTTAGACTCTCACTCCTCTTCTTTCACATTCACTCCGTATAAATCAGCCATACTCCCACACTCACCTTCTTTCAGACCTTCTCCTTTACTTTACTTTCTGTCCCTTCCCTTCTTTCGCTCCTTCACTCTTTTTCCTTCCCTTACTTTCCTTACTCCACTTCACTAACTTCTTGTCATACTCCCTCTGTCCTCTTAGTTCTGTACTCCCCTTCCTTCATTCTCTCTCTGTTAGCCTCATTCTTTCCATCCCCATAGTCTCTCACTATTCTTCTGTCACGCTCACACCCTATAACTCAGCCATACTCCCACACTAACCTTCTTTCAGACTTTCTACTTTACTTTTCTTTCTTGCTCTTCCCTTCTTTTGCTCCTTCACGCTTTTCTCTTCCTTTATTCTCCTTACTTCACTTTACTAACTACTTTTCTTACTCCCTGTGTCCTCTTAGTTCTACACTCCCCTTCCCTCATTCTCTCTCTGTTAGCCTCATTCTTTCCGTCCCCTTAGTCTCTCACTCCTTTTTTTTTTTTTTAACATTTTTATTGTTTGCAAGAAGTGACAAAATTCATTACAGTTCAATTCCATACTTAACATACAAATACAATTGATATGAACAACAAATAAAATTGAGGAATGGAAACAATATAAAATAAGCTGTAAACCAAACTTCATATTAGCTCTACTGTTAAAGTAATAAACTACTAAAACAGAAAGACCAGACTAGGCCTAATCACATTTCTTGGCCTTCAAAGAAGTGCTTCCATATCTTTTCTTTTCTCAGAAGAGCTTTTGGACCTCTAAGTTTAGCTAAAGAAAACTCCATAATTCTAATTTCGTAAACCAATGATAGCCAATCCGCAACCTTAGGGGGTTCTTTAGATATCCAGACCCTAGCTACTATTAATCTAGCACATGCTAGCAAAATCGTTAAAAGATCCTTATTGGGACAGTTCCTATCTTGGATATCTAATAAAACCATTTGTACTGTAAGATCCGGTGAATTTATTTGATTAAATTGAAGATAGTAAGATATGCGATTCCAGAAATTGGAAAGTGCAGGACAAGAGAATAACATATGTTCAATTCCAGCCGCAGCAGTATTACATTTAACACACCTAGATTTATCTGACAAAGAGTTACCTTGTGCCCAGCTGGATATTCTTTGTGGGGTATAATACAGTTCCGTGATTGTCCTATATAGTTGCATTTTCAGATTAGAAGAATGAACTATATCACTTAGATGGGTTAGGGCACTTCCGATCTGTACTGAATTTATGTTTTGATTTAATCTACGGGACCATTTGGCTGCGATTTGAGTTGTATTTTCTCCCTTATCCTTGATGAGCCATTGATATCCCAATTTGATTAATGATTTAGTTTTTTCGGAGTAAATACCCTCAAGAATATCAGATTGTTTGACTTCCGTTATTTTCAATTTATTACAGAAAAAATCTCTCAGTTGTCTATATTTAAAGTGCATATCATCCGTAAGCCTGTTTGTAATTTTTAAATTCTCAAAATCCATCAAACCATTAGTACCATAAAGGTCTCCTAGTGTGTTTATATCCTGTCTTATCCACCGATTACCCAAACCGTCCGAAAATATACCCGGAAGGCCAGGATTGTTCCATAATCTAAGTTCAGCGTTGTAAAATGAGCTATTACTAATGTGCAGAATTTTGTCCCAGATTCTTATAGCATGTTTAGCAGTCTTGAATTTTACTCTTTTAAAGTAGTTTGGATCGTGGACCCGTAATAGAAATTGATTGGCATCAGCCCCCAGCATGTATTGATGAAAAAATAAAGAGGGAGTATTTTTTAATAAGCTCCTAATGCGTAAAAGAAAAGTAGCTAAAAAGTAAAAATTAAAATCCGGAAAGGTAAGTCCCCCTTTAGAGATTGGTAATGTCAAAAATGTTATCGCCCTTCGTGCCTTTTTATACCCCCAGATAAAGCTACTACAGATGCCATCCAACTTTCTAAAAAAAAGCATATTTGGTTGTAACGGTATAGCTCTACACAAATAAAGCAGCTTGGGTAAGATTTTCATCTTAATCAGATTTAATCTCCCTAGCAAACTCAGGGGTATCTTATGCCATTTTTTAAAACTCGCAGCAGTTTCTTTAAGGAATGACCCATAGTTTATTTCCACAATTTTCCCCACTTTAGCAGTAAGCTTGATACCTAAGTATACGGCTTCTTTGCAGGTTTTGTAAGTACGTGTAGCCGGAGTGTAATTAAGTATAATTTGGGTTTTGTTAACATTTAATTTATACCCAGAGATTTTCCCATAATTATGTGCTTCTTCTATAATTGTGGGCATAGCTTTACAGACATCCGATGTATATATTGCGATATCATCCGCGAAGGCGGTTAATTTGAGAGTTATATCCCCATGTTGAGCTGGTATTATACTGATTTGGTCGTTTAAAGCATTTAAAAAAGGTTCTAAAGATAAGGCAAATAATAATGGGGAGAGGGGGCATCCCTGTCTTGTACCTCTTGCAATCTTGAAATTATCAGAATCTATACCTCCATAACTGATCACGGCCAGTCTCTCACTCCTATTCTTTCACACTTACTCCGTATAACTCAGCCATACTCCCACACTCACCTTCTTTCAGACCTTCTCCTTTACTTTTCTTTTCAGTCCCTTCCCTTCTTTTGCTCCTTCACACTTTTCCCTTCCCTTACTTTCCTTACTCCACTTCACTAACTCCTTCTCTTACTCCCTCTGTCCTCTTAGTTCTACACTCCCCTTCCCTCATTCTCTCTCTGTTAGCCTCATTCTCTCCGTCCTCTTAGTCTCTCACTCCTTTTCTGTCACGCTCACTCCCTATAACTCAGCCATACTCCCACACTCACCTTCTTTCAGACTTTCTCCTTTACTTTACTTCCTTTCTCTTCCCTTCCTTCACTCCTTCACTCTTTTCCCTTCCCTTACTCCACTTCGCTAACTCCTTGTCTTACTCCCTCTGTCCTCTTAGTTCTGTACTCCCCTTCCTTCATTCTCTCTCTGTTAGCCTCATTCTTTCCATCCCCATAGTCTCTCACTATTCTTCTGTCACGCTCACACCCTATAACTCAGCCATACTCCCACACTCACCTTCTTTCAGACTTTCTACTTTACTTTTCTTTCTTGCTCTTCCCTTCTTTTGCTCCTTCACGCTTTTCTCTTCCTTTATTCTCCTTACTTCACTTTACAAACTCCTTTTCTTACTCCCTGTGTCCTCTTAGTTCTACACTCCCCTTCCCTCATTCTCTCTCTGTTAGCCTCATTCTTTCCGTCCCCTTAGTCTCTCACTCCTCTTCTTTCACACTTACTCCGTAGAACTCAGCCATACTCCCACACTCACCTTCTTTCAGACCTTCTCCTTTACTTTTCTTTTCTGTCCCTTCCCTTCTTTTGCTCCTTCACACTTTTCCCTTCCCTTACTTTCCTTACTCCACTTCACTAACTCCTTCTCTTACTCCCTCTGTCCTCTTAGGTCTACACTCCCCTTCCCTCATTCTCTCTCTGTTAGCCTCATTCTCTCCGTCCTCTTAGTCTCTCACTCCTTTTCTGTCACGCTCACTCCCTATAACTCAGCCATACTCCCACACTCACCTTCTTTCAGACTTTCTCCTTTACTTTCCTTCCTTTCTCTTCCCTTCCTTCACTCCTTCACTCTTTTCCCTTCCCTTACTCCACTTCGCTAACTCCTTGTCTTACTCCCTCTGTCCTCTTAGTTCTACACTCCCCTTTCTTCATTCTCTTTCGTTTACCCTCATTCTCTCCGTCCTCTTAGTGTCTGACTCCTCTTCTGTCATGCTCACTCCCTATAACTCAGCTATACTCCCACACTCACCTTCTTTCACACTTTCTCCTTTACTTTCCTTGCTCTCTCTTCCCTTCCTTCGCTCCTTCACTCTTTTCCCTTCCCTTACTTTCCTTACTCCACTTCACTAACTCCTTGTCTTATTCCCTCTGTCCTCTTAGTTCTGCACTCCCCTTCCTTTATTCTCTCTCTGTTAGCCTCATTCTTTCCGTCCCCTTAGTCTCCCACTCCTCTACTGTCAAGCTTACACCCTATAACTCAGCCATACTCCCACACTCACCTTCTTTCAGACTTTCTCCTTTACTTTTCTTTCTTGCTCTTCCCTTCTTTTGCTCCTTCGCTCTTTTCCCTTCCTTTATTCTCCTTACTTCACTTTACTAACTCCTTTTCTTACTCCCTGTGTCCTCTTAGTTCTACACTCCCCTTCCCTCATTCTCTCTCTGTTAGCCTCATTATTTCTGTCCCCTTAGTCTCTCACTCTTCTTCTTTCACGCTCACTCCCTATAACTCAGCCATACTCCCACACTCACCTTCTTTCAGACCTTCTCCTTTACTTTACTTTCAGTCCCTTCCCTTCTTTCGCTCCTTCACTCTTTTTCCTTTTCCTTACTTTCCTTAAACCACTTCACTAACTCTTTCTCTTACTCCCTCTGTCCTCCTAGTTCTACACTCCCTTTCCCTCATTCTCTCTCTGTTAGCCTCATTCTCTCCGTCCTCTTAGTCTCTCACTCCTCTTCTGTCATGCTTACTCCCTATAACTCAGCCATATTCCCACACTCCCCTTCTTTCAGACTTTCTCCTTTACTTTTCTTTCTCTCTCTTCCCTTCTTTTGCTCCCTCACTATTTTCCCTTCCTTTATTCTCCTTACTTCACTTTACTAACTCCTTTTCTTACTCCCTGTGTCCTCTTAGTTCTACACTCCCCTTCCCTCATTCTCTCTCTGTTAGCCTCATTCTTTCCGTCCCCTTAGTCTCTCACTCCTCTTCTGTCACACTCACTCCGTATAACTCAGCCATACTCCCACACTCACCTTCTTTCAGACCTTCTCCTTTACTTTCCTTTCTGTCACTTCCGTTCTTTCACTCCTTCACTCTTTTCCCTTCCCTTACTTTCCTTACTCCACTTCACTAACTACTTCTCTTACTCCCTTTTTCCTCTTAGTTCTACACTCCCCTTCCCTCATTCTCTCTCTGTTAGCCTCATTCTCTCCATCTTCTTAGTCTCTCACTCCTCTTCTGTCATGCTCACTCCCTATAACTCAGCCACACTCTCACACGCACCTTCTTTCAGACCTTCTCCTTTACTTTCCTTCCTTTCTCTTCCCTTCCTTCACTCCTTCACTATTTTCCCTTCCCTTACTCCACTTCACTAACTCCTTGTCTTACTCCCTCTGTCCTCTTAGTTCTACACTCCCCTTTCTTCATTCTCTTTCGTTTAACCTCATTCTCTCCGTCCTCTTAGTGTCTGACTCCTCTTCTGTCATGCTCACTCCCTATAACTCAGCTAAACTCCCACACTCACCTTCTTTCACACTTTCTCCTTTACTTTCCTTCCTCTCTCTTCCCTTCTTTTGCTCCTTCACTCTTTTCCCTTCCCTTACTTTCCTTACTCCATTTCACTAACTCCTTGTCTTACTCCCTCTGTACTCTTAGTTCTGCACTCCCCTTCCTTCATTCTCTCTCTGTTAACCTCATTCTTTCCGCCCCTTAGTCTCTCACTCCTCTTCTCTCACGCTCACACCCTATAACTCAGCCATACTCCCACACTCACCTTTTTTCAGACTTTCTCCTTTACTTTTCTTTCTCTATATTCCCTTCTTTTGCTCCTTCACTCTTTTCCCTTCCTTTATTCTCCTTACTTCACTTTACTTATTCCTTTTGTTACTCCCTCTGTCCTCTTAGTTCTGCACTCCCCTTCCCTCATTCTCTCTCTGTTAGCCTCATTCTTTCTGTCCCCTTAGTCTCTCACTCCTCTTCTGTCACGCTCACTCCCTATAACTCAGCCATACTCCCACACTCACCTTCTTTCAGACCTTCTCCTTTACTTTCCTTTCAGTCCCTTCCCTTCTTTCGCTCCTTCACTCTTTTTCCTTTTCCTTACTTTCCTTACTCCACTTCACTAACTCTTTCTCTTACTCCCTCTGTCCTCCTAGTTCTACACTCCCTTTCCCTCATTCTCTCTCTGTTAGCCTCATTCTTTCCGTCCCCTTAGTCTCTCACTCCTCTACTGTCAGGCTTACACCCTATAACTCAGCCATACTCCCACACTCACCTTCTTTCAGACTTCCTCCTTTACTTTTATTTCTTGCTCTTCCCTTCTTTTGCTCCTTCACTCTTTTCCCTTCCTTTATTCTCCTTACTTCACTTTACGAACTCCTTTTCTTACTCCCTGTGTCCTCTTAGTTCTATACTCCCCTTCCCTCATTCTCTCTCTGTTAGCCTCATTCTTTCCGTCCCCTTACTCTCTCACTCCTCTTCTGTCACACTCACTCCGTATAACTCAGCCATACTCCCACACTCACCTTCTTTCAGACCTTCTCCTTTACTTTCCTTTCTGTCCCTTCCCTTCTTTTGCTCCTTCACTCTTTTCCCTTCCCTTACTTTCCTTACTCCACTTCACTAACTCCTTTTCTTACTCCCTCTGTCCTCTTAGTTCTACACTCCCCTTCCCTCATTCTCTCTCTGTTAGACTCATTCTCTCCGTCCTCTTAGTCTCTCACCCCTTTTCTGTCACGCTCACTCCCTATAACTCAGCCATACTCCCACACTCACCTTCTTTCAGACTTTCTCCTTTACTTTCCTTCCTCTCTCTTCCCTTCCTTCACTCCTTCACTCTTTTCCCTTCCCTTACTTTCCTTACTCCACTTCACTAACTCCTTGTCTTACTCCCTCTGTCCTCTTAGTTCTACACCCCCTTCCTTCATTCTCTTTCTGTTAGCCTCATTCTCTCCGTCCTCTTAGTCTCTCACTCCTCTTCTGCCACGCTCACTCCCTATAACTAAGCCATACTCCCACACTCACCTTCTTTCAGACCTTCTCCTTTACTTTCCTTTCTGTCCCTTCCCATCTTTTGCTCCTTCACTCTTTTCCCTTCCCTTACTTTCCTTACTCCACTTCACTAACTCCTTCTCTTACTCCCTCTGTCCTCTTAGTTCTACACTCCCCTTCCCTCATTCTCTCTCTGTTAGCCTTATTCTCTCCGTCCTCTTAGTCTCTCACTCCTTTTCTGTCACGCTCACTCCCTATAACTCAGCCATACTCCCACACTCACCTTCGTTCAGACTTTCTCCTTTACTTTCCTTCATCTCTCTTCCCTTCTTTTGCTCCTTCACTTTTTCCCTTCCTTTATTCTCCTTACTTCACTTTACTAATTCCTTTTGTTACTCCCTCTGTCCTCTTAGTTCTGCACTCCCCTTCCCTCATTCTCTCTCTGTTAGCCTCATTCTCTCCATCCTCTTAGTCTCTCACTCCTCTTCTGTCACGCTCACTCCCTATAACTCAGCCATACTCCCACACTCACCTTCTTTCAGACTTTCTCCTTTACTTTCTTTCCTCTCTCTTCCCTTCATTCACTCCTTCACTCTTTTCCCTTCCCTTACTTTCCTTACTCCACTTTACTAACTCCTTGTCTTACTCCCTCTGTCCTCTTAGTTCTGCACTCCCCTTCCTTCATTCTCTCTCTGTTAGCCTCATTCTTTCCGTCCCCTTAGTCTCTCACTCCTCTTCTGTCACACTCACTCCGTGTAACTCAGCCATACTCCCACACTCACCTTCTTTTAGACTTTCTCCTTTACTTTCCTTCCTCTCTCTTCCCTTCTTTTTCTCCTTTACTCTTTTCCCTTCCCTTACTTTCCTTACTCCACTTCACTAACTCCTTGTCATACTCCCTCTGTCCTCTTAGTTCTGTACTCCCCTTCCTTCATTCTCTCTCTGTTAGCCTCATTATTTCCGTCCCTATAGTCTCTCACTCCTCTTCTGTCACACTCAAACCCTATCACTCAGCCATACTCCCACACTCACCTTCTTTCAGACTTTCTCCTTTAATTTCTTTCCTCTCTCTTCCCTTCATTCACTCCTTCACTCTTTTCCCTTCCCTTACTTTCCTTACTCCACTATACTAACTCCTTGTCTTACTCCCTCTGTCCTCTTAGTTCTGCACTCCCCTTCCTTCATTCTCTCTCTGTTAGCCTCATTCTTTCCGTCCCCTTAGTCTCTCACTCCTCTTCTGTCACACTCACTTAGTATAACTCAGTCATACTCCCACACTTACCTTCTTTCAGACCTTCTCCTTTACTTTTCTTTTCTGTCCCTTCCCTTCTTTTGCTCCTTCACCTTTTTCCCTTCCCTTACTTTCCTTACTCCACTTCACTAACTCCTTCTCTTACTCCCTCTGTCCTCTTAGTTCTACACTCCCCTTCCCTCATTCTCTCTCTGTTAGCCTCATTCTCTCCATCCTCTTAGTCTCTCACTCCTTTTCTGTCACGCTCACTCCCTATAACTCAGCCATACTCCCACACTCACCTTCTTTCAGACCTTCTCCTTTACTTTCCTTCCTCTCTCTTCTCTTCTTTCACTCCTTCACTCTTTTCCCTTCTCTTACTGTCCTTACTCCACTATACTAGCTCTTTTTCTTACTCCCTCTGTCCTCTTAGTTCTACACTCCCCTTCCTTCATTCTCTCTCTGTTAGCCTCGTTCTTTCCGTCTCCTTAGTCTCTCACTCCTCTTCTGTCACACTCACTCCGTATAACTCAGCCATACTCCCACACTCACCTTCTTTCAGAACTTCTCCTTTACTTTCCTTCCTCTCTCTTCCTTTCGTTCACTCCTTTACTCTTTTCCCTTCCCTTACTTTCCTTATTCCACTATACTAACTCTTTCTCTTACTCCCTCTGTCCTCCTAGTTCTACACTCCCTTTCCCTCATTCTCTCTCTGTTAGCCTCATTCTCTCCGACCCCTTAGTCTGTCACTCCTCTTCTGTCACGCTCACACCCTATAACTCAGCCATACTCCCACACTCACCTTCTTTCAGACTTTCTCTTTTACTTTTCTTTCTCTCTCTTCCCTTCTTTTGCTCCTTCAATCTTTTTCCTTCCTTTATTCTCCTTACTTAACTTTACTAACTCCTTTTCTTACTCCCTGTGTCCTCTTAGTTTACACTCCCCTTCCCTCATTCTCTCTCTGTTAGCCTCATTCTTTCCGTCCCCTTAGTCTCTCACTCCTCTTCTTTCACATTCACTCCGTATAAATCAGCCATACTCCCACACTCACCTTCTTTCAGACCTTCTCCTTTACTTTACTTTCTGTCCCTTCCCTTCTTTCGCTCCTTCACTCTTTTTCCTTCCCTTACTTTCCTTACTCCACTTCACTAACTTCTTGTCATACTCCCTCTGTCCTCTTAGTTCTGTACTCCCCTTCCTTCATTCTCTCTCTGGTAGCCTCATTCTTTCCATCCCCATAGTCTCTCACTATTCTTCTGTCACGCTCACTCCCTATAACTCAGCCATACTCCCACACTCACCTTCTTTCGGACTTTCTCCTTTACTTTTCTTTCTTGCTCTTCCCTTCTTTTGCTCCTTCACTCTTTTCCCTTCCTTTATTCTCCTTACTTCACTTTACTAACTCCTTTTCTTACTCCCTGTGTCCTCTTAGTTCTACACTCCCCTTCCCTCATTCTCTCTCTGTTAGCCTCATTCTTTCCGTCCCCTTAGTCTCTCACTCCTCTTCTTTCACATTCACTCCGTATAAATCAGCCATACTCCCACACTCACCTTCTTTCAGACCTTCTCCTTTACTTTACTTTCTGTCCCTTCCCTTCTTTCGCTCCTTCACTCTTTTTCCTTCCCTTACTTTCCTTACTCCACTTCACTAACTTCTTGTCATACTCCCTCTGTCCTCTTAGTTCTACACTCCCCTTCCCTCATTCTCTCTCTGTTAGCCTCATTCTTTCCGTCCCCTTAGTCTCTCACTCCTCTTCTTTCACACTTACTCCGTATAACTCAGCCATACTCCCACACTCACCTTCTTTCAGACCTTCTCCTTTACTTTTCTTTTCTGTCCCTTCCCTTCTTTTGCTCCTTCACACTTTTCTCTTCCCTTACTTTCCTTACTCCACTTCACTAACTCCTTCTCTTACTCCCTCTGTCCTCTTAGTTCTACACCCCCCTTCCTTCATTCTCTTTCTGTTAGCCTCATTCTCTCCGTCCTCTTAGTCTCTCACTCTTCTTCTGTCACGCCCACTCCCTATAACTCAGCCATACTCCCACACTCACCTTCTTTCAGTCTTTCTCCTTTACTTTCCTTCCTCTCTCTTCCCTTCTTTTTCTCCTTTACTCTTTTCCCTTCCCTTACTTTCCTTACTCCACTTCACTAACTCCTTGTCATACTCCCTCTGTCCTCTTAGTTCTGTACTCCCCTTCCTTCATTCTCTCTCTGTTAGCCTCATTATTTCCGTCCCTATAGTCTCTCACTCCTCTTCTGTCACGCTCAAACCCTATTACTCAGCCATACTCCCACACTCACCTTCTTTCAGACCTTCTCCTTTACTTTCCTTCCTCTCTCTTCTCTTCTTTCACTCCTTCACTCTTTTCCCTCCTCTTACTGTCCTTACTCCACTATACTAGCTCTTTTTCTTACTCCCTCTGTCCTCTTAGTTCTACACTCCCCTTCCTTCATTCTCTCTCTGATAGCGTCATTCTTTCCGTCCCCTTAGTCTCTCACTCCTCTTCTGTCACACTCACTCCGTATAACTCAGCCATACTCCCACACTCACCTTCTTTCAGAACTTCTCCTTTACTTTCCTTCCTCTCTCTTCCTTTCGTTCACTCCTTTACTCTTTTCCCTTCCCTTACTTTCCTTATTCCACTATACTAACTCTTTCTCTTACTCCCTCTGTCCTCCTAGTTCTACACTCCCATTCCCTCATTCTCTCTCTGTTAGCCTCATTCTCTCCGACCCCTTAGTCTGTCACTCCTCTTCTGTCACGGTCCCACCCTATAACTCAGCCATACTCCCACACTCACCTTCTTTCAGACTTTCTCTTTTACTTTTCTTTCTCTCTCTTCCCTTCTTTTGCTCCTTCAATCTTTTTCCTTCCTTTATTCTCCTTACTTCACTTTACTATCTCCTTTTCTTACTCCCTGTGTCCTCTTAGTTTACACTCCCCTTCCCTCATTCTCTCTCTGTTAGCCTCATTCTTTCCGTCCCCTTAGTCTCTCACTCCTCTTCTTTCACACTCACTCTGTATAACTCAGCCATACTCCCACACTCACCTTCTTTCAGACCTTCTCCTTTACTTTACTTTCTGTCCCTTCCCTTCTTTCACCCCTTCACTCTTTTTCCTTCCCTTACTTTCCTTACTCCACTTCACTAACTTCTTGTCATACTCCCTCTGTCCTCTTAGTTCTGTACTCCCCTTCCTTCATTCTATCTCTGTTAGCCTCATTCTTTCCATCCCCATAGTCTCTCACTCCTCTTCTGTCACGCTCACACCCTATAACTCAGCCATACTCCCACACTCACCTTCTTTCAGACGTTCTCCTTTACTTTTCTTTCTTGCTCTTCCCTTCTTTTGCTCCTTCACTCTTTTCCCTTTCTTTATTCTCCTTACTTCACTTTACTAACTCCTTTTCTTACTCCCTGTGTCCTCTTAGTTCTACACTCCCCTTCCCTCATTCTCTCTCTGTTAGCCTCATTCTTTCCATCCCCTTAGTCTCTCACTCCTCTTCTTTCACATTCACTCCGTATAAATCAGCCATACTCCCACACTCACATTCTTTCAGACCTTCTCCTTTACTTTACTTTCTGTCCCTTCCCTTCTTTCGCTCCCTCACTCTTTTTCCTTCCCTTACTTTCCTTACTCCACTTCACTAACTTCTTGTCATACTCCCTCTGTCCTCTTAGTTCTGTACTCCCCTTCCTTCATTCTCTCTCTGTTAGCCTCATTCTTTCCATCCCCATAGTCTCTCACTATTCTTCTGTCACGCTCACACCCTATAACTCAGCCATACTCCCACACTCACCTTCTTTCAGACTTTCTACTTTACTTTTCTTTCTTGCTCTTCCCTTCTTTTGCTCCTTCACGCTTTTCTCTTCCTTTATTCTCCTTACTTCACTTTACTAACTCCTTTTCTTACTCCCTGTGTCCTCTTAGTTCTACACTCCCCTTCCCTCATTCTCTCTCTGTTAGCCTCATTCTTTCTGTCCCCTTAGTCTCTCACTCCTCTTCTTTCACACTTACTTCGTATAACTCAGCCATACTCCCACACTCACCTTCTTTCAGACTTTCTCCTTTACTTTCCTTCCTCTCTCTTCCCTTCTTTTGCTCCTTCACTCTTTCCCCTTCCCTTACTTTCCTTACTCCACTTCACTAACTTCTTGTCATACTCCCTCTGTCCTCTTAGTTCTGTACTCCCCTTCCTTCATTCTCTCTCCGTTAGCCTCATTCTTTCCGTCCCCTTAGTCTTTCACTCCTCTTCTTTCACACTCACTCTGTATAACTCAGCGATACTCCCACACTCACCTTCTTTCAGACCTTCTCCTTTACTTTACTTTCTGTCCCTTCCCTTATTTCGCTCCTTCACTCTTTTTCCTTCCCTTACTTTCCTTACTCAACTTGACTAACTTCTTGTCATACTCCTTCTGTCCTCTTAGTTCTGTACTCCCCTTCCTTCATTCTCTCTGTGTTAGCCTCATTCTTTCCATCCCCATAGTCTCTCACTATTCTTCTGTCATGCTCACACCCTATAACTCAGCCATACTCCCAGACTCACCTTCTTTCAGACTTTCTACTTTACTTTTCTTTCTCTCTCTTCTGTTCTTTTGCTCCTTCACTCTTTTCCCTTCCTTTATTCTCCTTACTTCACTTTACTAACTCCTTTTCTTACTCCCTGTGTCCTCTTAGTTCTACACTCCCCTTCCCTCATTCTCTCTCTGTTAGCCTCATTCTTTCCGTCCCCTTAGTCTCTCACTCCTCTTCTTTCACACTCACTCCGTATAACTCAGCCATACTCCCACACTCACCTTCTTTCAGACCTTCTCCTTTACTTTCCTTCCTCTCTCTTCCTTTCTTTTGCTCCTTCACTCTTTTCCCTTCCCTTACTTTCCTTACTCCTCTTCACTAACTTCTTGTCATACTCCCTCTGTCCTCTTAGTTCTGTACTCTCCTTCCTTCATTCTCTCTCTGTTAGCCTCATTCTTTCCATCCACATAGTCTCTCACTCCTCTTCTGTCACGCTCACACCCTATAACTCAGCCATACTCCCACACTCACCTTCTTTCAGACTTTCTCTTTTACTTTTCTTTCTCTCTCTTCCCTTCTTTTGCTCCTTCAATCTTTTTCCTTCCTTTATTCTCCTTACTTCACTTTACTAACTCCTTTTCTTACTCCCTGTGTCCTCTTTGTTTACACTCCCCTTCCCTCATTCTCTCTCTGTTAGCCTCATTCTTTCCGTCCCCTTAGTCTCTCACTCCTCTTCTTTCACATTCACTCCGTATAAATCAGCCATACTCCCACACTCACATTGTTTCAGACCTTCTCCTTTACTTTACTTTCTGTCCCTTCCCTTCTTTCGCTGCTTCACTCTTTTTCCTTCCCTTACTTTCCTTACTCCACTTCACTATCTTCTTGTCATACTCCCTTTGTCCTCTTAGTTCTGTACTCCCCTTCCTTCATTCTCTCTCTGTTAGCCTCATTCTCTCCGTCCTCTTAGTCTCTCACTCCTTTTCTGTCACGCCCACTCCCTATAACTCAGCCATACTCCCACACTCACCTTCTTTCGGACTTTCTCCTTTACTTTCCTTCCTCTCTCTTCCCTTCTTTTTCTCCTTCACTCTTATCCCTTCCCTTACTTTCCTTACTCCACTTCACTAACTCCTTGTCATACTCCCTCTGTCCTCTTAGTTCTACACCCCCCTTCCTCCATTCTCTTTCTGTTAGCCTCATTCTCTCCGTCCTCTTTGTCTCTCACTCTTCTTCTGTCACGCCCACTCCCTATAACTCAGCCATACTCCCACACTCACCTTCTTTCAGACTTTCTCCTTTACTTTCCTTCCTCTCTCTTCCCTTCTTTTTCTCCTTTACTCTTTTCCCTTCCCTTACTTTCCTTACTCCACTTCACTAACTCCTTGTCATACTCCCTCTGTCCTCTTAGTTCTGTACTCCCCTTCCTTCATTCTCTCTCTGTTAGCCTCATTATTTCCGTCCCTATAGTCTCTCACTCCTCTTCTGTCACGCTCAAACCCTATTACTCAGCCATACTCCCATACTCACCTTCTTTCAGACCTTCTCCTTTACTTTCCTTCCTCTCTCTTCTCTTCTTTCACTCCTTCACTCTTTTCCCTTCTCTTACTGTCCTTACTCCACTATACTAGCTCTTTTTGTTACTCCCTCTGTCCTCTTAGTTCTACACTCCCCTTCCTTCATTCTCTCTCTGTTAGCCTCATTCTTTCCGTCCCCTTAGTCTCTCACTCCTCTTCTGTCACACTCACTACGTATAACTCAGCCATACTCCCACACTCACCTTCTTTCAGAACTTCTCCTTTACTTTCCTTCCTCTCTCTTCCTTTCGTTCACTCCTTTACTCTTTTCCCTTCCCTTACTTTCCTTATTCCACTATACTAACTCTTTCTCTTACTCCCTCTGTCCTCCTAGTTCTACACTCCCTTTTCCTCATTCTCTCTCTGTTAGCCTCATTCTCTCGGACCCCTTAGTCTGTCACTCCTCTTCTGTCACGCTCACACCCTATAACTCAGCCATACTCCCACACTCACCTTCTTTCAGACTTTCTCTTTTACTTTTCTTTCTCTCTCTTCCCTTCATTTGCTCCTTCAATCTTTTTCCTTCCTTTATTCTCCTTACTTCACTTTACTAACTCCTTTTCTTACTCCCTGTGTCCTCTTAGTTTACACTCCCCTTCCCTCATTCTCTCTCTGTTAGCCTCATTCTTTCCGTCCCCTTAGTCTCTCACTCCTCTTCTTTCACACTCACTCCGTATAACTCAGCCATACTCCCACACTCACCTTCTTTCAGACCTTCTCCTTTACTTTCCTTGCTCTCTCTTCCCTTCCTTCGCTCCTTCACTCTTTTCCCTTCCCTTACTTTCCTTACTCCACTTCACTAACTCCTTGTCTTATTCCCTCTGTCCTCTTAGTTCTGCACTCCCCTTCCTTCAGTCTCTCTCTGTTAGCCTAATTCTTTCCGTCCCCTTAGTCTCTCACTCCTCTACTGTCAGGCTTACACCCTATAACTCAGCCATACTCCCACACTCACCTTCTTTCAGACTTTCTCCTTTACTTTCCTTGCTCTCTCTTCCCTTCCTTCGCTCCTTCACTCTTTTCCCTTCCCTTACTTTCCTTACTCCACTTCACTAACTCCTTGTCTTATTCCCTCGGTCCTCTTAGTTCTGCACTCCCCTTCCTTCAGTCTCTCTCTGTTAGCCTAATTCTTTCCGTCCCCTTAGTCTCTCACTCCTCTACTGTCAGGCTTACACCCTATAACTCAGCCATACTCCCACACTCACCTTCTTTCAGACTTTCTCCTTTACTTTCCTTGCTCTCTCTTCCCTTCCTTCGCTCCTTCACTCTTTTCCCTTCCCTTACTTTCCTTACTCCACTTCACTAACTCCTTGTCTTATTCCCTCTGTCCTCTTAGTTCTGCACTCCCCTTCCTTCAGTCTCTCTCTGTTAGCCTAATTCTTTCCGTCCCCTTAGTCTCTCACTCCTCTACTGTCAGGCTTACACCCTATAACTCAGCCATACTCCCACACTCACCTTCTTTCAGACTTTCTCCTTTACTTTTCTTTCTTGCTCTTCCCTTCTTTTGCTCCTTCACTCTTTTCCCTTCCTTTATTCTCCTTACTTCACTTTACTAACTCCTTTTCTTACTCCCTGTGTCCTCTTAGTTCTACACTCCCCTTCCCTCATTCTCTCTCTGTTAGCCTCATTATTTCTGTCCCCTTAGTCTCTCACTCCTCTTCTGTCACGCTCACTCCCTATAACTCAGCAATACTCCCACACTCACCTTCTTTCAGACCTTCTCCTTTACTTTCCTTTCAGTCCCTTCCCTTCTTTCGCTCCTTCACTCTTTTTCCTTTTCCTTACTTTCCTTAAACCACTTCACTAACTCTTTCTCTTACTCCCTCTGTCCTCCTAGTTCTACACTCCCTTTCCATCATTCTCTCTCTGTTAGCCTCATTCTCTCCGTCCTCTTAGTCTCTCACTCCTCTTCTGTCATGCTTACTCCCTATAACTCAGCCATATTCCCACACTCCCCTTCTTTCAGACTTTCTCCTTTACTTTTCTTTCTCTCTCTTCCCTTTGTTTGCTCCCTCACTATGTTCCCTTCCTTTATTCTCCTTACTTCACTTTACTAACTCCTTTTCTTACTCCCTGTGTCCTCTTAGTTCTACACTCCCCTTCACTCATTCTCTCTCTGTTAGCCTCATTCTTTCCGTCCCCTTAGTCTCTCACTCCTCTTCTGTCACATTCACTCCGTATAAGTCAGCCATACTCCACACTCACCTTCTTTCAGACCTTTTCCTTTACTTTCCTTTCTGTCACTTCCGTTCTTTCGCTCCTTCACTCTTTTCCCTTCCCTTACTTTCCTTACTCCACTTCACTAACTACTTCTCTTACTCCCTTTTTCCTCTTAGTTCTACACTCCCCTTCCCTCATTCTCTCTCTGTTAGCCTCATTCTCTCCATCTTCTTAGTCTCTCACTCCTCTTCTGTCATGCTCACTCCCTATAACTCAGCCACACTCCCACACTCACCTTCTTTCAGACTTTCTCCTTTACTTTTCTTTCTTGCTCTTCCCTTCTTTTGCTCCTTCACTCTTTTCCCTTCCTTTATTCTCCTTACTTCACTTTACTAACTCCTTTTCTTACTCCCTGTGTCCTCTTAGTTCTACACTCCACTTCCCTCATTCTCTCTCTGTTAGCCTCATTATTTCTGTCCCCTTAGTCTCTCACTCCTCTTCTGTCACACTCACTCCGTATAAGTCAGCCATACTCCCACACTCACCTTCTTTCAGACCTTCTCCTTTACTTTCCTTTCTGTCACTTCCGTTCTTTTGCTCCTTCACTCTTTTCCCTTCCCTTACTTTCCTTACTCCACTTCACTAACTACTTCTCTTACTCCCTTTTTCCTCTTAGTTCTGCACTCCCCTTCCTTCATTCTCTCTCTGTTAGCCTCATTCTTTCCGTCCCCTTAGTCTCTCACTCCTCTACTGTCAGGCTTACACCCTATAACTCAGCCATACTCCCACACTCACCTTCTTTCAGACTTTCTCCTTTACTTTTCTTTCTTGCTCTTCCCTTCTTTTGCTCCTTCACTCTTTTCCCTTCCTTTATTCTCCTTACTTTACTTTACTAACTCCTTTTCTTACTCCCTGTGTCCTCTTAGTTCTACACTCCCCTTCCCTCATTCTCTCTCTGTTAGCCTCATTATTTCTGTCCCCTTAGTCTCTCACTCCTCTTCTGTCACGCTCACTCCCTATAACTCAGCCATACTCCCACACTCACCTTCTTTCAGACCTTCTCCTTTACTTTCCTTTCAGTCCCTTCCCTTCTTTCGCTCCTTCACTCTTTTTCCTTTTCCTTACTTTCCTTAAACCACTTCACTAACTCTTTCTCTTACTCCCTCTGTCCTCCTAGTTCTACACTCCCTTTCCCTCATTCTCTCTCTGTTAGCCTCATTCTCTCCGTCCTCTTAGTCTCTCACTCCTCTTCTGTCATGCTTACTCCCTATAACTCAGCCATCTTCCCACACTCCCCTTCTTTCAGACTTTCTCCTTTACTTTTCTTTCTCTCTCTTCCCTTCTTTTGCTCCCTCACTATTTTCCCTTCCTTTATTCTCCTTACTTCACTTTACTAACTCCTTTTCTTACTCCCTGTGTCCTCTTAGTTCTACACCCCCCTTCCCTCATTCTCTCTCTGTTAGCCTCATTCTTTCCGTCCCCTTAGTCTCTCACTCCTCTTCTGTCACACTCACTCCGTATAAGTCAGCCATACTCCCACACTCACCGTCTTTCAGACCTTCTCCTTTACTTTCCTTTCTGTCACTTCCGTTCTTTCGCTCCTTCACTCTTTTCCCTTCCCTTACTTTCCTTACTCCACTTCACTAACTACTTCTCTTACTCCCTTTTTCCTCTTAGTTCTACACTCCCCTTCCCTCATTCTCTCTCTGTTAGCCTCATTCTCTCCATCTTCTTAGTCTCTCACTCCTCTTCTGTCATGCTCACTCCCTATAACTCAGCCACATTCCCACACTCACCTTCTTTCAGACTTTCTCCTTTACTTTCCTTCCTTTCTCTTCCCTTCCTTCACTCCTTCACTCATTTTCCTTCCCTTACTTTCCTTACTCCACTTGGCTAACTCCTTGTCTTACTCCCTCTGTCCTCTTAGTTCTACACTCCCCTTTCTTCATTCTCTTTCGTTTACCCTCATTCTCTCCGTCCTCTTAGTCTCTGACTCCTCTTCTGTCATGCTCACTCCCTATAACTCAGCTATACTCCCACACTCACCTTCTTTCACACTTTCTCCTTTACTTTCCTTCCTCTCTCTTCCCTTCTTTTGCTCCTTCACTCTTTTCCCTTCCCTTACTTTCCTTACTCCATTTCACTAACTCCTTGTCTTACTCCCTCTGTACTCTTAGTTCTGCACTCCCCTTCCTTCATTCTCTCTCTGTTAGCCTCATTCTTTCCGCCCCTTAGTGTCTCACTCCTCTTCTGTCACGCTCACACCTTATAACTCAGCCATACTCCCACACTCACCTTTTTTCAGACTTTCTCCTTTACTTTTCTTTCTCTATATTCCCTTCTTTTGCTCCTTCACTCTTTTCCCTTCCTTTATTCTCCTTACTTCACTTTACTTATTCCTTTTGTTACTCCCTCTGTCCTCTTAGTTCTGCACTCCCCTTCCCTCATTCTCTCTCTGTTAGCCTCATTCTCTCTGTCCTCTTAGTCTCTCACTCCACTTCTGTAACGCTCACTCCCTATAACTCAGCCATACTCCCACACTCACCTTCTTTCAGACTTTCTCCTTTACTTTCCTTCCTCTCTCTTCCCTTCATTTACTCCCTCACTCTTTTCCCTTCCCTTACTTTCCTTACTCCACTTTATTAACTCCTTGTCTTACTCCCTCTGACCTCTTAGTTCTGCACTCCCCTTCCTTCATTCTCTCTCTGTTAGCCTCATTCTTTCCGTCCCCTTAGTCTCTCACTCCTCTTCTGTCACACTCACTCCGTATAACTCAGCCATACTCCCACACTCACCTTCTTTCAGACCTTCTCCTTTACTTTCCTTTCTGTCCCTTCCCTTCTTTTGCTCCATCACTGTTTTCCCTTCCCTTACTTTCCTTACTCCACTTCACTAACTCCTTCTCTTACTCCCTCTGTCCTCTTAGTTCTACACTCCCCTTTCCTCATTCTCTCTCTGTTAGCCTCATTCTCTCCATCCTCTTAGTCTCTCACTCCTTTTCTGTCACGCTCACTACCTATAACTCAGCCATACTCCCACACTCACCTTCTTTCAGACCTTCTCCTTTACTTTCCTTCCTCTCTCTTCCTTTCGTTCACTCCTTTACTCTTTTCCCTTCCCTTACTTTCCTTATTCCACTATACTAACTCTTTCTCTTACTCCCTCTGTCCTCCTAGTTCTACACTCCCTTTCCCTCATTCTCTCTCTGTTAGCCTCATTCTCTCCGACCCCTTAGTCTGTCACTCCTCTTCTGTCACGCTCACACCCTATATCTCAGCCATACTCCCACACTCACCTTCTTTCAGACTTTCTCCTTTACTTTTCTTTCTCTCTCTTCCCTTCTTTTGCTCCGTCACTCTTTTTCCTTCCTTTATTCTCCTTACTTTACTTTACTAACTCCTTTTCTTACTCCCTGTGTCCTCTTAGTTTACACTCCCCTTCCCTCATTCTCTCTCTGTTAGCCTCATTCTTTCCGTCCCCTTAGTCTCTCACTCCTCTTCTGTCACGCTCACTCCCTATAACTCAGCCATTCTCCCACACTCACCTTCTTTCAGACTGTCTCCTTTACTTTCCTTCCTCTCTCTTCCCTTCTATTGCTCCTTCTCTCTTTTCCCTTCCCTTACTTTCCTTAGTCCACTACACAAACTCCTTGTCATTCTCCCTCTGTCCTCTGTAGTTCTGTACTCCTCTTCCTTCATTCTCTCTCTGTTAGCCTCATTCTTTCCGTCCCCTTAGTCTCTCACTCCTCTTCTGTCACGCTCACACCCTATAACTCAGCCATACTCCCACACTCACCATCTTTCAGACTTTTTCCTTTACTTTTCTTTCTCTCTCTTCCCTTCTTTTGCTCCTTCACTCCTTTCCCTTCTTTTATTCTCCTTACTTCACTTTACTAACTCCTTTTCTTACTCCCTGTGTCCTCTTAGTTCTACACTCCCCTTCCCTCATTCTCTCTCTGTTAGCCTCATTCTCTCCGTCCTCTTAGTCTCTCACTCCTCTTCTGTCACGCTCACTCCTTATAACTCAGCCATACTCCCACACTCACATTCTTTCAAACTTTCTCCTTTACTTTCCTTCCTCTCTCTTCCCTTCCTTCACTCTTTTCCCTTGCCTTCTCTTACTTTCCTTACTCCAATTCACTAACTCCTTGTCTTACTCCCTCTGTCCTCTTAGTTCTGCACTCCCCTTCCTTCATTCTCTCTCTGTTAGCCTCATTCTTTCCGTCCCCTTAGTCTCTCACTCCTCTTCAGTCACACTCACTCCTTATAACTCAGCCATACTCCAACACTCACCTTCTTTCAGACCTTCTCCTTTACTTTCCTTCCTGCCCCTTCCCTTCTTTCACTCATTCACTCTTTTCCCTTACCTTACTTTCCTTACTCCACTTCACTAACTGCTTCTCTTACTCCCTCTGTCCTCTTAGTTCTACACTCCCCTTCCCTCAATCTCTCTCTGTTAGCCTCATTCTCTCTGTCCTCTTAGTCTCTAGTTCCTCTTCTGTCACGCTCACTCCCTATAACTCAGCCATACTCCCACACTCACATTCTTTCAGACTTTCTCCTTTACTTTTCTTTCTCTCTCTTCCCTTCCTTCACTCCTTCACTCTTTTCCCTTCCCTTACTTTCCTTACTCCACTTCACTAACTCCTTGTCTTACTCCCTCTGTCTTCTCAGTTCTGTACTCCCCTTCCTTCATTCTCTCTCTGTTAGCCTCATTCTTTCCATCCCCATAGTCTCTCCCTATTCTTCTGTCACGCTCACTCCCTATAACTCAGCCATACTCCCACACTCACCTTCTTTCAGACTTTTTCCTTTATTTTTCTTTCTCTCTCTTCCCTTCTTTTGCTCCTTCACTCATTTCCCTTCTTTTATTCCCCTTACTTCACTTTACTAACTCCTTTTCTTACTCCCTGTGTCCTCTTAGTTCTACACTCCCCTTCCTTCATTCTCTCTCTGTTAGCCTCATTCTTTCCGTCCCCTTAGTCTCTCACTCCTCTTCAGTCACACTCACTCCTTATAACTCAGCCATACTCCCACACTCACCTTCTTTCAGACCTTCTCCTTTACTTTCCTTCCTGCCTCTTCCCTTCTTTCACTCATTCACTCTTTTCCCTTACCTTACTTTCCTTACTCCACTTCACTAACTCCTTCTCTTACTCCCTCTGTCCTCTTAGTTCTACACTCCCCTTCCCTCAATCTCTCTCTGTTAGCCTCATTCTCTCTGTCCTCTTAGCCTCTTGTTCCTCTTCTGTCACGCTCACTCCCTATAACTCAGCCATACTCCCACACTCACCTTCTTTCAGACTTTCTCCTTTACTTTCCTTCCTCTCTCTTCCCTTCCTTCACTCCTTCAGTCTTTTCCCTTCCCTTTCTTTCCTTACTCCACTTCACTAACTCCTTGTATTACTCCCTCTGTCTTCTTAGTTCTGCACTCCCCTTCCTTCATTATATCTCTGTTAGCCTCATTCTTTCTGTCCCCTTAGTCTCTCACTCCTCTTTTGTCATGCTCACACCCTATAACTCAGCCATACTCGCACATTCACCTTCTTCCAGAACTTCTCCTTTACTTTTCTTTCTCTCTCTTCCCTTCTTTTGCTCCTTCACTCTTTTCCCTTCCTTTATTCTCCTTACATCACTTTACAAACACCTTTTCTTACTCCCTGTGTCCTCTTAGTTCTACACTCCCTTTCCCTCATTCTCTCTCTGTTAGCCTCATTCTTTCCGTCCCCTTAGACTCTCACTCCTCTTCTGTCAGACTCACTCCGTATAACTCAGCCATACTCCCACACCCACCTTCTTTGAGACCTTCTCCTTTACTTTCCTTTCTGTCACTTCTGTTCTTTCGCTCCTTCACTCTTTTCCCTTCCCCTACTTTCCTTACTCCACTTCACTAACTACTTCTCTTAGTCCCTTTGTCCTCTTAGTTCTACACTCCCCTTCCCTCATTCTCTCTCTGTTAGCCTCATTCTCTCCGTCCTCTTAGTCTCTCACTCCTCTTCTGTCACGCTCACTCCCTATAACTCAGCTATACTCCCACACTCACCTTCTTTCAGACTTTCTCCTTTACTTTCCTTCCTCTCTCTTCCCTTCTTTTGCTCCTTCACTCTTTTCCCTTCCCTTACTTTCCTTGCTCCACTTCTCTAACTTCTTGTCATACTCCCTCTGTCCTCTTAGTTATGTACTCCCCTTCCTTCATTCTCTCTCTGTTAGCCTCATTCTTTCCATCCCCATAGTCTCTCACTATTCTTCTGTCACGCTCACTCCCTATAACTCAGCCATACTCCCACACTCACCTTCTTTCAGACTTTCTCCTTTACTTTTCTTTCTTGCTCTTCCCTTCTTTTGCTCCTTCACTCTTTTCTCTTCCTTTATTCTCCTTACTTCACTTTACTAACTCCTTTTCTTACTCCCTGTGTCCTCTTAGTTCTACACTCCCCTTCCCTCATTCTCTCTCTGTTAGCCTCATTCTTTCCGTCCCCTTAGTCTCTCACTCCTCTTCTTTCACACTCACTCCGTATAACTCAGCCATACTCCCACACTCACCTTCTTTCAGACCTTCTCCTTTACTTTCCTTCCTCTCTCTTCCCTTCTTTTGCTCCTTCACTCTTTTCCCTTCCCTTACTTTCCTTACTCCACTTCACTAACTTCTTGTCAAACTCCCTCTGTCCTCTTAGTTCTGTACTCCTGAAGGACTGGGTTCTTTAAGACCCAGCGGTGCCAGGGCACAACACCTGAAACCTTCGTGGGTAACCTACTCCGGCGTACGAATGACAGAGACACGGGACACTTCCTTCGGCGTCAAAGATTCAAGGTTTATTTACTGCAGGGAACACAGAAGTCACGACAAGTACAACACGTGCAACTTGGGGAGACTGCTTCAAATTGGTTCTGTGGATCGCTCCTTTTATACAGAATTTACCCATAGGACAACATGATACACAAAGGTTTACAACCCGGTTCCCATAATTATCCCCCAGAGGGGTCGCTTTGGTCACTTTGATACACACAAGGTCCGGAACATAAGTGCGGAAACATTTGGCGGTTCCCAACTGTAAAAACCCATCTTCCCAACATTAGTGCATTCCAATCGGCAGTAAAACAGATCGAAATAGGAGCAAAGACAGGTGCAGAGGAAGACGGAGACAGTGGGGAGATCGGAAAGGGTGTAAAAGGGGAGGTATCGAGAAACACAAGATACAGGCATCAAAGGGACGTGCCTAATGAGATGCACGGCTGAAACAATAAACCGGCACGGCGAGATGAGCCTCGAGCGGGGCCATCTGCCTTACAGTATCATCCCCCTCGTCATAAAGACACTTTACAAAGAACATGTGTCTTCCGCAAATATCTTGGGAGTCCCAGGGTCGCGAAGCGGACAGCGTCCGTTCGCTGGCTACTTGAGGGCAAGAGACAAAATGGATGCCGTATCTAAGATGGAACCCGTGGGTACAGATGAAAAACCCACATAACAAACGAACGGTTTAAGTTAGCACAGCGAAACTGCGCACACTTACTAAACTCGTCATTTGCGGTTCATAGATACCAGACTCGACCATGTTCGTGCGAGTCGAAAACACCACTTACAATTGTCACGGAACCTCAGACGCTCCTTTTGCCCTCATGTAGGCAAGCACTAGTCGGAATCATATTCGATATTCATCAGACCATCGAGATGTTGCTGTAGCATAGCTCTATCCAACCGAGTCCCCTTGGTAACAGGTGGCTGTCTCATACACGTTGTAGCACAGAGGCCACATAAGGCAGGACCGCACTGCACACAAAGGTAACACGTGAACAGGAACGCCACAACGACTCCGATGATCATCAGAATCTTCCAACCCCAAGTCGACATTAGGCCCCAAAACCATCCAAGTAGCGTCCAATCCCCTACATCCACGTGTATGGATTCGGAGATCTTATGCAACTTCGAGATGGCTTGATAGACAGTCGGAGCGTTATCAGGAATGAAAATACAGCAGCTCGAATGGATCACCTTACATACCCCACCTCGATCTGCTAAGATCACGTCTAAAACCATACGGTTTTGTAACGTCATAAGTCTATCCGCCTGCAGTTCAGTGGTGATATTACCAAGGGCACTGGCAGTAATATTAGCTGTCGATTCTACCACTCGAGTCAACTGTCTCAGGTTCCTACTATTAGCCATAGGTCTCCAAAACGGGAGGAAACCCTTGAAAAAGTCTCCCGCCTCTTGACCGGCAGTATCCTCTTCGCTAATTACGCCTCTCACAACTCTAGTCTTGTGATAATCTGCATCTACAGTAAACGTCGGAGGCAACAAGTTTGCGATAAAACATGAGCCCATGAAGTCAGAGGGCAACCATGCATACGCACGATCATGACAGATAAAGTAGGTACCCTTGGCAGCCAGGAACACAGGGGACGAGACCATCGGCAGAATGTAATTTTCAGTGCAAGCACTCTCTCCAAGTCGGGCTTTCGATCTTCGGCCACGACCTATTAGACAAAAATTACCAATGTGGGGTACGACCCATATCGGAGGCGAGCTTTTAAGCTGTTTTTCACTAGTGAACACACTATATTTGCCTCTACTTAGGACCCTATAGGCTTGTACCTCTTCTTCAGGAATGAGCGAGGGATCATAGATATCGCTATCTAAATCCTCTATTGCTATAGACAAAGGTTTTTGGTACGAGGTAGGACCAGAGTAGGGGGAACGTGGTTCTCGAATGGGGTGGAAACCCAGTGCGCTTCGAAACATTGTTTGGAATGCTCGAGCAGACCCTTGGGAACTATACGGTAACACCAGATATGGAATTCCCTTATCCGTAGTATGTGGCATCAACCCACACACCCAACAATTAGTAGTGTTAACCACTAACTGATGCTGATGGAGGAGCTGAATAAAGGAATTGTTGCGGAATTCTGCACGTCTAGCCTGCTCGTGTTCAGGTAAGATATGAAAAGAATGAGGAGATGCAGTGGAGGTGAATTTAGGGTCAGGGGTAGGAGTAGGTGTAGCAGAGGGTAAGAAGTAAGACATCGTGTAATACACCCCACCCGCCAATAATGCAGAAACAGTCAAAAACAATACGAATATTTGGAATATAAAACATTTGGTACGACTGAGTTGCTGCAGCTTGAATCTTTGTGCTTGAGCTCCTTCCAAATCCGTCAGCTTCGAAAATGCCATTCCCTACGACCGTCCGCAACGTTTCTTGACGCACTTCGTTCTGTGTAGCAGTAGTCAATCCCTAGGAGTTCCCAGGAACCGACGGTCTTTAACCTAGTGTCAAGACCTACTAACCAGAAGGAAGTACGCGCGCGGCCCTACGGTCTTTATTTCACAAATATATATGCGAAAACAATGTTTCTCAGCTGTGGAAGCAAAAAGTGTAAGGAACGAAACTCAATGAATATGTACAAAATAATTACAATGGTACAAATGTTCAAACTGATCGTGGAAAACGGGATAATGCAATTGTCAAGGGACAGAACAGGATCTTTTATTAGTCTCTGGTGCTGGATCGCAAAAAGTATCGGGTTTTCCCAGGACGTGTCTGTTCGTCAAACAAAGGATCCGTTGAAGGGACAGCGTCCTGTTGATCAGCTGAATGTTCTGGTCTTGAGTCTTTTGCTGACAAATGTTCAACAGTGTCTTTCTGCTGCACTGAGGATTCTCCGACAGGTTGTGCGTCGCTGAAAGGTACAAACGCCGGCAATCCTTCGGTTTCAGTTGATGCAATGCCTTTCCTCACCCACGAGTCTGCTGGCAACGGGATAGGGACTTTCTTGGTATGGGTGGCATGCACCCAATTTTTCCGCCCCTCAAGACGAACTGCAGTTCTCGTGGCAAGGAGGACCTGGTAGGGTCCAGTGAACCTGGGATCCAAATTGTTCTTGCGTGAAAAGTTTCGCGTTACCACCCAATCTCCGGGCTGGAGCTGGTGGCCTGGACCCTCCGTCTGCGTCGGCAATGCTTCGTTAACCTGTTGGTGAATTAACCTCAGTTTAGCAGTCAAGTCATGAAGATAATCGATCAACATTGGATACGCAAGATCACAAAAGGCACCCGGTCTAGGGACCCCCCAAACATTGGCAGGACGACCGAACACTATTTCATAGGGACTGAGCCCTACTCGGGAGTGTACAGTTGCCCTTGTTGACAGTAATGCTAAGGGTAAAGCGTCAGGCCACGAGAGACCAGTCGTAGCCTGAATCTTTGCTAGTTTTAGTTTAAGGGTGCCATTGTACCCTTCAACCAAACCAGCTGACTGGGGATGATTGGCACTATGGAATTTCTGATTAATTCCAAGACCCTTACACACACTCTTCATCACACTCCCCACAAACTCACTTCCGTTATCTGACCACACGATTCTAGGCATTCCGTACCGAGGAAAATATTCCTTCAGTACGATTTTCGCAGTACACAAAGCAGTATTGTCTTTGAGTGGATAGGCCTCGATCCATCGGGAGAATGCGCAAACCACAACTAAAACGTATTTCAGGTTATTGCATCGCTCCATATGGATGAAGTCCAATTGAATCACCTCAAAGGGACATGAAGGGGGAGCAAAACTACCAGGAGGAGTTGGGGTTCCCTTACCAGGATTGTACAACATACATACCATACAATTCTTAACCAAGCGTTCAGCACATTTCGTAATACCATCATTCTTCCACACAGGGGACAGCAACTTACAAATACCTTTCGCACTAATATGTGCTAACCCATGCGCCATTGTCACAACGGCCAGCACATACGCATCGGGCAACATCCACCTTTTCTGATCCGATAAATCAATCCAACAACCATTCGCATCCAACTTTCCCGTACTTTCTTTCCACTTCGTCTTTTCAGTCTCGGTGGCCTCACTCTGAATTGCTTTCACACTCTCTGCAGTGTTCTCACATATACTCGATTCTGTAGGCCACCTAACCGAACTCGTCACATACATTCGAGTGCTAAGGTTCCGTGCAGTCTCCTTAGCAGTCTCATCCGCAAACGCATTACCACGACCAACATCATCCGTCACCTTACGATGCGCACTACATTTGACAATCGCCACTTGCTTAGGCAACGAAAGTGCATCCAAAAGATCATTCACAAGCTGGCCATGCTGAATCTTCGTACCATGCGATGTTAGAAAACCTCTCTCTCTCCACAACCGTCCAAAACTATGTGCGACGCCAAAGGCATATTGGCTGTCGGTAAACACATTCACACGTTTCCCTTTCGCTAACACACACGCTCTAGTGAGAGCGATCAGCTCTGCAGCTTGGGCAGAATTCTGATTTAGTCGTGCAGTCTCAACAACAGTATTCAACGTTACAACAGCATATGCAGTAGTCACATCACCATTCGGCAACTTGAAACATGAACCATCCACATACAGTGTTCCATCTGGGTCTTCCAATGGGGTGTTTTTAAGGTCCACTCGACCTTTTGTTTCCTCCTCTGTCCTCAAATAACAATCGTGTTCTGTTATTTCATCTGACTTTGAGCTAATTGGTAACAAAGTTGCCGGGTTCAGAACATTACAACGTTTTATTTGAATGTGGCTTGCCAACAGCGTCAACTCGTACCCCGACAACCTCGCACTCGTCAAGTGCTGAGTTTTCGTACGATTCAAAAGAGTGTCGACTGCATGCGGAACCATCACCGTAAGCATATTATCCATGACCAATCCTGCTGATTGTCGGATGGAGACCGCGGCTGCCGCCGTTGCTCGTAAACAACTCAGCAATGCTCTAGCTACCGGGTCCAAGGTCGAGGAAAAATATGCACATGGACGTTGCTTACCACCAAAAGGTTGCGTTAAAACACTCAACGCACAACCTTCCCTCTCGTGAACATATAATGTAAACGGCTTGCTATAGTCAGGAGTACCTAACACAGGAGCCGAACACAATGAATCACGCAGTTCAGAAAAACTTTTCTGACATTCTTCTGTCCACGGTAAAGGAGTCGAAACATCCTTGCACGTAAGAGCCACTAATGGTTTCGCTAGCAATGAAAAATTAGGAATCCATTGCCTGCAGTAAGACGTAATACCTAAAAAGGCACGCACATCTCTTTGGGTTGTTGGCACAGCCATTCGCGCAATTGCTGCAATTCTCTCTGGGGTCAACCGCCTTCCCTCCTTTGACAATAAGTGACCTAGATAGGTTACTTCTTGACAACAATATTGGAGTTTAGAAGGTGACACCTTGTGATTTAACTCGCAGAGATGTTGCAGCAGCGATACCGTAGCAATTTTGCAAATGTCCTGAGTATCTGCAGCTACCAATAGGTCATCGACGTACTGGATTAAGGCCGCACCAGCCGGCAACGTAAACGCATCCAGTTGACCCTTCAAGGCTTGACTGTAAATCGATGGACTTTCACAGTAGCCCTGAGGAGCGCGTTTAAACCGGAAGCTGCGTCCACCAAGAGAGAAACCGAAAAGGTCTCTACTCTCTTCTGCAATCGGGATGCTGAAGAACGCATTCTTCAAATCAATCACCGAAAACCACGATGCAGAAGCTGGAATCAGAGTCAGTAGTGCCGTGATGTCAGGCACAACGGGGAACTGAGGAATCACAATTTTATTCACCTCCCGTAAATCGATAACAAAACGATAAACAGGTGGTTTCGAAGGATCAGTACGTTTTAGAATGGGCAGTACAGGGCTGTTGCACACGTTTCCCCGTGTTTCCTCAATAACATCTTTCTCGATCAAATCATAGATGATCGCTAACAGCGCTCGTTCACCATCAAGAGAGATACGGTACTGGGGAATACGTGGCAACCGCACATTAGATTTCAACTGAACAACATAAGGGGAGATGTCAAGCAGGCCCACATCATTGGGACCTGTTGCCCACAAAGACGTAGGAAGAGAACTCAATTCCGGTGGAAGCTTATTGAGAGACAAATACATGGGAGAGACAACTCTCTCTCCCAACGTAAGCTTTACACCCGCAGGAGAACAATACAAAGTTGCATACAAACGTTTAAGCAAATCCAGGCCCAAAAGATTTTCACCACAACCCGTGGTTAAAATCAACGGAGCTTCTAGTTCACGAGGCCCAATTGTAAGGGGCAAAGGGCGCAAAACTGGATTGCTAACGGGGGCGCCAGAAAATCCAACGGAAACATTTGTTAAGCCAGACAAAGGTGCGCCAGGGAGTTTCGAATGCTTAATGGAACTTTTCGCTGCACCAGTGTCCAACAGAAAAGGCTCAACGACGCCCGATGTAGCAACTGCGACGTAAGGACCTCTCTGATCAACCGGAACTGATACCACTCCCTCTCCTTGTCTATGGCTGTCCTAGTAATTACTATCGTCAGTTCCCTGATCAACGTAATAATCGTCTACATTGTACTGCGCAGATCGTCCTTGCGATGATCCACGTTGATCAAAACAATTATCGGAATTTGATGAGTTATCTGAGCGATCATTCTGAGCACCACGACCTCTACCACGTGGTGCCTGCTGTGAACCACCACGACCTCCTCTAGATGAGTTACCACTATTACGTTTGTTTAGAACAGGACAATTGAATTTGATATGTCCCTCCTGTCTACAATAAGCACATTGATTGTACCCTAACGAAGATCTTTGGGAAGAGGAGTCATTACGAGATTGTGATCTGTTCGATTGCGGCTGTGATCTATTTTGTTGCGAAGCATTCTGATTCGAACGTGGAGGATAGGCTTGCTGCAACAACACTTTAGTTTTAAGCTCCTTCGTCTTCTTATCAGCACGGTCGTTTTCTTCTTTCTCTCTATTCTCATAATATTGTGCCGTGGCCAATATCTGAGCTGAAGTAGAAACGGCCCACGCACTCTCTGAATTCTTCAATTTATTGCTCAAATCGGGCAATAAGTTCGAAACAAATTTATCCACGAACAACCTTTGACCACCCTCAGTGCTCATATCCTGACCACTATGATCAATGAACGCCTCCTCAAACCTCGTAAAGAAGTCGGAGACACTCTCATCCTTTTTCTGTTTACAAGCTGACAATTTGTCCCAATTTACTCTCATAGCTGGCATAAGAGTTTTCATTAACGTTATTATTCTTTGAGGAAGATCAGTAATCAGTTGTTCAGGCTTAGCCCCACCAACTTGTCGCGTATCGGCCGCAACAATGGCAGCCCAAGCACCACCTAATTCATTCGGATGGTTTTCCTAACGAATCTTAGCCCATACCGGTTGCGGTACAACATTACCAAACAGCATGTCAATGTCGGCAAGATTCATTACCGTTGCATCTACAAGCTGCGATAATTCCTTATAATACCCTGCCGGATTTTTGCGAGGGTCAGGCAGGGATTGCTTTACCTGTAACACTTCTGAGCGTTTCCATGGGAGATGTATCCACACTCTCTGGAAATGTGCCAACGTCGGAGGTTGAGCATTAGGATCAGCTGGCATCCATACTGGTGGAACTTCGCGCATAGGAAATTGACCAGACTCATCTGGCTGTCTCTCAATATCCTCAACAAACAAGGCTTGAGGTATGGGAGTGGGACGGAAAGATAGCAACCGTTCGACAGCACGGCGAACATTGGTATCCACTATCAGTCCAGCCGAAAACTGAAGTTGTAAATCAGACAAAGCGGTCAGCACCTCGTCAGGTGCGTCGGCCGATATCTGATCACGAAGAACCTTACACATTTCCTCGAACACAAATCTTTGGGTTGGAATATTGAATTGACAAAACGTATCGAGTACGACACGTGGTGGATTTCTAAGAGGATGCGTCATCCAACCCATCGCCATATTATATAGCGAAGCGCGTTCCCTGTTACCAGGAAGCTGACTACGTCTCTGAGGACCATCTGAACCAGCGGACCCAAGAACAGGTCCGAGCGAATGAAAGAAACTAGCCGCAAGAGGAGAATTACGACTACGAGTAGAGGGAGAAGTATAGGACACAGGACTAACAAATGAAGGAGTAGAAACAGAAGCAACAGCAGGAGTTAACAGAGCAGGAGCAGTAGCAGGAGAAGGAGTATGTGGAAGCGGAGGAGCAGTAGGAATAGCAACAGCCAAAGGAGCAGGAACAGTTGGCAGAACGGGTGCAGGTTGAGGAACAGGCAAAGGAAGAATAGGTGCAGGAACAGGTACAGGGGGAATCACAGGGGCTGTGGTACCCTGTACATACGGAGGTGGCGACTTCATAAGATAGGACATTAAAGGATCCTCAACTACCTCTTCCTTCTTTTCCGACTCCGTAGGCAAAGTAGGATAGCATTTATCTATAGTCATACGCTGTAATCTATCAAACACTTCCTTTTCCTTAACCTCCTTATCATGCTGAAATTGCTCTGCTTTCTTTACAATAGTAGCAACACTATCTCTCTGATTTCGTTTAGTCTGTCTGATTTCTTTCTGTCAGGCTTCTTTACGCCACAACCGAAAGGCATCAAACATGACTTTTTCTCAAACAATTTAGCCTCTAGGTTATCTAGAATCGGGGTCTCAAAGCTACCATGAGGTGGCCAACTAAGGACACCGTCCTTCTTCGTATAACGGATCCAATAATCATTAAAAGTAATCGGGCCTAGCCCATGTTTACTGTACAGTTCATAAGTCGGAGTTCCAACCGGAGGTATCGGACACGAGTCCTCCAGTCGGGAATCCATACCACAAGGTCTGAAACAACTGAACAAAGTACTACGACCAGGCATCTTGCACACTAGCCGAGTTTCACAAACTTCAAGGGTTACGGGATTTACCAAGTCCCAGCAAAGAGCAAAAACCCTCGGTTTTTGGCGGCTGCAGTCGTCAAATAACACAACAAAGTACGCTAGCAAAGTGTCACCGACAAAAACACTCACACAGCGTCAACAACAAAAACACTCGCTAAAGTGTCAACAACCAAGAACTCTGGGAGCGACCCACAAATACTTAACTCAAAGATCGATGGCGTCACCAGGAAGGCCCGTCAATCGTCTCGCTATACCAAGGTCTACGCCAGGTGCCAAAACAGGTCTACAGTCAGGGCAGCAGTCCGTCGCAGCCGTCAGGAGGCGGGAATCTTCGCGGGAAAAGTCTTCGGGCCACTTGTTTCGACAACAGGATCGATGAAGCGGAGTGCACCTTCCCTCGGAGATTTCACACGAAGTTCCTCACGATCGTCGGGCTTGGACCGGTACCACTGATGCAGCCCCACTGTGGGCGCCAACTGAACGACTGGGTTCTTTAAGACCCAGCGGTGCCAGGGCACAACACCTGAAACCTTCGTGGGTAACCTGCTCCGGCGTACGAATGACAGAGACACGGGACACTTCCTTCGGCGTCAAAGATTCAAGGTTTATTTACTGCAGGGAACACAGAAGTCACGACAAGTACAACACGTGCAACTTGGGGAGACTGCTTCAAATTGGTTCTGTGGATCGCTCCTTTTATACAGAATTTACCCATAGGACAACATGATACACAAAGGTTTACAACCCGGTTCCCATAATTATCCCCCAGAGGGGTCGCTTTGGTCACTTTGATACACACAAGGTCCGGAACATAAGTGCGGAAACATTTGGCGGTTCCCAACTGTAAAAACCCATCTTCCCAACATTAGTGCATTCCAATCGGCAGTAAAACAGATCGAAATAGGAGCAAAGACAGGTGCAGAGGAAGACGGAGACAGTGGGGAGATCGGAAAGGGTGTAAAAGGGGAGGTATCGAGAAACACGAGATACAGGCATCAAAGGGACGTGCCTAATGAGATGCACGGCTGAAACAATAAACCGGCACGGCGAGATGAGCCTCGAGCGGGGCCATCTGCCTTACAGTATCATCCCCCTCGTCATAAAGACACTTTACAAAGAACATGTGTCTTCCGCAAATATCTTGGGAGTCCCAGGGTCGCGAAGCGGACAGCGTCCGTTCGCTGGCTACTTGAGGGCAAGAGACAAAATGGATGCCGTATCTAAGATGGAACCCGTGGGTACAGATGAAAAACCCACATAACAAACGAACGGTTTAAGTTAGCACAGCGAAACTGCGCACACTTACTAAACTCGTCATTTGCGGTTCATAGATACCAGACTCGACCATGTTCGTGCGAGTCGAAAACACCACTTACAATTGTCACGGAACCTCACTCCCCTTCCTTCATTCTCTCTCTGTTAGCCTCATTCTTTCCATCCCCATAGTCTCTCACTATTCTTCTGTCACCCTCACACCCCATAACTCAGCCATACTCCCACACTCACCTTCTTTCAGACTTTCTCCTTTACTTTTCTTTCTTGCTCTTCCCTTCTTTTGCTCCTTCACTCTTTTCCCTTCCTTTATTCTCCTTACATCACTTTACAAACACCTTTTCTTACTCCCTGTGTCCTCTTAGTTCTACACTCCCCTTCCCTCATTCTCTCTCTGTTAGCCTCATTCTCTCCGTCCTCTTAGTCTCTCACTCCTCTTCTGTCATTCTCACTCCCTATAACTCAGCCATACTCCCACACTCACCTTCTTTCAGACTTTCTTCTTTACTTTCCATACTCTCTCTTCCCTTCTTTTGCTCCTTCACTCTTTTCCCTTCCCTTACTTTCTTTACTCCATTTCACTAACTTCTTGTCATACTCCCTATGTCCTCTTAGTTCTGTACTCCCCTTCCTTCATTCTCTCTCTGTTAGCCTCATTCTTTCCATCCCCATAGTCTCTCTCTATTCTTCTGTCACGCTCACTCCCTATAACTCAGCCATACTCCCAAACTCACCTTCTTTCAGACTTTCTCCTTTACTTTTCTTTCTTGCTCTTCCCTTCTTTTGCTCCTTCACTCTTTTCTCTTCCTTTATTCTACTTACTTCACTTTACTAACTCCTTTTCTTACTCCCTGTGTCCTCTTAGTTCTACACTCCCCTTCCCTCATTCTCTCTCTGTTACCCTCATTCTTTCCGTCCCCTTAGTCTCTCACTCCTCTTCTTTCACACTCACTCCGTATAACTCAGCCATACTCCCACACTCACCTTCTTTCAGACCTTCTCCTTTACTTTACTTTCTGTCCCTTCCCTTCTTTCGCTCCTTCACTCTTTTTCCTTCCCTTACTTTCCTTACTCCACTTCACTAACTTCTTGTCATACTCCCTCTGTCCTCTTAGTTCTGTACTCCCCTTCCTTCATTCTCTCTCTGTTAGCCTCATTCTTTCCATCCCCATAGTCTCTCACTATTCTTCTGTCACGCTCACACCCTATAACTCAGCCATACTCCCACACTCACCTTCTTTCAGACTTTTTACTTTACTTTTCTTTCTTGCTCTTCCCTTCTTTTGCTCCTTTACTCTTTTCCCTTCCTTTATTCTCCTTACATCACTTTACTAACTCCTTTTCTTACTCCCTCTGTCCTCTTAGTTCTCCACTCCCCTTCCCTCATTCTCTCTCTGTTAGCCTCATTCTTTCCGTCCCCTTAGTCTCTCACTCCTCTTCTTTCACACTCACTCCATATAACTCAGCCATACTCCCACACTCACCTTCTTTCAGACCTTCTCCTTTACTTTCCTTCCTCTCTCTTCCCTTCTTTTGCTCCTTCACTCCTTTCCCTTCCCTTACTTTCCTTAATCCACTTCACTAACTTCTTGTCATACTCCCTCTGTCCTCTTAGTTCTGTACGCCCCTTCCTTCATTATCTCTCTGTTAGCCTCATTCTTTCCATCCCCATAGTCTCTCACTATTCTTCTGTCACGCTCAATCCCTATAACTCAGCCATACTCCCACACTCACCTTCTTTCAGACTTTCTCCTTTACTTTTCTTTCTTGCTCTTCCCTTCTTTTGCTCCTTCACTCTTTTCCCTTCCTTTATTCTCCTTACTTCACTTTACTAAGTCCTTTTCTTACTCCCTGTGTCCTCTTAGTTCTACACTCCCCTTCCTCATTCTCTCTCTGTTAGCCTCATTCTTTCCGTCCCCTTAGTCTCTCACTCCTCTTCTTTCACACTCACTCCATATAACTCAGCCATTCTCCCACACTCACCTTCTTTCAGACCTTCTCCTTTTCTTTACTTTCTGTCCCTTCCCTTATTTCGCTCCTTCACTCTTTGTCCTTCCCTTACTTTCCTTACTCAAGTTCACTAACTTCTTGTCATACTCCCTCTGTCCTCTTAGTTCTGTACTCCCCTTCCTTCATTCTCTCTCTGTTAGCCTCATTCTTTCCATCCCCATAGTCTCTCACTATTCTTCTGTCACGCTCACACCCTATAACTCAGCCATACTCCCACACTCACCTTCTTTCAGACTTTCTCCTTTACTTTTCTTTCTTGCTTTTCCCTTCTTTTGCTCCTTCACTCTATTCCCTTCCTTTATTCTCCTTACTACACTTTACTAACTCCTTTCCTTACTCCCTGTGTCCTCTTAGTTCTACACTCTCCTTCCCTCATTCTCTCTCTGTTAGCCTCATTCTTTCCATCCATCTTAGTCTCTCACTCCTCTTCTTTCACACTCACTCTGTATAACTCAGCCATACTCCCACACTCACCTTCTTTCAGACCTTCTCCTTTACTTTCCTTCCTCTCTCTTCCTTTCGTTCACTCCTTTACTCTTTTCCCTTCCCTTACTTTCCTCATTCCACTATACTAACTCTTTCTCTTACTCCCTCTGTCCTCCTAATTCTACACTCCCTTTCCTTCATTCTCTCTCTGTTAGCCTCATTCTCTCTGACCCCTTAGTCTGTCACTCCTCTTCTGTCACACTCACACCCTATAACTCAGCCATACTCCCACACTCACCTTCTTTCAGACTTTCTCCTTTACTTTTCTTTCTTGCTCTTCCCTTCTTTTGCTCCTTCACTCTTTTCCCTTCCTTTATTCTCCTTACTTCACTTTACTAACTCCTTTTCTTACTCCCTGTGTCCTCTTAGTTCTACACTCCTCTTCCCTCATTCTCTCTCTGTTAGCCTCATTCGTTCCATCACCTTAGTCTCTCACTCCTCTTCTGTCACGCTCACTCCCTATAACTCAGCCATACTCCCACACTCACCTTCTTTCAGACCTTCTCCTTTACTTTCCTTTCAGTCCCTTCCCTTCTTTCGCTCCTTCACTCTTTTTCCTTCCCTTACCTTCCTTACTCAACTTCACTAACTTCTTGTCATACTCCCTCTGTCCTCTTAGTTCTGTACTCCCCTTCCTTCATTCTCTCTCTGTTAGCCTCATTCTTTCTATCCCCATAGTCTCTCACTATTCTTCTGTCACGCTCACACCATATAAATCAGCCATACTCCCACACTCACCTTCTTTCAGACTTTCTCCTTTACTTTTCTTTCTTGCTCTCCCCTTCTTTTGCTCCTTCACTCTTTTCCCTTCCTTTATTCTCCTTACTTCACTTTACTAACTCCTTTTCTTACTCCCTGTGTCCTCTGAGTTCTACACTCCCCTTCCCTCATTCTCTCTCTGTTAGCCTCATTCTTTACTTCCCCTTAGTCTCTCACTCCTCTTCTTTCACAATCACTCCGTATAACTCAGCCATACTCCCACACTCACCTTCTTTCAGACCTTCTCCTTTACTTTCCTTCCTCTCTCTTCCCTTCTTTTGCTGCTTCACTCTTTTCCCTTCCCTTACTTTCCTTACTCCACTTCACTAACTTCTTGTCATACTCCCTCTGTCCTCTTAGTTCTGTACTCACCTTCCTTCATTCTCTCTCTGTTAGCCTCATTCTTTCCATCCCCATAGTCTCTCACTATTCTTCTGTCACGCTCACTCCCTATAACTCAGTCATACTCCCACACTCACCTTCTTTCAGACTTTCTCCTTTACTTTCCTTGCTCTCTCTTCTCTTCCTTCGCTCCTTCACTCTTTCCCCTTCCCTTACTTTCCTTACTCCACTTCACTAACTCCTTGTCTCATTCCCTCTGTCCTCTTAGTTCTGCACTCCCCTTCCTTCATTCTCTCTCTGTTAGCCTCATTCTTTCTGTCCTCTTAGTCTCTCACTCCTCTTCTTTCACGCTCACTCCCTATAACTCAGCCATACTCCCACACTCACCTTCTTTCAGACTTTCTCCTTTACTTTCCTTCCTCTCTCTTCCCTTCATTCACTCCTTCACTTCTTTCCCTTCCCTTACTTTCCTTACTCCACTTTACTAACTCCTTGTCTTACTCCCTCTGTCCTTTTAGTTCTGCACTCCCCTTCCTTCATTCTCTCTCTGTTAGCCTCATTCTTTCCGTCCCCTTAGTCTCTCACTCCTCTTCTGTCACACTCACTCCGTATAACTCAGCCATACTCCCACACCCACCTTCTTTCAGACTTTCTCCATTACTTTCCTTCCTCTCTCTTCCCTTCTTTTGCTCCTTTACTCTTTTCCCTTCCCTTACTTTCCTTACTCCACTTCACTAACTCCTTGTCATACTCCCTCTGTCCTCTTAGTTCTGTACTCCCCTTCCTTCATTCTCTCTCTGTTAGCCTCATTATTTCCGGCCCCATAGTCTCTCACTCCTCTTCTGTCACGCTCACACCCTATAACTCAGCCACACTCCCACACTCACCTTCTTTCAGACCTTCTCCTTTACTTTCCTTCCTCTCTCTTCCTTTCGTTCACTCCTTTACTCTTTTCCCTTCCCTTACTTTCCTTATTCCACTATACTAACTCTTTCTCTTACTCCCTCTGTCCTCCTAGTTCTACACTCCCTTTCCCTCATTCTCTCTGTAGTGTAGTTCCTATTTTCCCAATAGGCCCTGCGCTTTGGAATAACATAAACAGTAGTATCGACGTAGAAGTGCGGATCTTCCAGGCCTCCACTGACTATGTTAAACTTAATTGGGGTTGTTACCAACTAGCTCAGAGGTCACTGGAATCTTTCTTGACTGAAATAGGAAGTGATCAGCTTCCCTGGCACAGCCAAGAAGGGATTCAGTTTTCCAACAACTGTGCAACATGACAACTTTGCTCCTCAGATCAAGAGTCAATCTCTAGGGTCGTGTGAAACAATAGACAGTTATTTTACTCAGTCAGGTTGGTGCAGATTACTTTCACAATATGTAGAGAATAGAGAGACGGGCGTTTTCAGTAAAGGGTAACATTTATTGAACAGTCTTTCTTCTCATACAAGAGAAATGAATTGCCACAATTGCAAGACTTGTTATTATAAAAAGTACGTACAGTAAGATAAGTATTGCGAAATAATACTGTAAAAGCATTGATATGGTTTCTTAGCCATACAATGGTTTAAAAGGAATAAAACATATATACATTCATATATACATTAGGCTAAAATACTCAACTGGTGCTTCTAACTACGCCTACCCCAGTGTACCTGACCTAAGCCTAATACTTGGGAGGGGAGTAAGTAAGTAGCTTTAAGTTAAGTTGGTTTTGCCAAGGTTTGCTTCAAGAATTCTCTCTTAAGGGTTTAGTCAACACCATACCTCTGGAATAGAATGATGGAGGTCTGGTATCTCCCTCAGGACTCGATATCCCAGTCACCCGCAAGGGTAGACCAGAAACGCCCGAGCTGGATTTCTCTGCAGGAGAAAGACAGCGTCTCTTCTCAGCGTGTCGAGGAGGAGGAGGAGGGGCAGCGTCCGTGGGCAGCTTGCATCTGCTGGGCTCTTTGCAGGGGACGGCTGTTCAGCTCCTAAGTTCACCACACCATTGTTCGCTAGTTAGCAGCGATAGCAGTAGCGATAGCAGCTATGGTATCATCAGCATGACGGCTTCTGCAGCAGCGATGGCATTGATCGCTTCAGCGAAAACATCAGCTGACAGCTAGCAAAAAGACAGCGTTTGCTTAAGGCAACGTTGGTAATATTTATACCTGAAAGGTGCCTTGTTTGACGTAAGTTTTTGGAGATAAGACGTCAATAAAGATGTCACTAGGAAGTGATCGTCTATCAGTGCTCATTAGAGTTCTATTACTAATCAAAACACAGCAAGCGGGGATTTCCAGGTTTGCTGAGTTTTTATCTTGTTGAAGAACTCGGAGTGTTAATCTAGGAATCTCAGATAGTAACTTCTGCTATGTCATTGCACTAATTGGTTGCAAAGGAAGTGGCAGAGAAAGCTATTCTGAAATGTGGCTCTGTTCGTGTGAGGCCATAGACGAGTTTCTGAATATTGCACTTGAACGGTTATGCCAATATAGGGAATAAATGGAGTTATAGCCGAATAGAGGCATAAGGTCACAGTATCGATCAGGATCCTAGATTAAAACGCTACACCCACTCCACGAATTCATGTCCATCAAATTACTAAAACTAGAGCAATAAGATGCATGTGTAACATTGCCCACCCCAAAATACATATATGCATTTGAAATAGGCGTATTTGTAATACGTGAAAATTTAGGTACTGTACGTTTTTGAAGCATAGAAGTCATTAAAAAATTATAGCATATGAAATCAATGAACGATTATGCAAAAAGAATTACACATGAAATATCTCTGAAACAGAAGAAGGGCGAGATAATTTCATCACATATAAATGCATTGCAATAAAATGTGCTAGAGGCTGGTGTAAAGTTATTATGTCTCTAGATGTGTTTAGAAATAGAAGTTGAAGCTTCTGTTCTCTATGAATAGTTTTACTTTAAGCAAAGAATTTTTCGTGCCACAAAAAGGGTGAATATTAAAAAGTGTTCAATTCAAAAGAATTATTGCGTGAACGGGTAAAATAGAGTTCCAACGCTTTTAGCAGTTTTTGTTGTTCAAAACTGAAGGCCGAATTCAGAGTTCATGGGAATGCTGTGTGTCGGAATGCTTCTCTAAAGTTATTGTTTCTGTTCGGATGAGAACATCATATCAGACAGGCTCTCAAAGAATTGGTCTACAAAATCAGGTGACAGTTCGACCAAATTCGATAGTGCTGTAACTTGGCAGGTGTGAGAATGATTGCTGTCATCTAAGTCGGGATCAGCAATGCTCACAGAAGGTCGTACCTGGGTGATGTTGCTTTTGTCACTCGCTCAACTGTTACCACCTAGTCGTAGCACAGGAGTCTCAACGAATGCCGTCATCAGGATTGGTAGCCGCTGGGGACAACACAATGCGTGAGCCGTTATCGGACTGAGCAAAGTATCGATATCCATTGGTACTGCTGATGGAAGTGAAAGACAGATGTCCAACACGCACTCATCTCCGCATAGCATACATCGTAGTACAGGTAAGATGCAATTTTGCCATATCGGTCTGAATGAAAGGAACCAGGTCATGTTTAGATCTCTCAGCCTGGCCAATCCAAGGACTCTAGTTATTCTGTCCCGGTAGCAGATTGCTAGGATTGTCTCTTCCATTCTCATAGGAGTCATGTCTGAGCTGTGGCTTGCCATAACGAAGCAGGAGGGTCAAAAATAAAATCCCTGCTACAAGTCCCACAAATAGGGGTATGCCGCCAAAAACAGAGTGGACAAAATTTGGAACGATTCCCAGAATTGCTTGAAATGGTGTTAGCAGTCCCGTAAAAATCGTCTTAAATATGCCTGGGATGCCTGTGGCACTAGACATGTTAAGGAGTTGGCTCAACATTTCTACAAAATGCACAGGGCAATTTGTTGATAAAAGGTCATGAACCTCCGTAGCTGTCCTTGCAACTAGAAGATCATACGTCTCTTTTGATGACGTTATGGGCACTGTTGTCTGCAAAAGCACAGACTTCATTTTGCTTAAAGTATCAATTTGTATAGAAGAGAAATGCAGACGAGGCCAGATGGGAGTCCCTATGTCTCCAGGCCCGCTCGGGAACAATGCTTGCATACAGCATTTGACCATGGAAGTTACGTTTACGAGATAACTTTTCCCTGGAACAAGGCCACAACATCTGTGATCCGTTCTTAGAATGTAACTCCCATTCGCGAGTTGCATAAAAAAGGGCTCTATCTGCGTTGCAGGTGTGACAAGCTGGTGGCATGAAAGGTTGTTAGAATTACCTTCACAGGCTCCATGTAAATTAATACTGAGGTTCCGTGACGATTTGAACCCGTGTTTTCAATATTGTCGTAAATACATAATTTTGGTATCAGTGAACCGCAAATGGTCCATTTAGCATATCCTGGTGTTTTCGCTATGCTACGAGCAAGAGTACCCCTGTTACAAACACATTTCTGATTTACTCGTGGCATCCATCTTAGATCATGGCAGCCATTTTGTGTTTCTTGCCCTCACATAGACAATGGACACGCAATGACCTCTGATTACTTCTTTCCGATTAAGGACACGTAGGCTTGGCCGGAGAATCACCTCTCTAGCGACACGTGCACCTTAGAACAGAACACGCTGTGGCTGCATGACTCGACAAAGGCTGCCTCCTCTGCCTGAGGCCAGTCCTGCTATACTGGTTCTCGTGTTTGTTGGCCTGATCATGATTAGGCGGCCGAAGCTGGTAGCCTTGCCTATTTACAACCCACAAACATCTCTTATCCTGCTTTCCTATCTTCTGCACCTGGCTCCGCTCCTTTCTTTCTGGGCCTTTATTAGGGGGAGGTAACGAAATTTACGATGAAGAGGTCCGGCTCTTGAATGAAATGTTGACATGGGATTGTGATGGAATAGTGGGAACCCCTCTTCGTAATGTTTGACATCAGATATTATCGACGATTCCTGTGCAATGCCAAATATTTATTGTTTAGGACACAAAGGTTTTGGGAATGTACTAACATGTGAAGAATTTGCCGGAAGGCCAATATTTCGTATATAAGGAGCAACCCTTCTTGTACAAATTGAACAGGCTCCTAGACACTGCCCGTGTGTAGTTTCTGTGACTTCTGTGTCCCTGCAGTAATAAACCTTTGGTCTTTGACGCCACCATCGAGAAGCCCGTGTTTCTGTTTATTTGTGCACCGAGACAGGTAGAACTCCGGGGTCTTCGGGTGTTATCCCTGACACCTCTGGACGGAAACAAAAAGTCCAGAACTCCAATTGGCGCCCAAGTGGGGCGACGTCATTCGGTACCGGTCCAAAAGCCTGAAGAGTTCGAGAAGCTTCGTGTGAAGATTCCTGAGGGAGGCGCCCCACTTCATCGATCCCGGCATATCGCAAAAGTGGCCCGACGTTCTCTTCCACGAGGGTTCCCGTTCAAGACGGCTGCAGTGGTCCGTTGCCTTGACCGTCGCCCTGTCTTGGACCCGAGGTGCAGTCCTTAGTACGGCGAGACGAGACGGGTTTCTCCTTGGTGACGTCTTCAGTGCCTCAGTTAAGTATTTAGTGGTTGCTAGTTGGTTACTTTGTAAGGGTTGTTAAAAACCTTTTGGTTCTTGGTTTGGTTTGGTTTCGTAAGATTATCACTGGTTATTCTGGTTACGATAATCTATTTGGTTCAGTTTTGGGTATCGATACATAGGTTTGTTTTTGGTAGGCCTAAGTTCTTGGTTCGAGTGCACATTTCTGTTCGTGTTGTTGTTTGTTTTGTGTTCCGGATTACAAAATGGTAAGTCGGAAAAATTGTATGTTGTCGTGCTTTGGTTGCAACAGTGATTCCCGGTTGGAGGACTCATGTCTGGTTCCTCCGATTGGAACTCCCCTATATGATCTTTATTGTAAACAAGGTGTGGGTCCTATATCTTATAACGAGGTGTGGGTCCGATACACAGAAAAAGACGGTGTCCTTAGTTGGCCACTGCATGGTAGTTTTGAACCTGAAGTTCTAGATAATTTGGAAGTGAAATTGTTCAAGAAGAAAGCCCGGCCGGCAATGTTTGATTCTTTCCGTTACTGGCGAAAAGAATTTAAACAAAGAGAAATTAAAAGGTTAAAGAAAGAACAGAAAGAGCAAGAGTTGACTTTAGAGCAAGCTGCTAAACAGCTGCAAATCAACGAGTCTGAGAATGCAGTAGAGGTGGCTATTAGAGAGCGTAATTTAGCGATAGACAAGTGCTATCCTGCCTTGCCATCGAGTACGACTAAGATAGTGGAGGACCCCAAAAGTGATCCTCTGTTGTCTTACTTGTTACAGTCACCTCCACCGTATGCACAGGGTGCTACGGTCCCGCCTTTACCGAATGTTCAATTTCCGGTTGCTGGACAACCTGGTATTCCTGCTCCTGACCCCTTGAATCAAGCTCCTGTACCTCCAGTAGTCAATGTGAATGTTCCTTCGGCACCCCCTCTTCCTGGGTTGCTGGCTTCTTTGCCTATACCTGTATCACTTATACCTGCTATTTCACAAGCTACCTTGCCTGATACTCCTACTGTTTCTGGTCTATCTGTTCCAACTGCTACTGTATTTTCTGCATCTGCTAGTATTATGACTCCGCTTTCTGTTCGTCGAAGAATCACTGACTCTGTCTCAAATATTCTGTCTCCTTTCTATAATTCTTTAATTAAGACCCCTACTTCTGACTCTGTACAGAGGCGAAGTCAGCTTCCAAGTACTGAGGAACGGGGAATATTAGATTCCACGGCTCTCAGATGGATTTCGAAGAGTAGAAGAAATAGTACTAGAGATATATTGGATACATTTATGCAGTGGAAAGAACCAACGCAACGGTATGTGTTCGACGAGATGTGCTCCCTTTTACGTGAGGAGTTAGAAGAAGATGATTCAGAATCGAATTTAGGAGAATTAATTAATGTTCAGAAAGAATTTGCTGCAGGTATGATAGTTGGCCAAGATATAAAAGAAGCGATGCAGCTAATTTTAAGTTATAGGAATGATCCATCACTTCGTTCACCAAGGGAGTTAGAGAAGAGTAGCACTAAGCAGAATCGCCAATATCCAATGAGGGAGGTTCCTCCAATTTGGCGCGAAGCTGTACAAGCAGATGCAGTCCTTGGTATTGCTGCCGCTCCGGCGCAATTCCAGAGAGTGTGGATACACATTCCGTGGAAGCGAGCTGAAGTGCTAGCAGTGAAACCGGCCTTACCAGATCCGCGTAAAAATCCTGCCGGATATTATAAGGAGTTAGCGCAGACAGTTGAAGCTTGTGTGATGAATCTAGCAGACATTGACATGTTATTTGGGAATGTAGTTCCGCAACCAATTTGGGCCAAAATACGTAAAGAGAATCATCCAGTTGCCCTAGGTGGTGATTGGGCAGCTATCATAGCAGCAGATGGTCAGCAAATAGGTGGTTCCAAACCCGAACCTCTAATTGCTAATCTTCCAGGTAGAATAATTGACTTAATGAAGACTCTGATGCCAGCATTGCGCGTTAACTGGGACAAGTTGTCCGCATGCAGGCAGAAGAAAGACGAAAGTGTCTCCGACTTTTTCACAAGGTTCGAAGAGACTTTCGTAGATCATAGTGGTCAGGATATGAGCACGGAAGGAGGTCAGAGACTATTTGTCGACAAATTTGTACACAATTTGCTACCAGAGCTCTGCAATAAATTGAAAGATTCCGAGAGTGCGTGGGCTGTCTCTACGACTGCGCAAATACTTGCCACTGCACAGTATTATGAAAATAGGGATAAAGAGGAGAAAGAGAAATCAGATAAGAAAACGAAAGATTTAAAGACTAAAGTTCTTTTGCAACAGGCATATCCTCCTCGTATAAATCAGACAAATACACAGCAAGGGCCATATCAAAGGACAGATTATGGTTCACCGAGACCACAATACCAGTGGAACCAGTGTGCATACTGTAAGAAAGAGGGTCATTATAAGAATGAATGTCCAATCTTAGTGCAAAATAATGCTGCAGCAGCTCAGAGAGGTCGTGGTGGTTCTATGCAGAATTCTAGGGGTCGAGGACAAGGTGCTATGCCTCCGCAAACGAATGATCGCCCTTCTAATCACTTTGATCAGCGAAATGGACAGTCTGCCCAACAGAATAGATCTCAACAGTACCATGTTGAAGACTATTGTGAAGTAGATGAAGGATTTCAACAAACTGAATACTAGGACAGCCATGGACAAAGAGAGGGAGTGGTATCAGTTCCAGTGGATCAGAGTGGGCCTTATGTCGCGGTAGCAACATCAGGTGTAGTCGAACCGTTTCTGTTGGATACTGGTGCCGCAAAAAGTTCTATCATTCATGCGAAACTCCCTGGCGCACCTTTGTCCGGCTTAACAAATGTTTCTGTAGGTTTTTCAGGCGCCCCTGTTTACAATCCCGTATCTGGTCCTTTGGCTATTTCTGTTGGACCCCGTCAATTGAAAGTACCTTTAATTTTGACGACAGGTTGTAATGAAAATCTGCTTGGTTTAGACTTGTTAAAACGCCTATATGCGACATTGTACTGTTCTCCGGAAGGAGTACAGCTTACGTTGGGTAAACGAATCACCGCTCCGATGTACTTATCAATGGATGCACTCCCGCCCGAGCTGCGTTCACTCACTGATACTCTTTGGGCGACTGGTCCTAATGATGTAGGCCTTTTGAAAATACCACCATATGTAGTCACTTTAAAAGCAAATGTCAAATTTCCACGAATTCCTCAATACAAGATTTCGAGTGAAGGAGAACGTGCACTTTTATTGATTGTGCAAGATTTGATTAAGAAAGATGTGGTTGAGGAAACTAGAGGAAATGTCTGTAACAGTCCTGTATTACCGATTTTGAAACGTACTGATCCTTCAAAGCCTCCAGTGTATAGGTTTGTTATCGATCTCAGAGAAGTTAATAAAATTGTGGTTCCGCAGTTTCCTGTGGTTCCAGACATTACTGCACTGTTAACGTTGATTCCTGCAACAGCCACATGGTTTTCAGTCATCGACTTGAAGAATGCCTTTTTCAGCATTCCGATAGCCGAAGAAAGCAGAGATATTTTCGGCTTCTCTCTAGGAGGTCAAAGCTTCAGGTTTAAACGTGCTCCACAAGGCTATTGTGAGAGCCCATCCATTTACAGTCAGGCACTAAAAAGTCAGTTAGATTCCTTTGTACTTCCTCCTGGTTCGGCCCTAGTGCAGTATGTAGATGATCTTCTGGTGGCTGCCGATGACAAGGAAACTTGCAAAGCAGCTACAATTTCGTTATTGCATCATTTGTCTACTTTAAACCATAAGGTGTCACTATCCAAAATGCAATACTGCTGCCAAGAAGTGACCTACCTAGGTCATCTCTTGTCAAAGGAGGGAAGGAAGTTGACCCCAGAGAGAATAAAAGCAATTACGCAGATGAGTGTTCCTTGCACACAGAGAGAAGTACGTGAAAAATGTTCCGAGTCCGGTACCATGGTCTGCTGAATGTCAGGAGAGTTTTTCTGAGTTACGAAATGCACTATGTTCAGCTCCTGTATTGGGTACACCCGATTACAGTAAGCCATTCACGCTCTATGTTCACGAGAGAGAAGGTTGCGCGTTGAGTGTTCTGACACAGAGATTTGGTGATAAACAACGCCCTTGTGCGTATTTTTCATCGACATTAGATCCAGTAGCTAGAGCATTGCCTAGTTGTTTGAGGGCTACAGCAGCAGCTGCGGCTTCCATTCGACAATCTGCTGGTTTGGTGATGAACAACATGCTAGTGGTCATGGTTCCACATGCTGTGGACACACTCATGAACCGAACTAAGACGCAACACCTTACTAGTGCTAGATTATCAGGCTATGAGCTGACATTGTTAGCGAGTCATATTCAGATCAAAAGATGCAATGTATTGAATCCAGCAACATTGTTGCCGACTAATCAGGAGTCGAGTGATTCTGAACCCCATGATTGCTGTTTCAGAACCGAGGAAGAGACAAAAGGACGAATTGATTTAAAAGACACTCCGTTGTCAGATCCAGATGGCACGTTGTATGTTGATGGGTCATGTTTTAAATTGGAGAATGGTGATGTGACTGCTGCCTATGCCGTAACGACTTTGAGAACGATTGTGGAGACTGCAAGAGTGAGTCAGAATTCTGCCCAAGCTGCAGAATTAATCGCTCTAACGAGAGCGTGTGTTTTAGCTAAGGGAAAGAGAGTGAATGTTTTCACAGATAGTCAGTACGCGTTTGGCGTGGCCCATAGTTTTGGCCGTTTGTGGAAAGAAAGAGGTTTCATTACGTCCCATGGGACTAAGATTCAACATGGTCAGCTAGTTAACGACTTGTTGGAATCTCTAACCTTGCCGACTGAAGTTGCGATTGTGAAATGCAGTGCTCATAAAGCAATCACGGATGATGTTGGTCGTGGAAATGCTTTTGCTGATGAGACCGCTAAACAGACAGCTAGAAATATGATGAGTAGGATGTATGTTTCTACGTCTGCGAGATGGATTTCTGATTCTGGAATGTGTGAGGACACAGTGGAAAGTGTGAAAGAAATTCAGAAGGAAGCGACTGAGGAGGAAAAGCTTGCATGGAAAGAGAGTACGGGTAAATTGGACTCAAGTGGATGTTGGATTGATTTGTCGGAACAACAGCGTTGGATGTTGCCTGATGCGTACGTGCTTGCAGTGGTTACGATGGCACATGGAGTAGCACACATTAGTTCTAAAGGGATTTGTAAGATGTTGGCTCCAGTCTGGAAGAATGATGGTATTAGTAAGTGTGCAGAGAGAGTGGTGAAGAATTGTATGGTATGCCTGATGCATAATCCTGGCAAGGGAGTCCCCACACCTGCTGGTCACTTCGCTCCTCCTTCTTGCCCCTTTGAAGTGATTCAGTTAGACTTCATTCACATGGATCGCTGCAACAATCTAAAATACGTCTTGGTGGTAGTCTGTGCTTTTTCCAGATGGATCGAAGCATATCCACTGAAGGACAATACTGCCTTGTCAACTGCCAAAATTCTTCTCAAGGAATACTTCCCTAGGTACGGAATGCCACGGATTGTATGGTCAGATAACGGAAGTGAGTTCGTAGGGAAAGTTATGCAGAGTGTGTGTGCCGGTTTAGGGATCAAGCAAAAATTTCACAGTGCAAACCATCCCCAGTCTGCTGGTTTAGTTGAGGGTTACAATGGCACCCTCAAACTAAAACTTGCTAAAATACAGGCATCTACGCATTTGTCCTGGCCAGATGCACTACCCTTAGCTTTGTTATCAACGAGAGCGACTGTACATTCTAGAGTAGGGCTTAGTCCCTATGAAATAGTCTTTGGACGTCCCGCTAATATTTGGGGAGTGCCTAGGCCAAAAGAATTTTGTTCTCTGGAATATCCAATGTTGATTGACTACCTTTACGACTTGACTGCTAAATTGAGTCTTATTCACCAACAGGTTTTCGATGCATTGCCAAGGCCACCGGAGAGTCCAGGTCATCAGCTGAAACGAGGGGACAACGTTGTCATCAGGAACTTTGCGAGGACGAAAAACCTTCAACCCAGATTTATCGGCCCCTACCAAGTGTTGCTGACGACGAGAACTGCTATTTGTGTGGCTGGTCGCAAAAACTGGATCCACGCGACGCATGTCAAACGTGTGCCCCTGCCGCTTCCTTATGATAACTGGGTTAAGAAGGGAATTGGTGCCTCTGAGTTTGAACGGACACCCAGGTTTGTCCCTTTCAGCGATGCCGAACTAATAACTGACACATCGAACTCTGGCTCTCCTCCTGAAATTCTTCCTTTGAATTCTGAACATTTGCCCTCTGCATCAGAAGAAACTTTGCCATCTGCGAACTTGAACATTGCAACCTCTGCTGAAAATACACTGTTTCCAGACCAAACAGCTCTTGCAACACTGAGATACAATTTACGGTCTCGCAATATGGACAAATAAAGCAGGAAACTGCCTATTGTAACATTTGAATTCTAACACTTTGCCTTCAGCCAGGAAGTTTGCTATTGTTTTGTTGTTTTATATTGCCTTGCCGTCTGGGTAGCCGTAGGGTCGTGGCTGTGTGCCTAGTTGAATCTGCGGGGGTCAGACACAAGGTCGATCTTTCTGTTAGTTCTGGGAACTCCCAGGGCTGATAGAGGCATTTTCATCTACGTACACATCATCAGTGGTCGCGAGCGGATTGTAGAAGATGGAGCTTCCTGCGCTGCAACGAGAAAATGTGATCTATGTTCGCAGAAAAAGACTTTACAGAATTTTACACAGCAAATGCTTTTTGATGCAATGTGCTATTACATTTTTAATAGTTTTGATAACGTTGGTGGGTGGAATCGTCTTTGGTGTGAATTTAATTTTTATGCCAGTAACTACAGTACCTCCCCTTGATCCTGCTACTTCTACTGTTTCTTCTATGCACTCTTTTCACTCATTTCCTGAACATGAGCAAGCTCGACGCTCAGAATTTATTAATAACACATTTGTACAGCTCTTGCATCAACACCAACTGGTAGTTAACACTACAAACTGCTGGGTGTGTGGCTTGATACCCCACACTATGGATAAAGGCATTCCTTATCTAGTTTTGCCTTTTAGCTATAATGGATCATTTCAGGCCCTTCAGACCATTTTTGCTTATGCCCTTGAAACCTATCCTCCGCGTCCACCACGTTCCACTAAATACAACTCTGCCAACAAAGCTTTAGTCCAGGGAATTATTGACATGATCAAGGACGTCAATAATACTCCATCCTACCCTAGAGATGAATTACGAGTATATTTGAGTTGGAATTCTTCAGAGTATCGCCTTAGTTTGGGAGAAAGCAAGCGTAAAAGCTCAACTCCAATCTGGGTCGTGCCTCACCGAGGTCAGGTCTGTTTGCAAGGTAATGGGAGAAATCCGAGAGCTCAGCTAGGGAGGAGTGAGTGCGTTGAGACTTACGTGTTTCCGTCTAACTCTTCCCCTGCCTTCCTTACTGCTAGGGGTACCTACTTCATCTGTCAAGATAGAGCGTATACATGGCTGCCTGCTGACTTTTCAGGTTCATGTTATATTGCTCGATTGTTGCCTCCAACATACACTGCTTCTTCAGATTATCACAAGACCAGAGTAGCAAGAGGTGTCTTCAGCAAGGAAGATACCGCTGGTCAGGAAGCTGGAGACTTCTTCAAAGGTTTCCTTCCGTTCTGGGGGCCTATGGCCAATAGTAGAAACATACGTCAGCTAACACGGGTAGTTGAATCTACTATTACCGAAACTGCAGGTGCCCTTAGCAACTTAACAGCTGAGCTTCAGGCGGATAGACTCATGCGTTGCAGAACCGTATGGTTCTAGACGTGATACTTGCAGATCGAGGTGGGGTATGCAGAATGATCCAATCGAGCTGCTGTGTTTTTATTCCCAATAATGCTCCAACTGTCTATGAGGCGATCTCTAAACTACACGAGATTTCCGACTCTATACACGTAGACCAGGGAAACTGGTCCTTTATGGAGTGGTTTTGGACTCTGATATCAGCGTGAGGATGGAAGGTTCTGATGGTCATTGGTGTCATCTTAGTATTCCTATTCTCATGCTGCCTGATTATCCAGTGTGGTCCAGCTTTGTGTAGTCTTTGTGCTGCAACATGTTTCAGAAAACCACCTGCGTTTGGAGAAAAGGCACGAGAGAGGATGATGATACAGCAGCATGTCACTGACCTGATGAGCATAGAATTAGACTCCGACATAGACTGAGTAATTGCCTATGTAAGGGCAAAAGGAGGGTCTGAGGTTCCGTGACGATTTGAACCCGTGTTTTCAATATTGTCGTAAATACATAATTTTGGTATCAGTGAACCGCAAATGGTCAATTTAGCATATCCTGGTGTTTTCGCTATGCTACGAGCAAGAGTACCCCTGTTACAAACACATTTCTGATTTACTCGTGGCATCCATCTTAGATCGTGGCAGCCATTTTGTGTTTCTTGCCCTCACATAGACAATGGACACGCAATGACCTCTGATTACTTCATTCCGATTAAGGACACGTAGGCTTGGCCGGAGAATCACCTCTCTAGCGACACGTGCACCTTAGAACAGAACACGCTGTGGCTGCATGACTCGACAAAGGCTGCCTCCTCTGCCCGAGGCCAGTCCTGCTATACTGGTTCTCGTGTTCGTTGGCCTGATCATGATTAGGCGGCCGAAGCTGGTAGCCTTGCCTATTTACAACCCACAAACATCTCTTATCCTGCTTTCCTATCTTCTGCACCTGGCTCCGCTCCTTTCTTTCTGGGCCTTTATTAGGGGGAGGTAACAAAATTTACGATGAGGAGGTCCGGCTCTTGAATGAAATGTTGACATGGGATTGTGATGGAATAGTGGGAACCCCTCTTCGTAATGTTTGACATCAGATATTATCGACGATTCCTGTGCAACGCCAAATATTTATTGTTTAGGACACAAAGGTTTTGGGAATGTACTAACATGTGAAGAATTTGCCGGAAGGCCAATATTTCGTATATAAGGAGCAACCCTTCTTGTACAAATTGAACAGGCTCCTAGACACTGCCCGTGTGTAGTTTCTGTGACTTCTGTGTCCCTGCAGTAATAAACCTTTGGTCTTTGACGCCACCATCGAGAAGCCCGTGTTTCTGTTTATTTGTGCACCGAGACAGGTAGAACTCCGGGGTCTTCGGGTGTTATCCCTGACACCTCTGGACGGAACCAAAAAGTCCAGAACTCCAATACCCTGGCACAAAAGTATACCGCTAAGTGAACGTTTACAGTTTTCACCACTAAGAAATAAATTTTTGTCGCTGTCACTATAGCATGAATGTGTGTATGGTAATTTCCATGTTGATTTAACATAACCTTTACCCAATCGTTCATACTGGCCAGTAGGTATGTATTCAAGGCACTTTTTAAATCGGAAAGTTGTTATCTGAATAGTGATAATTCCGTGTATTATCCATTCAATGACAGGACTTTCTGACATTGTTAATGGTAATCTCTCAAGTTTTTCGATGCTCAGGATTGTATAGTCTGCTCCTTTCTGCGCCAAACTGATTTGTTTATCAGTAAGGTTAAAAATGGAAAATAATGACGCTGTGTTGATTAAACGCCAAGGCACATAGCCTGAACGAAGATTTTGCAGCGTCCAGCCTAATTGTACAATAGAACGTAATTGTGACTGGCCATGCTGTAACATTAGCAAGTCTCTGTCTATTATATCAAAGGCAGAGGATACAATATTGTCCAACGAATATATTCTGGAGGACAGAGTCATTAACCCATTGTCCACTACAGAAAGTGATTTTTCCAAATTAATACGATCAATTTCTCGTATTTTTTCTGCTGTTTCAATTTGTGTGACTTTCCAAGCCTCGTTGTACGCAGCATAGATGCTGGCCGCTATGAAACGCTTTTGACGCTGTTTGCGTGGACCAAGAATGAAATCGCGCAAATCAGCACCATCTTTTAGTAAAGACAAGTGGTGCTTAATTTCAGCCAGTGTGGATGTTCCTAGCCATTCGAGGCAGAGTTTCCCTACACTGTATGTTGTTACTATCCCTGGATGTTGTCTCTGGGAGTATCTAGGGTCTTGTCTGGTCATTTCTAACCCCAGTGTTTTGTTCAGGAATCTATCTTGACAGCTGTTTGTGTCAGTAGGCCAGATTAACCACTTTTTTCAATCAGGATGTGTTCTGTTAAAATGTAAAATTTTAGTTACGTCTATCTCAATATCTGTTGTTGCATTATCAGGTATTGGCTTCGGAATAGATGGTTTGTTAAGGTCTTTGATCTTAGCTAGGCCAAGACAAGATGTTTGGTGAATTGTGTCATTTAAAAACATCATTTGTTCTAGTATCATGCAGGTTCTGAATAGTGCTTCAAGGCCTTGTACCTGCCAATCTTTCGTACCCCAAATGGTTTTTGTTTCAATGTTATTTTTCCAATAATCAAAACCAAATGTCATCATTTTTTCATAAAATGCTTCTGAATATATCAATTTAGAATTTGTCAGCATTGTTTTCATTCCTGTTTTATCTAACAGTTTGTAATAAAACGTTTCTGCATCACTGGTGTTAAACCCTGAGAAGTACTTGAATTTCTCAAAGAACGTTTTAGAACTGCTTTTAGGTGGTGTAGCACAATGTTCCCATTGATTATACTTAAAAACATTTCTAGGCTGTGCAGATTTATGCAAATAATGATCGCCATAATGTGTAAAACAGAATAACTGTTCATAACTAGACGAGCCTTGTAAATAATCATGTTCTGTAAATCTAGCTGACATTACTAAATCAGACATCATGTCATTAATACTGTTAAAGTCCCAATCATCAGAGAATGTACTAGGTTTTACAAAGTCACTTAAGGAAACCTTCAGTTGATGAGGATACTTCAGGATCTCGACCGGACCATAGATCTCATAGTCAGTTTTCTCCCATACTACCCCACCGGGTATTGGAATTGCTGTGACATTTACTGTTGACAGTTCTCTTTTCTTCACGTGGGATGATCTGTGTGGTTTGAGGACTAAGTTGATGTTCTGACTTGCTGTGTCCATTGTACTATATTTTCCCTCAATGAATTTTCCTAAACAAAGTACCATGATGAGCCAAAGCAGGAGAAAAAATATACGTAGACCAAACCAGAACTCTAACCAAGGGGAAATAAGGTAGATTTCCTTCAGTTGATGAAAGAGTTCCGTTGCTTTTTCTTTAAAAGTCATTCTTGTTTCTGGCATCACTTCGGGGTTACTTTGATCCTCGGAAAAGTTGTCGAAGTCGATGAAATAACCAGAGGCAGTTCTGTCAATTGTTGGGATTGATCTTTCAATCTGTCTTTCGGTAGCACTTTCTGATGCCACATTATTGTAGACTGGTGTTTCTTGACGAACTGTTTCAATCTGTGTCTCAAGAGGCACGAGTTCCATGGTACTATTGCATAGTCCTTCTCTGTGCACTGCAGGCTGATCGAATGTGATTAGTCTTTCAGTTTGAACTTCTTGGATTGTTGCAAGTTTGGGTATTCTGTTGTTTCTTGGGAGTCCACTGTGCCTACTGTTGATTATAGGCCACATGCTTGTGGTTTTACCAGGTCGATAGATACAACTCTGTTCTCCTTTTTACCAGCAAGGGGCGGTAGTACTACTGATCTTGTTCCGGTGACTGCCAAGACAGGTACTGCTTTTCTGTAAGAAGGCCCAAATTCCTTCTTCACCGCGATTTTTTCCCTGACTAGATCCCCAATCTTTGGAATCCAGACAGGCCTTGCTGGGGCTGTTGCTTGTGGTGCCTCGTCAGTGGTATCTGGCTGTTGCTTTAACTTTATGTTGCTTAAGGATTTTCTTGTTTCATTCAGTTCCTGTAAAACAGCCAAACGATCTTTGATGTCACAGTCTGTTTTCTTATCTTGTACCACTGATACCTGACTATCTAAGTCCTGAATTCTCATTCTAATTCCGAACAATAGTTTGTTTGTGCTGAAACCTTTTAGAGATTTTCTTGGCAAATTGTTAAGACTGGTCGGGACACTTATTAAATGTTTGACCCACCCAGCGCCTGAACCTAATACCTTCGCTGTTATAGATCGCTTTATGTCTCGGTTTTTTCTTTCTACCACACTATTCCCTTCGGGGCGCGACGGACAAGAATACCGCAACCCAATTCCCATGCTGGCCATGGCCTCCTTATAAGCTCGAGAGCTGAAAGCAGGACCCTGGTCAGAATGGAACGTGGCAATTGCGTATGTGCCGATAAAGACTCGCAGATCTTTTATAACCGTTCTAGCGTCAGCCGAGCGCTGGAGGCCACATTATTTAAGTCACATTATTTAAGTGTGTTTAGCCTTAACGATGTACAATGGGACGCGTTTCTCTTTTTTGATAGCGCGGATAGATTGCCTAATGCTTTCTATTAGGGCTTCTGACACTACACTGGCCGGTTCTCCACTGCGATCTCTGTTGCAGTCTTCACAGTTTTTTGCAAACTCATGAATGCCTTCACTCATTTCCGGCCACCAGTACTCTGATTCTAATTCTCTCAGAGAGTCCCTGATTGTTTGGTGTCTCAGACCCAATCCCATATGTGCTTCCTGTAATAAGAAGCCCCTCCGGTCCCTGTTTGGAATTACCCTATCCCCCACTCCAGGGATTCGAGCAAAAGAAACGGAGTTTGCATCGATTACGTATGCATAATTGAGTGGATAGTTCACGGGTAGTGCTGCACAGTCGCCTTTTACGGTCGTTTTTACTGCCAGCATGGTTTCCCCGTCTATGTATTTTTCTGCACGCTTTTTTGTGGCTACGGAAGCCGGTTTAGTTGCTTCCGCTGTGGCTGTATTAGCCAATGAATTCCCTGCAAAGTGAACGCCATCACGTTGAAGACTCTGTGCGTGTATCACGTGAGTCCTTTGTAGTTCTTCCTGTAAAAGAGCTACCTGTTTCCAGAGCAATTTATGCTTTATTGTGGCACCTGTGTCATCTTTGTAATCGTTTTCAATCCAACTCTGCAGTTTATTATTGTAAGAGTTGACGCAAAAATGAGAATCGCACACGATTAGTGTGGGGAATTCACGTTCTGCATTTTCGAGCGCCATCTTTAAAGATCTGATTTCAGCTCTCTGAGCCGAACAGTACTTTACTGATTCAGTTTTTGTAACTTTCGGTCTGAATTTACCGCACAGCCAACGACCTTTAACAATCGCACAGGCTGCATCGTAGGATTTGTTCTCTACGTTGAAATGCTGTACAAATCTATCTGTATAGATTATACAGGCGTATTGTGGGAGAGGCAGAAGTTCGATTGGCAGAGGATATTCTTCTTCATATTCTAAATCATTCAGTTCTTCGAATTGCGGGGCGAAATAGAATTTCACATCTTCCGCTCCTAGAGAATCTACACACTGTATCCATTTCGGATCCAGTGACACTGTAGGCAGGTTTACTGGGCTGAATAGTGCCTCGAAGGCGGATTCCGCTGTGAGGATATTAATCCTTTTACCATGTGCTAGTTCTCGTTCATTGGCTAATGCAATTTGCACTGCTTTCACAGTATTTTCTGTGTGACTGAATGTTTTTTCTACTTGTGTGTACAAGTGAGATGTAATTGAAATTGGTACCTATTCTCCCTCATTAGAGGTCAGGTATGTGAATCCACATCTTCCTGGGATGACTCGGATTACAAGATCGCGTGTGTTGTCACGTATATCTAATTTTGTTTTAGCTAACATGTCTGTTTGCAGTGATCCCAAAATTTCTGTGTGTTTTTGAGTCCAATTGATTTGTTTAAAATCAGGTTTAATTAGTTCCTAAAGAGGTTTAACCCTCTCTGCGTAATTTAGAATGTATGTTCTTCCGAAATTCAGAAAACCTAGTATGGATTGTAAATTCTTCAGCGTTTTTGGAGCTTGGAGTACAGCGCACTTCTCTAAGAAGTTGTCCGCTAGGCTTTTTCCTTCACTTGATAATTCGTACCCTAAGAATAGTACTGTCAGATGGGCAATTCGAGACTTTTTAAAGTTGAATTTGTAACCCTCTGCTGCGAACCCAAGTATAATGGTGTTCACTCTTTTCAAGTGAGTATCCAAGTCGTCATCTGTGAGATAGATATCATCTACGTAAGATAATGCCTCATCATCATATATTTGTAGTAACTCTGTTACCCTAGCTGAGAATAGTCCTGGGCTGTTCTTGAACACCTGTGGGAGTCGACAGAAATTTTTCTGCGACCCAAATGCTGAGAAAGCGGTCAAGTATCTGCTTTCTGGTGCAATCTTTTGACAAAAGAAACCATTAGATATGTCTAATGTTGTTTTATATTTTTTCCTAACTATGTTATTCATTAGGGGTGCACTATGCGAGTTTTGTACTGCAAAAGTTTTGCAACATGCATTACGGTGTCTGTAGTCCAAAACTAGACAATATGAATTGTCTGGCTTGGAGACAGGAAACAAAGGATTGTTCATTTGAGAGGTGCATGTATCAATCACCCCCTGGTATTCAAGTTGATCTAAGATCTCCCTGACTTGTTTTTTAGCTTCTTGTTTAATGGGATACTGCCGTTAGGCAGTTGGTTCACTTTTTAACTGGATTTTGTGAGGAGGTGAGTCCTCATCCCATCCTACAGGATTTTTATATAATGCCGGAGCCTGGGCTACTGCCCATTTCCTTGCATAAGTATATTGTTTGTGAATCGGAATGTGATTCGAGAAGGCAGGCATAATCATTTCTTCGCCACGAGGGCACTCCCTGACAAACTCTCGGGGCCAATCTTTTTCAGCTAACAGAATATCATAGCCTTTTGAGAGTTTTTCCCAAAATAGACCCTTTATTTTCCTAGTCTTATCACCCTCTATACGCAATGTATTTTGTATATTTTATGGGGCTCGCTAAGTCTGGTGTCGGCAGTTTCAACCTGAATGTATTCATTTGTGTCTACTGTCTCCAGATGACTCATTAAGATCTTGCGGGCTATAGTGATTTCTGCTGCACTGTCTAACATTGTCTGTGCCCACTCCCCGTTTTTCAACTGTGTCCTCAGTATTCTCGGCATGGTTGATTACTCTAATACTGGCTACCTTCTTTTTTGGAAATTGAGATTTTTTACTCTGAGCAGGTTCCTTGTCTTTGGACTTGGTGTGCTCTCCTGGGTCTGACCGTCCTCTTCTTTCCGATTTCTGCAAAAAAGATCGAGAGGGACGTGTATCAGTACTTTGATATCTATCAGGTTTTTTCAAATTATCCCTATTTCTAAGGTTATATCTTTTCTCAGAGGGCTCCCTCTGGGGAGACTGGTGTTCTCGAGTCGGAGTTCTTTCCCTCCGTCGAGGAGACCTTCCTCTGGACTGGAAAACTTTTTCCTTGGGAGTGGATTGTTTATTTCCATCCCAGCTCTTTTTAGGAGTGTTTAAATTATTTTTAATAAATAATTTTTCAGGATTTTTGAGCAGTTGGGGCTTTACTGGTTTTCCACCCAAGCTGTCTCTACCTAATTCTTCATAGCACTTTTCTATGATTTTGGCAAGCTCAATTGGCTGATCTGTTATATCTGTTTCCTTCAACTTCTGGCGGATCGCCACAGATGCTGCTTCTCCCTTTATGTTGGCTAATAATATAGCGGAGACCTGCTTGAAGTCTTTCAGTAATTTCATACCAAGAGTTAAAGCGGGCTCTGGACCGTATTCATTCTGAATCTGTTTTAGCACATCCAGTATTACCGCCATAGACGGTACACCATGTGTTTTTGTGTAAATGGAAGCAAAGACTGTACCCCAAGTGTCGTAGTCCTCCATGTGTGGTGTGATTCCCATAGGAAGGCATATGGTCAAGATTCTGTGTTTCTCAATAGGGGTAGTATCCGGAAATACTGCCTCTATTTGAGTGATTTTCTGTGCTAACCAGAAAGGAATTTGTTCCCGTTTTACGGGTATTTTACCAAGACATGATTGCATGTTCTGTGGTGTAATTTTATTAGTGTTCCCCTGATGAGGGGTCAGCTGTGGTACATTAACAGCTGGTTGGACTGTTGTAGTCCGCATTACATATTGGACTAATTGCCTATGTATTTTTATTTGTGTTTTTAGCTGTACTAACAGCTCTTCTCTAGACATTTTTGCAATGTCTGGATGTGGTGTGTAGCTGGCTAGAACCGGCCACGTTGCTCCTGGTCTACCTAGTGGACTGAGCCTGGAAATATGATCATTATGTTTTAGGGCGCCATTAAACTAGAGCAGGTGCTCTTGGAATTTTTGTTGGATTTCAGTCTCCTCGAAAGGAGCGTACTCATCCGGAGGTTTCTCTATTTTGTAATAGTGAAACTCTTTTGTTCTAGCGTTTGCCGCTGGAAAGTTTATTCATGAATAGAATACCTCTGTCTGCCGATATTCGTGTGCCTCTATCACGAAAATTAATGTACCACCTTGTGGTGTCAGTCCGTTTTCTATAAGTTTTAACATTATAGACTTTCTTAAGTGGACCGGGATGTCGATAGCATCCGGGTCAGTATCGTCGGGACCCTGCTGAGTCGCATCTGCTGCGGCCCCAGTGGTTCCGTTTTCTCCTGGCATTGTATAAATACAAGGTTTGCAGAGTAGGTCTCCAAGGAGACAAAGATTAGGTGCACAATATTATGGAACACTGTATCCTTCAACGTTGAATAAACCAGAGCTTTACATAGGAATCTCTTCCTACTGAGTTCGGGCGGATTTTAACCTTTCACCCACTCCAGACGTCTATTGGAGTATTTTACGGGAGAAAGGGGTCTGTGTGAAATATGCACGACTGAGTTACTCTAACGTCTTGCGTTAGTTTATCGCCTTACCAAACGTTGGGCGCCATGTAGTGTAGTTCCTATTTTCCCAATAGGCCCTGCGCATTGGAATAACATAAACAGTAGTATCGACGTAGAAGTGCGGATCTTCCAGGCCTCCACTGACTATGTTAAACTTAATTGGGGTTGTTACCAACTAGCTCAGAGGTCACTGGAAACTTTCTTGACTGAAATAGGAAGTGATCAGCTTCCCTGGCACAGCCAAGAAGGGATTCAGTTTTCCAACAACCGTGCAACATGACAACTTTGCTCCTCAGATCAAGAGTCAATCTCTAGGGTCGTGTGAAACAATAGACAGTTATTTTACTCAGTCAGGTTGGTGCAGATTACTTTCACAATATGTAGAGAATAGAGAGACGGGCGTTTTCAATAAAGGGTAACATTTATTGAACAGTCTTTCTTCTCATACAAGAAAAATAAATTGCCACAATTGCAAGACTTGTTATTATAAAAAGTACGTACAGTAAGATAAGTATTGTGAAATAATACTGTAAAAGCATTGATATGGTTTCTTAGCCATACAATGGTTTAAAAGGAATAAAACATATATACATTCATATATACATTAGGCTAAAATACTCAACTGGTGCTTCTAACTACGCCTACCCCAGTGTACCTGACCTAAGCCTAATACTTGGGAGGGGAGTAAGTAAGTAGCTTTAAGTTAAGTTGGTTTTGCCAAGGTTTGCTTCAAGATTTCTCTCTTAAGGGTTTAGTCAACACCATACCTCTGGAATAGAATGATGGAGGTCTGGTATCTCCCTCAGGACTCGATATCCCAGTCACCCGCAAGGGTAGACCAGAAACGCCGGAGCTGGATTTCTCTGCAGGAGAAAGACAGCGTCTCTTCTCAGCGCGTCGAGGAGGAGGAGGAGGGGCAGCGTCCGCGGGCTGCTTGCATCTGCTGGGCTCTTTGCAGGGGACGGCTGTTCAGCTCCTAAGTTCACCACACCATCGTTCGCTAGTTAGCAGCGATAGCAGTAGCGATAGCGGCTATGGTATCATCAGCATGACAGCTTCTGCAGCAGCGATGGCATTGATTGCTTCAGCGAAAACATCAGCAGACAGCTAGCAATGAGACAGCGTTTGCTTAAGGCAACGTTGGTAATATTTATACCTGAAAGGTGCCTTGTTTGACGTAAGTTTTTGGACATAAGACGTCAATAAAGATGTCACTAGGAAGTGATCGTCTATCAGTGCTCATTAGAGTTCTATTACTAATCAAAACACAGCAAGCGGGGAATTCCAGGTTTGCTGAGTTTTTATCTTGTTGAAGAACTCGGAGTGTTAATCTAGGAATCTCAGATAGTAACTTCTGCTATGTCATTGCACTAATTGGTTGCAAAGGAAGTGGCAGAGAAAGCTATTCTGAAATGTGGCTCTGTTCGTGTGAGGCCATAGACGAGTTTCTGAATATTGCACTTGAACGGTTATTCCAATATAGGGAATAAATGGAGTTATAGCCGAATAGGGGCATACGGTTACAGTATTGATCAGGATCCTAGATTAGAACACTACATCTCTCTGTTAGCCTCATTCTCTCCGACCCCTTAGTCTGTCACTCCTCTTCTGTCACGCTCACACCCTATAACTCAGCCATACTCCCACACTCACCTTCTTTCAGACTTTCTACTTTACTTTTCTCTCTCTCTCTTCCCTTCTTTTGCTCCTTCACTCTTTTTCCTTCCTTTATTCTCCTTACTTCACTTTACTAACTCCTTTTCTTACTCCCTGTGTCCTCTTAGTTTACACTCCCCTTCCCTCATTCTCTCTCTGTTAGCCTCATTCTTTCCGTCCCATTAGTCTCTCACTCCTCTTCTGTCATGCTCACTCCCTATAACTCAGCCATTCCCTCACACTCACCTTCTTTCAGACTTTCTCCTTTACTTTCCTTCCTCTCTCTTCCCTTCCTTTACTCCTTCACTCTTTTCCCTTCCCTTACTTTCCTTACTCCATGTCACTAACTCCTTATCATACTCCCTCTGTCCTCTTAGTTCTACACTCCCCTTCCTTCATTCTCTTTCTGTTAGCCTCATTCTCTCCGTCCTCTTACTCTCTCACTCCTCTTCTGTCACGCTCACTCCCTATAACTCAGCCATACTCCCACACTCACCTTCTTTCAGACTGTCTCCTTTACTTTCCTTCCTCTATCTTCCCTTCTATTGCTCCTTCACTCTTCTCCCTTCCCTTACTTTCCTTAGTCCACTTCACAAACTCCTTGTCATTCTCCCTCTGTCCTCTTAGTTCTGTACTCCTCTTCCTTCATTTTCTCTCTGTTAGCCTCATTCTTTCCGTCCCCTTAGTCTCTCACTCCTCTTCTGTCACGCTCACACCCTATAACTCAGCCATACTCCCACACTCACCTTCTTTCAGACTTTTTCCTTTACTTTTCTTTCTCTCTCTTCCCTTCTTTTGCTCCTTCACTCCTTTCCCTTCTTTTATTCTCCTTACTTCACTTTACTAACTCCTTTTCTTACTCCCTGTGTCCTCTTAGTTCTACACTCCCCTTCCCTCATTCTCTCTCTGTTAGCCTCATTCTCTCCGTCCTCTTACTCTCTCACTCCTCTTCTGTCACGCTCACTCCCTATAACTCAGCCATACTCCCACACTCACCTTCTTTCAGACTGTCTCCTTTACTTTCCTTCCTCTCTCTTCCCTTCTATTGCTCCTTCACTCTTCTCCCTTCCCTTACTTTCCTTAGTCCACTTCACAAACTCCTTGTCATTCTCCCTCTGTCCTCTTAGTTCTGCACTCCCCTTCCTTCATTCTCTCTCTGTTAGCCTCATTCTTTCCGTCCCCTTAGTCTCTCACTCCTCTTCTGTCACACTCACTCCTTATAACTCAGCCATACTCCTACACTCACCTTCTTTCAAACCTTCTCCTTTACTTTCCTTCCTGTCCCTTCCCTTCTTTCACTCATTCACTCTTTTCCCTTACCTTACTTTCCTTACTCCACTTCACTAACTCCTTCTCTTACTCCCTCTGTCCTCTTAGTTCTATACTCCCCTTCCCTCAATCTCTCTCTGTTAGCCTCATTCTCTCCGTCCTCTTAGTCTCTAGCTCCTCTTCTGTCACGATCACTCCCTATAACTCAGCCATACTCCCACACTCACCTTCTTTCAGACTTTCTCCTTTACTTTCCTTCCTCTCTCTTCCCTTCCTTCGCTCCTTCAGTCTTTTCCCTTCCCTTTCTTTCCTTACTCCACTTCACTAACTCCTTGTATTACTGCCTCTGTCTTCTTAGTTCTGCACTCCCCTTCCTTCATTCTCTCTCTGTTAGCCTCATTCTTTCTGTCCCCTTAGTCTCTCACTCCTCTTCTGTCACACTCACTCCTTATAACTCAGCCATACTCCTACACTCACCTTCTTTCAAACCTTCTCCTTTACTTTCCTTCCTGTCCCTTCCCTTCTTTCACTCATTCACTCTTTTCCCTTACCTTACTTTCCTTACTCCACTTCACTAACTCCTTCTCTTACTCCCTCTGTCCTCTTAGTTCTATACTCCCCTTCCCTCAATCTCTCTCTGTTAGCCTCATTCTCTCCGTCCTCTTAGTCTCTAGCTCCTCTTCTGTCACGATCACTCCCTATAACTCAGCCATACTCCCACACTCACCTTCTTTCAGACTTTCTCCTTTACTTTCCTTCCTCTCTCTTCCCTTCCTTTGCTCCTTCAGTCTTTTCCCTTCCCTTTCTTTCCTTACTCCACTTCACTAACTCCTTGTATTACTCCCTCTGTCCTCTTAGTTCTGCACTCCCCTTCCTTCATTATATCTCTGTTAGCCTCATTCTTTCTGTCCCCTTAGTCTCTCACTCCTCTTTTGTCATGCTCACACCCTATAACTCAGCCATACTCCCACATTCACCTTCTTCCACACCTTCTCCTTTACTTTTCTTTCTCTCTCTTCCCTTCTTTTGCTCCTTCACTCTTTTCCCTTCCTTTATTCTCCTTACATCACTTTACAAACTCCTTTTCTTACTCCCTGTGTCCTCTTAGTTCTACACTCCCCTTCCCTCATTCTCTCTCTGTTAGCCTCATTCTTTCCGTCCCCTTAATCTCTCACTCCTCTTCTGTCAGACTCACTCCGTATAACTCAGCCATACTCCGACACTCACCTTCTTTGAGACCTTCTCCTTTACTTTCTTTTCTGTCACTTCCGTTCATTCGCTCCTTCACTCTTTTCCCTTCCCTTACTTTCCTTACTCCACTTCAATAACTACTTCTCTTACTCCCTTTGTCCTCTTAGTTCTACACTCCCCTTCCTTCATTCTCTCTCTGTTAGCCTCATTCTTTCCATCCCCATAGTCTCTCACTATTCTTCTGTCACGCTCACACCCTATAACTCAGCCATACTCCCACACTCACCTTCTTTCAGACTTTTTACTTCTCTTTTCTTTCTTGCTCTTCCCTTCTTTTGCTCCTTCACTCTTTTCCCTTCCTTTATTCTCCTTACTTCACTTTACTAACTCCTTTTCTTACTCCCTGTGTCCTCTTAGTTCTACACTCGCCTTCCCTCATTCTCTCTCTGTTAGCCTCATTCTTTCCATCCCCTTAGTCTCTCACTCCTCTTCTTTCACACTCACTCCGTATAACTCAGCCATACTCCCACACTCACCTTCTTTCAGACCTTCTCCTTTACTTTCCTTCCTCTCTCTTCCCTTCTTTTGCCCATTCACTCTTTTCCCTTCCCTTACTTTCCTTACTCCACTTCACTAACTTCTTGTCATACTCCCTCTGTCCTCTTAGTTCTGTACTCCCCTTCCTTCATTCTCTCTCTGTTAGCCTCATTCTTTCCAACCCCATAGTCTCTCACTATTCTTCTGTCACGCTCACTCCCTATAACTCAGCCATACTCTCACACTCACCTTCTTTCAGACTTTCTCCTTTACTTTTCTTTCCTGCTCTTCCCTTCTTTTGCTCCTTCACTCTTTTCCCTTCCTTTATTCTCCTTACTTCACTTTACTAACTCCTTTTCTTACTCCCTGTGTCCTCTTAGTTCTACACTCCCCTTCCCTACTTCTCTCTCTGTTAGCAGAATTCTTTCCGTCCCCTTAGTCTCTCACTCCTCTTCTTTCACACTCACTCCGTATAACTCAGCCATACTCCCACACTCACCTTCTTTCAGACCTTCTCCTTTACTTTCCTTCCTCTCTCTTCTCTTCTTTCACTCCTTCACTCTTTTCCCTTCTCTTACTGTCCTTACTCCACTATACTAGCTCTTTCTCTTACTCCCTCTGTCCTCTTAGTTCTACACTCCCCTTCCTTCATTCTCTCTCTGTTAGCCTCATTCTTTCCGTCCCCTTAGTTTCTCACTCCTCTTCTGTCATGCTCACACCCTATAACTCAGCCACACTCCCACACTCACCTTCTGTCAGACCTTCTCCTTTACTTTCCTTCCTCTCTCTTCCTTTCGTTCACTCCTTTACTCTTTTCCCTTCCCTTACTTTCCTTATTCCACTATACTAACTCTTTCTCTTACTCCCTCTGTCCTCCTAATTCTACACTCCCTTTCCCTCATTCTCTCTCTGTTAGCCTCATTCTCTCCGACCCCTTAGTCTGTCACTCCTCTTCTGTCACGCTCACACCCTATAACTCAGCCATACTCCCACACTCACCTTCTTTCAGACTTTCTCCTTTACTTTTCTTTCTCTCTTCCCTTCTTTTGCTCCTTCACTCATTTTCCTTCCTTTATTCTCCTTACTTCACTTTACTAACTCCTTTTCTTACTCCCTGTGTCCTCTTAGTTTACACTCCCCTTCCCTCATTCTCTCTGTTAGCCTCATTCTTTCCGTCCCCTTAGTCTATCACTCCTCTTCTGTCACGCTCACTCCCTATAACTCAGCCATACTCCCACACTCACCTTCTTTCAGACTTTCTCCTTTACTTTCCTTCCTCTCTCTTCCCTTCCTTCACTCCTTCACTCTTTTCCCTTCCCTTACTTTCCTTACTCCACTTCACTAACTCCTTATCTTACTCCCTCTGTCCTCTTAGTTCTACACTCCCCTTCCTTCATTCTCTTTGTTAGCCTCATTCTCTCCGTCCTCTTACTCTCTCACTCCTCTTCTGTCACGCTCACTCCCTATAACTCAGCCATACTCCCACACTCACCTTCTTTCAGACTGTCTCCTTTACTTTCCTTCCTCTCTCTTCCCTTCTTTTGCTCCTTCACTCTTTTCCCTTCCTTTATTCTCCTTAATTCACTTTACTAACTCCTTTTCTTACTCCCTGTGTCCTCTTAGTTCTACACTCCCCTTCCCTCATTCTCTCTCTGTTAGCCTCATTCTTTCCGTCCCCTTAGTCTCTCACTCCTCTTCTTTCACACTCACTCCGTATAACTCAGCCATACTCCCACACTCACCTTCTTTCTGACCTTCTCCATTACTTTACTTTCTGTCCCTTCCCTTCTTTCGCTCCTCCACTCTTTTTCCTTCCCTTACTTTCCTTACTCCACTTCACTAACTTCTTGTCATACTCCCTCTGTCCTCTTAGTTCTACACTCCCCTTCCCTCATTCTCTCTCTGTTAGCCTCATTCTCTCCGTCCTCTTAGTTTCTCACTCCTCTTCTGTCACGCTCACTCCTTATAACTCAGCCATACTCCCACACTCACCTTCTTTCAAACTTTCTCCTTTGCTTTCCTTCCTCTCTTTTCCCTTCCTTCACTCCTTCACTCTTTTCCCTTGCCTTCTCTTACTTTCCTTACTCCACTTCACTAACTTCTTGTCTTACTCTCTCTGTTCTCTTAGCTCTGCACTCCCCTTCCTTCATTCACTCTCTGTTAGCCTCATTCTTTCCGTCCCCTTAGTCTCTCACTCCTCTTCTGTCACACTCACTCCTTATAACTCAGCCATACTCCCACACTCACCTTCTTTCAGACCTTCTCCTTTACTTTCCTTCCTGTCCCTTCCCTTCTTTCACTCATTCACTCTTTTCCCTTACCTTACTTTCCTTACTCCACTTCACTAACTTCTTGTCATACTTCCTCTGTCCTCTTAGTTCTACACTCCCCTTCCCTCATTCTCTCTCTGTTAGCCTCATTCTCTCCGTCCTCTTAGTCTCTAGATCCTCTTCTGTCACGCTCACTCCCTATAACTCAGCCATACTCCCACACTCACCTTCTTTCAGACTTTCTCCTTTACTTTCCTTCCTCTCTCTTCCCTTCCTTCGCTCCATCAGTCTTTTCCCTTCCCTTTCTTTCCTTACTCCACTTCACTAACTCCTTGTATTACTCCCTCCGTCCTCTTAGTTCTGCACTCCCCTTCCTTCATTATATCTCTGTTAGCCTTATTCTTTCTGTCCCCTTAGTCTCTCACTCCTCTTTTGTCATGCTCACACCCTATAACTCAGCCATACTCCCACATTCACCTTCTTCCAGACCTTCTCCTTTACTTTTCTTTCTCTCTCTTCCCTTCTTTTGCTCCTTCACTCTTTTCCCTTCCTTTATTCTCCTTACATCACTTTACAAACTCCTTTTCTTACTCCCTGTGTCCTCTTAGTTCTACACTCCCCTTCCCTCATTCTTTCTCTGTTAGCCTTCTCTTACCGTCCCCTTAGTCTCTCACTCCTCTTCTGTCAGACTCACTCTGTATAACTCAGCCATACTCCCACATTCACCTTCTTTCAGACCTTCTCCTTTACTTTCCTTTCTGTCACTTCCGTTCTTTCGCTCCTTCACTCTTTTCCCTTCCCTTACTTTCCTTACTCCACTTCACTACCTCCTTGTCATACTCCTTCTGTCCTCTTAGTTCTGTACTCCCCTTCCCTCATTCTCTCCCTGTTAGCCTCATTCTTTCCGTCCCCTTAGTCTCTCACTCCTCTTCTTTCACACTCACTCCGTATAACTCAGCCATACTCCCACACTCATCTTCTTTCAGACCTTCTCCTTTACTTTCCTTCCTCTCTCTTCCCTTCTTTTGCTCCTTCACTCTTTTCCCTTCCCTTACTTTCCTTACTCCACTTCACTAACTTCTTGTCATACTCCCTCTGTCCTCTTAGGTCTGTACTCCCCTTCCTTCATTCTCTCTCTGTTAGCCTCATTCTTTCCAACCCCATAGTCTCTCACTATTCTTCTGTCACGCTCACTCCCTATAACTCAGCCATACTCTCACACTCACCTTCTTTCAGACTTTCTCCTTTACTTTTCTTTCTTGCTCTTCCCTTCTTTTGCTCCTTCACTCTTTTCCCTTCCTTTATTCTCCTTACTTCACTTTACTAACTCCTTTTCTTACTCCCTGTGTCCTCTTAGTTCTACACTCCCCTTCCCTCATTCTCTCTCTGTTAGCCTCATTCTTTCCGTCCCCTTAGTCTCTCACTCCTCTTCTTTCACACTCACACCGTATAACTCAGCCATACTCCCACACTCACCTTCTTTCAGACCTTCTCCTTTACGTTCCTTCCTCTCTCTTCTCTTCTTTCACTCCTTCACTCTTTTCCCTTCTCTTACTGTCCTTACTCCACTATACTAGCTCTTTCTCTTACTCCCTCTATCCTCTTAGTTCTACACTCCCCTTCCTTCATTCTCTCTCTGTTAGCCTCATTCTTTCCGTCCCCTTAGTCTCTCACTCCTCTTCTGTCATGCTCACACCCTATAACTCAGCCACACTCCCACACTCACCTTCTTTCAGACCTTCTCCTTTACTTTCCTTCCTCTCTCTTCCTTTCGTTCACTCCTTTACTCTTTTCCCTTCCCTTACTTTCCTTATTCCACTATACTAACTCTTTCTCTTACTCCCTCTGTCCTCCTAGTTCTACACTCCCTTTCCTTCATTCTCTTTCTGTTAGCCTCATTCTCTCCGTTCTCTTACTCTCTCACTCCTCTTCTGTCACGCTCACTCCCTATAACTCAGCCATACTCCCACACTCACCTTCTTTCAGACTGTCTCCTTTACTTTCCTTCCTCTCTCTTCCCTTCTTTTGCTCCTTCACTCTTTTCCCTTCCTTTATTCTCCTTAATTCACTTTACTAACTCCTTTTCTTACTCCCTGTGTCCTCTTAGTTCTACACTCCCCTTCCCTCATTCTCTCTCTGTTAGCCTCATTCTTTCCGTCCCCTTATGAGGTTCTGTGACAAATTGTAAGTGGTGTTTTCGACTCGCACGAATATGGTCGAGTCTGGTATCTACGAACCGCAAATGACGAGTTTAGTAAGTGTGCGCAGTTTCGCTGTGCTAACTTAAACCGTTCGTTTGTTACGTGGGTTTTTCATCTGTACCCACGGGTTCCATCTTAGATACGGCATCCATTTTGTCTCTTGCCCTCAAGTAGTCAGCGAACGGACGTTGTCCGCTTCGCGACCCTGGGATTCCCAAGACATCCGCGGAAGACACATGATCTTTGAAAGTGTCTTTATGACGAGGGGGATGATGCTGTAAGGCAGATGGCCCCGCTCGAGGCTCATCTTGCCGTGCCGGTCTATTGTTTCAGTCGTGCATCTCATTAGGCACGTCCCTTTGATGCCTGTAGCCCGTGTTTCCTGATACCTCCCCTTTTTACACCCTTTTCGATCTCCCCACTGTTTCCATCTTCCTCTGCACCTGTTTTTGTTCCTTCTTCGATCTGTTTTTCTGCCGATTGGAATGTACTAATGGTGGGAAGATGGGTTTTTACAGTTGGGAACCGCCAAATGTTTCCGCACTTATGCCCCGGACCTTGGATGTATCAAAGCGACCAAAGTGACCCCTCTCGGGGATAATTGTGGGAACCGAGTTGTAAACCTTTGTGTACCATGCAACCTTATGGGAGACATTTGTATAAAAGGAGCGATCCACAGTACCAATTTGAAGCAGTCTCCTCGAACTTACACTCGTTGTACTTCCTGTGACTTCTGTGTTCCCTGCAGTAAATAAACCTCGAATCTTTGACGCCGAAGGAAGTGTCCTGTGTCTCTGTCATTCGTACGCCGGAGCAGGTTACCCACGAAGGTTTCAGGTGTTGTCCCCTGGCACCGCTGGGTCTTAAATAACCCAGTCCTTCACTTAGTCTCTCACTCCTCTTCTTTCGCACTCACTCCGTATAACTCAGCCATACTCCTACACCCACCTTCTTTCTGACCTTCTCCATTACTTTACTTTCTGTCCCTTCCCTTCTTTCGCTCCTTCACTCTTTTTCCTTCCCTTACTTTCCTTACTCCACTTCACTAACTCCTTGTCTTACTCTCTCTGTTCTCTTAGCTCTGCACTCCCCTTCCTTCATTCTCTCTCTGTTAGCCTCATTCTTTCCGTCCCCTTAGTCTCTCACTCCTCTTCTGTCACACTCACTCCTTATAACTCAGCCATACTCCCACACTCACCTTCTTTCAGACCTTCTCCTTTACTTTCCTTCCTGTCCCTTCCCTTCTTTCACTCATTCACTCTTTTCCCTTACCTTACTTTCCTTACTCCACTTCACTAACTTCTTGTCATACTTCCTCTGTCTTCTTAGTTCTACACTCCCCTTCCTTCATTCTCTCTCTGTTAGCCTACTTCTCTCCGACCCCTTAGTCTGTCACTCCTCTTCTGTCACGCTCACACCCTATAACTCAGCCATACTCAAACACTTACCTTCTTTCAGACTTTCTCCTTTACTTTTCTTTCTCTCTCTTCCCTTCTTTTGCTCCTTCACTCTTTTCCCTTTCTTTATTCTCCTTACTTCACTTTACTAACTCCTTTTCTTACTCCCTGTGTCCCCTTAGTTCTACACTCCCCTTCCCTCATTCTCTCTCTGTTAGCCTCATTCTTTCCGTCCCCTTAGTCTCTCACTCCTCTTCTGTCACACTCACTCCTTATAACTCAGCCATACTCCCACACTCACCTTCTTTCAGACCTTCTCCTTTACTTTCCTTTCAGTCCCTTCCCTTCTTTCGCTCCTTCACTCTTTTTCCTTTTCCTTACTTTCCTTACTCCACTTCACTAACTCTTACTCTTACTCCCTCTGTCCTCCTAGTTCTACACTCCCTTTCCCCCATTCTCTTCCTGTTTGCCTCATTCTCTCCGTCTTCTTAGTCTCTCACTCCTCTTCTGTCATGCTCACTACCTATAACTCAGCCATATTCCCTTGCTCACCTTCTTTCAGACTTTCTCCTTTACTTTTCTTTCTCTCTCTTCCCTTCTTTTGCTCCTTCACTATTTTCCCTTCCTTTATTCTCCTTACTTCACTTTACTAGCTCCTTTTCTGACTCCCTGTGTCCTCTTAGTTCTACACTCCCCTTCCCTCATTCTCTCTCTGTTAGCCTCATTCTTTCCGTCCCCCTTAGTCTCTCACTCCTCTTCTGTCACACTCACTCCGTATAACTCAGCCATACTCCCACACTCACCTTCTTTCAGACATTCTCCTTTACATTCCTTTCTGTCACTTCCATTTTTTCGCTCCTTCACTCTTTTCCCTTCCATTACTTTCCTTACTCCACTTAACTAACTACTTCTCTTACTCCCTTTTTCCTCTTAGTTCTACACCCCCCTTCCCTCATTCTCTCTCTGTTAGCCTCATTCTCTCCATCTTCTTAGTCTCTCACTCCTCTTCTGTCATGCTCACTTCCTATAACTCAGCCACACTCCCACACTCACCTTCTTTCAGACCTTCTCCTTTACTTTACTTTTCTTACTGTCCCTTCCCTTCTTTCGCTCCTTCACTTTTTTCCCTTCCCTGACTTTCGTTACTCCACTTCACTAACTCCTTCTCTTACTCCCTCTGTCCTCTTAGTTCTACGCTCCCCTTCCCTCATTCTCTCTGTTAGCCTCATTCTCTCCGTCCTCTTAGTCTCTCACTCCTCTTCTATCACACTCACTCCCTATAACTCAGCCATACTCCCACACTCACCTTCTTTCAGACTTTCTCCTTTACTTTCCTTCCTCTCTCTTCCCTATCTTCACTCCTTCACTCTTTTCCCTTCCCTTACTTTCCTTACTCCACTTCACTAACTCCTTGTCTTACTGCCTCTGTCTTCTTAGTTCTACACTCCCCTTCCTTCATTCTCTTTCTGTTAGCCTCATTCTCTCCGTCCTCTTAGTCTCTCACTCCTCCTCTGTCACGCTCACTCCCTATAACTCAGCCATACTCCCACACTCACCTTCTTTCAGACTTTCTCCTTTACTTTCCTTCCTCTCTCTTCCCTTCCTTCTCTCCTTCAGTATTTTCCCTTCCCTTTCTTTCCTTACTCCACTTCACTAACTCCTTGTATTACTCCCTCCGTCCTCTTAGTTCTGCACTCCCCTTCCTTCATTATATCTCTGTTAGCCTCATTCTTTCTGTCCCCTTAGTCTCTCACTCCTCTTTTGTCATGCTCACACCCTATAACTCAGCCATACTCCCACATTCACCTTCTTCCAGACCTTCTCCTTTACTTTTCTTTCTCTCTCTTCCCTTCTTTTGCTCCTTCACTCTTTTCCCTTCCTTTATTCTCCTTACATCACTTTACAAACTCCTTTTCTTACTCCCTGTGTCCTCTTAGTTCTACACTCCCCTTCCCTCATTCTCTCTCTGTTAGCCTTCTCTTACCGTCCCCTTAGTCTCTCACTCCTCTTCTGTCAGACTCACTCGGTATAACTCAGCCATACTCCCACACTCACCTTCTTTGAGACCTTCTCCTTTACTTTCCTTTCTGTCACTTCCGTTCTTTCGCTCCTTCACTCTTTTCCCTTCCCTTACTTTCCTTACTCCACCTCACTACCTCCTTGTCATACTCCTTCTGTCCTCTTAGTTCTGTACTCCCCTTCCCTCATTCTCTCTCTGTTAGCCTCATTCTTTCCGTCCCCTTAGTCTCTCACTCCTCTTCTGTCATGCTCAATCCCTATAACTCAGCCATACTCCCACACTCACCTTCTTTCAGACCTTCTCCTTTACTTTCCTTTCAGTCCCTTCCCTTCTTTCGCTCCTTCACTCTTTTTCCTTCCCTTACTTTCCTTACTCAACTTCACTAACTTCTTGTCATACTCCCTCTGTCCTCTTAGTTCTGTACTCCCCTTCCTTCATTCTCTCTCTGTTAGCCTCATTCTTTCCATCCCCATAGTCCCTCACTATTCTTCTGTCATGCTCACACCCTATAACTCAGCCATACTCCCACACTCACCTTCTTTCAGACTTTCTCCTTTACTTTTCTTTCTTGCTCTTCCCTTCTTTTGCTCCTTCACTCTTTTCCCTTCCTTTATTCTCCTTACTTCACTTTACTAACTCCTTTTCTTACTCCCTGTGTCCTCTTAGTTCTACACTCCCCTTCCCTCATTCTCTCTCTGTTAGCCTCATTCTTTCCGTCCCCTTAGTCTCTTACTCCTCTTCTGTCACGCTCACACCCTATAACTCAGCCATAGTCCCACACTCACCTTCTTTCAGACCTTCTCCTTTACTTTCCTTCCTCTCTCTTCCCTTCTTTCACTCCTTCACTCTTTTCCCTTCTCTTACTGTCCTTACTCCACTATACTAACTCTTTCTCTTGCTCCCTCTGTCCTCTTAGTTCTACACTCCTTTTCCCTCATTCTCTCTCTGTTAGCCCCATTCTTTCCGTCCCCTTAGTCTCTCACTTCTCTTCTTTCACACTCACTCCGTATAACTCAGCCATACTCCCACACTCACCTTCTTTCAGACCTTCTCCTTTACTTTACTTTCTGTCCCTTCCCTTCTTTCGCTCCTTCACCCTTTTCCCTTCCCTTACTTTCCTTACTCCACTTCATTAACTCATTCTCTTACTCCCTTTGTCCTCTTCGTTCTACACTCCCCTTCCCTCGATCTCCATGTTAGCCTCATTCTCTCCATCCTCTTAGTCTCTCACTCCTCTTCTGTCATGCTCACTCCCTATAACTCAGCCACTCTCCCACACTCACCTTCTTCAGACTTTCTCCTTTACTTTCCTTCCTTTCTCTTCCCTTCCTTAACTCCTTCACTCTTTTCTCTTCCCTTACTTTCCTTACTCCACTTCACTAACTCCTTGTCTTACTCCCTCTGTACTCTTAGTTCTACACTCCCCTTCCTTCATTCTCTTTCTGTTAGCCTCATTCTCTCCGTCCTCTCAGTCTCTCACTCCTCTTCTGTCATGCTCACTCCCTATAACTCAGCTATACTCCCACACTCACCTTCTTTCACACTTTCTCCTTTACTTTCCTTCCTCTCTCTTCCCTTCTTTTGCTCCTTCACTCTTTTCCCTTCCCTTACCTTCCTTTATCCACTTCACTAACTCCTTGTCTTACTCCCTCTGTCCTCTTAGTTCTGCACCCCCTTCCCTCATTCTCTCTCTGTTAGCCTCATTCTTTCCATCCCCTTAGTCTCTCACTCCTCTTCTGTCACGCTCACACCCTATAACTCAGCCATACTCCCACACTCACCTTCTTTCAGACTTTCTCCTTTACTTTTCTTTCTCTATCTTCCCTTCTCTTGCTCCTTCACTCTTTTCCCTTCCTTTATTCTCCTTACTTCACTTAACTAATTCCTTTTGTTACTCCCTCTGTCCTCTTAGTTCTGTACTCCCCTTCCCTCATTCTCTCTCTGTTAGCCTCATTCTCTCCGTCCTCTTAGTCTCTCACTCCTCTTCTATCACGCTCACTCCCTATAACTCAGCCATACTCCCACACTCACCTTCTTTCAGACTTTCTCCTTTACTTTCCTTCCTCTCTATTCCCTTCCTTCACTCCTTCACTCTTTTCCCTTCCCTTACTTTCCTTACTCCACTTCACTAACTCCTTGTCTTACTGCCTCTGTCCTCTTAGTTCTACAATCCCCTTCCTTCATTCTCATTCTGTTAGCCTCATTCTCTCCGTCCTCTTAGTCTCTCACTCCTCCTCTGTCACGCTCACTCCCTATAACTCAGCCATACTCCAACACTCACCTTCTTTCAGACTTTCTTCTTTACTTTCCTTCCTCTCTCTTCCCTTCTTTCACTCCTTCACTCTTTTCCCTTCTCTTACTGTCCTTACTCCACTATACTAACTCTTTCTCTTGCTCCCTCTGTCCTCTTAGTTCTACACTCCTTTTCCCTCATTCTCTCTCTGTTAGCCTACTTCTCTCCGACCCCTTAGTCTGTCACTCCTCTTCTGTCACGCTCACACCCTATAACTCAGCCATACTCAAACACTTACCTTCTTTCAGACTTTCTCCTTTACTTTTCTTTCTCTCTCTTCCCTTCTTTTGCTCCTTCACTCTTTTCCCTTTCTTTATTCTCCTTACTTCACTTTACTAACTCCTTTTCTTACTCCCTGTGTCCCCTTAGTTCTACACTCCCCTTCCCTCATTCTCTCTCTGTTAGCCTCATTCTTTCCGTCCCCTTAGTCTCTCACTCCTCTTCTGTCACACTCACTCCTTATAACTCAGCCATACTCCCACACTCACCTTCTTTCAGACCTTCTCCTTTACTTTCCTTTCAGTCCCTTCCCTTCTTTCGCTCCTTCACTCTTTTTCCTTTTCCTTACTTTCCTTACTCCACTTCACTAACTCTTACTCTTACTCCCTCTGTCCTCCTAGTTCTACACTCCCTTTCCCCCATTCTCTTCCTGTTTGCCTCATTCTCTCCGTCTTCTTAGTCTCTCACTCCTCTTCTGTCATGCTCACTCCCTATAACTCAGCCATATTCCCTTGCTCACCTTCTTTCAGACTTTCTCCTTTACTTTTCTTTCTCTCTCTTCCCTTCTTTTGCTCCTTCACTATTTTCCCTTCCTTTATTCTCCTTACTTCACTTTACTAACTCCTTTTCTTACTCCCTGTGTCCTCTTAGTTCTACACTCCCCTTCCCTCATTCTCTCTCTGTTAGCCTCATTCTTTCCGTCCCCCTTAGTCTCTCACTCCTCTTCTGTCACACTCACTCCGTATAACTCAGCCATACTCCCACACTCACCTTCTTTCAGACATTCTCCTTTACATTCCTTTCTGTCACTTCCATTTTTTCGCTCCTTCACTCTTTTCCCTTCCATTACTTTCCTTACTCCACTTAACTAACTACTTCTCTTACTCCCTTTTTCCTCTTAGTTCTACACCCCCCTTCCCTCATTCTCTCTCTGTTGCCTCATTCTCTCCATCTTCTTAGTCTCTCACTCCTCTTCTGTCATGCTCACTTCCTATAACTCAGCCACACTCCCACACTCACCTTCTTTCAGACCTTCTCCTTTACTTTACTTTTCTTACTGTCCCTTCCCTTCTTTCGCTCCTTCACTTTTTTCCCTTCCCTGACTTTCGTTACTCCACTTCACTAACTCCTTCTCTTACTGCCTCTGTCTTCTTAGTTCTACACTCCCCTTCCTTCATTCTCTTTCTGTTAGCCTCATTCTCTCCGTCTTCTTAGTCTCTCACTCCTCCTCTGTCACGCTCACTCCCTATAACTCAGCCATACTCCCACACTCACCTTCTTTCAGACTTTCTTCTTTACTTTCCTTCCTCTCTCTTCCCTTCTTTTGCTCCTTCACTCTTTTCCCTTCCATTACTTTCCTTACTCCACTTCACTAACTCCTTGTCATACTCCCTCTGTCCTCTTAGTTCTGTACTCCCCTTCCTTCATTCTCTCTCCGTTAGCCTCATTCTTTCCGTCCCCTTAGTCTCTCACTCCTCTTCTGTCACGCTCACACCCTTTAACTCATCCATACTCCCACACTCACCTTCTTTCAGACCTTCTCCTTTACTTTCCTTCCTCTCTCTTCCCTTCTCTCACTCCTTCACTCTTTTCCCGTCTCTTACTGTCCTTACTCCACTATACTAACTCTTTCTCTTGTTCCCTCTGTCCTCTTAGTTCTACACTCCCTTTCCCTCATTCTCTCTCTGTTAGCCTCATTCTCTCCGAACCCTTAGTCTGTCACTCCTCTTCTGTCATGCTCACACCCTATAAAACAGCCATACTCCCACACTCACCTTTTTTCAGACTTTCTCCTTTACTTTTCTTTCTCTCTCTTCCCTTCTTTTGCTCCTTCACTCTTTTCCCTTTCTTTATTCTCCTTACTTCACTTTACTAACTCCTTTTCTTACTCCCTGTGTCCCCTTAGTTCTACACTCCCCTTCCCTCATTCTCTCTCTGTTAGCCTCATTCTCTACGTCCTCTTAGTCTCTCACTCCTCCTCTGTCACGCTCACTCCCTATAACTCAGCCATACTCCAACACTCACCTTCTTTCAGACTTTCTTCTTTACTTTCCTTCCTCTCTATTCCCTTCTTTTGCTCCTTCACTCTTTTCCCTTCCCTTACTTTCCTTACTCCACTTCACTAACTCTTCCTCTTGCTCCCTCTGTCCTCTTAGTTCTACACTCCCTTTCCCTCTTCTCTCTCTGTTAGCCTCATTCTCTCCGACCCCTTAGTCTGTCACTCCTCTTCTGTCATGCTCACACCCTATAAAACAGCCATACTCCCACACTCACCTTTTTTCAGACTTTCTCCTTTACTTTTCTTTCTCTCTCTTCCCTTCTTTTGCTCCTTCACTCTTTTCCCTTTCTTTATTCTCCTTACTTCACTATACTAACTCCTTTTCTTACTCCCTGTGTCCCCTTAGTTCTACACTCCCCTTCCCTCATTGTCTCTCTGTTAGCCTCATTCTTTCCGTCCCCTTAGTCTCTCACTCCTCTTCTGTCACACTCACTCCGTACAACTCAGCCATACTCCCACACTCACCTTCTTTCAGACATTCTCCTTTACTTTCCTTTCTGTCACTTCCGTTCTTTCGCTCCTTCACTCTTTTCCCTTGCCTTACTTTCCTTACTCCACTTCTCTAACTACTTCTCTTACTCCCTTTTTCCTCTTAGTTCTACACTCCCCTTCCCTCATTCTCTCTCTGTTAGCCTCATTCTCTCCATCTTCTTAGTCTCTCACTCCTCTTCTGTCATGCTCACTCCCTATAACTCAGCCACACTCCCACACTCACCTTCTTTCAGACCTTCTCCTTTACTTTACTTTCCTTACTGTCCCTTCCCTTCTTTCGCTGCTTCACTTTTTTCCCTTCCCTTACTTTCGTTACTCCACTTCACTAACTCCTTCTCTTACGCCCTCTGTCCTCTTAGTTCTACGCTCCCCTTCCCCCATTCTCTCTGTTAGCCTCATTCTCTCTGTCCTCTTAGTCTCTCACTCCTCTTATATCACACTCACTCCCTATAACTCAGCCATACTCCCACACTCACCTTCTTTCAGACTTTCTCCTTTACTTTCCTTCCTCTCTCTTCCCTATATTCACTCCTTCACTCTTTTCCCTTCCCTTACTTTCCTTACTCCACTTCACTAACTCCTTGTCTTACTGCCTCTGTCCTCTTAGTTCTACACTCCCCTTCCTTCATTCTCTTTCTGTTAGCCTCATTCTCTCCGTCCTCTTAGTCTCTCACTCCTCCTCTGTCACGCTCACTCCCTATAACTCAGCCATACTCCCACACTCACCTTCTTTCCGACTTTCTTCTTTACTTTCCTTCCTCTCTCTTCCCTTCTTTTGCTCCTTCACTCTTTTCCCTTCCATTACTTTCCTTACTCCACTTCACTAACTCCTTGTCATACTCCCTCTGTCCTCTTAGTTCTGTACTCCCCTTCCTTCATTCTCTCTCCGTTAGCCTCATTCTTTCCGTCCCCTTAGTCTCTCACTCCTCTTCTGTCACGCTCACACCCTTTAACTCAGCCATACTCCCACACTCACCTTCTTTCAGACCTTCTCCTTTACTTTCTTCCTCTCTCTTCCCTTCTCTCACTCCTTCACTCTTTTCCCGTCTCTTACTGTCCTTACTCCACTATACTAACTCTTTCTCTTGCTCCCTCTGTCCTCTTAGTTCTACACTCCCTTTCCCTCATTCTCTCTCTGTTAGCCTCATTCTCTCCGACCCATTAGTCTGTCACTCCTCTTCTGTCATGCTCACACCCTATAACTCAGCCATACTCCTACACTCACCTTCTTTCAGACTTTCTCCTTTACTTTTCTTTCTCTCTCTTCCCTTCTTTTGCTCCTTCACTCTTTTCCCTTTCTTTATTCTCCTTACTTCACTTTACTAACTCCTTTTCTTACTCCCTGTGTCCCCTTAGTTCTACACTCCCCTTCCCTCATTCTCTCTCTGTTAGCCTCATTCTCTCCGTCCTCTTAGTCTCTCACTCCTCCTCTGTCACACTCACTCCCTATAACTCAGCCATACTCCAACACTCACCTTCTTTCAGACTTTCTTCTTTACTTTCCTTCCTCTCTCTTCCCTTCTTTTGCTCCTTCACTCTTTTCCCTTCCCTTACTTTCCTTACTCCACTTCACTAGCTCCTTGTCATACTCCCTCTGTCCTCTTAGTTCTGTACTCCCCTTCCTTCATTCTCTCTCTGTTAGCCTCATTCTTTCCGTCCCCTTGGTCTCTCACTCCTCTTCTGTCACGCTCACACCCTATAACTCAGCTATACTCCCACACTCACCTTCTTTCAGACCTTCTCCTTTACTTTCCTTCCTCTCTCTTCCCTTCTTTCACTCCTTCACTCTTTTCCCTTCTCTTACTGTCCTTACTCCACTATACTAACTCTTTCTCTTGCTCCCTCTGTCCTCTTAGTTCTACACTCCCTTTCCCTCATTCTCTCTCTGTTAGCCTCATTCTCTCCGACCCCTTAGTCTGTCACTCTTCTTCTGTCACGCTCACACCCTATAACTCTGCCATACTCCCACACTCACCTTCTTTCAGACTTTCTCCTTTACTTTTTTTCTCTCTCTTCCCTTCTTTTGCTCCTTCACTCTTTTCCCTTTCTTTATTCTCCTTACTTCACTTTACTAACTCCTTTTCTTACTCCCTGTGTCCCCTTAGTTCTACACTCCCCTTCCCTCATTCTCTCTCTGTTAGCCTCATTCTTTCCGTCCCCTTAGTCTCTCACTCCTCTTCTGTCACACTCACTCCTTATAACTCAGCCATACTCCCACACTCACCTTCTTTCAGACCTTCTCCTTTACTTTACTTTCAGTCCCTTCCCTTCTTTCGCTCCTTCACTCTTTTCCTTTTCCTTACTTTCCTTACTCCACTTCACTAACTCTTTTTCTTACTCCCTCTGTCCTCCTAGTTCTACACTCCCTTTCCCTCATTCTCTCTCTGTTAGCCTCATTCTCTCCGTCCACTTAGTCTCTCACTCCTCTTCTGTCATTCTCCCTCCCTATAACTCAGCCATATTCCCACACTCAACTTCTTTCTGACTTTCTCCTTTCCTTTTCTTTCTCTCTCTTCCCTTCTTTTGCTCCTTCACTATTTTCCCTTCCTTTATTCTCCTTACTTCACTTTACTAACTCCTTTTCTTACTCCCTGTGTCCTCTTAGTTCTACACTCCCCTTCCCTCATTCTCTCTCTGTTAGCCTCATTCTTTCCGTCCCCTTAGTCTCTCACTCCTCTTCTGTCACACTCACTCCGTATAACTCAGCCATACTCCCACACTCACCTTCTTTCAGACCTTCTCCTTTACTTTCCTTTCTGTCACTTCCATTCTTTCCCTCCTTCACTCTTTTCCCTTCCCTTACTTTCCTTACTCCACTTCACTAACTACTTCTCTTACTCCCTTTTTCCTCCTAGTTCTACACTCCCCTTCCCTCATTCTCTCTCTGTTAGCCTCATTCTCTCCATCTTCTTAGTCTCTCACTCCTCTTCTGTCATGCTCACTCTCTATAACTCAGCTATACACCCACACTCACCTTTTTTCACCCTTTCTCCTTTACTTTCCTTCATCTCTCTTCCCTTCTTTTGCTCCTTCACTCTTTTCCCTTCCTTTACTTTCCTTACTCCATTTCACTAACTCCTTGTCTTACTCCCTCTGTCCTCTTAGTTCTGCACTCCCCTTCCTTCATTCTCTCTCTGTTAGCCTCATTCTTTCCGCCCCTTAGTCTCTCACTCCTCTTCTGTCATGCTCACACCCTATAACTCAGCCATACTCCCACACTCACCTTCTTTCACCCTTTCTCCTTTACTTTCCTTCATCTCTCTTCCCTTCTTTTGCTCCTTCACTCTTTTCCCTTCCTTTATTCTCCTTACTTCACTTTACTAACTCCTTTTCTTACTCCCTGTGTCCTTTTAGTTCTACACTCCCCTTCCCTCATTCTCTCTCTGTTAGCCTCATTCTTTCCCTCCCCTTAGTCTCTCACTCCTCTTCTTTCACACTCACTCCGTATAACTCAGCCATACTCCCACACTCACCTTCTTTCAGACATTCTCCTTTACTTTCCTTTCTGTCCCTTCCCTTCTTTCGCTCCTTCACCCTTTTCCCTTCCCTTACTTTCCTTACTCCACTTCACTAACTCATTCTCTTACTCCCTTTGTCTTCTTAGTTCTACACTCCCCTTCCCTCATTCTCTCTGTTAGCCTCATTCCATCCATCCTCTTAGTCTCTCACTCCTCTTCTGTCATGCTCACTCCCTATAACTCAGCCACACTCCCACACTCACCTTCTTTCAGACTTTCTCCTTTACTTTCCTTCCTTTCTCTTCCCTTCCTTAACTCCTTCACTCTTTTCCCTTCCCTTACTTTTCTTACTCCACTTCACTAACTCCTTGTCTTATTCCCTCTGTCCTCTTAGTTCTGCACTCCCCTTCCTTCATTCTCTCTCTGTTAGCCTCATTCTTTCCGTCCCCTTAGTCTCTCACTCCTCTTCTGTCACGCTCACTCCCTATAACTCAGCCATACTCCCACACTCACCTTCTTTCAGACTTTCTCCTTTACTTTTCTGTCTTGCTCTTCCCTTCTTTTGCTCCTTCACTCTTTTCACTTCCTTTATTCTCCTTACTTCACTTTACTAACTCATTTTCTTACTCCCTGTGTCCTCTTAGTTCTACACTCCCCTTCCCTCATTCTCTCTCTGTTAGCCTCATTCTTTCCGTCCCCTTAGTCTCTCACTCCTCTTCTTTCACACTCACTCCGTATAACTCAGCCATACTCCCACACTCACCTTCTTTCAGACCTTCTCCTTTACTTTCCTTTCTGTCCCTTCCCTTCTTTCGCTCCTTCACCCTTTTCCCTTCCCTTACTTTCCTTACTCCACTTCACTAACTCATTCTCTTACTCCCTTTGTCTTCTTAGTTCTACACTCCCCTTCCCTCATTCTCTCTGTTAGCATCATTCTCTCCATCCTCTTAGTCTCTCACTCCTCTTCTGTCATGTTCACTCCCTATAACTCAGCTATACTCCCACACTCACCTTCTTTCAGACCTTCTCCTTTACTTTCCTTCCTCTCTCTTCCCTTCTTTCACTCCTTCACTCTTTTCCCTTCTCTTACTGTCCTTACTCCACTATACTAACTCTTTCTCTTGCTCCCTCTGTCCTCTTAGTTCTACACTCCCTTTCCCTCATTCTCTCTCTGTTAGCCTCATTCTCTCCGACCCCTTAGTCTGTCACTCTTCTTCTGTCACGCTCACACCCTATAACACTGCCATACTCCCACACTCACCTTCTTTCAGACTTTCTCCTTTACTTTCCTTTTAGTCCCTTCCCTTCTTTCGCTCCTTCACTCTTTTTCCTTTTCCTTACTTTCCTTACTCCACTTCACTAACTCTTACTCTTACTCCCTCTGTCCTCCTAGTTCTACACTCCCTTTTCCTCATTCTCTTCCTGTTAGCCTCATTCTCTCCGTCTTCTTAGTCTCTCACTCCTCTTCTGTCATGCTCACTCCCTATAACTCAGCCATATTCCCTTACTCACCTTCTTTCAGACTTTCTACTTTACTTTTCTTTCTCTCTCTTCCCTTCTTTTACTCCTTCACTATTTTCCCTTCCTTTATTCTCCTTACTTCACTTTACTAACTCCTTTTCTTGCTCCCTGTGTCCTCTTAGTTCTACACTCCCCTTCCCTCATTCTCTCTCTGTTAGCCTCATTCTTTCCGTCCCCTTAGTCTCTCACTCCTCTTCTGTCACACTCACTCCGTATAACTCAGCCATACTCCCACACTCACCTTCATTCAGACATTCTCCTTTACTTTCCTTTCTGTCACTTCCGTTCTTTCGCTCCTTCACTCTTTTCCCTTCCCTTACTTTCCTTACTCCACTTCACTAACTACTTCTCTTACTCCCTTTTTCCTCTTAGTTCTACACTCCCCTTCCATCATTCTCTCTCTGTTAGCCTCATTCTCTCCATCTTCTTAGTCTCTCACTCCTCTTCTGTCATGCTCACTCCCTATTACTCAGCCACACTCCCACACTCACCTTCTTTCAGACCTTCTCCTTTACTTTACTTTCCTTACTGTCCCTTCCCTTCTTTCGCTCCTTCACTTTTTTCCCTTCCCTTACTTTCGTTACTCCACTTCACTAACTCCTTCACTTACTCCCTCTGTCCTCTTAGTTCTACGCTCCCCTTCCCTCATTCTCTCTGTTAGCCTCATTCTCTCCGTCACCTTAGTCTCTCACTCCTCTCATATCACACTCACTCCCTATAACTCAGCCATACTCCCACACTCACCTTCTTTCAGACTTTCTCCTTTACTTTCCTTCCTCTCTCTTCCCTATCTTCACTCCTTCACTCTTTTCCCTTCCCTTACTTTCCTTACTCCACTTCACTAATTCCTTGTCTTACTGCCTCTGTCCTCTTAGTTGTACACTCCCCTTCCTTCATTCTCTTTCTGTTAGCCTCATTCTCTCCGTCCTCTTAGTCTCTCACTCCTCCTCGGTCACGCTCACTCCCTATAACTCAGCCATACTCCCACACTCACCTTCTTTCAGACTTTCTTCTTTACTTTCCTTCCTCTCTCTTCCCTTCTTTTGCTCCTTCACTCTTTTCCCTTCCATTACTTTCCTTACTCCACTTCACTAACTCCTTGTCACACTCCCTATGTCCTCTTAGTTCTGTACTCCCCTTCCTTCATTCTTTCTCCGTTAGCCTCATTCTTTCCGTCCCCTTAGTCTCTCACTCCTCTTCTGTCACGCTCACACCCTTTTACTCAGCCATACTCCCACACTCACCTTCTTTCAGACCTTCTCCTTTACTTTCCTTCCTCTCTCTTCCCTTCTCTCACTCCTTCACTCTTTTCCCGTCTCTTACTGTCCTTACTCCACTATACTAACTCTTTCTCTTGCTCCCTCTGTCCTCTTAGTTCTACACTCCCTTTCCCTCATTCTCTCTCTGTTAGCCTCATTCTCTCCGACCCCTTAGTCTGTCACTCCTCTTCTGTCACGCTCACACCCTATAACTCAGCCATACTCCCACACTCACCTTCTTTCAGACTTTCTCCTTTACTTTTCTTTCTCTCTCTTCCCTTCTTTTGCTCCTTTACTCTTTTCCCTTTCTTTATTCTCCTTACTTCACTTTACTAACTCCTTTTCTTACTCCCTGTGTCCCCTTAGTTCTACACTCCCCTTCCCTCATTCTCTCTCTGTTAGCCTCATTCTCTCCGTCCTCTTAGTCTCTCACTCCTCCTCTGTCACGCTCACTCCCTATAACTCAGCCATACTCCCACACTCACCTTCTTTCAGACTTTCTTCTTTACTTTACTTCCTCTCTCTTCCCTTCTTTTGCTCCTTCACTCTTTTCCCTTCCCTTACTTTCCTTACTCCACTTCACTAGCTCCTTGTCATACTCCCTCTGTCCTCTTAGTTCTGTACTCCCCTTCCTTCATTCTCTCTCTGTTAGCCTCATTCTTTCCGTCCCCTTAGTCTCTCACTCCTCTTCTGTCACGCTCACACCCTATAACTCAGCTATACTCCCACACTCACCTTCTTTCAGACCTTCTCCTTTACTTTCCTTCCTCTCTCTTCCCTTCTTTCACTCCTTCACTCTTTTCCCTTCTCTTACTGTCCTTACTCCACTATACTAACTCTTTCTCTTGCTCCCTCTGTCCTCTCAGTTCTACACTCCCTTTCCCTCATTCTCTCTCTGTTAGCCTCATTCTCTCTGACCCCTTAGTCTGTCACTCTTCTTCTGTCACGCTCACACCCTATAACTCTGCCATACTCCCACACTCACCTTCTTTCAGACTTTCTCCTTTACTTTTCTTTCTCTCTCTTCCCTTCTTTTGCTCCTTCACTCTTTTCCCTTTCTTTATTCTCCTTACTTCACTTTAGTAACTCCTTTTCTTACTCCCTGTGTCCCCTTAGTTCTACACTCCCCTTCCCTCATTCTCTCTCTGTTAGCCCCATTCTTTCCGTCCCCTTAGTCTCTCACTCCTCTTCTGTCACACTCACTCCTTATAACTCAGCCATACTCCCACACTCACCTTCTTTCAGACCTTCTCCTTTACTTTACTTTCAGTCCCTTCCCTTCTTTCGCTCCTTCACTCTTTTCCTTTTCCTTACTTTCCTTACTCCACTTCACTAACTCTTTTTATTACTCCCTCTGTCCTCCTAGTTCTACCCTCCCTTTCCCTCATTCTCTCTCTGTTAGCCTCATTCTCTCCGTCCTCTTAGTCTCTCACTCCTCTTCTGTCATGCTCCCTCCCTATAACTCAGCCATATTCCCACACTCACCTTCTTTCAGACTTTCTCCTTTCCTTTTCTTTCTCTCTCTTCCCTTCTTTTGCTCCTTCACTATTTTCCCTTCCTTTATTCTCCTTACTTCACTTTACTAACTCCTTTTCTTACTCCCTGTGTCCTCTTAGTTCTACACTCCCCTTCCCTCATTCTCTCTCTGTTAGCCTCATTCTTTCCGTCCCCTTAGTCTCTCACTCCTCTTCTGTCACACTCACTCCGTATAACTCAGCCATACTCCCACACTCACCATCTTTCAGACCTTCTCCTTTACTTTCCTTTCTGTCACTTCCGTTCTTTCCCTCCTTCACTCTTTTCCCTTCCCTTACTTTCCTTACTCCACTTCACTAACTACTTCTCTTACTCCCTTTTTCTTCCTAGTTCTACACCCCCCTTCCCTCATTCTCTCTCTGTTAGCCTCATTCTCTCCATCTTCTTAGTCTCTCACTCCTCTTCTGTCATGCTCACTCCCTATAACTCAGCCACACTCCCACACTCACCTTCTTTCAGACTTTCTCCTTTACTTTCCTTCCTTTCTCTTCCCTTCCTTCACTCCTTCACTCTTTTCCCTTCCCTTACTTTCCTTACTCCACTTCGCTAACTCCTTGTCTTACTCCCTCTGTCCTCTTAGTTCTACACTCCCCTTCCTTCATTCTCTTTCGTTTACCCTCATTCTCTCCGTCCTCTTAGTCTCTGACTCCTCTTCTGTCATGCTCACTCCCTATAACTCAGCTATACACCCACACTCACCTCCTTTCACACTTTCTCCTTTACTTTCCTTCATCTCTCTTCCCTTCTTTTGCTCCTTCACTCTTTTCCCTTCCTTTACTTTCCTTACTCCATTTCACTAACTCCTTGTCTTACTCCCTCTGTCCTCTTAGTTCTGCACTCCCCTTCTTTCATTCTCTCTCTGTTAGCCTCATTCTTTCCGCCCCTTAGTCTCTCACTCCTCTTCTGTCATGCTCACATCCTATAACTCAGCCATACTCCCACACTCACCTTCTTTCAGACTTTCTCCTTTACTTTTCTTTCTCTATCTTCCCTTCTTTTGCTCCTTCACTCTTTTCCCTTCCTTTATTCTCCTTACTTCACTTTACTAATTCCTTTTGTTACTCCCTCTGTCCTCTTAGTTCTGCACTCCCCTTCCCTCATTCTCTCTCTGTTAGCCTCATTATCTCCGTCCTCTTAGTCTCTCACTCCTCTTCTGTCACACTCACTCCCTATAACTCAGCCATACTCCCACACTCACCTTCTTTCAGACTTTCTCCTTTACTTTCCTTCCTCTTTCTTCCCTTCTTTTGCTCCTTCACTCTTTTCCCTTCCCTTACTTTCCTTATTCCACTTCACTAACTCCTTGTCTTATTCCCTCTGTCCTCTTAGTTCTGCACTCCCCTTCCTTCATTTTCTCTCTGTTAGCCTCATTCTTTCCGTCCCCTTAGTCTCTCACTCCTCTACTGTCAGGCTCACACCCTATAACTCAGCCATACTCCCACACTCACCTTCTTTCAGACTTTCTCCTTTACTTTTCTGTCTTGCTCTTCCCTTCTTTTGCTCCTTCACTCTTTTCCCTTCCTTTATTCTCCTTACTTCACTTTACTAACTCCTTTTCTTACTCCCTGTGTCCTTTTAGTTCTACACTCCCCTTCCCTCATTGTCTCTCTGTTAGCCTCATTCTCTCCGTCCTCTTAGTCTCTCACTCCTCCTCTGTCACGCTCACTCCCTATAACTCAGCCATACTCCCACACTCACCTTCTTTCAGACTTTCTTCTTTACTTTCCTTCCTCTCTCTTCCCTTCTTTTGCTCCTTCACTCTTTTCCCTTCCATTACTTTCCTTACTCCACTTCACTAACTCCTTGTCATACTCCCTCTGTCCTCTTAGTTCTGTACTCCCCTTCCTTCATTCTCTCTCCGTTAGCCTCATTCTCTCCGTCCTCTTAGTCTCTCACTCCTCCTCTGTCACGCTCACTCCCTATAACTCAGCCATACTCCAACACTCACCTTCTTTCAGACTTTCTTCTTTACTTTCCTTCCTCTCTCTTCCCTTCTTTTGCTCCTTCACTCTTTTCCCTTCCCTTACTTTCCTTACTCCACTTCACTAACTCTTTCTCTTGCTCCCTCTGTCTTCTTAGTTCTACACTCCCTTTCCCTCTTCTCTCTCTGTTAGCCTCATTCTCTCCGACCCCTTAGTCTGTCACTCCTCTTCTGTCACGCTCACACCCTATAACTCAGCCATACTCCCACACTCACCTTCTTTCAGACTTTCTCCTTTACTTTTCTTTCTCTCTCTTCCCTTCTTTTGCTCCTTCACTCTTTTCCCTTTCTTTATTCTCCTTACTTCACTTTACTAACTCCTTTTCTTACTCCCTGTGTCCCCTTAGTTCTACACTCCCCTTCCCTCATTCTCTCTCTGTTAGCCTCATTCTTTCCGTCCCCTTAGTCTCTCACTCCTCTTCTTTCACACTCACTCCTTATAACTCAGCCATACTCCCACACTGACCTTCTTTCAGACCTTCTCCTTTACTTTCCTTTCAGTCCCTTCCCTTTTTTCGCTCCTTCACTCTTTTTCCTTTTCCTTACTTTCCTTACTCCACTTCACTAACTCTTACTCTTACTCCCTCTGTCCTCCTAGTTCTACACTCCCTTTCCCTCATTCTCTTCCTGTAAGCCTCATTCTCTCCGTCTTCTTAGTCTCTCACTCCTCTTCTGTCATGCTCACTCCCTATAACTCAGCCATATTCCCTTACTCACCTTCTTTCAGACCTTCTACTTTACTTTTCTTTCTCTCTCTTCCCTTCTTTTGCTCCTTCACTATTTTCCCTTCCTTTATTCTCCTTACTTCACTTTACTAACTCCTTTTCTTACTCCCTGTGTCCTCTTAGTTCTACACTCCCCTTCCCTCATTGTCTCTCTGTTAGCCTCATTCTTTCCGTCCCCTTAGTCTCTCACTCCTCTTATGTCACACTCACTCCGTACAACTCAGTCATACTCCCACACTCACCTTCTTGCAGACATTCTCCTTTACTTTCCTTTCTGTCACTTCCGTTCTTTCGCTCCTTCACTCTTTTCCCTTCCCTTACTTTCCTTACTCCACTTCTCTAACTACTTCTCTTACTCCCTTTTTCCTCTTAGTTCTACACCCCCCTTCCCTCATTCTCTCTCTGTTAGCCTCATTCTCTCCATCTTCTTAGTCTCTCACTCCTCTTCTGTCATGCTCACTCCCTATAACTCAGCCACACTCCCACACTCACCTTCTTTCAGACCTTCTCCTTTACTTTACTTTCCTTACTGTCCCTTCCCTTCTTTCGCTGCTTCACTTTTTTCCCTTCCCTTACTTTCTTATTCCACTTCACTAACTCCTTCTCTTACGCCCTCTGTCCTCTTAGTTCTACGCTCCCCTTCCCTCATTCTCTCTGTTAGCCTCATTCTCTCCGTCCTCTTAGTCTCTCACTCCTCTTCTATCACACTCACTCCCTATAACTCAGCCATACTCCCACACTCACCTTCTTTCAGACCTTCTCCTTTACTTTCTTTCCTCTCTCTTCCCTTCTTTCACTCCTTCACTCTTTTCCCTTCTCTTACTGTCCTTACTCCACTATACTAACTCTTTCTCTTGCTCCCTCTGTCCTCTTAGTTCTACACTCCCTTTCCCTCATTCTCTCTCTGTTAGCCTCATTCTCTCCGACCCCTTAGTCTGTCACTCTTCTTCTGTCACGCTCACACCCTATAACACTGCCATACTCCCACACTCACCTTCTTTCAGACTTTCTCCTTTACTTTCCTTTTAGTCCCTTCCCTTCTTTCGCTCCTTCACTCTTTTTCCTTTTCCTTACTTTCCTTACTCCACTTCACTAACTCTTACTCTTACTCCCTCTGTCCTCCTAGTTCTACACTCCCTTTTCCTCATTCTCTTCCTGTTAGCCTCATTCTCTCCGTCTTCTTAGTCTCTCACTCCTCTTCTGTCATGCTCACTCCCTATAACTCAGCCATATTCCCTTACTCACCTTCTTTCAGACTTTCTACTTTACTTTTCTTTCTCTCTCTTCCCTTCTTTTGCTCCTTCACTATTTTCCCTTCCTTTATTCTCCTTACTTCACTTTACTAACTCCTTTTCTTGCTCCCTGTGTCCTCTTAGTTCTACACTCCCCTTCCCTCATTCTCTCTCTGTTAGCCTCATTCTTTCCGTCCCCTTAGTCTCTCACTCCTCTTCTGTCACACTCACTCCGTATAACTCAGCCATACTCCCACACTCACCTTCATTCAGACATTCTCCTTTACTTTCCTTTCTGTCACTTCCGTTCTTTCGCTCCTTCACTCTTTTCCCTTCCCTTACTTTCCTTACTCCACTTCACTAACTACTTCTCTTACTCCCTTTTTCCTCTTAGTTCTACACTCCCCTTCCATCATTCTCTCTCTGTTAGCCTCATTCTCTCCATCTTCTTAGTCTCTCACTCCTCTTCTGTCATGCTCACTCCCTATTACTCAGCCACACTCCCACACTCACCTTCTTTCAGACCTTCTCCTTTACTTTACTTTCCTTACTGTCCCTTCCCTTCTTTCGCTCCTTCACTTTTTTCCCTTGCCTTACTTTCGTTACTCCACTTCACTAACTCCTTCACTTACTCCCTCTGTCCTCTTAGTTCTACGCTCCCCTTCCCTCATTCTCTCTGTTAGCCTCATTCTCTCCATCACCTTAGTCTCTCACTCCTCTTCTATCACACTCACTCCCTATAACTCAGCCATACTCCCACACTCACCTTCTTTCAGACTTTCTCCTTTACTTTCCTTCCTCTCTCTTCCCTATCTTCACTCCTTCACTCTTTTCCCTTCCCTTACTTTCCTTACTCCACTTCACTAATTCCTTGTCTTACTGCCTCTGTCCTCTTAGTTGTACACTCCCCTTCCTTCATTCTCTTTCTGTTAGCCTCATTCTCTCCGTCCTCTTAGTCTCTCACTCCTCCTCGGTCACGCTCACTCCCTATAACTCAGCCATACTCCCACACTCACCTTCTTTCAGACTTTCTTCTTTACTTTCCTTCCTCTCTCTTCCCTTCTTTTGCTCCTTCACTCTTTTCCCTTCCATTACTTTCCTTACTCCACTTCACTAACTCCTTGTCACACTCCCTCTGTCCTCTTAGTTCTGTACTCCCCTTCCTTCATTCTTTCTCCGTTAGCCTCATTCTTTCCGTCCCCTTAGTCTCTCACTCCTCTTCTGTCACGCTCACACCCTTTTACTCAGCCATACTCCCACACTCACCTTCTTTCAGACCTTCTCCTTTACTTTCCTTCCTCTCTCTTCCCTTCTCTCACTCCTTCACTCTTTTCCCGTCTCTTACTGTCCTTACTCCACTATACTAACTCTTTCTCTTGCTCCCTCTGTCCTCTTAGTTCTACACTCCCTTTCCCTCATTCTCTCTCTGTTAGCCTCATTCTCTCCGACCCCTTAGTCTGTCACTCCTCTTCTGTCACGCTCACACCCTATAACTCAGCCATACTCCCACACTCACCTTCTTTCAGACTTTCTCCTTTACTTTTCTTTCTCTCTCTTCCCTTCTTTTGCTCCTTTACTCTTTTCCCTTTCTTTATTCTCCTTACTTCACTTTACTAACTCCTTTTCTTACTCCCTGTGTCCCCTTAGTTCTACACTCCCCTTCCCTCATTCTCTCTCTGTTAGCCTCATTCTCTCCGTCCTCTTAGTCTCTCACTCCTCCTCTGTCACGCTCACTCCCTATAACTCAGCCATACTCCAACACTCACCTTCTTTCAGACTTTCTTCTTTACTTTACTTCCTCTCTCTTCCCTTCTTTTGCTCCTTCACTCTTTTCCCTTCCCTTACTTTCCTTACTCCACTTCACTAGCTCCTTGTCATACTCCCTCTGTCCTCTTAGTTCTGTACTCCCCTTCCTTCATTCTCTCTCCGTTAGCCTCATTCTTTCCGTCCCCTTAGTCTCTCACTCCTCTTCTGTCACGCTCACACCCTATAACTCAGCTATACTCCCACACTCACCTTCTTTCAGACCTTCTCCTTTACTTTCCTTCCTCTCTCTTCCCTTCTTTCACTCCTTCACTCTTTTCCCTTCTCTTACTGTCCTTACTCCACTATACTAACTCTTTCTCTTGCTCCCTCTGTCCTCTCAGTTCTACACTCCCTTTCCCTCATTCTCTCTCTGTTAGCCTCATTCTCTCTGACCCCTTAGTCTGTCACTCTTCTTCTGTCACGCTCACACCCTATAACTCTGCCATACTCCCACACTCACCTTCTTTCAGACTTTCTCCTTTACTTTTCTTTCTCTCTCTTCCCTTCTTTTGCTCCTTCACTCTTTTCCCTTTCTTTATTCTCCTTACTTCACTTTAGTAACTCCTTTTCTTACTCCCTGTGTCCCCTTAGTTCTACACTCCCCTTCCCTCATTCTCTCTCTGTTAGCCCCATTCTTTCCGTCCCCTTAGTCTCTCACTCCTCTTCTGTCACACTCACTCCTTATAACTCAGCCATACTCCCACACTCACCTTCTTTCAGACCTTCTCCTTTACTTTACTTTCAGTCCCTTCCCTTCTTTCGCTCCTTCACTCTTTTCCTTTTCCTTACTTTCCTTACTCCACTTCACTAACTCTTTTTCTTACTCCCTCTGTCCTCCTAGTTCTACACTCCCTTTCCCTCATTCTCTCTCTGTTAGCCTCATTCTCTCCGTCCTCTTAGTCTCTCACTCCTCTTCTGTCATGCTCCCTCCCTATAACTCAGCCATATTCCCACACTCACCTTCTTTCAGACTTTCTCCTTTCCTTTTCTTTCTCTCTCTTCCCTTCTTTTGCTCCTTCACTATTTTCCCTTCCTTTATTCTCCTTACTTCACTTTACTAACTCCTTTTCTTACTCCCTGTGTCCTCTTAGTTCTACACTCCCCTTCCCTCATTCTCTCTCTGTTAGCCTCATTCTTTCCGTCCCCTTAGTCTCTCACTCCTCTTCTGTCACACTCACTCCGTATAACTCAGCCATACTCCCACACTCACCATCTTTCAGACCTTCTCCTTTACTTTCCTTTCTGTCACTTCCGTTCTTTCCCTCCTTCACTCTTTTCCCTTCCCTTACTTTCCTTACTCCACTTCACTAACTACTTCTCTTACTCCCTTTTTCTTCCTAGTTCTACACCCCCTTCCCTCATTCTCTCTCTGTTAGCCTCATTCTCTCCATCTTCTTAGTCTCTCACTCCTCTTCTGTCATGCTCACTCCCTATAACTCAGCCACACTCCCACACTCACCTTCTTTCAGACTTTCTCCTTTACTTTCCTTCCTTTCTCTTCCCTTCTTTCACTCCTTCACTCTTTTCCCTTCCCTTACTTTCCTTACTCCACTTCGCTAACTCCTTGTCTTACTCCCTCTGTCCTCTTAGTTCTACACTCCCCTTCCTTCATTCTCTTTCGTTTACCCTCATTCTCTCCGTCCTCTTAGTCTCTGACTCCTCTTCTGTCATGCTCACTCCCTATAACTCAGCTATACACCCACACTCACCTCCTTTCACACTTTCTCCTTTACTTTCCTTCATCTCTCTTCCCTTCTTTTGCTCCTTCACTCTTTTCCCTTCCTTTACTTTCCTTACTCCATTTCACTAACTCCTTGTCTTACTCCCTCTGTCCTCTTAGTTCTGCACTCCCCTTCTTTCATTCTCTCTCTGTTAGCCTCATTCTTTCCGCCCCTTAGTCTCTCACTCCTCTTCTGTCATGCTCACACCCTATAACTCAGCCATACTCCCACACTCACCTTCTTTCAGACTTTCTCCTTTACTTTTCTTTCTCTATCTTCCCTTCTTTTGCTCCTTCACTCTTTTCCCTTCCTTTATTCTCCTTACTTCACTTTACTAATTCCTTTTGTTACTCCCTCTGTCCTCTTAGTTCTGCACTCCCCTTCCCTCATTCTCTCTCTGTTAGCCTCATTATCTCCGTCCTCTTAGTCTCTCACTCCTCTTCTGTCACACTCACTCCCTATAACTCAGCCATACTCCCACACTCACCTTCTTTCAGACTTTCTCCTTTACTTTCCTTCCTCTCTCTTCCCTTCTTTTGCTCCTTCACTCTTTTCCCTTCCCTTACATTCCTTATTCCACTTCACTAACTCCTTGTCTTATTCCCTCTGTCCTCTTAGTTCTGCACTCCCCTTCCTTCATTTTCTCTCTGTTAGCCTCATTCTTTCCGTCCCCTTAGTCTCTCACTCCTCTACTGTCAGGCTCACACCCTATAACTCAGCCATACTCCCACACTCACCTTCTTTCAGACTTTCTCCTTTACTTTTCTGTCTTGCTCTTCCCTTCTTTTGCTCCTTCACTCTTTTCCCTTCCTTTATTCTCCTTACTTCACTTTACTAACTCCTTTTCTTACTCCCTGTGTCCTTTTAGTTCTACACTCCCCTTCCCTCATTCTCTCTCTGTTAGCCTCATTCTTTCCGTCCCCTTAGTCTCTCACTCCTCTTCTTTCACACTCACTCCTTATAACTCAGCCATACTCCCACACTGACCTTCTTTCAGACCTTCTCCTTTACTTTCCTTTCTGTCCCTTCCCTTCTTTCGCTCCTTCACTCTTTTTCCTTTTCCTTACTTTCCTTACTCCACTTCACTAACTCTTACTCTTACTCCCTCTGTCCTCCTAGTTCTACACTCCCTTTCCCTCATTCTCTTCCTGTTAGCCTCATTCTCTCCGTCTTCTTAGTCTCTCACTCCTCTTCTGTCATGCTCACTCCCTATAACTCAGCCATATTCCCTTACTCACCTTCTTTCAGACCTTCTACTTTACTTTTCTTTCTCTCTCTTCCCTTCTTTTGCTCCTTCACTATTTTCCCTTCCTTTATTCTCCTTACTTCACTTTACTAACTCCTTTTCTTACTCCCTGTGTCCTCTTAGTTCTACACTCCCCTTCCCTCATTGTCTCTCTGTTAGCCTCATTCTTTCCGTCCCCTTAGTCTCTCACTCCTCTTATGTCACACTCACTCCGTACAACTCAGTCATACTCCCACACTCACCTTCTTGCAGACATTCTCCTTTACTTTCCTTTCTGTCACTTCCGTTCTTTCGCTCCTTCACTCTTTTCCCTTCCCTTACTTTCCTTACTCCACTTCTCTAACTACTTCTCTTACTCCCCTTTTCCTCTTAGTTCTACACTCCCCTTCCCTCATTCTCTCTCTGTTAGCCTCATTCTCTCCATCTTCTTAGTCTCTCACTCCTCTTCTGTCATGCTCACTCCCTATAACTCAGCCACACTCCCACACTCACCTTCTTTCAGACCTTCTCCTTTACTTTACTTTCCTTACTGTCCCTTCCCTTCTTTCGCTGCTTCACTTTTTTCCCTTCCCTTACTTTCTTATTCCACTTCACTAACTCCTTCTCTTACGCCCTCTGTCCTCTTAGTTCTACGCTCCCCTTCCCTCATTCTCTCTGTTAGCCTCATTCTCTCCGTCCTCTTAGTCTCTCACTCCTCTTCTATCACACTCACTCCCTATAACTCAGCCATACTCCCACACTCACCTTCTTTCAGACTTTCTCCTTTACTTTCCTTCCTCTCTCTTCCCTATCTTCACTCCTTCACTCTTTTCCCTTCCCTTACTTTCCTTACTCAACTTCACTAACTCCTTGTCTTACTGCCTCTGTCCTCTTAGTTGTACACTCCCCTTCCTTCATTCTCTTTCTGTTAGCCTCATTCTTTCTGTCCTCTTAGTCTCTCACTCCTCCTCTGTCACGCTCACTCCCTATAACTCAGCCATACTCCCACACTCACCTTCTTTCAGACTTTCTTCTTTACTTTCCTTCCTCTCTCTTCCCTTCTTTTGCTCCTCCACTCTTTTCCCTTCCATTACTTTCCTTACTCCACTTCACTAACTCCTTGTCATACTCCCTCTGTCCTCTTAGTTCTGTACTCCCCTTCCTTCATTCTCTCTCCGTTAGCCTCATTCTTTCCGTCCCCTTAGTCTCTCACTCCTCTTCTGTCACGCTCACACCCTTTAACTCAGCCATACTCCCACACTCACCTTCTTTCAGACCTTCTCCTTTACTTTCCTTCCTCTCTCTTCCCTTCTTTCACTCCTTCACTCTTTTCCCTTCTCTTACTGTCCTTACTCCACTATACTAACTCTTTCTCTTGCTCCCTCTGTCCTCTTAGTTCTACACTCCCTTTCCCTCATTCTCTCTCTGTTAGCCTCATTCTCTCCGACCCCTTAGTCTGTCACTCTTCTTCTGTCACGCTCACACCCTATAACTCAGCCATACTCCCACACTCACCTTCTTTCAGACTTTCTCCTTTACTTTTCTTTCTCTCTCTTCCCTTCTTTTGCTCCTTCACTCTTTTCCCTTTCTTTATTCTCCTTAATTCACTTTACTAACTCCTTTTCTTACTCCCTGTGTCCCCTTAGTTCTACACTCCCCTTCCCTCATTCTCTCTCTGTTAGCCTCATTCTTTCCGTCCCCTTAGTCTCTCACTCCTCTTCTGTCACACTCACTCCTTATAACTCAGCCATACTCCCACACTCACCTTCTTTCAGACCTTCTCCTTTCCTTTCCTTTCTGTCACTTCCGTTCTTTCGCTCCTTCACTCTTTTCCTTTTCCTTACTTTCCTTACTCCACTTCACTAACTCTTTTTCTTACTCCCTCTGTCCTCCTAGTTCTACACTCCCTTTCCCTTATTCTCTCTCTGTTAGCCTCATTCTCTCCGTCCTCTTAGTCTCTCACTCCTCTTCTGTCATGCTCCCTCCCTATAACTCAGCCATATTCCCACACTCACCTTCTTTCTGACTTTCTCCTTTCCTTTTCTTTCTCTCTCTTCCCTTCTTTTGCTCCTTCACTATTTTCCCTTCCTTTATTCTCCTTACTTCACTTTACTAACTCCTTTTCTTACTCCCTGTGCCCTCTTAGTTCTACACTCCCCTTCCTTCATTCTCTTTCGTTTACCCTCATTCTCTCCGTCCTCTTAGTCTCTGACTCCTTTTCTGTCATGCTCACTCCCTATAACTCAGCTATACACCCACACTCACCTTCTTTCACACTTTCTCCTTTACTTTCCTTCATCTCTCTTCCCTTCTTTTGCTCCTTCACTCTTTTCCCTTCCTTTACTTTCCTTACTCCATTTCACTAACTCCTTGTCTTACTCCCTCTGTCCTCTTAGTTCTGCACTCCCCTTCCTTCATTCTCTCTCTGTTAGCCTCATTCTTTCCGCCCCTTAGTCTCTCACTCCTCTTCTGTCACGCTCACACCCTATAACTCAGCCATACTCCCACACTCACCTTCTTTCAGACTTTCTCCTTTACTTTTCTTTCTCTATCTTCCCTTCTTTTGCTCCTTCACTCTTTTCCCTTCCTTTATTCTCCTTACTTCACTTTACTAATTCCTTTTGTTACTTCCTCTGTCCTCTTAGTTCTGCACTCCCCTTCCCTCATTCTCTCTCTGTTAGCCTCATTATCTCCGTCCTCTTAGTCTCTCACTCCTCTTCTGTCATGCTCACTCCCTATAACTCAGCCACACTCCCACACTCACCTTCTTTCAGACTTTATCCTTTACTTTCCTTCCTCTCTCTTCCCTTCTTTTGCTCCTTCACTCTTTTCCCTTCCCTTACTTTCCTTACTCCACTTCACTAACTCCTTGTCTTATTCCCTCTGTCCTCTTAGTTCTGCACTCCCCTTCCTTCATTCTCTCTCTGTTAGCCTCATTCTTTCCGTCCCCTTAGTCTCTCACTCCTCTACTGTCACGCTCACACCCTATAACTCAGCCATACTCCCACACTCACCTTCTTTCAGACTTTTTCCTTTACTTTTCAGTCTTGCTCTTCCCTTCTTTTGCTCCTTCACTCTTTTCCCTTCCTTTATTCTCCTTACTTCACTTTACTAACTCCTTTTCTTACTCCCTGTGTCCTTTTAGTTCTACACTCCCCTTCCCTCATTCTCTCTCTGTTAGCCTCATTCTTTCCGTCCCCTTAGTCTCTCACTCCTTTTCTTTCACACTCACTCCGTATAACTCAGCCATACTCCCACACTCACCTTCTTTCAGACATTCTCCTTTCCTTTCCTTTCTGTCCCTTCCCTTCTTTCGCTCCTTCACCCTTTTCCCTTCCCTTACTTTCCTTACTCCACTTCACTAACTCATTCTCTTACTCCCTTTGTCTTCTTAGTTCTACACTCCCCTTCCCTCATTCTCTCTGTTAGGCTCATTCCATCCATCCTCTTAGTCTCTCACTCCTCTTCTGTCTTGTCACTCCCTATAACTCAGCCACACTCCCACACTCACCTTCTTTCAGACTTTCTCCTTTACTTTCCCTCCTTTCTCTTCCCTTCCTTAACTCCTTCACTCTTTTCCCTTCCCTTACTTTCCTTACTCCAATTCACTAACACCTTGTCTTATTCCCTCTGTCCTCTTAGTTCTGCACTCCCCTTCCTTCATTCTCTCTCTGTTAGCCTCATTCTTTCCGTCCCCTTAGTCTCTCACTCCTCTACTGTCAGGCTCACATCCTATAACTCAGCCATACTCCCACACTCACCTTCTTTCAGACTTTCTCCTTTACTTTTCTGTCTTGCTCTTCCCTTCTTTTGCTCCTTCACTCTTTTCACTTCCTTTATTCTCCTTACTTCACTTTACTAACTCATTTTCTTACTCCCTGTGTCCTCTTAGTTCTACACTCCCCTTCCCTCATTCTCTCTCTGTCAGCCTCATTCTTTCCGTCCCCTTAGTCTCTCACTCCTCTTCTTTCACACTCACTCCGTATAACTCAGCCATACTCCCACACTCACCTTCTTTCAGACCTTCTCCTTTACTTTCCTTTCTGTCCCTTCCCTTCTTTCGCTCCTTCACCCTTTTCCCTTCCCTTACTTTCCTTACTCCACTTCACTAACTCATTTTCTTACTCCCTTTGTCTTCTTAGTTCTACACTCCCCTTCCCTCAATCTCTCTGTTAGCCTCATTCTCTCCATCCTCTTAGTCTCTCACTCCTCTTCTGTCATGTTCACTCCCTATAACTCAGCTATACTCCCACACTCACCTTCTTGCAGACCTTCTCCTTTACTTTCCTTCCTCTCTCTTCCCTACTTTCACTCCTTCACTCTTTTCCCTTCTCTTACTGTCCTTACTCCATTATACTAACTCTTTCTCTTGCTCCCTCTGTCCTCTTAGTTCTACACTCCCTTTCCCTCATTCTCTCTCTGTTAGCCTCATTCTCTCTGTCCTCTTAGTCTCTCACTCCTCTTCTATCACACTCACTCCCTATATCTCAGCCATACTCCCACACTCACCTTCTTTCAGACTTTCTCCTTTACTTTCCTTCCTCTCTCTTCCCTATCTTCACTCCTTCACTCTTTTCCCTTCCCTTACTTTCCTTACTCCACTTCACTAACTCCTTGTCTTACTGCCTCTGTCCTCTTAGTTGTACACTCCCCTTCCTTCATTCTCTTTCTGTTAGCCTCATTCTCTCCGTCCTCTTAGTCTCTCACTCCTCCTCGGTCACGCTCACTCCCTATAACTCAGCCATACTCCCACACTCACCTTCTTTCAGACTTTCTTCTTTACTTTCCTTCCTCTCTCTTCCCTTCTTTTGCTCCTTCACTCTTTTCCCTTCCCTTACTTTCCTTACTCCACTTCACTAACTCCTTGTCTTATTCCCTCTGTCCTCTTAGTTCTGCACTCCCCTTCCTTCATTCTCTCTCTGTTAGCCTCATTCTTTCCGTCCCCTTAGTCTCTCACTCCTCTACTGTCAGGCTCACACCCTATAACTCAGCCATACTCCCACACTCACCTTCTTTCAGACTTTCTCCTTTACTTTTCTGTCTTGCTCTTCCCTTCCTTTGCACCTTCACTCTTTTCCCTTCCTTTATTCTCCTTACTTCACTTTACTAACTCCTTTTCTTACTCCCTGTGTCCTTTTAGTTCTACACTCCCCTTCCCTCATTCTCTCTGTTAGCCTCATTCTCTCCGTCCTCTTAGTCTCTCACTCCTCCTCTGTCACGCTCACTCCCGATAACTCAGCCATACTCCCACACTCACCTTCTTTCAGACTTTCTTCTTTACTTTCCTTCCTCTCTTTTCCCTTCTTTTGCTCCTTCACTCTTTTCCCTTCCATTACTTTCCTTACTCCACTTCACTAACTCCTTGTCATACTCCCTCTGTCCTCTTAGTTCTGTACTCCCCTTCCTTCATTCTCTCTCCGTTAGCCTCATTCTTTCCGTCCCCTTAGTCTCTCACTCCTCTTCTGTCACGCTCACACCCTTTAACTCAGCCATACTGCCACACTCACCTTCTATCAGACCTTCTCCTTTACTTTCCTTCCTCTCTCTTCCCTTCTCTCACTCCTTCACTCTTTTCCCGTCTCTTACTGTCCTTACTCCGCTATACTAACTCTTTCTCTTTTTCCCTCTGTCCTCTTAGTTCTACACTCCCTTTCCCTCATTCTCTCTCTGTTAGCCTCATTCTCTCCGACCCCTTAGTCTGTCACTCCTCTTCTGTCACGCTCACACCCTATAACTCAGCCATACTCCCACACTCACCTTCTTTCAGACTTTCTCCTTTACTTTTCTTTCTCTCTCTTCCCTTCTTTTGTTCCTTCACTCTTTTCCCTTTCTTTATTCTCCTTACTTCACTTTACTAACTCCTTTTCTTACTCCCTGTGTCCCCTTAGTTCTACACTCCCCTTCCCTCATTCTCTCTCTGTTAGCCTCATTCTCTCCGTCCTCTTAGTCTCTCACTCCTCTTCTGTCACGCTCACACCCTTTAACTCAGCCACACTCCCACACTCACCTTCTTTCAGACTTTCTCCTTTAATTCCTTCCTTTCTCTTCCCTTCCTTCCCTCCTTCACTCTTTTCTCTTCCCTTACTTTCCTTAGTCCACTTCACAAACTCCTTGTCATCCTCCCTCTGTCCTCTTAGTTCTGTACTCCTCTTCCTTCATTTTCTCTCTGTTAGCCTCATTCTTTCCGTCCCCTTAATCTCTCACTCCTCTTCTGTCACACTCACTCCGTATAACTCAGCCATACTCCCACACTCACCATCTTTCAGACCTTCTCCTTTACTTTCCTTTCTGTCACTTCCGTTCTTTCCCTCCTTCACTCTTTTCCCTTCCCTTACTTTCCTTACTCCACTTCACTAACTACTTCTCTTACTCCCTTTTTCTTCCTAGTTCTACACCCCCCTTCCCTCATTCTCTCTCTGTTAGCCTCATTCTCTCCATCTTCTTAGTCTCTCACTCCTCTTCTGTCATGCTCACTCCCTATAACTCAGCCACACTCCCACACTCACCTTCTTTCAGACTTTCTCCTTTACTTTCCTTCCTTTCTCTTCCCTTCCTTCACTCCTTCACTCTTTTCCCTTCCCTTACTTTCCTTACTCCACTTCGCTAACTCCTTGTCTTACTCCCTCTGTCCTCTTAGTTCTACACTCCCCTTCCTTCATTCTCTTTCGTTTACCCTCATTCTCTCCGTCCTCTTAGTCTCTGACTCCTCTTCTGTCATGCTCACTCCCTATAACTCAGCTATACACCCACACTCACCTCCTTTCACACTTTCTCCTTTACTTTCCTTCATCTCTCTTCCCTTCTTTTGCTCCTTCACTCTTTTCCCTTCCTTTACTTTCCTTACTCCATTTCACTAACTCCTTGTCTTACTCCCTCTGTCCTCTTAGTTCTGCACTCCCATTCTTTCATTCTCTCTCTGTTAGCCTCATTCTTTCCGCCCCTTAGTCTCTCACTCCTCTTCTGTCATGCTCACACCCTATAACTCAGCCATACTCCCACACTCACCTTCTTTCAGACTTTCTCCTTTACTTTTCTTTCTCTATCTTCCCTTCTTTTGCTCCTTCACTCTTTTCCCTTCCTTTATTCTCCTTACTTCACTTTACTAATTCCTTTTGTTACTCCCTCTGTCCTCTTAGTTCTGCACTCCCCTTCCCTCATTCTCTCTCTGTTAGCCTCATTATCTCCGTCCTCTTAGTCTCTCACTCCTCTTCTGTCACACTCACTCCCTATAACTCAGCCATACTCCCACACTCACCTTCTTTCAGACTTTCTCCTTTACTTTCCTTCCTCTCTCTTCCCTTCTTTTGCTCCTTCACTCTTTTCCCTTCCCTTACTTTCCTTATTCCACTTCACTAACTCCTTGTCTTATTCCCTCTGTCCTCTTAGTTCTGCACTCCCCTTCCTTCATTTTCTCTCTGTTAGCCTCATTCTTTCCGTCCCCTTAGTCTCTCACTCCTCTACTGTCAGGCTCACACCCTATAACTCAGCCATACTCCCACACTCACCTACTTTCAGACTTTCTCCTTTACTTTTCTGTCTTGCTCTTCCCTTCTTTTGCTCCTTCACTCTTTTCCCTTCCTTTATTCTCCTTACTTCACTTTACTAACTCCTTTTCTTACTCCCTGTGTCCTTTTAGTTCTACACTCCCCTTCCCTCATTCTCTCTCTGTTAGCCTCATTCTCTCCGTCCTCTTAGTCTCTCACTCCTCCTCTGTCACGCTCACTCCCTATAACTCAGCCATACTCCCACACTCACCTTCTTTCAGACTTTCTTCTTTACTTTCCTTCCTCTCTCTTCCCTTCTTTTGCTCCTTCACTCTTTTCCCTTCCCTTACTTTCCTTACTCCACTTCACTAACTCTTTCTCTTGCTCCCTCTGTCTTCTTAGTTCTACACTCCCTTTCCCTCTTCTCTCTCTGTTAGCCTCATTCTCTCCGACCCCTTAGTCTGTCACTCCTCTTCTGTCACGCTCACACCCTATAACTCAGCCATACTCCCACACTCACCTTCTTTCAGACTTTCTCCTTTACTTTTCTTTCTCTCTCTTCCCTTCTTTTGCTCCTTCACTCTTTTCCCTTTCTTTATTCTCCTTACTTCACTTTACTAACTCCTTTTCTTACTCCCTGTGTCCCCTTAGTTCTACACTCCCCTTCCCTCATTCTCTCTCTGTTAGCCTCATTCTTTCCCTCCCCTTAGTCTCTCACTCCTCTTCTTTCACACTCACTCCTTATAACTCAGCCATACTCCCACACTGACCTTCTTTCAGACCTTCTCCTTTACTTTCCTTTCTGTCCCTTGCCTTCTTTCGCTCCTTCACTCTTTTTCCTTTTCCTTACTTTCCTTACTCCACTTCACTAACTCTTACTCTTACTCCCTCTGTCCTCCTAGTTCTACACTCCCTTTCCCTCATTCTCTTCCTGTTAGCCTCATTCTCTCCGTCTTCTTAGTCTCTCACTCCTCTTCTGTCATGCTCACTCCCTATAACTCAGCCATATTCCCTTACTCACCTTCTTTCAGACCTTCTACTTTACTTTTCTTTCTCTCTCTTCCATTCTTTTGCTCCTTCACTATTTTCCCTTCCTTTATTCTCCTTACTTCACTTTACTAACTCCTTTTCTTACTCCCTGTGTCCTCTTAGTTCTACACTCCCCTTCCCTCATTGTCTCTCTGTTAGCCTCATTCTTTCCGTCCCCTTAGTCTCTCACTCCTCTTATGTCACACTCACTCCGTACAACTCAGTCATACTCCCACACTCACCTTCTTGCAGACATTCTCCTTTACTTTCCTTTCTGTCACTTCCGTTCTTTCGCTCCTTCACTCTTTTCCCTTCCCTTACTTTCCTTACTCCACTTCTCTAACTACTTCTCTTACTCCCTTTTTCCTCTTAGTTCTACACTCCCCTTCCCTCATTCTCTCTCTGTTAGCCTCATTCTCTCCATCTTCTTAGTCTCTCACTCCTCTTCTGTCATGCTCACTCCCTATAACTCAGCCACACTCCCACACTCACCTTCTTTCAGACCTTCTCCTTTACTTTACTTTCCTTACTGTCCCTTCCCTTCTTTCGCTGCTTCACTTTTTTCCCTTCCCTTACTTTCTTATTCCACTTCACTAACTCCTTCTCTTACGCCCTCTGTCCTCTTAGTTCTACGCTCCCCTTCCCTCATTCTCTCTGTTAGCCTCATTCTCTCCGTCCTCTTAGTCTCTCACTCCTCTTCTATCACACTCACTCCCTATAACTCAGCCATACTCCCACACTCACCTTCTTTCAGACTTTCTCCTTTACTTTCCTTCCTCTCTCTTCCCTATCTTCACTCCTTCACTCTTTTCCCTTCCCTTACTTTCCTTACTCAACTTCACTAACTCCTTGTCTTACTGCCTCTGTCCTCTTAGTTGTACACTCCCCTTCCTTCATTCTCTTTCTGTTAGCCTCATTCTTTCTGTCCTCTTAGTCTCTCACTCCTCCTCTGTCACGCTCACTCCCTATAACTCAGCCATACTCCCACACTCACCTTCTTTCAGACTTTCTCCTTTACTTTTCTTTCTCTCTCTTCCCTTCTTTTGCTCCTTCACTCTTTTCCCTTTCTTTATTCTCCTTACTTCACTTTACTAACTCCTTTTCATACTCCCTGTGTCCCCTTAGTTCTACACTCCCCTTCCCTCATTCTCTCTCTGTTAGCCTCATTATTTCCGTCCCCTTAGTCTCTCACTCCTCTTCTGTCACACTCACTCCTTATAACTCAGCCATACTCCCACACTCACCTTCTTTCAGACCTTCTCCTTTACTTTACTTTCAGTCCCTTCCCTTCTTTCGCTCCTTCACTCTTTTCCGTTTCCTTACTTTCCTTACTCCACTTCACTAACTCTTTTTCTTACTCCCTCTGTCCTCCTAGTTCTACACTCCCTTTCCCTCATTCTCTCTCTGTTAGCCTCATTCTCTCCGTCCTCTTAGTCTCTCACTCCTCTTCTGTCTTGCTCTGTCAAGGCGACGTTTTCCTCAGGATCTGTCGTGAAGTTATAAAGACCCACCTCTCGATACCTCCAATTCCGAATGTAATTACTACACAGAATCTTGGAGTGATCAAGCGGGGGGGAAAAGGGAGTTAGGAAGGGGACAGCAGGGAAGGAGATCTGGAAAGGAAAAGTTAGTAACAAAACATTCCGTAAATCTAAATTGACTTTGAAATCTAGAGCCAAAGCTGAATTATTCTGCAAAACCCTGTTGCTTAATCACAGACACTGAAGACACATTAGACGTCTTGATACATTAGACTTCTTGATAATAAATACTAAATCTTTCACAACAACCTTTTCACCATATTGTTAATTCTCTTGAGAATAGCGACAAAACATTCTTATCATAGTTCTGTTATTCTCTTGTGAATTGCGACAGATTCTCTTTAAGCAAAAAACAAACTCACTCCTTAGTAAATAACCTCTTTACCAAAGCTTTGTGAGCAAACCAATACTAAATCACACTGCTATCTTTGTCTTCAGAGATAACTAAAACTCCTCTCGACCTTTTCTCCCCAAAGACATCTCAAAGAAAGAGTTGCGCAAAAACAAACAGTTCTAGAAATGAATGCACGCGCTTTCACATACTTTGCACCTTTAAGTTAAACATCTCTTGCCAGCAACCAGATGTAAACGCAGTTTTCAAAGAGCAAAATATACCAATGATTTCACGCTTCTGTGCTCTTAATTATTCCTCATAACACAAACTACTCGTTTTAACAAATAAGTCAAAAAGTAAACTCAAAAGACTTTAGCGCCAAGAAATAGGATTGATAAGTCCTACCTGTAGAGTACGACCTACTCTACTACCTAGAAGGACAAGACGTCCCCACAATGGCTCTTCCAACCGATAATGTTGCATTAAGAGCAAGCTGGATACTGACACGCCCCTTGGAAAACGATCCTCAAGGCCTCCGATGGAATTCTTCTTCAAAAGCAGCTGGAACTCTGCAAATGGGAGAGGGAGCAAGAAGAGAACACAGCCACTCCCCAGACGATTCCAGAATAGTGAGCACAGGAGCCAGGGCGCGGTCGCGTAAGCTAACGTGCTTACGGCGCCCACGTATGCGACCGGGCTACCAAACCTCACGCATTACGCGTGAGCATGCCAAACCTCACGCATTACGCGTGAGCATGCGAAACCTCACGCATTAGGCGGAAACACAGCAAACAGCAGCCAAAGGACAGGGAAACCTGCACAAACCTACAAACAGGGATGCAATTTAACGGCACAAGCAGGTTTGAAGCACATCAGCCACCAACGCCCTCCCAAAGAGGACTGATGCATTTTGCCACAAGGGCAACTCCAAATGCAGAGTGGGGCGGGCCCTAGACCACAAGCCACCCTAGCCCTGACATTACACCCCCCTCCCAAGAGTGGTCTAGGGCCCGGCTTTAGAGGGTGGAGGAGGTGGAAACGGCGTATCAAGCGTGGGGCATGAACATTTGCAGCCGGTTCCCAGGAATCATTTTCAGCACCGTATCCCTTCCAGGAGACAAGATACCATAACCTGGAACCCCGATGTCTAGAATCCAAAATGTCTCGCACCTCATACTCCCAATTACCATGAACCAAAATCGGAGCTGGACGGGGAGCCAGATTCTGAGTAGCAGGTTTAAGGAGGGAAGTATGAAACACTGGATGAATTCTTAGAGACTTAGGCAACAACAACTTGAATGTTACAGGGTTCACCTGTCGAAGAACTGGGTAAGGACCAATGTACTTAGGTTGAAACATGCTTTTGTGTTTGAAGTTCAAGTTCTTGGTAGACAACCAAACTTTATCCCCAGGGACATACACAGGACCTGAACGATGTTTTTTGTCATATTGCTCTTTGTATTTCTTCTTGCTTTGCAACAAGCGATCCTGAATTTGACGGTGAATAGTTTGCATGAGTTGTACAGAGTCTCTAACTGCTGGTACACCACCATCATCTTTAGCCATAGTCAATGGTATGGTGTTAGGTTCATAGCCATAGAGTGCCTGGAACGGAGAGGAACCGGTTGATGAATGTGGCGAAGTGTTATACGCAAATTCAGCAATCCAAAGCAAATCCAACCAAGATTTCTTAGAGTCCGTAACATAACACCTTAAGTATTGTTTCAAAGTTTGGTTCAGTCTTTCAGTCTGCCCATCAGTTTGGGGGTGATAACTAGTGGACATATTGGAGGTGATGTGTAGATCTTTGCACCATTGCTGCCAGAACTTGGAAGAGAATTGAGACCCTCGATCCGAAAGCAATACTGAAGGCAGTCCATGTAAGCGCACCACATGTCGCAGAAATATTTGTGCTAACTGTCCCGCAGTGGGTAGCTGTTTACAAGGGATGAAATGAGCATATTTGGTTAAACTGTCCACAACCACTAGAATCACAGTATGGTGTTGAATTGGTGGTAGATCAGTAATGAAGTCCAAAGAAATATGTTTCCATGGTTCAGTTGGTGTCGGAAGAACCTGTAGAAAACCTTTAGGCTTAGTGTGATCGGATTTAAATCTTGCACAGACCTCACAATCATTAGCCATTTTCAGCACATCCTTTTGCAGCGTTGGCCACCAAAACATCTTTTGTATTTTCTCCACAGTCTTCCGAGGGCCTGGGTGACCGGCCATAGGATGTGAATGTAACCAGTTAAATGCAGTTTCTTGTAATTGCAAAGAGGGCAGATAAACTTGTTTTCCATGGAAAGGTATCCCTTCTTTGATGGTTTGGTTAGCATTGGAGTTCAGCCATGTTTTCCACAGAGAAGAAGGAAAATTTTCATGAATATTCTCCAAAAATTGGTCTGCCGAAAGTACATTAATTACTTTGCCTGGATCGATTATTGGTTGAGGAGTTCCTTCAAAGCGATGCAAAGAAGAGTCTTTTCTGGACAGGGCATCAGCTTTCTTGTTGTCTTGACCTGGACGGAAGGTAATTATGAAGTCATATTCGGCAAAGAACATCATCCACCTGAGTTGCCTCGGGGTCAACATTCTGGCTGAGCTCATAAACTGTAAATTTCTATGATCAGTGTACACGGTTACAGTAAATTTCGCTCCCATTATGTAATGTCTCCATTCTTTAAAGGCTTCTAGAATAGCTAATAGTTCTTTTTCAGCTATTACATAGTTTTGCTCTGCGGGATTTAGCTTTCGAGACATGTAGGCAACCGGATGCATTTGTCCAGTAGTGTGATGTCTTTGAGAGAGGATGGCTGCTATAGCTACATCAGAGGCGTCAGCCTCAATGATAAAGGGTTCCTCTACATTGGGATGCATGAGAACTGGAGCTTCAGTAAAGGCTTTTTTTAACTTCTGGAATGCAAGTTCAGCTTCTGTGGACCATTCAAAGTTCACCTTCTTTCTTAACAATCGTGTGATGGGAGCTACTACAGCAGAAAAGTGATCAATGAAGCGGCGGTAAAAATTTGCAAATCCCAAAAAGCACTGAATGTCTCGAACAGATGTCGGAGTGGGCCAATCAGCAACAGCCTTGATCTTTCTGTCTGTCATTTTCATGCCAGTTGGAGTGAGGAGGACTCCTAAAAATTCGACTTCATGAACATGGAAATCACATTTAGATAATTTGCAGTACAAATTATGAGATTGCAAGGTGCTCAAAACCTTTTTGACGTGACCTTCATGTTCAATTTCAGAATCTGAATAGATCAAAATATCGTCTATATAGACGATAACAAAGAGATCTAGAAACTCTTTCAAGGCATCATTCAAAAAAAACTGAAAAGCAGCTGGTGCATTGCACAACCCGAATGGCATCACCAAGTACTCAAACAATCCATATCGGGTTTTGAAAGCAGTCTTCCATTCATCCCCTTGCCTGATACGAACCAAATGGTAGGCTCCTCTGAGGTCCAACTTAGTGTAGATTTTTGCCTTTTTAACTTGGTCCAATAGAACAGGGATGAGAGGCAATGGGTACTTATTTTTGACTGTGATTTTGTTCAACGCCCTATAATCGATGCAAGCCCTCAATTCCCCATTAGCTTTCGGAATGAAAAATAAAGGAGACGCTGCCGGAGACTTGGAGGGACGGATGAATCCATTCTCTAGATATTGATCGAGATATTGTCTTAGATGTTGATTCTCTTTTTCAGATAAAGCATAAATGCGACAATTTGGTACACTAGATCCAGGTACAAGATCGATTTGACAGTCATAGCTTCGATGAGGAGGAAGGATGGCTGCCTTGGCTTCACTGAAAACTTCTGTGAAATCCTTGTAGGCTTTTGGTAACAATGTTTCTTTTTCCTCAGCTGTGGCCAATTGACTCATTATTGGTTTTGAGGTATTGAGACAAGACGAATGACAAAAATCAGATAGGAAAACCAGTTCTCTCTTTCGCCAATCTATGGTTGGGTTGTGTAAGCAAAGCCAAGGCATTCCTAAAATGAAACCATACTGAGGTGCTTGGATCACATCAAATTGAAGCTCTTCCTTATGTACTTGTTGCTTAGCATCTTCACAGAACAGAGCAACTTTAGATGTTTGCATGGTTACTGGACCTCCAGCTAGAATTTTTCCATCCACAGCTTGCACTATTTCTGGAGTCTCTTTTTGCTCACAGATGATTCCTAAACGTTGGGCTGTTTCTAAATCTACAAAATTTCCTGTAGCTCCAGAATCGACTAAAACTTCCATTTGGCATGTTTCATGAATTAACCTGATTTGTACAGCTAACCTGAAGTGAGCTTTATAGTTAGAAACGCATGAGTTCACAGAAGGGAAGGCAATAGTACCCAAGAGATCTCCCTTCAAACATCTTGGGCTAGTTAGTTTTCCGATTTTGGATCTGTTTTTTCCAGAGCAGCTGATTTACCAGAGTTAGGGAATTTTCCCTTTGGTTTCGTTAAACAGTCCTTCACGAAGTGACCTTTTCGACCACAATAAAGGCATTGTCCATTCTTTCGACGATTATCTTTCTCATCTTTAGACAATGGTTGTCTTAAAGTTCCTATTTCCATTGGCTCTGAACCAGTTTCTGAATTTGCAAATTGAGGCCTAGATTTAGCTTCTGATCTCCAACTTGGTTTATCCGTTCTTTTTTTATCTGATCTCCGTTCAGAGAGTCTATGGTCTAAGCGCAGCGTTAGATTAATCAATTCAGAGCAACTTACAGGTTGAGGATCAATTTGTGCCAGAACATCTTTTAGATCGTCCTTTAAACCTTGATAAAAGAGAGCTGCTCTTTTTTCCTCTGGCCAAGAAGTTTCAGCGATTAATCTGTTGAAATGAGACAGGTAAGAAACAAGGTCCCTATTGCCTTGTTTCAGTTGAAGCAGTTCTCGATCAGCGGACAGAGTAACAGTTCTGCGATCAAAAACTTTTTCAAATTCCTCCACAAATCTTTTCCAATTGTAAAGCAAAGTGTCATCTTGTCTGACCAAAGGAACTGCCCAGTTTGCGGCATCTCCGGTCAAGTAGGAAATTAAAAACGCAATTTTAGACTGTGGGGTTGGAAACGCAGTAGGTCTACAAGCAAAATGCAACTCGATCTGAGTCAAAAAGATTTGCACCTTGGAGGGGTCCCCAGAAAAACGTTCAGGAGCTGCCAAAGGAATTTGAGGGGGCACAGTAACAGCTATGTTTGTATTTCCCCTACTAGCACCAGTTTCTTGAACCTCTTCCGGAAGAGGAGTATTCTGTAATTGAATATTTTCTATCTTAGCTGCTAACAAAGCAGTTACATCCATGGTTTCCTTTAAATCTGCTTGAATACGCATGATTGCAGACATTAAGTCATTGATGGTGGTCATTATGACTTCACGTACAGACCAGGAGGAAAAAATAATTCGTGGGCTCACTATTCTGTCAAGGCGACGTTTTCCTCAGGATCTGTCGTGAAGTTATAAAGACCCACCTCTCGATACCTCCAATTCCGAATGTAATTACTACACAGAATCTTGGAGTGATCAAGCGGGGGGGAAAAGGGAGTTAGGAAGGGGACAGCAGGGAAGGAGATCTGGAAAGGAAAAGTTAGTAACAAAACATTCCGTAAATCTAAATTGACTTTGAAATCTAGAGCCAAAGCTGAATTATTCTGCAAAACCCTGTTGCTTAATCACAGACACTGAAGACACATTAGACTTCTTGATACATTAGACTTCTTGATAATAAATACTAAATCTTTCACAACAACCTTTTCACCATATTGTTAATTCTCTTGAGAATAGCGACAAAACATTCTTATCATAGTTCTGTTATTCTCTTGTGAATTGCGACAGATTCTCTTTAAGCAAAAAACAAACTCACTCCTTAGTAAATAACCTCTTTACCAAAGCTTTGTGAGCAAACCAATACTAAATCACACTGCTATCTTTGTCTTCAGAGATAACTAAAACTCCTCTCGACCTTTTCTCCCCAAAGACATCTCAAAGAAAGAGTTGCGCAAAAACAAACAGTTCTAGAAATGAATGCACGCGCTTTCACATACTTTGCACCTTTAAGTTAAACATCTCTTGCCAGCAACCAGATGTAAACGCAGTTTTCAAAGAGCAAAATATACCAATGATTTCACGCTTCTGTGCTCTTAATTATTCCTCATAACACAAACTACTCGTTTTAACAAATAAGTCAAAAAGTAAACTCAAAAGACTTTAGCGCCAAGAAATAGGATTGATAAGTCCTACCTGTAGAGTACGACCTACTCTACTACCTAGAAGGACAAGACGTCCCCACAATGGCTCTTCCAACCGATAATGTTGCATTAAGAGCAAGCTGGATACTGACACGCCCCTTGGAAAACGATCCTCAAGGCCTCCGATGGAATTCTTCTTCAAAAGCAGCTGGAACTCTGCAAATGGGAGAGGGAGCAAGAAGAGAACACAGCCACTCCCCAGACGATTCCAGAATAGTGAGCACAGGAGCCAGGGCGCGGTCGCGTAAGCTAACGTGCTTACGGCGCCCACGTATGCGACCGGGCTACCAAACCTCACGCATTACGCGTGAGCATGCCAAACCTCACGCATTACGCGTGAGCATGCGAAACCTCACGCATTAGGCGGAAACACAGCAAACAGCAGCCAAAGGACAGGGAAACCTGCACAAACCTACAAACAGGGATGCAATTTAACGGCACAAGCAGGTTTGAAGCACATCAGCCACCAACGCCCTCCCAAAGAGGACTGATGCATTTTGCCACAAGGGCAACTCCGAATGCAGAGTGGGGCGGGCCCTAGACCACAAGCCACCCTAGCCCTGACATGCTCCCTCCCTATAACTCAGCCATATTCCCACACTCACCTTCTTTCAGACTTTCTCCTTTCCTTTTCTTTCTCTCTCTTCCCTTCTTTTGCTCCTTCACTATTTCCCCTTCCTTTATTCTCCTTACTTCACTTTACTAACTCCTTTTCTTACTCCCTGTGTCCTCTTAGTTCTACACTCCCCTTCCCTCATTCTCTCTCTGTTAGCCTCATTCTTTCCATCCCCTTAGTCTCTCACTCCTCTTCTGTCACACTCACTCCGTATAACTCAGCCATACTCCCACACTCACCTTCTTTCATACCTTCTCCTTTACGTTCCTTTCTGTCACTTCCGTTCTTTCCCTCCTTCACTCTTTTCCCTTCCCTTACTTTCCTTACTCCACTTCACTAACTACTTCTCTTACTCCCTTTTTCCTCCTAGTTCTACACTCCCCTTCCCTCATTCTCTCTCTGTTAGCCTAATTCTCTCCATCTTCTTAGTCTCTCACTCCTCTTCTGTCATGCTCACCCCCTATAACTCAGCCACACTCCCACACTGCCCTTCTTTCAGACTTTCTCCTTTACTTTCCTTCCTTTCTCTTCCCTTCCTTCACTCCTTCACTCTTTTCCCTTCCCTTACTTTCCTTACTCCACTTCGCTAACTCCTTGTCTTACTCCTCTGTCCTCTTAGTTCTACACTCCCCTTCCTTCATTCTCTTTTGTTTACCCTCATTCTCTCCGTCCTCTTAGTCTCTGACTCCTCTTCTGTCATGCTCACTCCCTATAACTCAGCTATACACCCACACTCACCTTCTTTCACACTTTCTCCTTTACTTTCCTTCCTCTCTCTTCCCTTCTTTTGCTCCTTCACTCTTTTCCCTTCCTTTACTTTCCTTACTCCATTTCACTCACTCCTTGTCTTACTCCCTCTGTCCTCTTAGTTCTGCACTCCCCTTCCTTCATTCTCTCTCTGTTAACCTCATTCTTTCCGCCCCTTAGTCTCTCACTCCTCTTCTGTCACGCTCACACCCTATAACTCAGCCATACTCCCACACTCACCTTCTTTCAGACTTTCTCCTTTACTTTTCTTTCTCTATCTTCCCTTCTTTTGCTCCTTCACTCTTTTCCCTTCCTTTATTCTCCTTACTTCACTTTACTAATTCCTTTTGTTACTCCCTCTGTCCTCTTAGTTCTGCACTCCCCATCCCTCATTCTCTCTCTGTTAGCCTCATTATCTCCGTCCTCTTAGTCTCTCACTCCTCTTCTGTCACGCTCACTCCCTATAACTCAGCCATACTCCCACACTCACCTTCTTTCAGACTTTCTCCTTTACTTTCCTTCCTCTCTCTTCCCTTCTTTTGCTCCTTCACTCTTTTCCCTTCCCTTACTTTCCTTACTCCACTTCACTAACTCCTTGTCTTATTCCCTCTGTCCTCTTAGTTCTGCACTCCCCTTCCTTCATTCTTTCTCTGTTAGCCTCATTCTTTCCGTCCCCTTAGTCTCTCACTCCTCTACTGTCAGGCTCACACCCTATAACTCAGCCATACTCCCACACTCACCTTCTTTCAGACTTTCTCCTTTACTTTTCTGTCTTGCTCTTCCCTTCTTTTGCTCCTTCACTCTTTTCCCTTCCTTTATTCTCCTTACTTCACTTTACTAACTCCTTTTCTTACTCCCTGTGTCCTCTTAGTTCTACACTCCCCTTCCCTCATTCTCTCTCTAGTAGCCTCATTCTTTCCGTCCCCTTAGTCTCTCACTCCTCTTCTTTCACACTCACTCCGTATAACTCAGCCATACTCCCACACTCACCTTATTTCAGACCTTCTCCTTTACTTTACTTTCTGTCCCTTCCCTTCTTTTGCTCCTTCACCCTTTTCCCTTCCCTTACTTTCCTTACTCCACTTCACTAACTCATTCTCTTACTCCCTTTTTCTTCTTAGTTCTACACTCCCCTTCCATCATTCTCTCTGTTAGCCTCATTCTCTCCATCCTCTTAGTCTCTCACTCCTCTTCTGTCATGCTCACTCCCTATAACTCAGCCACACTCCCACACCCACCTTCTTTCAGACTTTCTCCTTTACTTTCCTTCCTTTCTCTTCCCTTCCTTAACTCCTTCACTCTTTTCCCTTCCCTTACTTTCCTTACTCCACTTCACTAACTCCTTGTCTTACTCCCTCTGTCCCCTTAGTTCTACACTCCCCTTCCTTCATTCTCTCTCTGTTAGCCTCATTCTCTCCGTCCTCTTAGTCTCTCACTCCTCTTCTATCACGCTCACTCCCTATAACTCAGCCATACTCCCACACTCACCTTCTTTCAGACTTTCTCCTTTACTTTTCTTTCTCTATCTTCCCTTCTCTTGCTCCTTCACTCTTTTCCCTTCCTTTATTCTCCTTACTTCACTTAACTAATTCCTTTTGTTACTCCCTCTGTCCTCTTAGTTCTGTACTCCCCTTACCTCATTCTCTCTCTGTTAGCCTCTTTCTCTCCGTCCTCTTAGTCTCTCACTCCTCTTCTGTCACGTAGCGCAGCGTAGTTCCTATTTTCCCAATAGGCCCTGCGCATTGGAATAACATAAACAGTAGTATCGGCATAGAAATGCGGATCTTCCAGGCCTCTACTGACTATGCTAAACTTAATTGGGTTTGTTACCAACTAGCTCAGAGGTCACTGGAAACTTTCTTGACTGAAATAGGAAGTGATCAGCTTCCCTGGCACAGACAAGAAGGGATTCAGTTTTCCAACAACCGTGCAACATGACAACTTTGCTCCTCAGATCAAGAGTCGATCTCTAGGGTCGTGTGAAACAATAGACAGTTATTTTACTCAGTCAGGTTGGTGCAGTTTACTTTCACAATATGTAGAGAATAGAGAGACAGGCGTTTGTCAATAAAAGGTTAACATTTATTGAACAGTCTTTCTTCTCGTACAAGAGAAATGAATTGCCACAATTGCAAGACTTGTTATTATAAAAAGTACGTACAGTAAGATAAATATTGCGAAATAATACTGTAAAAGCATTGATATGGTTTCTTAGCCATACAATGGTTTAAAAGTAATAAAACATATATACATTCATATATACATTAGGCTAGAAATACTCAACTGGTGCTTCTAACTACGCCTACCCCAGTGTACCTGACCTAAGCCTAATACTTGGGAGGGGAGTAAGTAAGTAGCTTTAAGTTAAGTTGGTTTTGCCAAGGTTTGCTTCAAGAATTCTCTCTCAAGGGTTTAGTCAACACCATACCTCTGGAATAGAATGATGGAGGTCTGGTATCTCCCTCAGGGCTCGATATCCCAGTCACCCGCAAGGGTAGACCAGAAACACTGGAGCTGGATTTCTCGGCAGGAGAAAAGCAGCGTCTCTTCTTCAGCGCGTCGAGGAGGAGAAGGAGGGGGGACAGCGTCCGCGGGCAGCTTGCATCTGCTGGGCTCTTGCAGGGGGACGGCTGTTCAGCTCCTAAGTTCACCACACCATCGTTCGCTAGTTAGCAGCGATAGCAGTAGCGATAGCAGCTATGATATCTTCAGCATAACAGCAGCTTCAGGCGACGGGCAACAGGGGGCTTGCTTAAGGCCACATTGGTAGTATTTATACCTGAAAGGTGCCTTGTTTGACGTAAGTTTGCTGGACATAAGACGTCAATAAGATGTCACTAGGAAGTGATCGTCTATCAGTGCTCATTAGAGTTCTGTTACTAATTAAAACACAGCAAGCGGGGATTTCCAGGTTTGCTGAGTTTTTATCTTGTTGAAGAACTCAGAGTGTTAATCTAGGAATCTCAGATAGTGACTTCTGCTCTGTCATTGCACTAATTGGTTGCAAAGGAAGTGGCAGAGAAAGCTATTCTGGAATGTGGCTCTGTTCGTGTGAGGCCAGAGATGAGTTACTGAATATTGCACTCGAACGGTTATGCCAATATAGGGAATAAATGGATTTATAGCCGAATAGGGGCATAAGGTCACAGTATCGATCAGGATCCTAGATAAGCACGCAACACCCACTCCACGAATTCATGTCCATCAAATTACTAAAACTAGAGCAATAAGATGCATGTGTAACATTGCCCACCCCAAAATACATATATGCATTTGAAATAGGCGCATATTGTAATACGTGAAAATATAGGTACTGTACGTTTTTGAAGCATAGAAATCATTCAAAAATTATAGCATATGAAATCAATGAACGATTATGCAAAAAGAATTACACATGAAATATCTCTGAAACAGAAGAAGGGCGAGATAAATCATCACATATAAATGCATTGCAATAAATGTGCTAGAGGCTGGTGTAAAGTTATTATGTCTCTAGATGTGTTTAGAAATGGAAGTTTGAAGCTTCTGTTCTCTAAGAATAGTTTTTACCTTAAGCAAAGAATTTATCGTGCCAAAAAGGGTGAATATTAAAAAGTGTTCAATTCAAAAGAATTATTGCTTGAACGGGGAAATAGAGTTCCAAAGCTTTTAGCAGTTTTTGTTGTTCAAAACTGAAGGCCGAATTCAGAGTTCATGGGAACGCTGTGTGTCGGAATGCTTCTCCAAAGTTATTATTTCTGTTCGGGTGAGAACATCATATCAGACAGGCTCTCAAAGAATTGGTCTACAAAATCAGGTGACAGTTCGACCAAATTCGATAGTGCTGTAACTTGGCAAGTGTGAGAATGATTGCTGTCATCATAGTCGGGATCAGCAATGCTCACAGAAGGTCGTACCTGGGTGATGCTGATTTTGTCACTTGCTCCACTGTTACCACCTAGTCGTAGCGTAGCACAGGAGTCTCAACGAATGCCGTCCTCAGGATTGGTAGCCGCTGGGGACAACACAATGCGTGAGCCGTTTTCGGACTGAGCAAAGTATCGACGTCCATTGGTACTGCTGATGGAAGTGAAAGACAGATGTCCAGCACGCACTCATCTCCGCATAGCATACATCGTAGTACCGGTAAGATACAGTTCTGCCATATAGGTCTGAATGAAAGGAACCAGGTCATGTTTAGATCTCTCAGCCTGGCCAATCCAAGGACTCTAGTTATTCTGTCCCGGTAGCGGATTGCTAGGATTGTCTCTTCCATTCCCATAGGAGCTATGTCTGAGCTTTGGCTTGCCATAACGAAGCAGGAGGGTCAAAAATAAAATCCCTGCTACAAGTCCCAAAAATAGGGGTATGCCGCCAAAAAAAGAGTGGACAAAATTTGGAATGATTCCCAGAATTGCTTGAAATGGTGTTAGCAGTCCCGTAAAAATCGTCTTAAATATGCCTGGGATGCCTGTGGCACTAGACATGTTAAGGAGTTGGCTCAACATTTCTACAAAATGCACAGGGCAATTTGTTGATAAAAGGTCATGAACCTCCGTAGCTGTCTTGCAACTAGAAGATCATACGTCTCTTTTGATGACGTTATGGGCACTGTTGTCTGCAAAAGCACAGACTTCATTTTGCTTAAAGTATCAATTCGTATAAAATAGAGATTCAGACGAGGCCAAATGGGAGGGTCTGTGTCTACAGGCCCGCTCGGGAACAATGCTTGCATACAGCATTTGACCATGGATGTTACTCTTACTAGATAACTTTTCCCTGGCACAAGGCCACAACATCTGTATCCGTTCTAAGAATGTAACTCCCGTTCGCAAGTTGCATAAAGAAGGGCTTTATCTGAGTTGCAGGTGTGACTAGCTGGTGGCATGAAAGGTTGTTAGAATTACCTTCACAGGCTCCGTGTAAATTAATACCCTGGCACAAAAGTATACCGCTTAGTGAATGTTTACAATTTTCACCACTAAGAAACACATTTTTGTCGCTGTCACTGTAGCATGAATGTGTGTATGGTAATTTCCATGCTGATTTAACATAACCTTTACCCAATCGTTCATACTGGCCAGTAGGTATGTATTCAAGGCACTTTTTAAATCGGAAAGTTGTTATCGGAATTGTGATAATTCCGTGTATTATCCATTCAATGACAGGACTCTCTGACATTGTCAATGGTAATCTCTCAAGTTTTTCGATGCTCAGGATTGTATAGTCTGCTCCTTTCTGTGCCAAACTGATTTGTTTATCAGTAAGGTTAAAAATGGAAAATAATGACGTTGTGTTGATTAAACGCCAAGGCACATAGCCTGAACGAAGATTTTGCAGCGTCCAGCCTAATTGTACAATAGAACGTAATTGAGATTGGCCATGCTGTAACATTAGCAAGTCTCTGTCTATTATGTCAAAGGCAGAAGATACAATATTGTCCAACGAATATATTCTGGAGGACAGTGTCATTAACCCATTGTCCACTACAGAAAGTGATTTTTCCAAATTAATACGATCAATTTCTCGTATTTTTTCTGCTGTTTCAATTTGTGTGACTTTCCAAGCCTCGTTGTACGCAGGATAGATGCTGGCCGCTATGAAACGTTTTTGACGCCGTTTGCGTGGTCCAAGAATGAAATCGCGCAAATCAGCACCATCTTTTAGTAAAGACAAGTGTTGCTTAATTTCAGCCAGTGTGGATGTTCCTAGCCAATCAAGGCAGAGTTTCCCTACACTGTATGTTGTTACTATCCCTGGATGTTGTCTCTGGGAGTATCTAGGGTCTTGTCTGGTCATTTTTAACCCCTGAGTTTTGTTCAGGAATCTATCTTGACAGCTGTTTGTGTCAGTAGGCCAGATTAACCACTTTTTCCAATCAGGATGTGTTCTGTTAAAATGTAAAATTTTAGATACGTCTATCTCAATATCTGTTGTTGCATTATCAGGTATTGGCTTTGGAATAGACGGTTTGTTAAGGTCTTTGATCTTAGCTAGGCCAAGACAGGATGTTTGGTGTACTGTGTCATTTAAAAACATCATTTGTTCTGGTATCATGCAGGTTCTGAATAGTGCTTCAAGGCCTTGTACCTGCCAATCTTTTGTACCCCAAATGGTCTTTGTTTCAATGTTATTTTTCCAATAATCAAAACCAAATGTCATCATTTTTTCATAAAATGCTTCTGAATATATCAATTTAGAATTTGTCAGCATTGTTTTCATTCCTGTTTTATCTAACAGTTTGTAATAAAACGTTTCTGCATCACTGGTGTTAAACCCTGAGAAGTATTTGAATTTCTCAAAAAATGCTTTAGAACTGCTTTTAGGTGGTGTAGCACAATGTTCCCATTGATTATACTTAAAAATATTTCAAGGCTGTGCAGATTTATGCAAATAATGATCGCCATAATGTGTGTAGCAGAATGTCTGCTCATAACTAGATGAACCTTGTAAATAATCATGTTCTGTGAATCTAGCTGACATTACTAAATCAGACATCATGTCATTAATACTGTTAAAGTCCCAATCATCAGAGAATGTACTAGGTTTTACAAAGTCACTTAAGGAAACCTTCAGTTGATGAGGATACTTCAGGATCTCGACCGGACCATAGATCTCATAGTCAGTTTTCTCCCATTCTACCCCACCAGGTATTGGAATGGTTGTGACATTTACTGTTGACAGTTCTCTTTTCTTCACGTGGGATGATCTGTGTGGTTTCAGGACTAGGTTGATGTTCGGACTTGCTGTGTCCATTGTACTATATTTTCCCTCAATGAATTTTCCCAAACAAAGTATCATGATGAGCCAAAGCAGGAGGAAAAATACACCTAGACCGACCCAGAACTCTAACCAAGGGGAAATAAGGTAGATTTCCTTCAGTTGATGAAAGAGTTCCGTTGCTTTTTCTTTAAAAGTCTTTTTTGTTTCTGGCATCACTTCGGGCCGTTTTGATCTTCAGAGAAGTTGTCGAAGTTGATGAAATAACCAGAGGCAGTTCTGTCAATTGTTGGGATTGTTCTTTCAATCTGTCTCTCGGTAGCACTTTCTGATGCCACATTATTGTAGACTGATGTTTCTTGACAAATTGTTTCAATCTGTGTCTCAAGAGGCACAAGTTCCATGGCATTATTGCATAGTCCTTCTCTGTGCACTGCAGGATGATCGAATGTGATTAGTCTTTCTGTTTGAACCTCTTGGATTGTTGCAAGTTTGGGTATTCTGTTGTTTCTTGGGAGTCCACTGGGCCTACTGTTGATTATAGGCCACATGGTTGTGGTTTTACCAGGTCGATTGACACGACTCTGTTCTCCTTTTTACCAGCAAGGGGCGGTAGTACTACTGATCTTGTTCCGGTGACTGCCAAGACAGGTACTGATTTTCTGTAAGAAGGCCCAAATTCCTTCTTCACCGCGATTTTTTCTCTGACTAGATCCCCAATCTTCGGAATCCAGACATGCCTTGCTGGGGCTTCTGCTTGTGGTGCCTCGTCAGTGGTATCTGGCTGTTGCTTTAACTTTATGTTGCTTAAGAATTTTCTTGTTTCATTCAGTTCCTGTAAAACAGCCAAACGATCTTTGATGTCAAAGTCTGTTTCATTATCTTGTACCACTGACACCTGACTATCTAAGTCCTGAATTGTCATTCTAATTACGAACAATAGTTCGTATGGGCTGAAACCTTTTAGAGATTTTCTTGGCAAATTGTTGAGACTGGACTGGACACTTATTAAATGTTTGACCCTCCCAGCGCCTGAACCTAATACCTTCGCTGTTATAGATCGCTTTATGTCCCGGTTTTTTCTTTCAACCACACTATTCCCTTCGGGGTGCGACGGACAAGAATACTGCAACCCAATTCCCATGCTGGCCATGGCCTCCCTATAAGCTCGAGAGCTAAAAGCAGGACCATGGTCAGAATGGAACGTGGTAATTGCGTATGTGCCGATAAAGACTCGCAAATCTTTTATAACCGTTCTAGCATCAGCCGAGCGCTGGGGCCACATCCATATGAACCTCGTACAGGAATCCACTGCTACCATGATATATCTATAGTTGCCATCCCTTTGAAGGGGACCACAGTGGTCCAGGTAAACACATGCAAATGGTTTATCCGAGATGAGAAGGGGTGTCTCCGCTGGTCGTTTTACTGTTGATACTTTTATCCTTTGGCATATATCGCATTCTAATACATACTTTTTAGTTTGTATTCTCAGGCGAGGCCACCAATATCTCTGTTTTAATTGTTGCGGAAACGCCAGCGTGTGCAGAGGGAAGCCCTTCGTGTGCAGCTTTGATTAGTCCTAACCTGTGTTCCATGTTTGGAATTACCCTATCCCCCACTCCAGGGATTCGAGCAAAAGGAACATTATTCGTATCTGTTGAATATAAGTACTTATCTGGAAAGCCTTTTGGGAGTGTTTTCTTATCATTTTTTACTGACGCACTGACAGCTTGTAGAATATCGTTGCCTATTTTTGTTTGTGACCGAGTTATTGCAGCTACGGAAGCCGTTTTCACAGCTGCCTTCGCGGCTTCATCAGCCAATGAATTCCCTGCAACGTGAACGCCATCACGTTGATGACTCAGTGTATGTATCACGTGAGTCTTTTGTAGTTCTTTCTGTAAAAGAACTACCTGTTCCCAGAGCAATTTATGCTTTATTGTGGCACCTGTATTATCTTTGTAGTCGTTTTCAATCCACCTCTGCAGTTTATTATTGTAAGAGTTGACGCAAAAATGAGAATCGCACACGATAAGTGTCGGGAATTCACGTTCTGCATTTTCGAGCGCCATCTTCAAACATCTGATTTCAGCTCTCTGAGCCGAACAGTTTCTTACTGATTCAGTTTTTGTTACTTTCGGCTGAATTTACCGCACAGCCAACGACCTTTAACAATCGCACAGACTGCATCGTAGGATTTGCTCTCTACGTTGAAATGCTGTACAAATCTATCTGTATAGATTATACAGGCGTATTGTGGGAGAGGCAGAAGTTCGATTGGCAGAGGATATTCTTCTTCATATTCTAAATCATTCAGTTCTTCAAATTGCGGAGCGAAATAGTATCTCACATCTTCCGCTCCTAGAGAATCTACACACTGTATTCATTTCGGATCCAGTGACACTGTAGGCAGGTTTACTGGGCTGAATAGCACCTCGAAGGCGGATTCCGCTGTGAGGATATTAATCCTTTTGCCGTGTGCTAGTTCTCTTTCATTTGCTAATGCAATTTGCACTGCTTTCACAGTTCTTTCTGTGAGACTGAATGTTTTTTCTACTTGTGGGTACAAGTGGGATTTAAGTGAAATTGGTCCCTTTTCTCCCTCATTAGAGGTCAGGTACGTGAATCCGCATCTTCCTGGGATGACTCGGATTACAAGAACGCGTGTATTGTCACGTGTATCTAATTTAGTTTTAGCTAACATGTCTGTTTGCACTGATCTCAAAATTTCTGTGTGTTTTTGTTTTTGTTTTTTAAATATTTTTATTGACGATTTTTACAACAATTTTTTTACCCCCCCCCCCCCGCACCAGTCAGTATCTTTCAACAGCAGGTAAATTTCTGAATAATCACATAAAACAATTCCATTGCGTACTTGCATACTTCCATAATATGTACATCTTATAGCAAAACAAAACAAATTGGGGAAGAAAAAGAAGAACACAGTAGATAAGAAAACATTAATAAATCGCAGTTAAAGGGAAATATAAAGGGGGACAGAAGATACCCCAAAGAAGCATATGTAAGGCGTATAAATATTTTTTCACATCCAGCTCTGCACCCCCCTAGGCAGTTGCCATCCTACTTTTCCATTCTAAAATGGGCTTCCACAGCTGTAGTCCCAGTGCTCTACCCTTTTTCCCCCTTCTGGCATAGATAGCTTTCTCCAGATTATACATATGCAGTAACCTAGCCAACCAGTGCTGGAACGGGGGTGGTATCTTATCTTTCCAAGCAGCTGCTATACATAGGCGCAAAACAGCCATGGCCACAAACAAAAACCCCCCATTTTGATTTTGCTGTGAGTTACTCCCCTCTAGTCCTAGTAGTATTACTTCTGGTGTCAGCTTCAATTTATATGCCAAGGAGTTATCAAAAAATGTTTCAATACTTTTTATTAGCGGAGAAAGGTTTGGGCACCCCGCAAACATATGCACTATTTCTGCCTCCGTACTGTCGCACCTAGGGCACCTAACCCCCTGTGTTCCTCCCCACTGGGCAATTCTAGCTGGTGTGTAGTAGAGTTTGTATAGCGTCTTGTAGTGTTGTGCCTGCAGTGCCGCTGAACACAGGGTTTCCCGTCCTAATCTTAGTGACCTTAAGAATACGCCCTCTGTTACTCCTATTGCTTCCCTCCATTTAGTCTCATATTTTTCAAGGTCATCCCCTCGATGTTCTATTAGTTCAGCATACAGCCTTTTGATTGAGCAAGATTGGCCCCCCTCAACCATCTGTATTATCGGATTTGCTTTAAAACCCATCGGTCCACCTCGTTTATTACCTAGAAAGCTTCTTAGTTGTAAATATTTAAAAAAGGTCCTATTGCTAACACCAAATTCCTGCTGGATTTCTGTGAATTGCCTTACCCCTGCCTCCCCTATTAGATCTCCCAAGTTCTTAATTCCCAAACGAACCCATTCCTTAAATATAGCATCCGCAAATATTTCTGTGGGCAGCATTGGATCCTCCATTAATCTAGTGTGTGCATGAAGTCTTCCCAAGCCAAAACTTTTCTTGAATGCTTTCCATATTTTACCAGCAGCTTCTAGCGTCTTGAACCTGGTCCGCTTAAAATAGCTTGGCTCCGAGTATCTAAGGAAAGCATTGTTTGTCTCCCCGCCAAGTATTATCCCGTACACCTCTGTTGATCCCGTAGGAATCTCAATTTCCCCCTCGGCACCACCCAATAAACCCGTCATCTGCTGTAATGCTGCCGCCCAGTAATACATTTTGAAATCTGGCAACGCCCATCCCCCCCTGTCTCGTGGTAATGACATGTACTTCAATGCTCTTCTCGTCTTCCCCTGGGACCAAACAAATCGATTTACCATATTCTCCAACTTATTGAACCAACTCATACTAAAAAACAGCAGAATTGTTCTAAATAAATACAGAAATTTCGGCAACAAGTTCATTTTTACGTAATTTACTCTACCTACTATGGACATATGTAAATTATTTACCCTATCCAGATCTTTCTTTGCTTTTGTAATAATGGGATTAATGTTAATTTCCACCAATTTTTCCAGTTCAGCCGTGATCGTAACACCTAAATACATCCCCTCCTCAACCACCCTTGCATCTGTACATATTGTGTAGACATTCTTTATAATTTGTGACTTGCTTTTGTTCAGAGCGTACCCTGCTATTCTTCCGAACCGATCTGCCTCTAATTCTATTTCCCTTATTGCATCTATTGGGCTAGGTGTAATGACCGCAATGTCATCTGCATATGCTAGGACCTTAATATCTCCCCTGCTAGTGTTTATTGGAATAATTCGATCGTTCTGCTCTAACCTCAATATCAAGGGGTCGATGTACATAGCAAATAATAGGGGCGAGCAAGGGCATCCTTGCCTAGTGCCCCTTGTAATATCCAGGGGTCTAGTGCGGCCAGAGTTCACCCTACCACAGGCAGTAGGGTTCGTATAGAGTGATTGAATGACTTTGACAAAAACCTCACCTACCCCTCCCCTTCTTAAAACCGCCCACAAATACTCCCATGCCACCCTGTCAAAAGCTTTTTCTGCGTCCAATAACATGGCCGCTATAGGTTTCCCTTCTACTTCCTGAACATCAAAAAGTGTTATCATTTTCCTGATATGAAGTGTAGTGCCCCTTTGTGGTATAAAGCCATGTTGATTAGTGCTGACTAATTGGGTTATTATCTTAGCGAATCTATCTGCCTGTATTTTCGAGAATATTTTAGTGTCTGCGTTAATTAATGTTATGGGGCGGTACGACCCTGGTTCTGTTGCATCCTTTCCTTTTTTCAATATTATTACGATGTCCGCCCCGGCCCAACTTACCGGTATTGCCTGGCCATGTTGCACCCCCCTAAATGTTCTTGCTAAATCTTTAAATATTGAGTGCAGAAATACCTTATAAAACTCTCCTGGTATCAAGTCTGGACCTGCTGCTTTCCCCTTTGGCAAACCCAATATAGCCTCCTTAATCTCCTCATCTCTCAGGTCAGCATCAAGAAACTCTCTATCCTCCCTGTTTAAAACCTTGCCCGGAATATTCTGTAGGTAGTCCGATATTTCCCCCCTGCCCCGTACTTGTTCTTCCTTGTATAGCTTGCTGTAAAACTCCCTAAATACCTCTGCTATACCCTTCTCATCCGTGATTAAACGCCCAGTGTTGTCTTTTATTTCTTTAATCTCTCCCTTAGCCACCCTTTGTCTTGTACGTGCTGCTAAGGTATGTCCTATCTTTTCGCTAAATTCGTAACACCTTTCTCTCTGTGTATCATATAATCTAGCAGCCTTAATTGCCACCCCTTCTACAGCCTCTGCTCTTGCTATCGTTACTTCCAAAACCCGCTCATTGTATTCGCACTGATCTAATGTGGCTTGTTCCAATCTTGCTTCCGCTATTCTCAGGGCATTATTTACCCGTTCACCCTCTATTTTTTCCTTCCTTCGTTTGGCGATAGAGTAGCTCAAAGTTTCGCCTCTTACCCCTGCCTTAAATGTGTCCCAGTCATTCCCAATGGTGGTGCTCCCCCTATTAATGTCCCAAAAATCCCTAATCCACAAGTGCATATGTGTAATATAGTCATCATCTTTCAATAATCCCCTTTCAAATGTCCATGATCCTGTCACTCTCTTGAACCCGCTTCCTTCTATAGTTAACTTTAGGGGATTATGATCTGACAATATCCTTGGCATCCTATCTATCGCTGAAGTACCTAATAGTGTCCTAGATACAAAAAAATAATCTAATCTAACGCATTTCCGATGCGGAGCAGAAAAAAAATGTATAGCCAGGATCAGAAGGTTTCTTGGCCCCCCATACATCCGTCAATGCGTTATTTCTGGCTAGATTCTGAATTGCCCTACATACCCTCTTTTTCCTCCCCTGGTACTGTCCCATAGAATCTAGTCCCAATCCCCTAGCCCCATCAATATTAAAATCTCCTGCCAAGATAGCTCTTGGTGCCCACGCGGGTAGTTCGATGTCTAGAAATTCAAACAGCTCTGGATCATCATCTGTCGACCCATAGATAGAGCCTATAGTGACCCATTCTTCCCCTATGAAGCACTCGATCAAGGCGCATCTCCCCCACTGGTCCTCGAATTTCTTCCTCGTTCTTATATTTGAGTGTTTTGTCAGGATAGCAACCCCTCTAATTCTGGCCCCCTGTTTGGAGTTAGCTAGTAACCTAAATCCCATTTGCTCCAACAAAAATGACCTATTCCCTTCGACATGTGTTTCCTGTAAGCAAAAAAAATCCGCCCCGGTGTTTTTCAGTAATAAAGATACCCGCTGCCTTTTTGTTCTGTCGTTCAGCCCGCATACATTCATCGTCACGATTTTAATGTTTGTGCTCATAGGAAAATTTTCAGATCTTCCAGCATTCTGAACTGTCCATCTCTTAGCCCTACTCCTATACCCCAGTGACCTACGCAGCTCTTATTTTTGTTACTTGTCCTTGTTTTCATCAATTTCTTTGTTTTCCCCCACTGTGAATTGAAATCTTGTTTCCCTTCTTTGCCCACAACCTGCCCGTACCCCCCTGTCTCTCTCTTTCTGGTGCTTCCCCCCCTATCCCTCCCCCCGACCCCCCTTTCCACAGGCAACTAGGTCAATCCTGACCTACGTATGACTGGTTCCCAACCCCCTTGAGTGATGCTGTACCCTCCCCTCTCCCTACATTTATGCTCCTTTATTAGCCACGAATACAAAAGAAAATAGTATAGCTTTTAAATATGTCCACACAAGCCCCTTCTAAGTGTTCCTTCCCCCCTACATTGTGTCTCCCCAGAGCCATTCCCTCTGTGTATATACAGAATACTATGGTCCATCACCGCATTGTGTCCTTTCCAATCTAGTCAGTTAGTATCTCTTCCTTTGTTATCTAATTCTGTTTTCTTCTATTTTCTATTTTCTCTTTTTTTCCCTTAGTTCAGTCAAAAAGCTCTGTGCTTTAATTTCCGAAAAAAACATTCTAGTACGCCCCTCTAGTATTACTTTCAGCCTTGCAGGGAACAGGAGGTAGGCCTCACATCCAACTTTTTGAAACGGATCTATCATTTGTCGTAATCTCCATCTCCTCTCCACCGTAGCGTGACAAAAGTCCGGTCGAGCGAAGAAGGAATTTCCTTTAAAGGCCCGGTGATCTTGTGGCCTAGCCTTGTCCATAATCTCCTGTCTGGCCAGAAAGTTCCCAATGTATATGAGCATAGCTCTTGGTCTCTCATTCTGAGGAGCGCCATATGATTTCTTCATTGTCAGAGGAAATCTGTGGGCCCGTTGTACCTCAACGTCCCAATTCCAGGCTGTGATCTCCGGAAATGATTCTTTTAACAAGGTGACCACAAAGGCCCTAGGGTTCTGTTCCTCGACCCCCTCTGGAATCCCCAGTAACCTAATATTATTCCTCCTCTGCCTGTTTTCCGCATCTTCTGCCTTCCATTGTAAATCCTCGTTAAATTTTTCCTGCGCCGACTTGAACTCCTTCCACTGAGAGACTTCGTCCTCCAATTGGCCTGTTCTTTCCTCCACTTCTGCCATACGGCCAGCCATCTCCGCATACATCTTGTTCACTTTGCTCAGTGACCTCTCAATTTTCTTGCTTGCTCTCTTCGCCCTCTCGGCTTCAGCTCTACCTTCTCCCTGCATTTGCCTAAGAGTATTGTAAAGCATCTCTATTGTAGGGCCCTGTCCTTGTGTCTGCGGGCCTGAAGAGCCATTATTATGCTGGGACCTACTCCCTCCTTCGTCGTTGTACAGCTTAGAGGTTGCGGAGTAATCCCAGACCAGTTTACTAGGCCTCTCCCTATGTCAAGGGCTAGACCTTCTTTGCTGTTTCCTAGTGGTTTGTTGTTTCTTTCTTACAACCGTTTGCCTCTGAGTACTGTCATCCAGGGAAGATTGGGTCAGGCCCGTCTCGGACTCAGGGTCCGACTCAGTGTCCAGTTCCGAAGTAGATACTTCCGTTTCTTCAGGGCTCGCATCCGAATCATCTGTTTGGGTCTCAGGGGGTATTCCCTTGTTTTTGTGTACGCCCGAGGTCTCATCTGTTTCGTCGGTCTCATCATTCACTGAGTAAAAAATTTCTTCCCCTGGGGTCCCTAGTAGCGGGCCTGGCAATAGACCTGCTGCTCCTGCTAGAACTGGAGCATTGAGCGCCCCTGAAAGCGCAGACGCATCTCTTGAATGTTCCTTACTTTTGTTCAAGTTTGAGCCTCTTGCAATGGCATTGGCGTTGGCACTTTTCCCCATAGTCTTATCAGCACTATTGTCTACCCCGCCCCTCTTATCCACTGCTGGTATGCCTTGAGGTCCTGGACATAAAGGGTCGACCAGTGTGAGTGCTTCTGTCACGCTCTGACTGGCGGTGTTTTCCGAGACACTATTACCCTCATTGTGGGGCGGACGGTTAGTAGTAGCCTTGTCTACTGGTGCCCCTGCCCCTGCTCCTATCACACTCACTTCGGGGCAGATCGCAGGGCAGCCATTACTCTGGTTGCTGCTGCTGCTCTGGTTGATAGCTCCACTAACGTTGCTGTTACCATTCTCCTTGGCACTGTCCTTTTTTTCCCCCCCCTCAAATGCTCCAGATGTATCGCCTGCTTTGTTTCCCTCGGGTGTTGCCATGTTTTCTAGTACTAATGATGTAGGTCTTCCCCCCCCCAGTTCTGCACTTACTGCATTTCCGCTTGCTGCACCTACATTGTCCTCAGCACTGTCTTTTATTTCCCCCTCCATTGCTCCCGATGTATCGCCTGAGTTATTCCCCTCGAGTGCTGCCATGTTCTCCATGTTCTCCAGTCCTGCTTCACCGCTTACTGCACATACCTCCAATACGGCGCTGGTCACAGTTAACAGCTCTCCCGGGCCCAGCTCTGTAACTCCTGCCGGCCTTCGTTCCTCTGTACGAGTCTCGTCTTCCACCGGTGCTCCCACTCCTTCGACTTGTTCTGAGTCTGCCACTGCTTTCACTGCGTCTCCTGAAACTGGAGCTGAAGCTGGTTCTCGTGGCGGCGGCGTCATGGTGTCCTCAGCATCAGCCTGTACTCGCCCTCTGCTACGATCCATCGAAGCCTCTCTGCTGTTATTCCCCCCACCGAAGGATTCCGCCAAGGTAGGCTGTCTTAGCCCCCCTCTGCTGACTCTGGGGGTGATTTCTTTCGCTGCCATCTCCGCTCTTAATGCTTTCTTTTCCGCTCGTCCAATGCTTGCTGCCGCTGCCATTGCCCGGCGCTCAGCCTTCTGCTCTGCTTTAAGTCCGGCCACGCGCTCCTTCTCCTTTCGCCTCAGCTCTCTCTTTTTTGCAGCTGAATCCATGTCTGCTTCCAAGTCCGGTTTCTTGGACCTGGCAACCTGATTCCTCGTTGCAATCTGTGAGGGCATCCTTTCCAGATTGCTCTGCTCTCCTGCTCCGTATATCGGTCTTTTTATATTTTTCGCCGCCTCTTCAAGCCCCAGGAGTAAAGCTATGCCCTTTACCAGCCGGGTCACTAACTCTACGCGATGAAGAATCTTTTGCTTCAGCATTAACACTTTTAGTGTAATGCCTCCGTGTTTCCTCTCCTTTAGCTGCATGGACGTATGTAACTACGTCTTTTCTGCTCGCATCTATTTTCTTAAACTGGAGATAGGAGAGAGGAGAGATATCAGCCTCTCACTCAGCGGATCGGTCCGCGGCCATCTTGCCTCCCATTTCTGTGTGTTTTTGAGTCCAATTGATTTGTTTAAAATCAGGTTTAATTAGTTCGTAGAGAGGTTTAACCCTCTCCGGGTAATTTAGAATGTAAGTTCTTCCGAAATTCAGAAAACCTAGTATGGATTGTAAATTCTTCAGCCTTTTTGGAGCTTGGAGTACAGCGCACTTCTCTAAGAAGTTGTCCGCTAGGCTTTTTCCTTCACTTGATAATTCGTACCCTAAAAATAGTACTGTCAGATGGGCAATTCGAGACTTTTTAAAGTTGAATTTGTAACCCTCTGCTGCGAACCCAAGTATAATGGTGTTCACTCTTTTCAAGTGAGTATCCAAGTCGTCATCTGTGAGATAGATATCATCTACGTAAGATAATGCCTCATCATCATATATTTGTAGTAACTCTGTTACCCTAGCTGAGAATAGTCCTGGGCTGTTCTTGAACCCCTGTGGGAGTCGACAGAATTTTTCTGCGACCCAAATGCTGAGAAAGCGGTCAAATATCTGCTTTCTGGTGCAATGTTTTGACAAAAGAAACCATTAGATATGTCTAATGTTGTTTTATATTTTTTCCTAACTATGTTATTCATTAGGGCTGCACTATGCGAGTTTTGTACTGCAAATGTTTTACAACATGTATTAAGATGTCTGTAGTCCAAAACTAGACGATATGAATTGTCTGGCTTGGAGACAGGAAACAAAGGATTGTTCATTTGAGAGGTGCATGTTTCAATCACCCCCTGGTATTCAAGTTGATCTAAGATCTCCCTGACCTGTTTTTTAGCTTCTTGCTTAATGGGATACTGCCGTTGGGCAGTTGGTTCACTTTTTAATTGGATTTTGTGAGGAGGAGAGTCCTCATCCCATCCTACATGATTTTTATATAATGCCGGTGCCTGGGCTACTGCCCATTTCCTTGCATATGTATATTTTTTGTGAATCGGAATTTGATTCGAGAAGACAGGCATAATCACTTCTTCGCCACGAGGGCACTCCCTGACAAACTCTGGGGGCCAATCTGTTTCAGCTAACAGAATATCATAGCCTTTTGAGAGTTTATCCCAAAATAGACCCTTTATTTTCCTATTCTTATCACCCTCTATACGCAATGTTATTTCGTATATCTTATGGGGCTCGCTAAGTCTGGTGTCGGCAGTTTCAACCTGAATGTATTCATTCGTGTCCACTGTTTCCAGATGACTCATCAGGATCTTGCGGGCTATACTGATTTCTGCTGCACTGTCCAACATTGTCAATGCCCACTCCCCGTTTTTCAACTGTGTCCTCAGTATTCTCGGCATGGTTGATTACTCTAATACTAGCTACCTTCTTTTTTGGAAATTGAGATTTTTTACTCTGAGCAGGTTCCTTGTCTTTGGACTTGGTGTGCTCTCCTGGGTCTGACCGTCCTCTTCTTTCCGATTTCTGCGAAAAAGATCGAGAGGGACGTGTATCAATACTTTGATATCTATCAGGTTTTTTCAGATTATCCCTATTTCTAAGGTTATATCTTTTCTCAGAGGGCTCCCTCAGGGGAGACTGGTGTTCTCGAGTCGGAGTTCTTTCCCTCCGTCGAGGAGACCTTCCTCTGGACTGGAAAACTTTTTCCTTGGGAGTGGATTGTTTATTTCCATCCCAGCTCTTTTTTATTTTTAATAAATAATTTTACTAACTCTCTATAAGCCTTTGTTAATTCTCTTATGTTAACTAGGAGGTCTTCCCTTGACATTTTTGCAATGTCCGGATGTGGTGTGTAGCTGGCTAGAACCGGCCACGTTGCTCCTGGTCTACCTAGTGGACCGAGCCTGGTAATATGATCATTGTGTTTTAGGGCGCCATTAAACCAGAGCAGGTGCTCTTGGAATTTTAGTGGGATTTCAGTCTCCTCGAAAGGAGCGTACTCTTCCGGAGGTTTCTCTATTTTGTAATAGTGAAACTCTTTTGTTCTAGCGTTTGCCGCTGGAAAGTTTATCCATGAATAGAATACCTCTGTCTGCCGATATTCGTGTGCCTCTATCACGAAAATTACTGTACCACCTTGTGGTGTCAGTCCGTTTTCTATAAGTTTTAAAGTTATAGATTTTCTTAAGTGTACCGGGATGATAATTGCATCCGGGTCTGTGTCTTCGGGACCCTGCTGAGTCGCATCTGCTGCGCCCCAGTAGTTCCGTTTTCTAAGTCTGACATTTTATAAATGCAGGTTTTGCAGAGTAGGTCTCCAAGGAGACAAAGATTAGGTGCACAATATTTTGGAACACTGCATCCTTCAACGTTGAATAAACCAGAGCTTTACATAGGAATCTCTTCCTACTGAGGTCGGGTGGATTTTAACCTTTCACCCACTCCAGACGTCTATTGGAGTATTTACGGGAGAAAGGGGTCTGAGTGAAATATGCACGACTGAGTTACTCTAACGTCTTGCGTTAGTTTATCGCCTTACCAAACGTTGGGCGCCATGTAGCGTAGTTCCTATTTTCCCAATAGGCCCTGCACATTGGAATAACATAAACAGTAGTATCGACGTAGAAGTGCGGATCTTCCAGACCTCTACTGACTATGCTAAACTTAATTGGGTTTGTTACCAACTAGCTCAGAGGTCACTGGAAACTTTCTTGACTGAAATAGGAAGTGGTCAGCTTCCCTGGCACAGACAAGAAGGGATTCAGTTTTCCAACAACCGTGCAACATGACAACTTTGCTCCTCAGATCAAGAGTCGATCTCTAGGGTCGTGTGAAACAATAGAAAGTTATTTTACCCAGTCAGGTTGGTGCAGTTTACTTTCACAATATGTAGAGAATAGAGAGACGGGCGTTTGTCAATAAAAGGTTAACATTTGTTGAACAGTCTTTCTTCTCGTACAAGAGAAATGAATTGGCACAATTGCAAGACTTGTTATTATAAATAGTACGTACAGTAAGATAAGTATTGCGAAATAATACTGTAAAAGCATTGATATGGTTTCTTAGCCATACAATGGTTTAAAAGTAATAAAACATATATACATTCATATATACATTAGGCTAAAAATACTCAACTGGTGCTTCTAACTACGCCTACCCCAGTGTACCTGACCTAAGCCTAATACCTGGGAGGGGAGTAAGTAAGTAGCTTTAAGTTAAGTTGGTTTTGCCAAGGTTTGCTTCAAGAATTCTCTCTCAAGGGTTTAGTCAACACCATACCTCTGGAATAGAATGGTGGAGGTCTGGTATCTCCCTCAGGGCTTGATATCCCAGTCACCCGCAAGGGTAGACCAGAAACGCTGGAGCTGGATTTCTCGGCAGGAGAAAGGCAGCGTCTCTTCTTCAACGCGTCGAGGAGGAGAAGGAGGGGGGACAGCGTCCGCGGGCAGCTTGCATCTGCTGGGCTCTTGCAGGGGGACAGCTGTTCAGCTCCTAAGTTCACCACACCATCGTTCGCTAGTTAGTAGCGATAGCAGTAGCGATAGCAGCTATGATATCTTCAGCATAACAGCAGCTTCAGGCGACGTGCAACAGGGGGCTTCCTTAAGGCCACGTTGATAGTATTTATACCTGAAAGGTGCCTTGTTTGACGTAAGTTTGCTGGACATAAGACGTCAATAAGATGTCACTAGGAAGTGATCATCTATCAGTGCTCATTAGAGTTCTGTTACTAATCAAAACACAGCAAGCGGGGATTTCCAGGTTTGCTGAGTTTTTATCTTGTTGAAGAACTCAGAGTGTTAATCTAGGAATCTAAGATAGTGACTTCTGCTCTGTCATTGCACTAATTGGTTGTAAAGGAAGTGGCAGAGAAAGCTATTCTGGAATGTGGCTATGTTCGTGTGAGGCCAGAGATGAGTTACTGAATATTGCACTCGAACGGTTATGCCAATATAGGGAATACATGGATTTATAGCCGAATAGGGGCATAAGGTCACAGTATCGATCAGGATCCTAGATAAGCAAGCAACAGCTCACTCCCTATAACTCAGCCATACTCCCACACTCACCTTCTGTCAGACTTTCTCCTTTACTTTCCTTCCTCTCTCTTCCCTTCATTCACTCCTTCACTTTTTTCCCTTCCCTTTCTTTGCTTACACACTTCACTAACTCCTTGTCTTACTCCCTCTGTCCTCTTAGTTCTGCACTCCCCTTCCTTCATTCTCTCTCTGTTAGCCTCATTCTTTCCATCCCCTTAGTCTCTCACTCCTCTTCTGTCACACTCACTCCGTATAACTCAGCTATACTCCCACAATCACCTTCTTTCAGACATTCTCCTTTACTTTACTTTACTTTCAGTCCCTTCCCGTCTTTCGCTCCTTCACTCTTTTTCCTTTTCCTTACTTTCCTTACTCCACTTCACTAACTCTTACTCTTACTCCCTCTGTCCTCCTAGTTCTACACTCCCTTTCCCTCAATCTCTTCCTGTTAGCCTCATTCTCTCCGTCTTCTTAGTCTCTCATTCCTCTTCTGTCATGCTCACTCCCTATAACTCAGCCATATTCCCTTACTCACCTTCTTTCAGACTTTCTCCTTTACTTTTCTTTCTCTCTCTTCCCTTCTTTTGCTCCTTCACTATTTTCCCTTCCTTTATTCTCCTTACTTCACTTTACTAACTCCTTTTCTTACTCCCTGTGTCCTCTTAGTTCTACACTCCCCTTCCCTCATTCTCTCTCTGTTAGCCTCATTCTTTCCGTCCCCTTAGTCTCTCACTCCTCTTCTGTCACACTCACTCCGTATAACTCAGCCATACTCCCACACTCACCTTCTTTCAGACCTTCTCCTTTACTTTCCTTTCTGTCACTTCCGTTCTTTCGCTCCTTTACTCTTTTCCCTTCCCTTACTTTCCTTACTCCACTTCACTAACTACTATTCTTACTCCCTTTTTCCTCTTAGTTCTACACTCCCCTTCCCTCATTCTCTCTCTGTTAGCCTCATTCTCTCCATCTTCTTAGTCTCTCACTCCTCTTATGTCATGCTCCCTCCCTATAACTCAGCCACACTCCCATACTCACCTTCTTTCAGACCTTCTCCTTTACTTTACTTTACTTACTGTCCCTTCCCTTCTTTCGCTCCTTCACTCTTCTCCCTTCCCTTACTTTCCTTACTCCACTTCACTAACTCCTTCTCTTACTCCCTCTGTCCTCTTAGTTCTACACTCCCCTTCCCTCATTCTCTCTGTTAGCCTCATTATCTCCGTCCTCTTAGTCTCGCACTCCTCTTCTATCACGCTCACTCCCTATAACTCAGCCATACTCCCACACTCACCTTCTTTCAGACCTTCTCCTTTACTTCCCTTCCTCTCTCTTCCCTTCTCTCACTCCTTCACTCTTTTCCCGTCTCTTACTGTCCTTACTCCACTATATGAACTCTTTCTCTTGCTCCCTCTGTCCTATTAGTTCTACACTCCCTTTCCCTCATTCTCTCTCTGTTAGCCTCATTCTCTCCGACCCCTTAGTCTGTCACTCCTCTTCTGTCACGCTCACACCCTATAACTCAGCCATACTCCCACACTCATCTTCTTTCAGATTTTCTCCTTTACTTTCCTTCCTCTCTCTTCCCTTCTTTTGCTCCTTCACTCTTTTCCCTTTCTTTATTCTCCTTACTTCACTTTACTAACTCCTTTTCCTACTCCCTGTGTCCCCTTAGTTCTACACTCCCCTTCCCTCATTCTCTCTCTGTTAGCCTCATTCTTTCCGTACCCTTAGTCTCTCACTCCTCTTCTGTCACACTCACTCCTTATAACTCAGCCATACTCCCACACTCACCTTCTTTCAGACCTTCTCCTTTACTTTACTTTCAGTCCCTTCCCGTCTTTCGCTCCTTCACTCTTTTTCCTTTTCCTTACTTTCCTTACTCCACTTCACTAACTCTTTTTCTTACTCCCTCCGTCCTCTTAGTTCTACACTCCCCTTCCCTCATTCTCTCTCTGTTAGCTTCATTCTCTCCGTCCTCTTAGTCTCTCACTCCTCTTCTGTCATGCTCACTCCCTATAACTCAGCCATATTCCCACACTCACCTTCTTTCAGACTTTCTCCTTTACTTTCCTTCCTCTCTCTTCCCTTCCTTCCCTCCTTCAGTCTTTTCCCTTCCCTTTCTTTCCTTACTCCACTTCACTAACTCCTTGTATTACTCCCTCTGTCCTCTTAGTTCTGCACTCCCCTTCCTTCATTATCTCTCTGTTAGCCTCATTCTTTCTGTCCCCTTACTCTCTCACTCCTCTTTTGTCATACCCACACCCTATAACTCAGCCATGCTCCCACATTCACCTTCTTCCAGACCTTCTCCTTTACTTTCCTTTCTCTCTCTTCCCTTCTTTTGCTCCTTCACTCTTTTCCCTTCCCTTACTTTCCTTACTCCACTTCACTAACTTCTTGTCATACTCCCTCTGTCCTCTTAGTTCTGTACTCCCCTTCATTCATTCTCTCTCTGTTAGCCTCATTCTTTCCATCCCCATAGTCTCTCACTATTCTTCTGTCACGCTCACTCCCTATAACTCAGCCATACTCCCACACTCACCTTCTTTCAGACTTTCTCCCTTACTTTCCTTGCTCTCTTTTCCCTTCCTTCGCTCCTTCACTCTTTTCCCTTCCCTTACTTTCCTTACTCCACTTCACTAACTCCTTGTCTTATTCCCTCTGTCCTCTTAGTTCTGCACTCCCCTTCCTTCATTCTCTCTCTGTTAGCCTCATTCTTTCCCTCCCCTTAGTCTCTCACTCCTCTAATGTCAGTCTCACACCCTATAACTCAGCCATACTCCCACACTCACCTTCTTTCAGACTTTCTCCTTTACTTTTCTGTCTAGCTCTTCCCTTCTTTTGCTCCTTCACTCTTTTCCCTTCCTTTATTCTCCTTACTTCACTTTACTAACTCCTTTTCTTACTCCCTGTGTCCTCTTAGTTCTACACTCCCCTTCCCTCATTCTCTCTCTGTTAGCCTCATTCTCTCCGTCCTCTTAGTCTCTCACTCCTATTCTTTCACACTCACTCCGTATAACTCAGCCATACTCCCACACTCACCTTCTTTCAGACCTTCTCCTTTACTTTACTTTCTGTCCCTTCCCTTCTTTCGCTCCTTCACTCTTTTTCCTTCCCTTACTTTCCTTACTCCACTTCACTAACTTCTTGTCATACTCCCTCTGTCCTCTTAGTTCTGTACTCCCCTTCCTTCATTCTCTCTCTGTTAGCCTCATTCTTTCCATCCCCATAGTCTCTCACTATTCTTCTGTCACGCTCACTCCCTATAACTCAGCCATACTCCCACACTCACCTTCTTTCAGACTGTCTCCTTTACTTTCCTTCCTCGATCTTCCCTTCTATTGCTCCTTCACTCCTTTCCCTTCCCTTACTTTCCTTAGTCCACTTCACAAACTCCTTGTCATTCTCCCTCTGTCCTCTTAGTTCTGTACTCCTCTTCCTTCATTTTCTCTCTGTTAGCCTCATTCTTTCCGTCCCCTTAGTCTCTCACTCCTCTTCTGTCACGCTCACACCCTATAACTCAGCCATACTCCCACACTCACCTTCTTTCAGACTTTTTCCTTTACTTTTCTTTCTCTATCTTCCCTTCTTTTGCTCCTTCACTCCTTTCCCTTCTTTTATTCTCCTTACTTCACTTAACTAACTCCTTTTCTTACTCCCTGTGTCTTCTTAGTTCTACACTCCCCTTCCCTCATTCTCTCTCTGTTAGCCTCATTCTCTCCGTCCTCTTAGTCTCTCACTCCTCTTCTGTCACGCTAACTCCTTATAACTCAGCCATACTCCCACACTCACCTTCTTTCAAACTTTCTCCTTTACTTTCCTTCCTCTCTCTTCCCTTCCTTCACTCCTTCACTCTTTTCCCTTGCCTTCTCTTACTTTCCTTACTCCACTTCACTAACTCCTTCTCTTACTCCCTCTGTCCTCTTAGTTCTACACTCCCCTTACCTCATTCTCTCTCTGTTAGCCTCATTCTCTCCGTCCTCTTAGTCCCTCACTCCTTTTCTGTCACGCTCACTCCCTATAACTCAGCCATACTCCCACACTCACCTTCTTTCATACTTTCTCCTTTACTTTCCTTCCTCTCTCTTCCCTTCCTTCACTCCTTCACTCTTTTCCCTTCCCTTACTTTCCTTACTCCACTTCACTTACTCCTTGTATTACTCCCTCAGTCCTCTTAGTTCTACACCCCCCTTTCTTCATTCTCTTTCTGTTAGCCTCATTCTCTCCGTCCTCTTAGTCTCTCACTCCTCTTCTGTCACGCTCACTCCCTATAACTCAGCCATACTCCCACACTCACCTTCTTTCAGACTTTCTCCTTTACTTTCCTTCCTCTCTCTTCCCTTCTTTTGCTCCTTTACTCTTTTCCCTTCCCTTACTTTCCTTACTCCACTTCACTTACTCCTTGTATTACTCCCTCTGTCCTCTTAGTTCTGTACTCCCCTTCCTTCATTCTCTCTCTGTTAGCCTCATTATTTCCGACCCCATAGTCTCTCACTCCTCTTCTGTCACGCTCACACCCTATTACCCAGCCATACTCCCACACTCACCTTCTTTCAGACCTTCTCCTTTACTTTCCTTCCTCTCTCTTCTCTTCTTTCACTCCTTCAATCTTTTCCCTTCTCTTACTGTCCTTACTCCACTATACTAGCTCTTTCTCTTACTCCCTCTGTCCTCTTAGTTCTACACTCCCCTTCCTTCATTCTCTCTCTGTTAGCCTAATTCTTTCCGTCCCCTTAGTCTCTCACTCCTCTTCTGTCACGCTCACACCCTATAACTCAGCCACACTCCCACACTCCCCTTCTTTCAGACCTTCTCCTTTACTTTCCTTCCTCTCTCTTCCTTTCGTTCACTCCTTCACTCTTTTCCCTTCCTTACTTTCCTTATTCCACTATACTAACTCTTTCTCTTACTCCCTCTGTCCTCCTAGTTCTACACTCCCTTTCCCTTATTCTCTCTCTGTTAGCCTCATTCTCTCCGACCCCTTAATCTGTCACTTCTCTTCTGTCACGCTCACACCCTATAACTCAGCCATACTCCCACACTCACCTTCTTTCAGACTTTCTCCTTTACTTTTCTTTCTCTCACTTCCCTTCTTTTGCTCCTTCACTCTTATTCCTTCCTTTATTCTCCTTACTTCACTTTACTAACTCCTTTTCTTAGTCCCTTGTCCTCTTAGTTTACACTCCCCTTCCCTCATTCTCTCTCTGTTAGCCTCATTCTTTCCGTCCTCTTAGTCTCTCACTCCTCTTCTGTCACGCTCACTCCCTATAACTCAGCCATACTCCCACACTCACCTTCTTTCAGACTTTCTCCTTTACTTTCCTTCCTCTCTCTTCCCTTCCTTCACTCCTTCACTCTTTTCCCTTCCCTTACTTTCCTTACTCCACTTCACTAACTCCTTATCTTACTCCCTCTGTCCTCTTAGGTCTACACTCCCCTCCCTTCATTCTCTTTCTGTTAGCCTCATTCTCTCCGTCCTCTTACTCTCTCACTCCTCTTCTGTCACGCTCACTCCCTATAACTCAGCCATACTCCCACACTCACCTTCTTTCAGACTGTCTCCTTTACTTTCCTTCCTCGATCTTCCCTTCTATTGCTCCTTCACTCCTTTCCCTTCCCTTACTTTTCTTAGTCCACTTCACAAACTCCTTGTCATTCTCCCTCTGTCCTCTTAGTTCTGTACTCCTCTTCCTTCATTTTCTCTCTGTTAGCCTCATTCTTTCCGTCCCCTTAGTCTCTCACTCCTCTTCTGTCACGCTCACACCCTATAACTCTGCCATACTCCCACACTCACCTTCTTTCAGACTTTTTCCTTTACTTTTCTTTCTCTATCTTCCCTTCTTTTGCTCCTTCACTCCTTTCCCTTCTTTTATTCTCCTTACTTCACTTAACTAACTCCTTTTCTTACTCCCTGTGTCTTCTTAGTTCTACACTCCCCTTCCCTCATTCTCTCTCTGTTAGCCTCATTCTCTCCGTCCTCTTAGTCTCTCACTCCTCTTCTGTCACGCTAACTCCTTATAACTCAGCCATACTCCCACACTCACCTTCTTTCAAACTTTCTCCTTTACTTTCCTTCCTCTCTCTTCCCTTCCTTCACTCCTTCACTCTTTTCCCTTGCCTTCTCTTACTTTCCTTACTCCACTTCACTAACTCCTTCTCTTACTCCCTCTGTCCTCTTAGTTCTACACTCCCCTTACCTCATTCTCTCTCTGTTAGCCTCATTCTCTCCGTCCTCTTAGTCCCTCACTCCTTTTCTGTCACGCTCACTCCCTATAACTCAGCCATACTCCCACACTCACCTTCTTTCATACTTTCTCCTTTACTTTCCTTCCTCTCTCTTCCCTTCCTTCACTCCTTCACTCTTTTCCCTTCCCTTACTTTCCTTACTCCACTTCACTTACTCCTTGTATTACTCCCTTTGTCCTCTTAGTTCTACACTCCCCTTCCCTCATTCTCTCTCTGTTAGCCTCATTCTTTCCGTCCCCTTAGTCTCTCACTCCTCTTCTGTCACACTCACTCCATATAACTCAGCCATACTCCCACACTCACCTTCTTTCAGACCTTCTCCTTTACTTTCCTTTCTGTCACTTCCGTTCTTTCGCTCCTTCTCTCTTTTCCCTTCCTTTACTTTCCTTACTCCACTTCACTAACTACTTCTCTTACTCCCTTTTTCCTCTTAGTTCTACACTCCCCTTCCCTCATTCTCTCTCTGTTAGCCTCATTCTCTCCATCTTCTTAGTCTCCCACTCCTCTTCTGTCATGCTCACTCCCTATAACTCAGCCACACTCCCACACTCACCTTCTTTCGGACCTTCTCCTTTACTTTCCTTTCTGTCACTTCCGTTCTTTCGCTCCTTCACTCTTTTCCCTTCCCTTAAATTCCTTACTCCACTTCACTAACTCCTTCTCTTACTCCCTCTGTCCTCTTAGTTCTACACTCCCCTTCCCTCATTCTCTATGTTAGCCTCATTCTCTCCGTCCTCTTAGTCTCTCACTCCTTTTCTATCATGCTCACTCCCTATAACTCAGCCATACTCACAAACTCACCTTCTTTCAGACTTTCTCCTTTACTTTCCTTCCTCTCTCTTCCCTATCTTCACTCCTTCACTCTTTTCCCTTCCCTCACTTTCCCTACTCCACTTCACTAACTCCTTGTCTTACTGCCTCTGTCCTCTTAGTTCTACACTCCCCTTCCATCATTCTCTTTCTGTTAGCCTCATTCTCTCCATCTTCTTAGTCTCTCACTCCTCTTCTGCCATGCTCACTCCCTATAACTCAGCCATACTCCCACACTCACCTTCTTTCAGACTTTCTCCTTTACTTTCCTTTCCTTACTGTCCCTTCCCTTCTTTCGCTCCTTCACTCTTTTCCCTTCCCTTACTTTCCTTACTTCACTTCACTAACTCCTTCTCTTACTCCCTCTGTCCTCTTAGTTCTACACTCCCCTTCCCTCATTCTCTCTGTTAGCCTCATTCTTTCTGCCCCTTAGTCTCTCACTCCTCTTCTGTCACACTCACACCCTATAACTCAGCCATACTCCCACACTCACCTTCTTTCAGACTTTCTCCTTTACTTTCCTTCCTCTCTCTTCCCTTCTTTTGCTCCTTCACTCTTTTTCCGTTCCCTTACTTTCCTTACTCCACTTCACTAACTCCTTCTCTTACTCCCTCTGTCCTCTTAGTTCTACACTCCCCTTCCCTCATTCTCTCTCTGTTAGCCTCATTCTCTCCGTCCTCTTAGTCCCTCACTCCTTTTCTGTCACGCTCACTCCCTATAACTCAGCCATACTCCCACACTCACCTTCTTTCATACTTTCTCCTTTACTTTCCTTCCTCTCTCTTCCCTTCCTTCACTCCTTCACTCTTTTCCCTTCCCTTACTTTCCTTACTCCACTTCACTTACTCCTTGTATTACTCCCTCTGTCCTCTTAGTTCTACACCCCCCTTCCTTCATTCTCTTTCTGTTAGCCTCATTCTCTCCGTCCTCTTAGTCTCTCACTCCTCTTCTGTCACGCTCACTCCCTATAACTCAGCCATACTCCCACACTCACCTTCTTTCAGACTTTCTCCTTTACTTTCCTTCCTCTCTCTTCCCTTCTTTTGCTCCTTCACTCTTTTCCCTTCCCTTACTTTCCTTACTCCACTTCACTAACTCCTTGTCATACTCCCTCTGTCCTCTTAGTTCTGCACTCCCCTTCCTTCATTCTCTCTCTGTTAGCCTCATTCTTTCCGTCCCCTTAGTCTTTCACTCCTCTTCTGTCACGCTCACACCCTACAACTCAGCCATACTTCCAAACTCACCGTCTGTCAGACTTTCTCCTTCACTTTCCTTCCTCTCTCTTCCCTTCATTCATTCCTTCACTTTTTTCCCTTCCCTTACTTTCCTTACGCCACTTCACTAACTCCTTGTCTTACTCCCTCTGTACTCTTAGTTCTGCACTCCCCTTCCTTCATTCTCTCTCTGTTAGCCTCATTCTTTCCATCCCCTTAGTCTCTCACTCCTCTTCTGTCACACTCACTCCGTATAACTCAGCCATACTCCCACACTCACCTTCTTTCAGACATTCTCCTTTACTTTACTTTCCTTACTGTCCCTTCCCTTCTTTCGCTCCTTCACTCTTTTCCCTTCCCTTACTTTCCTTACTCCACTTCACTAACTCCTTCTCTTACTCCCTCTGTCCTCTTAGTTCTACACTCCCCTTCCCTCATTCTCTTTCAGTTAGCCTCATTCTCTCCGTCCTCTTAGTCCCTCACACCTTTTCTGTCACGGTCACTCCCTATAACTCAGCCATACGCCCACACTCACCTTCTTTCATACTTTCTCCTTTACTTTCCTTCCTCTCTCTTCCCTTCCTTCACTCCTTCACTCTTTTCCTTTCCCTTACTTTCCTTACTCCACTTCACTTACTCCTTGTATTACTCCCTCTGTCCTCTTAGTTCTACACCCCCCTTCCTTCATTCTCTTTCTGTTAGCCTCATTCTCTCCGTCCTCTTAGTCTCTCACTCCTCTTCTGTCACGCTCACTCCCTATAACTCAGCCATACTCCCACACTCACCTTCTTTCAGACTTTCTCCTTTACTTTCCTTCCTCTCTCTTCCCTTCTTTTGCTCCTTTACTCTTTTCCCTTCCCTTACTTTCCTTACTCCACTTCACTTACTCCTTGTATTACTCCCTCTGTCCTCTTAGTTCTGTACTCCCCTTCCTTCATTCTCTCTCTGTTAGCCTCATTATTTCCGTCCCCGTAGTCTCTCACTCCTCTTCTGTCACGCTCACACCCTATTACCCAGCCATACTCCCACACTCACCTTCTTTCAGACCTTCTCCTTTACTTTCCTTCCTCTCTCTTCTCTTCTTTCACTCCTTCACTCTTTTCCCTTCTCTTACTGTCCTTACTCCACTATACTAGCTCTTTCTCTTACTCCCTCTGTCCTCTTAGTTCTACACTCCCCTTCCTTCATTCTCTTTCTGTTAGCCTCATTCTCTCCGTCCCCTTAGTCTCTCACTCCTCTTCTGTCACGCTCACACCCTATAACTCAGCCACACTCCCACACTCCCCTTCTTTCAGACCTTCTCCTTTACTTTCCTTCCTCTCTCTTCCTTTCGTTCACTCCTTCACTCTTTTCCCTTCCTTACTTTCCTTATTCCACTATACTAACTCTTTCTCTTACTCCCTCTGTCCTCCTAGTTCTACACTCCCTTTCCCTTATTCTCTCTCTGTTAGCCTCATTCTCTCCGACCCCTTAATCTGTCACTTCTCTTCTGTCACGCTCACACCCTATAACTCAGCCATACTCCCACACTCACCTTCTTTCAGACTTTCTCCTTTACTTTTCTTTCTCTCACTTCCCTTCTTTTGCTCCTTCACTCTTATTCCTTCCTTTATTCTCCTTACTTCACTTTACTAACTCCTTTTCTTAGTCCCTTGTCCTCTTAGTTTACACTCCCCTTCCCTCATTCTCTCTCTGTTAGCCTCATTCTTTCCGTCCTCTTAGTCTCTCACTCCTCTTCTGTCACGCTCACTCCCTATAACTCAGCCATACTCCCACACTCACCTTCTTTCAGACTTTCTCCTTTACTTTCCTTCCTCTCTCTTCCCTTCCTTCACTCCTTCACTCTTTTCCCTTCCCTTACTTTCCTTACTCCACTTCACTAACTCCTTATCTTACTCCCTCTGTCCTCTTAGGTCTACACTCCCCTCCCTTCATTCTCTTTCTGTTAGCCTCATTCTCTCCGTCCTCTTACTCTCTCACTCCTCTTCTGTCACGCTCACTCCCTATAACTCAGCCATACTCCCACACTCACCTTCTTTCAGACTGTCTCCTTTACTTTCCTTCCTCGATCTTCCCTTCTATTGCTCCTTCACTCCTTTCCCTTCCCTTACTTTTCTTAGTCCACTTCACAAACTCCTTGTCATTCTCCCTCTGTCCTCTTAGTTCTGTACTCCTCTTCCTTCATTTTCTCTCTGTTAGCCTCATTCTTTCCGTCCCCTTAGTCTCTCACTCCTCTTCTGTCACGCTCACACCCTATAACTCTGCCATACTCCCACACTCACCTTCTTTCAGACTTTTTCCTTTACTTTTCTTTCTCTATCTTCCCTTCTTTTGCTCCTTCACTCCTTTCCCTTCTTTTATTCTCCTTACTTCACTTAACTAACTCCTTTTCTTACTCCCTGTGTCTTCTTAGTTCTACACTCCCCTTCCCTCATTCTCTCTCTGTTAGCCTCATTCTCTCCGTCCTCTTAGTCTCTCACTCCTCTTCTGTCACGCTAACTCCTTATAACTCAGCCATACTCCCACACTCACCTTCTTTCAAACTTTCTCCTTTACTTTCCTTCCTCTCTCTTCCCTTCCTTCACTCCTTCACTCTTTTCCCTTGCCTTCTCTTACTTTCCTTACTCCACTTCACTAACTCCTTCTCTTACTCCCTCTGTCCTCTTAGTTCTACACTCCCCTTACCTCATTCTCTCTCTGTTAGCCTCATTCTCTCCGTCCTCTTAGTCCCTCACTCCTTTTCTGTCACGCTCACTCCCTATAACTCAGCCATACTCCCACACTCACCTTCTTTCATACTTTCTCCTTTACTTTCCTTCCTCTCTCTTCCCTTCCTTCACTCCTTCACTCTTTTCCCTTCCCTTACTTTCCTTACTCCACTTCACTTACTCCTTGTATTACTCCCTTTGTCCTCTTAGTTCTACACTCCCCTTCCCTCATTCTCTCTCTGTTAGCCTCATTCTTTCCGTCCCCTTAGTCTCTCACTCCTCTTCTGTCACACTCACTCCATATAACTCAGCCATACTCCCACACTCACTTTCTTTCAGACCTTCTCCTTTACTTTCCTTTCTGTCACTTCCGTTCTTTCGCTCCTTCTCTCTTTTCCCTTCCTTTACTTTCCTTACTCCACTTCACTAACTACTTCTCTTACTCCCTTTTTCCTCTTAGTTCTACACTCCCCTTCCCTCATTCTCTCTCTGTTAGCCTCATTCTCTCCATCTTCTTAGTCTCCCACTCCTCTTCTGTCATGCTCACTCCCTATAACTCAGCCACACTCCCACACTCACCTTCTTTCGGACCTTCTCCTTTACTTTCCTTTCTGTCACTTCCGTTCTTTCGCTCCTTCACTCTTTTCCCTTCCCTTAAATTCCTTACTCCACTTCACTAACTCCTTCTCTTACTCCCTCTGTCCTCTTAGTTCTACACTCCCCTTCCCTCATTCTCTATGTTAGCCTCATTCTCTCCGTCCTCTTAGTCTCTCACTCCTTTTCTATCATGCCCACTCCCTATAACTCAGCCATACTCACAAACTCACCTTCTTTCAGACTTTCTCCTTTACTTTCCTTCCTCTCTCTTCCCTATCTTCACTCCTTCACTCTTTTCCCTTCCCTCACTTTCCTTACTCCACTTCACTAACTCCTTGTCTTACTGCCTCTGTCCTCTTAGTTCTACACTCCCCTTCCATCATTCTCTTTCTGTTAGCCTCATTCTCTCCATCTTCTTAGTCTCTCACTCCTCTTCTGCCATGCTCACTCCCTATAACTCAGCCATACTCCCACACTCACCTTCTTTCAGACTTTCTCCTTTACTTTCCTTTCCTTACTGTCCCTTCCCTTCTTTCGCTCCTTCACTCTTTTCCCTTCCCTTACTTTCCTTACTTCACTTCACTAACTCCTTCTCTTACTCCCTCTGTCCTCTTAGTTCTACACTCCCCTTCCCTCATTCTCTCTGTTAGCCTCATTCTTTCCGCCCCTTAGTCTCTCACTCCTCTTCTGTCACACTCACACCCTATAACTCAGCCATACTCCCACACTCACCTTCTTTCAGACTTTCTCCTTTACTTTCCTTCCTCTCTCTTCCCTTCTTTTGCTCCTTCACTCTTTTTCCGTTCCCTTACTTTCCTTACTCCACTTCACTAACTCCTTCTCTTACTCCCTCTGTCCTCTTAGTTCTACACTCCCCTTCCCTCATTCTCTCTCTGTTAGCCTCATTCTCTCCGTCCTCTTAGTCCCTCACTCCTTTTCTGTCACGCTCACTCCCTATAACTCAGCCATACTCCCACACTCACCTTCTTTCATACTTTCTCCTTTACTTTCCTTCCTCTCTCTTCCCTTCCTTCACTCCTTCACTCTTTTCCCTTCCCTTACTTTCCTTACTCCACTTCACTTACTCCTTGTATTACTCCCTCTGTCCTCTTAGTTCTACACCCCCCTTCCTTCATTCTCTTTCTGTTAGCCTCATTCTCTCCGTCCTCTTAGTCTCTCACTCCTCTTCTGTCACGCTCACTCCCTATAACTCAGCCATACTCCCACACTCACCTTCTTTCAGACTTTCTCCTTTACTTTCCTTCCTCTCTCTTCCCTTCTTTTGCTCCTTCACTCTTTTCCCTTCCCTTACTTTCCTTACTCCACTTCACTAACTCCTTGTCATACTCCCTCTGTCCTCTTAGTTCTGCACTCCCCTTCCTTCATTCTCTCTCTGTTAGCCTCATTCTTTCCGTCCCCTTAGTCTTTCACTCCTCTTCTGTCACGCTCACACCCTACAACTCAGCCATACTTCCAAACTCACCGTCTGTCAGACTTTCTCCTTCACTTTCCTTCCTCTCTCTTCCCTTCATTCATTCCTTCACTTTTTTCCCTTCCCTTACTTTCCTTACGCCACTTCACTAACTCCTTGTCTTACTCCCTCTGTACTCTTAGTTCTGCACTCCCCTTCCTTCATTCTCTCTCTGTTAGCCTCATTCTTTCCATCCCCTTAGTCTCTCACTCCTCTTCTGTCACACTCACTCCGTATAACTCAGCCATACTCCCACACTCACCTTCTTTCAGACATTCTCCTTTACTTTACTTTCCTTACTGTCCCTTCCCTTCTTTCGCTCCTTCACTCTTTTCCCTTCCCTTACTTTCCTTACTCCACTTCACTAACTCCTTCTCTTACTCCCTCTGTCCTCTTAGTTCTACACTCCCCTTCCCTCATTCTCTTTCAGTTAGCCTCATTCTCTCCGTCCTCTTAGTCCCTCACACCTTTTCTGTCACGGTCACTCCCTATAACTCAGCCATACGCCCACACTCACCTTCTTTCATACTTTCTCCTTTACTTTCCTTCCTCTCTCTTCCCTTCCTTCACTCCTTCACTCTTTTCCTTTCCCTTACTTTCCTTACTCCACTTCACTTACTCCTTGTATTACTCCCTCTGTCCTCTTAGTTCTACACCCCCCTTCCTTCATTCTCTTTCTGTTAGCCTCATTCTCTCCGTCCTCTTAGTCTCTCACTCCTCTTCTGTCACGCTCACTCCCTATAACTCAGCCATACTCCCACACTCACCTTCTTTCAGACTTTCTCCTTTACTTTCCTTCCTCTCTCTTCCCTTCTTTTGCTCCTTTACTCTTTTCCCTTCCCTTACTTTCCTTACTCCACTTCACTTACTCCTTGTATTACTCCCTCTGTCCTCTTAGTTCTGTACTCCCCTTCCTTCATTCTCTCTCTGTTAGCCTCATTATTTCCGTCCCCGTAGTCTCTCACTCCTCTTCTGTCACGCTCACACCCTATTACCCAGCCATACTCCCACACTCACCTTCTTTCAGACCTTCTCCTTTACTTTCCTTCCTCTCTCTTCTCTTCTTTCACTCCTTCACTCTTTTCCCTTCTCTTACTGTCCTTACTCCACTATACTAGCTCTTTCTCTTACTCCCTCTGTCCTCTTAGTTCTACACTCCCCTTCCTTCATTCTCTTTCTGTTAGCCTCATTCTCTCCGTCCTCTTAGTCTCTCACTCCTCTTCTGTCACGCTCACACCCTATACATCAGACATACTCCCACACTCACCTTCTTTTAGACCTTCTCCTTTACTTTACTCCCTCTCTCTTCCTTTCGTTCACTCGTTCACTCTTTTCCCTTCCCTTACTTTCCTTATTCAACTATACTAACTCTTTCTCTTACTCCCTCTGTCCTCCTAGTTCTACACTCCCTTTCCCTTATTCTCTCTCTGTTAGCCTCATTCTCTCCGACCCCTTAATCTGTCACTTCTCTTCTGTCACGCTCACACCCTATAACTCAGCCATACTCCCACACTCACCCTTTTTCAGACTTTCTCCTTTACTTTTCTTTCTCTCACTTCCCTTCTTTTGCTCCTTCACTCTTTTTCCTTCCTTTATTCTCCTTAGTTCACTTTACTAACTCCTTTTCTTACTCCCTTGTCCTCTTAGTTTACACTCCCCTTCCCTCATTTTCTCTCTGTTAGCCTCATTCTTTCCGTCCTCTTAGTCTCTCACTCCTCTTCTGTCACGCTCACTCCCTATAACTCAGCCATACTCCCACACTCACCTTCTTTCAGACTTTCTCCTTTACTTTCCTTCCTCTCTCTTCCCTTCCTTCACTCCTTCACTCTTTTCCCTTCCCGTACTTTCCTTACTCCACTTAACTAACTCCTTATCTTACTCCCTCTGTCCTCTTAGGTCTACACTCCCCTTCCTTCATTCTCTTTCTGTTAGCCTCATTCTCTCCGTCCTCTTACTCTCTCACTCCTCTTCTGTCATGCTCACTCCCTATAACTCAGCCATACTCCCACACTCACCTTCTTTCAGACTGTCTCCTTTACTTTCCTTCCTCTCTCTTCCCTTCTATTGCTCCTTCACTCCTTTCCCTTCCCTTACTTTCCTTAGTCCACTTCACAAACTCCTTGTAATTCTCCCTCTGTCCTCTTAGTTCTGTACTCCTCTTCCTTCATTTTCTCTCTGTTAGCCTCATTCTTTCCGTCCCCTTAGTCTCTTACTCCTCTTCTGTCACACTCACACCCTATAACTCAGCCATACTCCCACACTCACCTTCTTTCAGACCTTTTCCTTTACTTTTCTTTCTCTATCTTCCCTTCTTTTGCTCCTTCACTCCTTTCCCTTCTTTTATTCTCCTTACTTCACTTAACTAACTCCTTTTCTTACTCCCTGTGTCCTCTTAGTTCTATACTCCCCTTCCCTCATTCTCTCTCTGTTAGCCTCATTCTCTCCGTCCTCTCAGTCTCTCACTCCTCTTCTGTCACGCTAACTCCTTATAACTCAGCCATACTCCCACACTCACCTTCTTTCAAACTTTCTCCTTTACTTTCCGTCCTCTCTCTTCCCTTCCTTCACTCCTTCACTCTTTTCCCTTGCCTTCTCTTACTTTCCTTACTCCACTTCACTAACTCCTTGTCTTACTCCCTCTGTCCTCTTAGTTCTGCATTCCCCTTCCTTCATTCTCTCTCTGTTAGCCTCATTCTTTCCGTCCCCTTAGTCTCTCACTCCTCTTCTGTCACACTCACTCCTTATAACTCAGCTATACTCCCACACTCACCTTCTTTCAGATCTTCTCCTTTACTTTCCTTCCTGTCCCTTCCCTTCTTTCACTCATTCACTCTTTTCCCTTACCTTACTTTCCTTACTCCACTTCACTAACTCCTTCTCTTACTCCCTCTGTCCTCTTAGTTCTACACTCCCCTTCCCTCAATCTCTCTCTGTTAGCCTCATTCTTTCCGTCCTCTTAGTCTCTCACTCCTCTTCTGTCACGCTCACTCCCTATAGCTCAGCCATACTCCCACACTCACCTTCTTTTAGACTTTCTCCTTTACTTTCCTTCCTCTCTCTTCCCTTCCTTCACTCCTTCACTCTTTTCCCTTCCCGTACTTTCCTTACTCCACTTCACTAACTCCTTATCTTACTCCCTCTGTCCTCTTAGGTCTACACTCCCCTTCCTTCATTCTCTTTCTGTTAGCCTCATTCTCTCCGTCCTCTTACTCTCTCACTCCTCTTCTGTCACGCTCACTCCCTATAACTCAGCCATACTCCCACACTAACCTTCTTGCAGACTGTCTCCTTTACTTTCCTTCCTCTCTCTTCCCTTCTATTGCTCCTTCACTCCTTTCCCTTCCCTTACTTTCCTTAGTCCACTTCACAAACTCCTTGTCATTCTCCCTCTGTCCTCTTAGTTCTGTACTCCTCTTCCTTCATTTTCTCTCTGTTAGCCTCATTCTTTCCGTCCCCTTAGTCTCTTACTCCTCTTCTGTCACGCTCACACCCTATAACTCAGCCATACTCCCACACTCACCTTCTTTCAGACTTTTTCCTTTACTTTTCTTTCTCTATCTTCCCTTCTTTTGCTCCTTCACTCCTTTCCCTTCTTTTATTCTCCTTACTTCACTTAACTAACTCCTTTTCTTACTCCCTGTGTCCTCTTAGTTCTACACTCCCCTTCCCTCATTCTCTCTCTGTTAGCCTCATTCTCTCCGTCCTCTTAGTCTCTCACTCCTCTTCTGTCACGCTAACTCCTTATAACTCAGCCATACTCCCACACTCACCTTCTTTCAAACTTTCACCTTTACTTTCCGTCCTCTCTCTTCCCTTCCTTCACTCCTTCACCCTTTTCCCTTGCCTTCTCTTACTTTCCTTACTCCACTTCACTAACTCCTTGTCTTACTCCCTCTCTCCTCTTAGTTCTGCACTCCCCTTCCTTCATTCTCTCTCTGTTAGCCTCATTCTTTCCGTCCCCTTAGTCTCTCACTCCTCTTCTGTCACACTCACTCCTTATAACTCAGCTATACTCCCACACTCACCTTCTTTCAGATCTTCTCCTTAACTTTCCTTCCTGTCCCTTCCCTTCTTTCACTCATTCACTCTTTTCCCTTACCTTACTTTCCTTACTCCACTTCACTAACTCCTTCTCTTACTCCCTCTGTCCTCTTAGTTCTACACTCCCCTTCCCTCAATCTCTCTCTGTTAGCCTCATTCTTTCCGTCCTCTTAGTCTCTCACTCCCCTTCTGTCACGCTCACTCCCTATAACTCAGCCATACTCCCACACTCACCTTCTTTTAGACTTTCTCCTTTACTTTCCTTCCTCTCTCTTCCCTTCCTTCACTCCTTCACTCTTTTCCCTTCCCGTACTTTCCTTACTCCACTTCACTAACTCCTTATCTTACTCCCTCTGTCCTCTTAGGTCTACACTCCCCTTCCTTCATTCTCTTTCTGTTAGCCTCATTCTCTCCGTCCTCTTACTCTCTCACTCCTCTTCTGTCACGCTCACTCCCTATAACTCAGCCATACTCCCACACTCACCTTCTTGCAGACTGTCTCCTTTACTTTCCTTCCTCTCTCTTCCCTTCTATTGCTCCTTCACTCCTTTCCCTTCCCTTACTTTCCTTAGTCCACTTCACAAACTCCTTGTCATTCTCCCTCTGTCCTCTTAGTTCTGTACTCCTCTTCCTTCATTTTCTCTCTGTTAGCCTCATTCTTTCCGTCCTCTTAGTCTCTCACTCCTCTTCTGTCACGCTCACTCCCTATAACTCAGCCATACTCCCACACTCACCTTCTTTTAGACTTTCTCCTTTACTTTCCTTCCTCTCTCTTCCCTTCCTTCACTCCTTCACTCTTTTCCCTTCCCGTACTTTCCTTACTCCACTTCACTAACTCCTTATCTTACTCCCTCTGTCCTCTTAGGTCTACACTCCCCTTCCTTCATTCTCTTTCTGTTAGCCTCATTCTCTCCGTCCTCTTACTCTCTCACTCCTCTTCTGTCACGCTCACTCCCTATAACTCAGCCATACTCCCACACTCACCTTCTTGCAGACTGTCTCCTTTACTTTCCTTCCTCTCTCTTCCCTTCTATTGCTCCTTCACTCCTTTCCCTTCCCTTACTTTCCTTAGTCCACTTCACAAACTCCTTGTCATTCTCCCTCTGTCCTCTTAGTTCTGTACTCCTCTTCCTTCATTTTCTCTCTGTTAGCCTCATTCTTTCCGTCCCCTTAGTCTCTTACTCCTCTTCTGTCACGCTCACACCCTATAACTCAGCCATACTCCCACACTCACCTTCTTTCAGACTTTTTCCTTTACTTTTCTTTCTCTATCTTCCCTTCTTTTGCTCCTTCACTCCTTTCCCTTCTTTTATTCTCCTTACTTCACTTAACTAACTCCTTTTCTTACTCCCTGTGTCCTCTTAGTTCTACACTCCCCTTCCCTCATTCTCTCTCTGTTAGCCTCATTCTCTCCGTCCTCTTAGTCTCTCACTCCTCTTCTGTCACGCTAACTCCTTATAACTCAGCCATACTCCCACACTCACCTTCTTTCAAACTTTCACCTTTACTTTCCGTCCTCTCTCTTCCCTTCCTTCACTCCTTCACTCTTTTCCCTTGCCTTCTCTTACTTTCCTTACTCCACTTCACTAACTCCTTGTCTTACTCCCTCTGTCCTCTTAGTTCTGCACTCCCCTTCCTTCATTCTCTCTCTGTTAGCCTCATTCTTTCCGTCCCCTTAGTCTCTCACTCCTCTTCTGTCACACTCACTCCTTATAACTCAGCTATACTCCCACACTCACCTTCTTTCAGATCTTCTCCTTAACTTTCCTTCCTGTCCCTTCCCTTCTTTCACTCATTCACTCTTTTCCCTTACCTTACTTTCCTTACTCCACTTCACTAACTCCTTCTCTTACTCCCTCTGTCCTCTTAGTTCTACACTCCCCTTCCCTAAATCTCTCTCTGTTAGCCTCATTCTTTCCGTCCTCTTAGTCTCTCACTCCTCTTCTGTCACGCTCACTCCCTATAACTCAGCCATACTCCCACACTCACCTTCTTTTAGACTTTCTCCTTTACTTTCCTTCCTCTCTCTTCCCTTCCTTCACTCCTTCACTCTTTTCCCTTCCCGTACTTTCCTTACTCCACTTCACTAACTCCTTATCTTACTCCCTCTGTCCTCTTAGGTCTACACTCCCCTTCCTTCATTCTCTTTCTGTTAGCCTCATTCTCTCCGTCCTCTTACTCTCTCACTCCTCTTCTGTCACGCTCACTCCCTATAACTCAGCCATACTCCCACACTCACCTTCTTTCAGACTGTCTCCTTTACTTTCCTTCCTCTCTCTTCCCTTCTATTGCTCCTTCACTCCTTTCCCTTCCCTTACTTTCCTTAGTCCACTTCACAAACTCCTTGTCATTCTCCCTCTGTACTCTTAGTTCTGTACTCCTCTTCCTTCATTTTCTCTCTGTTAGCCTCATTCTTTCCGCCCCCTTAGTCTCTTACTCCTCTTCTGTCACGCTCACACCTATAACTCAGCCATACTCCCACACTCACCTTCTTTCAGACTTTTTCCTTTACTTTTCTTTCTCTATCTTCCCTTCTTTTGCTCCTTCACTCCTTTCCCTTCTTTTATTCTCCTTACTTCACTTAACTAACTCCTTTTCTTACTCCCTGTGTCCTCTTAGTTCTACACTCCCCTTCCCTCTTTCTCTCTCTGTTAGCCTCATTCTCTCCGTCCTCTTAGTCTCTCACTCCTCTTCTGTCACGCTAACTCCTTATAACTCAGCCATACTCCCACACTCACCTTCTTTTAAACTTTCACCTTTACTTTCCGTGCTCTCTCTTCCCTTCCTTCACTCCTTCACTCTTTTCCCTTGCCTTCTCTTACTTTCCTTACTCCACTTCACTAACTCCTTGTCTTACTCCCTCTGTCCTCTTAGTTCTGCACTCCCCTTCCTTCATTCTCTCTCTGTTAGCCTCATTCTTTCCGTCCCCTTAGTCTCTCACTCCTCTTCTGTCACGCTCACTCCGTATAACTCAGCCATACTCCCACACTCACCTTCTTTCAGACCTTCTCCTTTACTTTCCTTTCTGTCACTTCCGTTCTTTCGCTCCTTCACTCTTTTCCCTTCCCTTACTTTCCTTACTCCACTTCACTAACTACTTCTCTTACTCCCTTTGTCCTCTTAGTTCTACACTCTCCTTCCCTCATTCTCTCTGTGTTAGCCTCCTTCTCTCCATCCTCTTAGTCTCTCACTCCTCTACTGTCAAGCTCACTCCCTATAACTCAGCCATACTCCCACACTCACCTTCTTTCAGACTGTCTCCTTTACTTTCCTTCCTCTCTCTTCCCTTCTTTTGCTCCTTCACTCTTTTTCCGTTCCCTTACTTTCCTTACTCCACTTCACTAACTCCTTCTCTTACTCCCTCTGTCCTCTTAGTTCTACACTCCCCTTCCCTCAATCTCTCTCTGTTAGCCTCATTCTCTCCGTCCTCTTTGTCTCTAGCTCCTCTTCTGTCACGCTCACTCCCTATAACTCAGCCATACTACCACACTCACCTTTTTTCACACTTTCTCCTTTACTTTCCTTCCTCTCTCTTCCCTTCTTTTGCTCCTTCACTCTTTTCCCTTCCCTTCCCTTCCCTTCCTTACTCCACTTCACTAACTCCTTGTCTTACTCCCTCTGGGGCATATTACCAACAACTAGCGATAATTTTTGTCTCTAACTTGTTTAGAGACAAAAATTATCGCCGCACATCGGCGATTTTTATCGCAGATAAACCTTGCTATTAACAAGGTTTATCGCAAATGCGATAAAAAACGGCCGAAATGCATGAATATCGCTGAAAAGTCAGCGATATTCATGCATTATCGAGCAAATGCTCTTAGCCATGTTATCCACCTCCCATTGGATAACATGGCTAAGAACTGCTCAGGGCAGGTGTTAGCTTTTGGAGATATTCCCGCTTAGCGCGAATATCTCCAAAAGTTGGTAATAGGAGATAGCGATGTTAGCGACTGTTTTCAGTCTCTAACATCTTGGCACGCCCACTTTGCATCTCATTAGTGATAAATATCACTGACATGCAAAGTGGGGCCCAAGATGGTCACTATCTCCTACTAGCTGTCGCTAACTGGTGTTAGCGACAGCTTGGTAATAGGGAGATAATTTTATCTCCGCTTTCTTGGCTTTTAAAGCCAAAAAAGCGGAGATAAACCCCCTTGATAATATGCCCCCATGTCCTCTTAGTTCTGCACTCCCCTTCCTTCATTCTCTCTCTGCTAGCCTCATTCTTTCCGTCCCCTTAGTCTCTCACTCCTCTTCTGTCACGCTCACACCCTATAACTCAGCCATACTCCCACACTCACCTTCTTTCAGACTTTCTCCTTTACTTTTCTTTCTCTATCTTCCCTTCCTTCGCTCCTTCACTCTTTTCCCTTCCCTTACTTTCCTTACTCCACTTCACTAACTCCTTGTCTTATTCCCTCTGTCCTCTTAGTTCTGCACTCCCCTTCCTTCATTCTCTCTCTGTTAGCCTCATTCTTTCTGTCCCCTTAGTCTCTCACTCCTCTTCTGTCACGCTCACTCCCTATAACTCAGCCATACTACCACACTCACCTTCTTTCACACTTTCTCCTTTACTTTCCTTCCTCTCTCTTCCCTTCTTTTGCTCTTTCACTTTTTTCCCTTCCCTTACTTTCCTTACTCCACTTCACTAACTCCTTGTCTTATTCCCTCTGTCCTCTTAGTTCTGCACTCCCCTTCCCTCAATCTCTCTCTGTTAGCCTCATTCTTTCCGTCCTCTTAGTCTCTCACTCCTCTTCTGTCACGCTCACTCCCTATAACTCAGCCATACTCCCACACTCACCTTCTTTTAGACTTTCTCCTTTACTTTCCTTCCTCTCTCTTCCCTTCCTTCACTCCTTCACTCTTTTCCCTTCCCGTACTTTCCTTACTCCACTTCACTAACTCCTTATCTTACTCCCTCTGTCCTCTTAGGTCTACACTCCCCTTCCTTCATTCTCTTTCTGTTAGCCTCATTCTCTCCGTCCTCTTACTCTCTCACTCCTCTTCTGTCACGCTCACTCCCTATAACTCAGCCATACTCCCACACTCACCTTCTTGCAGACTGTCTCCTTTACTTTCCTTCCTCTCTCTTCCCTTCTATTGCTCCTTCACTCCTTTCCCTTCCCTTACTTTCCTTAGTCCACTTCACAAACTCCTTGTCATTCTCCCTCTGTCCTCTTAGTTCTGTACTCCTCTTCCTTCATTTTCTCTCTGTTAGCCTCATTCTTTCCGTCCCCTTAGTCTCTTACTCCTCTTCTGTCACACTCACACCCTATAACTCAGCCATACTCCCACACTCACCTTCTTTCAGACTTTTTCCTTTACTTTTCTTTCTCTATCTTCCCTTCTTTTGCTCCTTCACTCCTTTCCCTTCTTTTATTCTCCTTACTTCACTTAACTAACTCCTTTTCTTACTCCCTGTGTCCTCTTAGTTCTACACTCCCCTTCCCTCTTTCTCTCTCTGTTAGCCTCATTCTCTCCGTCCTCTTAGTCTCTCACTCCTCTTCTGTCACGCTAACTCCTTATAACTCAGCCATACTCCCACACTCACCTTCTTTTAATCTTTCACCTTTACTTTCCGTCCTCTCTCTTCCCTTCCTTCACTCCTTCACTCTTTTCCCTTGCCTTCTCTTACTTTCCTTACTCCACTTCACTAACTCCTTGTCTTACTCCCTCTGTCCTCTTAGTTCTGCACTCCCCTTCCTTCATTCTCTCTCTGTTAGCCTCATTCTTTCCGTCCCCTTAGTCTCTCACTCCTCTTCTGTCACGCTCACTCCGTATAACTCAGCCATACTCCCACACTCACCTTCTTTCAGACCTTCTCCTTTACTTTCCTTTCTGTCACTTCCGTTCTTTCGCTCCTTCACTCTTTTCCCTTCCCTTACTTTCCTTACTCCACTTCACTAACTACTTCTCTTACTCCCTTTGTCCTCTTAGTTCTACACTCTCCTTCCCTCATTCTCTCTGTGTTAGCCTCCTTCTCTCCATCCTCTTAGTCTCTCACTCCTCTACTGTCAAGCTCACTCCCTATAACTCAGCCATACTCCCACACTCACCTTCTTTCAGACTGTCTCCTTTACTTTCCTTCCTCTCTCTTCCCTTCTTTTGCTCCTTCACTCTTTTTCCGTTCCCTTACTTTCCTTACTCCACTTCACTAACTCCTTCTCTTACTCCCTCTGTCCTCTTAGTTCTACACTCCCCTTCCCTCAATCTCTCTCTGTTAGCCTCATTCTCTCCGTCCTCTTTGTCTCTAGCTCCTCTTCTGTCACGCTCACTCCCTATAACTCAGCCATACTACCACACTCACCTTTTTTCACACTTTCTCCTTTACTTTCCTTCCTCTCTCTTCCCTTCTTTTGCTCCTTCACTCTTTTCCCTTCCCTTCCCTTCCTTACTCCACTTCACTAACTCCTTGTCTTACTCCCTCTGTCCTCTTAGTTCTGCACTCCCCTTCCTTCATTCTCTCTCTGCTAGCCTCATTCTTTCCGTCCCCTTAGTCTCTCACTCCTCTTCTGTCACGCTCACACCCTATAACTCAGCCATACTACCACACTCACCTTCTTTCACACTTTCTCCTTTACTTTCCTTCCTCTCTCTTCCCTTCTTTTGCTCTTTCACTTTTTTCCCTTCCCTTACTTTCCTTACTCCACTTCACTAACTCCTTGTCTTATTCCCTCTGTCCTCTTAGTTCTGCACTCCCCTTCCCTCAATCTCTCTCTGTTAGCCTCATTCTTTCCGTCCTCTTAGTCTCTCACTCCTCTTCTGTCACGCTCACTCCCTATAACTCAGCCATACTCCCACACTCACCTTCCTTTAGACTTTCTCCTTTACTTTCCTTCCTCTCTCTTCCCTTCCTTCACTCCTTCACTCTTTTCCCTTCCCGTACTTTCCTTACTCCACTTCACTAACTCCTTATCTTACTCCCTCTGTCCTCTTAGGTCTACACTCCCCTTCCTTCATTCTCTTTCTGTTAGCCTCATTCTCTCCGTCCTCTTACTCTCTCACTCCTCTTCTGTCACGCTCACTCCCTATAACTCAGCCATACTCCCACACTCACCTTCTTGCAGACTGTCTCCTTTACTTTCCTTCCTCTCTCTTCCCTTCTATTGCTCCTTCACTCCTTTCCCTTCCCTTACTTTCCTTAGTCCACTTCACAAACTCCTTGTCATTCTCCCTCTGTCCTCTTAGTTCTGTACTCCTCTTCCTTCATTTTCTCTCTGTTAGCCTCATTCTTTCCGTCCCCTTAGTCTCTTACTCCTCTTCTGTCATGCTCACACCCTATAACTCAGCCATACTCCCACACTCACCTTCTTTCAGACTTTTTCCTTTACTTTTCTTTTTCTATCTTCCCTTCTTTTGCTCCTTCACTCCTTTCCCTTCTTTTATTCTCCTTACTTCACTTAACTAACTCCTTTTCTTACTCCCTGTGTCCTCTTAGTTCTACACTCCCCTTCCCTCATTCTCTCTCTGTTAGCCTCATTCTCTCCGTCCTCTTAGTCTCTCACTCCTCTTCTGTCACGCTAAAACTTATAACTCAGCCATACTCCCACACTCATCTTCTTTCAAACTTTCACCTTTACTTTCCGTCCTCTCTCTTCCCTTCCTTCACTCCTTCACTCTTTTCCCTTGCCTTCTCTTACTTTCCTTACTCCACTTCACTAACTCCTTGTCTTACTCCCTCTGTCCTCTTAGTTCTGCACTCCCCTTCCTTCATTCTCTCTCTGTTAGCCTCATTCTTTCCGTCCCCTTAGTCTCTCAATCCTCTTCTGTCACACTCACTCCTTATAACTCAGCTATACTCCCACACTCACCTTCTTTCAGATCTTCTCCTTAACTTTCCTTCCTGTCCCTTCCCTTCTTTCACTCATTCACTCTTTTCCCTTACCTTACTTTCCTTACTCCACTTCACTAACTCCTTCTCTTACTCCCTCTGTCCTCTTAGTTCTACACTCCCCTTCCCTCAATCTCTCTCTGTTAGCCTCATTCTTTCCGTCCTCTTAGTCTCTCAGTCCTCTTCTGTCACGCTCACTCCCTATAACTCAGCCATACTCCCACACTCACCTTCTTTTAGACTTTCTCCTTTACTTTCCTTCCTCTCTCTTCCCTTCCTTCACTCCTTCACTCTTTTCCCTTCCCGTACTTTCCTTACTCCACTTCACTAACTCCTTATCTTACTCCCGCTGTCCTCTTAGGTCTACACTCCCCTTCCTTCATTCTCTTTCTGTTAGCCTCATTCTCTCCGTCCTCTTACTCTCTCACTCCTCTTCTGTCACGCTCACTCCCTATAACTCAGCCATACTCCCACACTCACCTTCTTTCTGACTGTCTCCTTTACTTTCCTTCCTCTCTCTTCCCTTCTATTGCTCCTTCACTCCTTTCCCTTCCCTTACTTTCCTTAGTCCACTTCACAAACTCCTTGTCATCCTCCCTCTGTCCTCTTAGTTCTGTACTCCTCTTCCTTCATTTTCTCTCTGTTAGCCTCATTCTTTCCGTCCCCTTAGTCTCTTACTCCTCTTCTGTCACGCTCACACCCTATAACTCAGCCATACTCCCACACTCACCTTCTTTCAGACTTTTTCCTTTACTTTTCTTTCTCTATCTTCCCTTCTTTTGCCCCTTCACTCCTTTCCCTTCTTTTATTCTCCTTACTTCACTTAACTAACTCCTTTTCTTACTCCCTGTGTCCTCTTAGTTCTACACTCCCCTTCCCTCTTTCTCTCTCTGTTAGCCTCATTCTCTCCGTCCTCTTAGTCTCTCACTCCTCTTCTGTCACGCTAACTCCTTATAACTCAGCCATACTCCCACACTCACCTTCTTTTAAACTTTCACCTTAACTTTCCGTCCTCTCTCTTCCCTTCCTTCACTCCTTCACTCTTTTCCCTTGCCTTCTCTTACTTTCCTTACTCCACTTCACTAACTCCTTGTCTTACTCCCTCTGTCCTCTTAGTTCTGCACTCCCCTTCCTTCATTCTCTCTCTGTTAGTCTCATTCTTTCCGTCCCCTTAGTCTCTCACTCCTCTTCTGTCACGCTCACTCTGTATAACTCAGCCATACTCCCACACTCACCTTCTTTCAGACCTTCTCCTTTACTTTCCTTTCTGTCACTTCCGTTCTTTCGCTCCTTCACTCTTTTCCCTTCCCTTACTTTCCTTACTCCACTTCACTAACTACTTCTCTTACTCCCTTTGTCCTCTTAGTTCTACACTCTCCTTCCCTCATTCTCTCTGTGTTAGCCTCCTTCTCTCCATCCTCTTAGTCTCTCACTCCTCTACTGTCAAGCTCACTCCCTATAACTCAGCCATACTCCCACACTCACCTTCTTTCAGACTGTCTCCTTTACTTTCCTTCCTCTCTCTTCCCTTCTTTGCTCCTTCACTCTTTTTCCGTTCCCTTACTTTCCTTACTCCACTTCACTAACTCCTTCTCTTACTCCCTCTGTCCTCTTAGTTCTACACTTCCCTTCCCTCAATCTCTCTCTGTTAGCCTCATTCTCTCCGTCCTCTTTGTCTCTAGCTCCTCTTCTGTCACGCTCACTCCCTATAACTCAGCCATACTACCACACTCACCTTCTTTCAAACTTTCTCCTTTACTTTCCTTCCTCTCTCTTCCCTTCTTTTGCTCCTTCACTCTTTTCCCTTCCCTTACCTTCCTTACTCCACTTCACTAACTCCTTGTCTTACTCCCTCTGTCCTCTTAGTTCTGCACTCCCCTTCCTTCATTCTCTCTCTGTTAGCCTCATTCTTTCCGTCCCCTTAGTCTCTCACTCCTCTTCTGTCACACTCACACCCTATAACTCAGCCATACTCCCACACTCACCTTCTTTCAGACTTTCTCCTTTACTTTTCTTTCTCTATCTTCCCTTCTCTTGCTCCTTCACTCTTTTCTCTTCCTTTATTCTCCTTACTTCACTTAACTAATTCCTTTTGTTACTCCCTCTGTCCTCTTAGTTCTGTACTCCCCTTCATTCATTCTCTCTCTGTTAGCCTCATTCTTTCCTTCCCCATAGTCTCTCACTATTCTTCTGTCACGCTCACTCCCTATAACTCAGCCATTCTCCCACACTCACCTCCTTTCAGACTTTCTGCCTTACTTTCCTTGCTCTCTTTTCCCTTCCTTCTGAGGTTCCGTGACGATTTGAACCCGTGTTTTCAATATTGTCGGAAATACATAATATTGGTATCAGCGAACCGCAAATGATCCATTTAGCATATCCTGGTGTTTTCGCTACGCTACGAGCAAGAGTACTCCTGTTACGGACACATCTCCGATCTACCCATGGCATCCATCTTAGATCATGGCAGCCATTTTGTGTTTCTTGCCCTCACATACGCAATAACCTTTGATTACTCCATTTCGATTAAGGACACGTAGCCTTAGCCGGCGATTCACCTTTCTAGTGACACGTGCACCTTGGAACAGAACACGCTGTAGCTGCATGACTCGACAAAGGCTGCCTCCTCTGCCCGAGGCCAGTCCTGCTATACTGGTTCTTGTGGTCGTTGGCCTGATCATGATTAGGCGGCCGAAGCCGGTAGCCTTGCCCATTTACAACCCACAAACATCCCTTATCCTGCTTTTCTATCCTCTGCACCTGGCTCTGCTCCTTTCCTTCTGGGCCTTTATTAGGGGGAGGTAACGAAATTTACGATGAGGCGGTCCGGGTCTTGAATGAAAAGTTGACATGAGATTATGATGGAAAAGTGGGAACCCCTCGTTCGTAATGTTTTGACATCAGATATTGTCGACGATTCCTGTGCAACGCCAAATATTTATTGTTTAGGACACAAAGGTTTGGGAATGTACTAACATGTGAAGAATTTGCCTGAAGGCCAATATTTAGTATATAAGGAGCAACCCTCTTTGTACAAATCGAACAGGCTCCTAGAATCTGCCCGTGTGTAGTTTCTGTGACTTCTGTGTCCCTGCAGTAATAAACCTTTGGTCTTTGACGCCACCATCGAGAAGCCCGTGTTTCTGTTTATTTGTGCACCGAGACAGGTGGAACTCCGGGGTCTTCGGGTGTTGTTCCCTGACACCTCTGGACGGAACCAAAAAGTCCAGAACTCCAATTGGCGCCCAACGTAGGGCGACGTCATTCGGTACCGGTCCAAAAGCCTGAAGAGTTCGAGAAGCTTCGTGTGAAGATTCCTGAGGGAGGCGCCCCACTTCATCGATCCCGGCATATCGCAAAAGTGGCCCGACGTTCTCTTCCACGAGGGTTCCCGTTCAGGACGGCTGCAGTGGTCCGTTGCCTTGACCGTCGCCCTGTCTTGGACCCGAGGTGCAGTCGTTAGTACGGCGAAACGTGACGGGTTTCTCCTTGGTGACGTCTTCAGTGCCTCAGTTAAGTATTTAGTGGTTGCTAGCTGGTTACTTCGTGAGGGTTGTTAAAATCCTTTTTGGTTCTTGGTTTGGTTTGGTTTCGTAAGATTATCACTGGTTGTTCTGGTTACGATAATCTATTTGGTTTAGTTTGGGTATCGATACATTTGTTCGCTTTTGGTAGGCCTAAGTTCTTGGTTTGAGTGCACATCCCTGTTTGTGTTGTTTGTTCTGTGTTCCGGATTACAAAATGGTAAGTCGGAGAAATTGTATGTTGTCGTGTTTTGGTTGCAACAGTGATTCACAATTGGAGGACTCATGTCTGGTTCCTCCGATTGGGACTCCTCTATATGATCTTTACTGTAAGCATGGTGTGGGTCCTATATCGTATAATGAGGTATGGGTCCGATACACTGAAAAGGATGGTGTCCTTAGTTGGCCACTGCATGGTAGTTTTGAACCCGAAATCCTTGACAATTTAGAAGTGAAATTATTTAAGAAGAAAGCCCGGCCGGCAATGTTTGATTCTTTCCGTTGACGTAAATAATTAATTTACTCTCTTAATTTCTATGCAGGTAAGTACTTAATCAATGATAACTCAATCAGAAGGAAAGAAAACAGAGTCCGTGGTGTTAGAGTTTCTAAGGGTTTTATTCCTCATAAAGGAGTCAGGATATCATGTTCTGACCACCACAGGGGTGTCAGAAGGGATAGATGAGCGCGCTGTCGTTTATTGACAATACATAGCTTATATACTTGATTTACATCATAAGGTTCAATGTAAGAGGCGTAACAGCTGAGAGAAGACAAGATAACAGTATACACGTGGTACCAATACATCATCAAGAGGCGTAAACTAGGCGTGAACTAGAGGTGTGTGCTAGAAACGTCACTGATAGGTGACGCAAGTGGGTGGCACCAAGGGGTGGTGCTAACAGAATGTTGCAATGTCAGCAGAAATCGGAAGCTTGGATGCGCGCGCAGCTGCATGACGTGTGATTGACGGGGTGCAGGGGTCTTGACATTTACACTGACGGAAAGAGACAGAAGTCTGGCATGTCAGATCAACTTGTACTTCTATCATATCTGATGTTTAGGAACTATACTATCTGGGCGGAAAGGTCTCTAGGGTAGAGGCTGTTCTATGCTAACTGTGGATGCGTGTATGAGCGCCTGAATGTCTATATGTGAAGCGTGGGGGCACGGGGCCTTCCATGGAAGCATGGCAACGGAGGCTATGAATTACTTGCATTGAGACAGGTCGGCCCTTTTGGCTCTGCAGCTGGAGAGGATGTTTACAGGATCTAGTAGGCAAGAATGTATTCTCGGGGAGCGGAACAGATAACTCGAAGGTTATAGTCAGTCTTGGCAGAAAGCAGGCTTGAGCTGAGCGCGAGGGGCCGCGCTGAATGTAGGACAGAGTTCACGAGTACAGAGGTAGCTTGGGCAGAGCCAGGAGCCACAAAAGAGGTTCAGATGGCAGGAATACAGGGCCTACTCTGGCTAGAGCAGGAAAAAGTGAAAAGTGTACTACAAAAAGACGTTGGCATAGCATACTTAGGAACGGACTATATAATCCATTCATGGTGCTTCTGAAAGAGGACAAGTTGACGGTGGACGCAAATGTATTTGCGTCTTCATAGCTGGTACAGGAGGGAAGTTACATGCACTTTAAGCTGGTACATGGAGTCGGTGGGGTACGCGCTAGGGAACACATCATGACCAAAATTTAACTTTCCTCATTCCCTCCTTGTTCCCTACGGACCCTTCATGAAATATCGATCCTCATGAATCGATCAGTCTGTTCTTGTAACATCATTTGTTCTTCTTTCTTTCGGTTACGTTTTGAGTGGAAACTGGAATGTTCAATACAAGAGGTGGCACATAGTCCACAAATCGCTGGCCCACACTGCAGGCACAGGCAGCAACTGAATACTAGGACTAGGCCAATGCCTAGGAAGGATAGGATCTTCCATCCCCAAGCTGTTAACGTTGTCCAGAACCAACCGGACCAAGTCCAGGTGCCTGGATTCTGATGTATCTGATTTGCAATTTTATGAAGACGGGTGATAGCTTGATATACAGATGGTGCATTCTGTGGAATGAAAACACAGCAGCTTGACCCGATGACCTTACAGGCTCCACCTCTATCTGCCAAGATGACGTCAATTACAAGACGATTCTGAAGGACAACAACCCGCATAGCGGACTGCTCTTCTGTTAAGTTACCTAAGGCGGAGGTAGTTTCATTTACTACGGCTTCAAGTGTTCTAGTTAATCTGCGTATTAATTTACTATTCTGGACAGGGCCTAAGAAGAAAAAGAATCCTTTATTAAAATCAGTGTACTGTTCCCATGCCGTTTCTGTGTAGTCGACAAGGGGGGCATCTCTTCTGGGTCTATTCTTTACTAGATTGCTATTTCTATGGTAATCAGAAGGAGCTAGAAAAACGGGTGGCAGAAGGAATGCAATGTAACAGGTACCATCCCAATCTGGAGGTAGACGAATGTATGCGGTATGACCACAAACAAAGTAAGAATGACTGATAGCTTTGAAAGATGATTTCCCGTCATCACTGAATTCGACCACAGTAGTGCATTTACTATGACCTAAGTGTACTGAACCTTTCTTCTTGATACATAATTCACCAGTGACTGGCAGTACTGACATAATAGGTAGAACTGGTGCGGCTTCGGATTCGACAGTGAGAATCATAAGGCTAATTGTATAATTACCTAATCCATATACTTCATTTTCTAGATCAGTTCCTATTCTAATGGGCAGTCCCTCCTTATCCGGGTAACAGACGTCTAGTAGGACCAAGTTCAGGTTTCCCCAAACCCAACCCCCATCGAAAACAGCAATGTCGGGATCTAAAGAATTAATTATCTTAAACCATGCTCCGCAGGAGCCATTGTGAGTGAACGGATACGGAAAGAGAGGCAACGCTCCCTTGTAATTCTGGTAGGGAGGGAGTCGGCCACATATCCAGCAATTTGTAGCATTGTTAGTTTGATGAGAATGATGTAACATACTAATGAATGTATTGTTGCGCAGCGCAAGTCTGTAGGAAAGCTCATGAGGAGGTAACTCACTAAAAGTGTGTTCAGCAGAGACATTGTAAGCAGATTGTTCACGCTTGAAAATAGGATAGTATACAGGTAACAAGATGCTAGCGACAATTATTAATATACTTAGAATAAACATAATTATTAGTGTCACTATGCAGTGACTACGAAGTGATTTGCAATATGTTCTTTTCTTTTCTTCTCTCTCTCTAACTCGATCTAGGGGATACATGTCAGAAACTATTTAACCGATTCACCTAGGGGAGGACTTAAACAATTAAACTGTCTGACTGGCTAGATCGTAACTTCATACGATATTGTTCTTGAGGAGTTTTTTCTCGTTTGGGTTCGGAAAAGTCTTTGGGATCACAGTCTTTGGTGGGGGTGGGTGTGTCTTGTTCCGGTTTCAGTCCTGGGAATGTTTTGATATGGCTTAGGTGGACCCACCCCTTTCTGCCTTCCAACTTGACTGCGGTCCTTGTCGTAAGTAGAACGGTCTTCGGAGACTTCCAGCGGGGCTCCAACGGACTTTTCCTGTCGAAGTTTCGGACTAGCACAACATCTCCGGGGCGGACGTCATGCTCCTTCACATCGGTGTTGTCAGGGAAGGCTGCGGCAACCTGTGAACGACATGATTGGAGTGCAGACATCAAGGAGGCAAGGTAATCTGTCAACATATTAGAATCAACATCGGTTATTTTTTTAGGAATGGGCGTCCCCCACATATTCGGTGGTCTGCCAAAGACCACTTCGTACGGAGATAGCCCTGATCTCGAATGGGCGACCATTCTCATATAGAATAGTGCCACCGGCAGGGCGACTATCCAGTCGACCCCTTTGTCCTGACATATTTTGGCAAGGCGAATCTTTAATGTCTGATTATGCCTTTCAACAAGGCCTGCGGCTTCTGGATGTCGGACACAATGGAACTTCCACTGGTATCCCAATAACAAGGAAACTTCTTTCATTAGGGCAGACGAGAATGGCTGACCGTTATCTGAGTACACGACACGAGGCAAGCCGTACCGTGGGAAAAATTCACGAACCAACTGTTTGGCAGTGGTCGGAGCAGTGTAATCTGAGACTGGGTATGCTTCGGTCCAGCGGGACAGAGCACAGACAACTACGAGAACATATTTAAATCCTCGACAACGGTCCATCTGGATATAATCCATCTGGAGGACTTCAAAAGGGTGATCGGGAGGATGAAATCCACCTTGCTCTACAGGGACGCTTTTACCTGGATTGAACTGACAACAGATCATGCAAGTACGTACTTTCTGTTTTGCGGCTGCTCGTAAGTGTTTATTGTACCAGAGATTTTGCAAACTGTCTAGCATGGCTTTCTCTCCCAGGTGGGCAGGACTATGTGCTGTATTTATCATGACTTGAACCATAGAGTCAGGGAGAAACCATGTAGATTTTCCCGTCATCCAACCTTGATCTGTCTGGATCCCTCCTAGTTCGGTCCATTTCTTTATTTCGTCTGCAGTAGCATGTGTCTGAATGTCAATAACATCTAGTGTGGGATCTCTGACTGTCATGCAGTTTGTCGGATCTGTTGTCTTTATCGTATCAGTTGTCTGAGTGTGAGTCAGTGCTGTATGTTTTGCAGTTTGATCTGCCAGGTCATTACCCTGGGAAACAGAATCTGTGGCTTTAGTATGTGCTTTACACTTCATGACTGATATGGCTGAAGGCAGATGTATGGCTTCTAGCAGTGCTTGAATGAGGGGACCATGCTGTATCTTTGTACCATGAGAGGTCAGAAAACCTCGTTCTTGCCAGAGCATACCAAAGTCGTGTACGACTCCGAACGCATAACGGGAATCTGTGTATATGTTAACATTTCTGTTCTTCGCTAGAATACAGGCTTGGGTCAGAGCGATGAGCTCTGCTGCTTGGGCAGACAATGTATCAATACGATGTGTTTCTTTAACTTCAGTTTCAGTGGTCACGGCATACGCGGCCACTAACTCTCCTGTACTTGTTCTCATGCATGAACCATCCACATAAAGTGTCAGGTCTGGATTTGTCAATGGAACATCTGTTAAATCTCGTCTGGGCTTTGTTACTGCATTAATAATTTCTATACAATCATGTGGAGCTGGATCTGTCATAACTGTAGGTAACAATGTTGCTGGATTCAAGATACTGCAGCGTCTGATTTCTATGTGTGGCTGGAATAATGTCAATTCGTAACCTGTCAGTCGTGCTATAGTTAAGTGTTGAGTCTGAGTTCTGTTTAACAGAACCTCTACAGAATGTGGAACTTGTACCGTTAACTGATGACCTAAAACAATTGAGTCGCTTTGTCTGATTGCTAACGCTGTTGCTGCTACTGACTTTAAGCATGCAGGGAGTGCCTGTGCTACTGAATCCAATGTGCTTGAAAAATAAGCGCAAGGCTTATGTGATCCTGCTTGATCTTGAGTGAGGACAGACAACGCTGTACCATCACGTTCTGTAACAAAAAGTGTAAACGGTTTATTGTAACATGGTGTCGCTAAAACTGGTGCTTGGCATAAAGCTTTCTTTAATTCCTCAAAGGCTTGTGTGTGTTCCTGAGTCCAAGGGAGGACAGTCGAAGTCGCTGCCTCCTGTGTCGTTAACTGGATGAGTGGTTTAGCCAGAAATGCATATTGAGGAATCCATTGTCTGCAGTACGAGGTGAGGCCTATGAAGGCCCGCACTTCTTTTTGTGTCTGGGGTCGTGGCATGTTTACAATTAACTGAATGCGATCGGGAGTGAGCTGTCTCCCCACTTTGGACAGCAAGTGACCCAAGTACACAACTTGCTGAACACAGAATTGTAGCTTCGAAGGAGACACCTTGTGTCCCTTGTCGGCCAGAAAATGCAAAACTATCAGAGATGCTTGTTCACATTCGGGCTCACTTCGTGCGGTGATCAGCAGATCATCGACGTACTGTAGTAAAGCGGTATTAACTGGCATTTGGATACAATCTAGTTGTCTTTTCAGTGCTTGACTATAGATGCTGGGGCTTTCTGTAAATCCTTGAGGTGCGCGGGAAAATTTGAAACTTCGTCCATTTAAACTGAATCCGAAGAGATATTGGCTCTCCGGGTCAATAGGTACACTGAAGAAAGCGTTCTTGAGATCGATTACAGTAAAGAACGTTGCTTCTGAATCAATGGCGGTTAACAGGGAGGAGATATCGGGGACCACAGGATACTGTGGTACAATGCATTTGTTCAGTTCTCGAAGATCAATCACCAGCCGATATACTGGCGGTGCATTGCGGTCTGTACGTTTAAGAATTGGAATGATAGGCGAATTACAGATATTGGAGTCGGTCTCTACGACCACTCCTTGGGCAATAAGCTCTTCAATGATTTTCAGTAAAGCCACTACAGCATCGGATGGTAACTTGTATTGTCTGATTCTGGGTAGAACAACTCCTGTCTTGAGTGTAACACGGTATGGTGTGATATGCATACAACCTACATCAGCTGGGCCTTTTGCCCATAAGTGATCTGGTACATTTTTCAGTCTGACATCAAAGTCACGTAGAACATAATGACCCTTGAAATCCCGTAGAAAGAGTCTGACTCCCTCCGGGGAACAGCAAATTATAGCTCCTAGAGCCTTCAGTGTTTTAATTCCTAACAGATTTTCGGGACATGATTTCGTAAGTAACAAATCTGTAACTCGAGATAATGGACCCACAGCTAGTGGTACTGGTTCCGATACTTCATTTACAATAGGCTGTCCTGAAAAACCAAGGGAAACATTCTGTGAGCCTGAGAGGGGTGCCCCTGGAACTTCATTATGACTTATAGTAGTGCGACTTGCCCCTGTGTCAATTAAAAACTTTCTGTCTTTTCCTAATACGTGACTATGTACATAAGGACCTTCTTGATCTACAGGAATTTCAATAAGAGGCAAATCACTTTCCCTCCCTAGGCTGTTTCATGTATAACGCTGATAATCTGGATATGCCGACTGGGCATACTGGTACATCTGTTGTGATACTTGTCGTGTTGCGGCAGCGGGCTGTGTCTGAGCATGCTGTGGCTGCGGTACTGCTACTGTCTGTACTGTAAGGGACTGATCATGCATAGGCTGTGTATTCTGCATTGGCTGTTCGTTCTGTGAGGTCTGTTGTTGACCCTGTTCATGTCTAGGCGGACGCGGTCTTTCTTTAGTTTTACCTGTCTCGATGTTATGTTTCAGGACTGGACATTCATGGACGTAGTGACCTGGCTGCTTGCAATAATTACATGTCCCTTTAACGGGAGCGGCAGAATGATTTGTCTGGGCCCCACCTTTTCTATGACCCTCGGCTGGAATTGTCTGGGCTACTAACATTTTCATTTTCGTGTCTTTCATACGTTTCTGTTCCTGGTCCTGTTCTTCCCTAATTCTATTCTGGTGATATTGTAACATTTGTAACATCTGTGATGGCGTATTTGCCTGCCAAGTACTTTCAACCTTGTACACTCTATTCTTAACTAGTGGTAGGGCGTTCTCTACTAATTTTGTTACAAAAAGGTGTGGATATGACTCGCTACTAGTTTTTAGGCCACTATTGATAATGAAACATTTCTCGAATCTTGAATAAAAGTCACTAGTATCTTCATCTTGTTTCTGTTTGCAGGACGAGATTGCGTCCCAATCTTCCTTTCTAGTTGTCAATAATCTTGGCAGAACCTGTACTATTAAACCTGGTAATGCTTTAGTCAGATCCCCAAGGCCTAACCCTGGGACTCGTTTCTTTTCTTCGTCTTCTATCTCCGCCCATGCTATCTTTGACTCTCCCACTTCCCAATCCTTCTCCTTTAATTTCTCGTAAATGCCCGTGGGCAACAGTACCTTTAGCATTTTCATAATATCATCATACGTGTAATCTCCCATCAGTAACATGTCTTTAAGCTCTCTGTGAAAACCCGCAGGGTCTTTATCATGGCACGGAACTAATTTCTTCATTTCTAACAGTTCTAACTTAGTCAGTGGTGTGTGAACATACACACGTTTCAGAGTACGATCCTCACCCATAACTGGATGTACTTCTCGTAAGGGATTCTGACTTTCAATGCCGCCACCGCATTGCATGTGGTACATTTTTCTTTCTGGAGGCGGGGCGGGAACATATTCAGAGCTCAGGAAGGTGTTATACTTGCGCCGTTGTTCTAGAATTATTTGTATTAATTTGGTACTAAAACCTCTCCATCTATCCATGATTAGTGCTTCTAATGTTTCATGTAAGGGACCTGAATCAGAATGATGGTTTCTGAACTTGATGAGGAGGTGCTGAATCATGTATACACCTGCTATTTTCTGCTCTTCCGGGGAAAGGTTCAAGAATGTCTGCACTAACGTGTCATCATTATATATGTCTGCGTTTTCGGCCCACAACACGGCGGACCGGGCTAGTTCCTGTTCATCCATAGAATTGAGTATATGGTACCCTACTCGATCTCGAAGCCTTTTATCAGTTTCTTGAAACTGATGTTCTGAAGAATTCGGATTTGTTAAAGCGGAGAAAAGAACTCTCTTGCTCTCCGGACGGATGCCTTTCCTAAGGTAATTTCCCTTACCTACATACGCTATTATATCTGTAGACTTTTCTGATGTTTCATCTTCATCTTCCTCCTCGGCGGAAGTTTCATCATTTCCTTCCTGATGTGCAGTTAATACTGCCTTTCTAATTTTCTGGGACATAGTGGCTATGCAAGTCCCCTTGTCATGTTTCGCGTCTGCTATATTTTGGCCCCACTTGTTTAATGCGTCTAACTCACTTTGATCTGTCCCGGGCCTGTCTCGTTCTCTTATCACACAATTAATGAAGAATCGTAATATCTGTTTTTGAATGTCAACTTTCTGTTTATACATGGCAGCTTTAACACTGTCGGGGTCTTTCCCTGTCTGTATGAATTTGTATAGTCTGTCGAGAGCTTCCTGCATTCCTACACAGCATAGCAAGTTATCGGTGGCAGATCTTAAGCGCAGTGATGCTAATACCATTAGATCGTCTTTTCCGGGTACGGGATCATATCTGCAAAATGACATCCTATTTTTGAATGCCTCAAGCCGGGGTGAGTAGGGAGACTGGAAAGGATTCTGTGTGTCCTTTAAATGCAATCTGTTTGTCGGTGGCGGGGTCTGTAGACCCGCTGTCGCACCTCCTGAGGCGGATGCTTGGGCATTATCTCTCCGCGGAGTCTGTATCTGGACTTGAATCTGTCTTTTAGTAAGATCGGGTAATACTGGTTTCGGTAGATCCGTCTTGAGTGGAGGAAGTGGCGGAGGTGGCGAAACAGGGGAGGTCTGCCGCGGTACCGGTGGAACATTATCTGGGGGCGCAGTGCCACCCCCATCCCTGTCAGTAGGCAGGGCACGAACAGGCAGATTGGTGTAAGCTGGTGCTACATCCTCTAGATACGAATTCAGGAATATATCTTTAGTAGTTTTATGCATTACTTTAGTTGGAACTAATGGTGTCGGTAAGTTTTTCGGTATCTCTGATTCCGTTTCGGATGGGCCATCTGCTACGAGATACATACCGTTTACAAGATTATTTCGGGCACGGTCTATTTGTTCTGTTTTTACTCGGATCCCTTCAGTGACTAATTCGTTTTCTCGTTCTTTATCTGATTCTTTAAGTCTGTCTTCTCTACGGAGTGCTTTGTCAGCACGCTTACGTGATTCCTTACGCCAAAACTCTATGGCGTCCTTCTGAGATTGTCTAGCTTTCTTTTTCCATAATGCTTCTTCTACCCTCATGATGCACTCGGCATCCCACGTTCCGGTAACAGGCCATCTGTGTCTCTCGTCTAGGTGCTTGGTGTAATCGGCCCATAAATCTAGATATAATATGGCATCTATGCCGTGCTTTTGATACATAAAATTGCCTGGAGTGTCCCTAGGGGGGATAGGAATTTCTTCCTCTAGTAACCCTTTCCTAGTTCCGATCTGTTTTAACTTGCTGAGGAACGGCATCCTGCTTACTTATTACTTGAACGCTAAGTCTTTTATTCCTTGATACGAGTTGCTAGTTGATACAAGAAATACAATAATACACGTTTAAACAGTCGCATTCATACCACAACATTAATCACAAAAAAACATTAAAGACATAGCTAACTAAATGTACTGCTCAACAGTACGGATACACTGCTGTAACAGTGCAGAAATTCGGAAGACTCGATATACTGCTAAACAGTACAGATACACTGCCTAAAAACAGTGAAGACCGGACTTGCGTACCCAAACCCGTCTAGATACGACCCAGCAATGGTACTCACCGGGAAGCACGGAAACAGAAGGCCTCGGAAAACTCGACTGGACTCGACTCGGAACTTCGGAAAACTTCGGAGAACTTTCGGAAAACTTCGGAAAACTTCGGAAAACTGGTGGGCCTCTTCACACCTCGGACCTTGCTTCTTTCGGCTGGGCTCTGGTCGGGATCCTCCGCACTCCTCACCGCCTCGTCTGGGCACTGATCGCAGTCTTCGTCACCTCCGTGGGTCAGAGGGGGATGCAGGAAATCCTGCCAGTACACGTGTAGTCCGTCTAACTGATGGCAGGGGACACGGATTGCAACGCACCTTCCGGCGCGTGAGGTGGGGGAGGGGTCCCTATTCGGGCGCCAAAATGACGTAAATAATTAATTTACTCTCTTAATTTCTATGCAGGTAAGTACTTAATCAATGATAACTCAATCAGAAGGAAAGAAAACAGAGTCCGTGGTGTTAGAGTTTCTAAGGGTTTTATTCCTCATAAAGGAGTCAGGATATCATGTTCTGACCACCACAGGGGTGTCAGAAGGGATAGATGAGCGCGCTGTCGTTTATTGACAATACATAGCTTATATACTTGATTTACATCATAAGGTTCAATGTAAGAGGCGTAACAGCTGAGAGAAGACAAGATAACAGTATACACGTGGTACCAATACATCATCAAGAGGCGTAAACTAGGCGTGAACTAGAGGTGTGTGCTAGAAACGTCACTGATAGGTGACGCAAGTGGGTGGCACCAAGGGGTGGTGCTAACAGAATGTTGCAATGTCAGCAGAAATCGGAAGCTTGGATGCGCGCGCAGCTGCATGACGTGTGATTGACGGGGTGCAGGGGTCTTGACATTTACACTGACGGAAAGAGACAGAAGTCTGGCATGTCAGATCAACTTGTACTTCTATCATATCTGATGTTTAGGAACTATACTATCTGGGCGGAAAGGTCTCTAGGGTAGAGGCTGTTCTATGCTAACTGTGGATGCGTGTATGAGCGCCTGAATGTCTATATGTGAAGCGTGGGGGCACGGGGCCTTCCATGGAAGCATGGCAACGGAGGCTATGAATTACTTGCATTGAGACAGGTCGGCCCTTTTGGCTCTGCAGCTGGAGAGGATGTTTACAGGATCTAGTAGGCAAGAATGTATTCTCGGGGAGCGGAACAGATAACTCGAAGGTTATAGTCAGTCTTGGCAGAAAGCAGGCTTGAGCTGAGCGCGAGGGGCCGCGCTGAATGTAGGACAGAGTTCACGAGTACAGAGGTAGCTTGGGCAGAGCCAGGAGCCACAAAAGAGGTTCAGATGGCAGGAATACAGGGCCTACTCTGGCTAGAGCAGGAAAAAGTGAAAAGTGTACTACAAAAAGACGTTGGCATAGCATACTTAGGAACGGACTATATAATCCATTCATGGTGCTTCTGAAAGAGGACAAGTTGACGGTGGACGCAAATGTATTTGCGTCTTCATAGCTGGCACAGGAGGGAAGTTACATGCACTTTAAGCTGGTACATGGAGTCGGTGGGGTACGCGCTAGGGAACACATCATGACCAAAATTTAACTTTCCTCACCGTTACTGGCGAAAAGAGTCTAAACAGAGAGAAATTAAAAGGTTGAAAAAAGAACAGAAAGAGCAAGAGTTAACTTTAGAACAAGCGGCTAAGCAGCTGCAAGATAACGAGTCTGAGAAAGCAATGGAGATAGCTACTAGAGAGCGTAATTTAGCGATAGATAAGTGCTATCCAGCCTTGCCATCGAGTACGACTAAGATAGTAGAGGACCCCGAAAACGATCCTCTGTTGTCTTACTTGTTACGGTCACCACCACCGTATGCACAGGGTGCTACGGCTCCACCTGTACCAAATGTTCAATTGCCGGTTGCTGGACAACCTGGTATTCCTGCTCCTGCCCCTCAGAATCAAGCTCTCGTACCTCCTGTGGTTAATGTAAATGTTCCTACGGCACCTCCTCTTCCTGGGTTGCCGACTTCTCTACCTATACCTGTATCACTTACACCTACTGTTTCACAAGCTATCTTACTCGATACTCCTACTGTCCCGCTATCTGTTCCAACTGCTACTGTGTTCTCCGCATCTGCCAGTATTATGACTCCGCTTTCTGTTCGTCGAAGAATCACTGATTCTGTCTCTAACATTCTGTCTCCTTTCTATAAATCTTTAATTAAGACTCCTACTTCTGACTCTGTACAAAGACGTAGTCAGCTCCCAAGTACTGAGGAACGGGGAATATTAGATTCCACGGCTCTCAGATGGATTTCGAAAAGTAGAAGATATAGTACGAGAGATGTACTAGATACATTTATGCAGTGGAATGAACCAACGCAACGATATGTCTTCGACGAGATGTGCTCTCTTTTACGTGAGGAACTAGAAGAAGATGACTCTAAATTGAATTTAGAAGACTTAATTAAGGTTCAGAAAGAGTTTGCTGCAGGAATGATAATGGGTCAAAATATAAAAGAAGCGATGGAACTGATTTTAAGTTATAGGAATGATCCATCACTTCGTTCACCGAGAGACTTAGAGAAAAGTAGTGCGAAGCTGAATCGCCAATATCCAATGAGGGAGGTTCCTCCAATTTGGCGTGAAGCTGTGCAAGCTGATGTAAACCTTGGTATTGCAGCCGCTCCGGCCCAATTCCAAAGAGTGTGGATACACATTCCGTGGAAGCGAGCCGAAGTGTTAGCAGTGAAACAGGCCTTGCCAGACCCGCGTAAGAATCCTGCTGGGTACTATAAGGAATTAGCACAAACAGTTGAGGCCTGTGTAATGAATCTGGCGGACATTGACATGTTATTTGGGAATGTAGTTCCGCAACCAATTTGGGCTAAAATTCGTAAAGAGAATCATCCAGTTGCTCTAGGTGGTGATTGGGCAGCTATCATTGCAGCGGATGGTCAGCAAATAGGTGGTTCCAAACCCGAACCTCTAATTGCTAATCTTCCAGGTAGGATAATCGACTTAATGAAGACTCTGATGCCAGCATTGCGTGTTAATTGGGACAAGTTGTCCGCATGCAGGCAAAAGAAAGACGAAAGTGTCTCCGACTTTTTCACGAGGTTCGAAGAGACTTTTGTAGATCACAGTGGTCAGGATATGAGCACAGAAGGAGGACAGAGATTGTTTGTCGATAAATTTGTACACAATTTGCTACCTGAGCTATGCAATAAATTAAAAGATTCCGAGAGTGCGTGGGCTGTCTCTACAACTGCGCAAATACTTGCAACTGCACAGTATTATGAAAACAGGGATAAAGAGGAGAAAGAGAAATCAGATAAGAAAACGAAAGACTTAAAGACTAAAGTTCTTTTGCAACAGGCATATCCACCTCGCATGAATCAGACTAATATGCAACAAGGATCGTATCAAAGGACAGATTATGGTTCTCAGAGACCACAATATCAGTGGAATCAGTGTGCGTATTGTAAGAAAGAGGGTCATTATAAAAATGAGTGTCCAGTCTTAGCGCAAAATAACGCAGCCGCAGCTCAGAGAGGTCGTGGTGGTTTTGTGCAGAATTCTAGAGGTCGAGGACGAGGTGCTATGCCTCCACAGACGAATGATCGCCCTTCCAATCACTTTGATCAACGAAATGGACAGTCTGCCCAACAAAATAGATCTCAACAGTATCATGTTGAAGACTATTGTGAAAATGATGAGGGATTTCAACAAAGTGAGTACTAGGACAGCCATGGACAGAGAGAGGGAGTAGTATCAGTTCCAGTAGATCAGAGTGGGCCTTATGTCACAGTAGCAACATCAGGTGTAGTCGAACCGTTTCTGTTGGATACTGGTGCCGCAAAAAGTTCGATCATGCATGCGAAACTCCCTGGCGCACCTTTGTCTGGCTTAACAAATGTTTCTGTAGGTTTTTCAGGCGCCCCTGTTTACAACCCTGTATCTGGTCCTTTGTCTATTTCTGTTGGACCGTGTCAATTAAAAGCACCCTTGATTTTGACGACAGGTTGTAATGAAAATCTGCTTGGTTTAGACTTGTTAAAACGCCTATATGCGACATTGTACTGTTCTCCGGAAGGAGTACAGCTTACGTTGGGTAAAAGAATCACCTCTCCGATGTACTTGTCAATGGATGCACTCCCGCCAGAGCTGCGTTCACTCCCTGATACTCTTTGGGCGACTGGTCCTAATGATGTAGGCCTTTTAGAAATACCACCATATGTAGTCACTTTGAAAGCAAATGTAAAATTTCCACGAATTCCTCAATACAAGATCTCTACTGAAGGTGAACGTGCACTTTTATTGATTGTGCAAGATTTGATTAAGAAAGGTGTGGTTGAAGAAACTAGAGGAAATGTCTGTAACAGTCCTGTTTTACCGATTTTGAAACGAACTGATCCTTCAAAGCCTCCAGTATATAGGTTTGTTATCGATCTCAGAGAGGTTAATAAGATTGTGGTTCCGCAGTTTCCTGTGGTTCCAGACATTTCTGCCTTGTTAACGTTGATTCCTGCAACAGCTACATGGTTTTCAGTCATCGACTTGAAAAACGCCTTTTTCAGCATTCCAATAGCCGAAGAAAGCAGAGATATTTTCGGCTTCTGTCTAGGAGGTCGAAGCTTCAGATTTAAACGCGCTCCACAAGGCTATTGTGAGAGCCCATCCATTTACAGTCAGGCATTAAAAAGTCAGTTAGATTCCTTTGTACTTCCTCCAGGTTCTGCTCTAGTACAGTATGTAGATGACCTTCTAGTGGCTGCCGATGACAAGGAAACTTGCAAAGCAGCTACAATTTCGTTATTGCATCATTTGTCTAATTTGAATCACAAGGTGTCACCTTCGAAAATGCAATATTGCTGCCAAGAAGTGACCTACCTAGGTCATCTCTTGTCAAAGGAGGGAAGGAAGTTGACCCCAGAGAGAATAAAAGCAATTACGCAGATGAATGTTCCTCGCACACAGAGAGAAGTACGTGCCTTTCTAGGTATTACCTCATACTGTAGGCAGTGGATCCCAAATTTTTCTCTTTTAGCAAAACCGTTGGTAGCTTTGACTGGGAAAAATGTTCCGAGTCCGGTGCCATGGTCTGCTGAATGTCAGGAGAGTTTTTCTGAGTTACGAAATGCACTTTGTTCAGCTCCTGTATTGGGTACACCCGATTACAGCAAGTCATTCACGCTCTATGTTCACGAAAGAGAAGGTTGCGCGTTGAGTGTTCTGACACAGAAATTTGGTGATAAACAACGCCCTTGTGCGTACTTTTCATCAACATTAGATCCGGTAGCTAGAGCGTTACCTAGTTGTTTGAGAGCTACAGCGGCAGCTGCGGCTTCCATTCGACAATCTGCTGGTTTGGTGATGAATAACATGCTAGTGGTCATGGTTCCTCATGCTGTGGATACACTCATGAACAGAACCAAGACACAACACCTTACCAGTGCGAGATTATCTGGCTACGAGCTGACACTGCTAGCGAGTCATATTCAGATCAAAAGATGCAATGTATTGAATCCAGCAACACTGTTGCCGGCTAATCAAGAGTCGAGTGATTCCGAACCCCATGATTGTTGTTTCAGAACCGAGGAGGAGACAAAAGGACGAATTGATTTAAAAGACACCCCATTGTCAGATCCAGACGGCACGTTGTATGTTGATGGGTCATGTTTTAAATTGGAGAATGGTGATGTGACTGCTGCTTATGCAGTAACGACTTTGAGGACGATTGTGGAGACTGCAAGAGTGAGTCAGAATTCTGCCCAAGCTGCAGAGTTAATCGCCCTAACAAGAGAGTGGGTTTTAGCTAAGGGAAAGAGAGTGAATGTGTTCACAGATAGTCAGTACGCGTTTGGCGTGGCCCATAGTTTTGGCCGTTTGTGGAAAGAAAGAGGTTTCATTACGTCCCATGGGACTAAGATTCAACATGGTCAGTTAGTTAACGACTTGTTGGAATCTCTAACCTTGCCGACTGAAGTTGCGATTGTGAAATGCAGTGCGCATAAAGCAATCACGGATGATGTTGGTCGTGGGAATGCTTTTGCTGATGAGACTGCTAAACAGACAGCTAGAAATATGATGAGTAGAATGTATGTTGCAACGTCTGCAAGATGGATTTCCGAGTCTAGAATGTGTGAGGATACAGTGGAAAGTGTGAAAGAGATTCAGAAAGAGGCAACTGAGGAGGAAAAACGTGCATGGAAAGAAAGTACGGGCAAGTTAGATTCGAGTGGGTGTTGGATTGACTTGTCGGAACAACAGCGTTGGATGTTGCCTGATGCGTATGTGCTTGCAGTGGTGACAATGGCACATGGAGTAGCGCACATAAGTTCTAAAGGTATCTGTAAAATGTTGGCTCCAGTCTGGAAGAATGATGGGATTAGTAAATGTGCAGAGAGAGTGGTGAAAAATTGTATGGTATGCCTGATGCATAATCCTGGCAAGGGAACTCCTACTCCTGCTGGTCACTTCGCTCCACCCTCTTGCCCCTTTGAAGTGATTCAGTTAGACTTCATTCACATGGATCGGTGCAATAACTTAAAATACGTCCTGGTGGTAGTTTGTGCTTTCTCCAGATGGATCGAAGCATATCCACTAAAGGACAATACTGCCCTATCAACTGCCAAAATTCTTCTCAAAGAATATTTCCCTAATTACGGAATGCCACGGATTGTATGGTCAGATAACGGAAGTGAGTTTATAGGGAAAGTTATGCAGAGTTTGTGTGCTAGTTTAGGTATTAAGCAAAAATTTCACAGTGCAAACCATCCCCAGTCTGCTGGTTTAGTTGAGGGTTACAATGGCACCCTCAAACTAAAACTTGCTAAAATACAGGCATCCACGGGTTTATCCTGGCCAGATGCACTACCCTTGGCTTTGTTATCCACGAGAGCGACTGTGCATTCTAGAGTAGGGCTTAGTCCATACGAAATTGTCTTTGGCCGTCCTGCTAATATTTGGGGAGTGCCAAGGCCAAAGGAATTTTGTTCGCTGGAATATCCAATGTTGATTGATTACCTTTACGACTTGACTGCTAAATTGAGTCTTATTCACCAACAGGTTTTCGATGCATTGCCAAAGCCTCCGGAGAGTCCAGGTCATCAGCTGAAACCAGGTGACCACGTTGTGGTACGAAACTTTGCGAGGACGAAGAACCTTCAGCCCAGATTTGTTGGCCCCTTCCAGGTGTTATTGGCCACGAGAACTGCTGTTCGTGTGGCTGGTCGTAAGCATTGGATTCATGCAACACATGTCAAACGTGTGCCCTTGCCACTTCCTTATGACAACTGGATTAAGAAGGGAATTGGTGCCTCTGAGTTCGAGCGAACACCCAAGTTTATCCCTTTCAGCGATGCCGAATTGATAACTGACACTTCAAACTCTGACTCTCCTCCTGAAACTACTTCTTTGACTCCTGAACACTTGCCCTCTGCATCAGAAGAAACTTTGCCATCTGCGAACTTGAACATTGCAAACTCTACTGACACTACACTGTTTCCTGATCAAACGGTTCCTGCAAAACTAAGATACAACTTACGATCTCGTAATATGGACAAATAAAGCAGGAAACTGCCTATTGTGATATTTGAAATTTTGAACTTTTGCCTTCAGCCAGGAAGTTTGCTATTGTTTTATTGTTTTTAAAATTACCTTGCCGTCTGGGTAGCCGTAGGGTCGTGGCTGTGTGCCTAGTTGAATCTGCGGGGATCAGACACAAGGTCGATCTTTCTGTTGGTTCTGGGAACTCCCAGGGCTGATAGAGGCATTTTCATCTATGTACACATCATCAGTGGTCGCGAGCGGATTGTAGAAGATGGAGCTTCCTGCGCTGCAACAAGAAAATGTGATTTATGTTCGCAGAAACAGACTTTACAGAATCCTTCATAGTAAATGTTTTCTGATGCAATGTGCTATTACATTTTTAATTGTTTTAATAACGTTGGTGGGTGGAATCGTTTTTGGTATAAATTTAATCTTTGTGCCAGTAACTACAGTACCTCCCCTTGATCCAGCTACTTCTACTGTTTCTTCTATGCATTCTTTTCACTCGTTTCCTGAACATGAGCAAGCTCGACGCTCAGAATTTATTAATAACACTTTTGTACAGCTCTTGCACCAACACCAACTGGTAGTTAACACTACAGACTGCTGGGTGTGTGGCTTGATACCCCACACTATGGATAAAGGCATTCCCTATCTGGTTTTGCCTTTTAGCTATAATGGATCATTTCAGGCCTTTCAAACCATCTTTGCTTATGCCCTTGAAACCTATCCTCCGCGTCCACCACGTTCCACTAAATATAACTCTGCCAACAAAGCTTTAGTCCAGGGAATTATTGACATGATCAAGGACGTCAATAATACTCCATCTTACCCTAGAGACGAATTGCGAGTATATTTGAGTTGGAATTCTTCAGAGTATCGCCTTAGTTTGGGAGAAAGCAAGCGTAAAAGCTCCACTCCAATCTGGGTCGTACCTCACCGAGGTCAGGTCTGTTTGCAAGGAAATGGGAGAAATCCGAGAGCTCAGCTAGGGAGGAGTGAGTGCGTAGAGACTTACGTGTTTCCGTCTAACTCTTCCCCTGCTTTTCTTACTGCTAGGGGTACCTACTTCATCTGTCAAGACGGAGCGTATACATGGTTGCCTGCCGACTTTGCGGGGTCATGCTATATTGCTCGATTGTTGCCTCCAACATACACTGCTTCATCTGACTACCACAAGACCAGAGTAGCAAGAGGTGTTTTCAGCAAGGAAGACACCGCTGGTCAGGAAGCTGGAGACTTCTTCAAAGGTTTCCTTCCGTTCTGGGGGCCTATGGCCAATAGTAGAAACATACGTCAGCTAACACGGGTAGTTGAATCTACTATTACCGAAACTGCTGGTGCCCTTAGCAATTTGACAGCTGAGCTTCAGGCGGATAGACTCATGACGTTGCAGAACCGTATGGTTCTAGACGTAATACTTGCAGATCGAGGTGGGGTATGCAGAATGATCCAATCGAGCTGCTGTGCCTTTATTCCCAATAATGCTCCAACTGTCTATGAGGCGATCTCTAAGCTACACAAGATTTCCGACTCCATACACGTAGACAAGGGAAACTGGTCCTTCATGGAGTGGTTTTGGACTCTGATATCAGCGTGGGGATGGAAGGTTCTGATGGTCATTGGTGTCATCTTAGTATTCCTGTTCTCGTGTTGCCTGATTATCCAGTGTGGTCCTGCTCTGTGTAGTCTTTGTGCTGCAACCTGTTTAGAAAACCACCTGCGTTTGGAGAAAAGGCGCGAGAAAGGATGATGATACAACAACATGTCACTGACCTGATGAGCATAGAATTAGACTCTGACATAGACTCTGACATAGACTGAGTAATTGCCTATGTAAGGGCAAAAGGAGGGTCTGAGGTTCTGTGACGATTTGAACCCGTGTTTTCAATATTGTCGGAAATACATAATATTGGTATCAGCGAACCGCAAATGATCCATTTAGCATATCCTGGTGTTTTCGCTACGCTACGAGCAAGAGTACTCCTGTTACGGACACATCTCCGATCTACCCATGGCATCCATCTTAGATCATGGCAGCCATTTTGTGTTTCTTGCCCTCACATACGCAATAACCTTTGATTACTCCATTTCAATTAAGGAAACGTAGCCTTAGCCGGCGATTCACCTTTCTAGTGACACGTGCACCTTGGAACAGAACACGCTGTAGCTGCATGACTCGACAAAGGCTGCCTCCTCTGCCCGAGGCCAGTCCTGCTATACTGGTTCTTGTGGTCGTTGGCCTGATCATGATTAGGCGGCCGAAGCCGGTAGCCTTGCCCATTTACAACCCACAAACATCCCTTATCCTGCTTTTCTATCTTCTGCACCTGGCTCTGCTCCTTTCCTTCTGGGCCTTTATTAGGGGGAGGTAACGAAATTTACGATGAGGCGGTCCGGGTCTTGAATGAAAAGTTGACATGAGATTATGATGGAAAAGTGGGAACCCCTCGTTCGTAATGTTTTGACATCAGATATTGTCGACGATTCCTGTGCAACGCCAAATATTTATTGTTTAGGACACAAAGGTTTGGGAATGTACTAACATGTGAAGAATTTGCCTGAAGGCCAATATTTAGTATATAAGGAGCAACGCTCTTTGTACAAATCGAACAGGCTCCTAGAATCTGCCCGTGTGTAGTTTCTGTGACTTCTGTGTCCCTGCAGTAATAAACCTTTGGTCTTTGACGCCACCATCGAGAAGCCCGTGTTTCTGTTTATTTGTGCACCGAGACAGGTGGAACTCCGGGGTCTTCGCTTCGCTCCTTCACTCTTTTCCCTTCCCTTACTTTCCTTACTCCACTTCACTAACTCCTTGTCTTATTCCCTCTGTCCTCTTAGTTCTGCACTCCCCTTCCTTCATTCTCTCTCTGTTAGCCTCATTCTTTCCGTCCCCTTAGTCTCTCACTCCTCTACTGTCAGTCTCACACCCTATAACTCAGCCATACTCCCACACTCACCTTCTTTCGGGCTTTCTCCTTTACTTTTCTGTCTTGCTCTTCCCTTCTTTTGCTCCTTCACTCTTTTCCCTTCCTTTATTCTACTTACTTCACTTTACTAACTCCTTTTCTTACTCCCTGTGTCCTCTTGGTTCTACACTCCCCTTCCCTCATTCTCTCTCTGTTAGCCTCATTCTTTCCGTCCCCTTAGTCTCTCACTCCTCTTCTTTCACACTCACTCCGTATAACTCAGCCATACTCCCAAACTCACCTTCTTTCAGACTTTCTCCTTTACTTTCCTTTCTGTCCCTTCCCTTCTTTCGCTCCTTCACCCTTTTCCCTTCCCTTACTTTCCTAACTCCACTTCACTAATTCATTCTCTTACTCCCTTTGTCCTCTTAGTTCTACACTCCCCTTCCCTCATTCTCTCTGTTAGCCTCATTCTCTCCATCCTCTTAGTCTCTCACTCCTCTTCTGTCATGCTCATTCCCTATAACTCAGCCACTCTCCCACACTCACCTTCTTTCAGACTTTCCCCTTTACTTTCCTTCCTTTCTCTTCCCTTCCCTTACTTTCCTTACTCCACTTCACTAACTCCTTGTCTTACTCCCTCTGTACTCTTAGTTCTACACTCCCCTTCCTTCATTCTCTTTCTGTTAGCCTCATTCTCTCCGTCCTCTCTGTCTCTCACTCCTCTTCTTTCACACTCACTCCCTATAACTCAGCTATACTCATACACTCACCTTCTTTCAGATCTTCTCCTTTACTTTCCTTCCTGTCCCTTCCCTTCTTTCACTCATTCACTCCTTTCCCTTACCTTACTTTCCTTACTCCACTTCACTAACTCCTTCTCTTACTCCCTCTGTCCTCTTAGTTCTACACTCCCCTTCCCTCAATCTCTCTCTGTTAGCCTCATTCTCTCCGTCCTCTTTGTCTCCAGCTCCACTTCTGTCACGCTCACTCCCTATAACTCAGCCATACTACCACACTCAACTTCTTTCACACTTTCTCCTTTACTTTCCTTCCTCTCTCTTCCCTTCTTTTGCTCCTTCACTCTTTTCCCTTCCCTTACCTTCCTTACTCCACTTCACTAACTCCTTGTCTTACTCCCTCTGTCCTCTTAGTTCTGCACTCCCCTTCCTTCATTCTCTCTCTGTTAGCCTCATTCTTTCCCTCCCCTTAGTCTCTCACTCCTCTTCTTTCACACTCACTCCGTATAACTCAGCCATACTCCCACACTCACCTTCTTTCAGACCTTCTCCTTTACTTTCCTTTCTGTCACTTCCGTTCTTTCCCTCCTTCACTCTTTTCCCTTCCCTTACTTTCCTTACTCCACTTCACTAACTACTTCTCTTACTCCCTTTTTCCTCTTAGTTCTACACTCACCTTCCCTCATTCTCTCTCTGTTAGCTTCATTCTCTCCATCTTCTTAGTCTCTCACTCCTCTTCTGTCATGCTCACTCCCTATAACTCAGCCACACTCCCACACTCCCACACCCACCTTCTTTCAGACCTTCTCCTTTACTTTCCTTTCCTTACTGTCCCTTCCCTTCTTTCGCTCCTTCACTCTTTTCCCTTCCCTTACTTTCCTTACTCCACTTCACTAACTCCTTCTCTTACTCCCTCTGTTCTACACTCCCCTTCCCTCATTCTCTATGTTAGCCTCATTCTCTCCGTCCTCTTAGTCTCTCACTCCTTTTCTATCATGCTCACTCCCTATAACTCAGCCATACTCACAAACTCACCTTCTTTCAGACTTTCTCCTTTACTTTCCTTCCTCTCTCTTCCCTATGTTCACTCCTTCACTCTTTTCCCTTCCCTTACGTTCCTTACTCCACTTCACTAACTCCTTGTCTTACTGCCTCTGTCCTCTTAGTTCTACACTCCCCTTCCATCATTCTCTTTCTGTTAGCCTCGTTCTCTCCATCTTCTTAGTCTCTCACTCCTCTTCTGCCATGCTCACTCCCTATAACTCAGCCATACTCCCACACTCACCTTCTTTCAGACTTTCTCCTTTACTTTCCTTTCCTTACTGTCCCTTCCCTTCTTTCGCTCCTTCACTCTTTTCCCTTCCCTTACTTTCCTTACTCCACTTCACTAACTCCTTCTCTTACTCCCTCTGTCCTCTTAGTTCTACACTCCCCTTCCCTCATTCTCTCTGTTAGCCTCATTCTTTCCGCCCCTTAGTCTCTCACTCCTCTTCTGTCACACTCACACCCTATAACTCAGCCATACTCCCACACTCACCTTCTTTCAGACTTTCTCCTTTACTTTCCTTCCTCTCTCTTCCCTTCTTTTGCTCCTTCACTCTTTTTCCGTTCCCTTACTTTCCTTACTCCACTTCACTAACTCCTTCTCTTACTCCCTCTGTCCTCTTAGTTCTACACTCCCCTTCCCTCATTCTCTCTCTGTTAGCCTCATTCTCTCCATCCTCTTAGTCTCTCACTCCTCTTCTGTCACGCTCACTCCCTATAACTCAGCCATACTCCCACACTCACCTTCTTTCAGACTTTCTCCTTTACTTTCCTTCCTCTCTCTTCCCTTCATTCACTCCTTCACTCTTTTCCCTTCCTTTACTTTCCTTACTCCACTTCACTAACTCCCTGTCTTACTCCCTCTGTCCTCTTAGTTCTGCACTCCCCTTCCTTCATTATCTCTCTGTTAGCCTCATTCTTTCTAACCCCTTAGTCTCTCACTCCTCTTTTGTCATACTCACACCCTATAACTCAGCCATACTCCCACACTCACCTTCTTTCAGACTTTCTCCTTTCCTTTTCTTTCTCTCTCTTCCCTTTTTTTGCTCCTTCACTCTTTTCCCTTCCTTTATTCTCCTTACATCCCTTTACACACTCCTTTTTTTACTCCCTGTGTCCTCTTAGTTCTACACTCCCCTTCCTTCATTCTCATTCTGTTAGCCTCATTCTCTCCGTCCTCTTAGTCTCTCACTCCTCCTCTGTCACACTCACTCCCTATAACTCAGCCATACTCCAACACTCACCTTCTTTCAGACTTTCTTCTTTTCTTTCCTTCCTCTCGCTTCCCTTCTTTTGCTCCTTCACTCTTTTCCCTTCCCTTACTTTCCTTACTCCACTTCACTAACTCCTTGTCATACTCCCTCTGTCCTCTTAGTTCTGTACTCCCCTTCCTTCATTCTCTCTCTGTTAGCCTCATTCTTTCCGTCCCCTTAGTCTCGCACTCCTCTTCTGTCACGCTCATACCCTATAACTCAGCCATACTCCCACACTCAACTTCTTTCAGACCTTTTCCTTTACTTTCCTTCCTCTCTCTTCCCTTCTTTCACTCCTTCACTCTTTTCCCTTCTCTTACTGTCCTTACTCCACTATACTAACTCTTTCTCTTGCTCCCTCTGTCCTCTTAGTTCTACACTCCCTTTCCCTCATTCTCTCTCTGTTAGCCTCATTCCGTCCGACCCCTTAGTCTGTCACTCCTCTTCTGTCACGCTCACACCCTATAACTCAGCCATACTCCCACACTCACCTTCTTTCAGACTTTCTCTTTTACTTTTCTTTCTCTCTCTTCCCTTCTTTTGCTCCTTCACTCTTTTCCCTTTCTTTATTCTCCTTACTTCACTTTACTAACTCCTTTTCTTACTCCCTGTGTCCCCTTAGTTCTACACTCCCCTTCCCTCATTCTCTCTCTGTTAGCCTCATTCTTTCCGTCCCCTTAGTCTCTCACTCCTCTTCTGTCACACTCACTCCTTATAACTCAGCCATACTCCCACACTCACCTTCTTTCAGACCTTCTCCTTTACTTTCCTTTCAGTCCCTTCCCTTCTTTCGCTCCTTCACTCTTTTTCCTTTTCCTTACTTTCCTTACTCCACTTCACTAACTCTTACTCTTACTCCCTCTGTCCTCCTAGTTCTACACTCCCTTTCCCTCATCCTCTTCCTGTTAGCCTCATTCCGTCCGACCCCTTAGTCTGTCACTCCTCTTCTGTCACGCTCACACCCTATAACTCAGCCATACTCCCACACTCACCTTCTTTCAGACTTTTTCCTTTAATTTTCTTTCTCTCTCTTCCCTTCTTTTGCTCCTTCACTCCTTTCCCTTCTTTTATTCTCCTTACTTCACTTAACTTACTCCTTTTCTTACTCCCTGTGTCCTCTTAGTTCTATACTCCCCTTCCCTCATTCTCTCTCTGTTAGCCTCATTCTCTCCGTCCTCTTAGTCTCTCACTCCTCTTCTGTCACGCTCACTCCTTATAACTCAGCCATACTCCCACACTCACCTTCTTTCAAACTTTCTCCTTTACTTTCCTTCCTCTCTCTTCCCTTCCTTCACTCCTTCACTCTTTTCCCTTGCCTTCTCTTACTTTCTTTACTCCACTTCACTAACTCCTTGTCTTACTCCCTCTGTCCTCTTAGTTCTGCACTCCCCTTCCTTCATTCTCTCTCTGTTAGCCTCATTCTTTCCGTCCCCTTAGTCTCTCACTCCTCTTCTGTCACACTCACTCCTTATAACTCAGATATACTCCCACACTCACCTTCTTTCAGACCTTCTCCTTTACTTTCCTTCCTGTCCCTTCCCTTCTTTCACTCATTCACTCTTTTCCCTTACCTTACTTTCCTTACTCCACCTCACTAACTCCTTCTCTTACTCCCTCTGTCCTCTTAGTTATACACTCCCCTTCCCTCATTCTCTCTCTGTTAGCCTCATTCTCTCCATCCTCTTAGTCTCTCACTCCTCTTCTGTCACGCTCACTCCCTATAACTCAGCCATACTCCCACACTCACCTTCTTTCAGACTTTCTCCTTTACTTTCCTTCCTCTCTCTTCCCTTCATTCACTCCTTCACTCTTTTCCCTTCCTTTACTTTCCTTACTCCACTTCACTAACTCCCTGTCTTACTCCCTCTGTCCTCTTAGTTCTGCACTCCCCTTCCTTCATTATCTCTCTGTTAGCCTCATTCTTTCTAACCCCTTAGTCTCTCACTCCTCTTTTGTCATACTCACACCCTATAACTCAGCCATACTCCCACACTCACCTTCTTTCAGACTTTCTCCTTTACTTTTCTTTCTCTCTCTTCCCTTCTTTTGCTCCTTCACTCTTTTCCCTTCCTTTATTCTCCTTACATCCCTTTACACACTCCTTTTTTTACTCCCTGTGTCCTCTTAGTTCTACACTCCCCTTCCTTCATTCTCATTCTGTTAGCCTCATTCTCTCCGTCCTCTTAGTCTCTTACTCCTCCTCTGTCACACTCACTCCCTATAACTCAGCCATACTCCAACACTCACCTTCTTTCAGACTTTCTTCTTTTCTTTCCTTCCTCTCTCTTCCCTTCTTTTGCTCCTTCACTCTTTTCCCTTCCCTTACTTTCCTTACTCCACTTCACTAACTCCTTGTCATACTCCCTCTGTCCTCTTAGTTCTGTACTCCCCTTCCTTCATTCTCTCTCTGTTAGCCTCATTCTTTCCGTCCCCTTAGTCTCGCACTCCTCTTCTGTCACGCTCATACCCTATAACTCAGCCATACTCCCACACTCAACTTCTTTCAGACCTTTTCCTTTACTTTCCTTCCTCTCTCTTCCCTTCTTTCACTCCTTCACTCTTTTCCCTTCTCTTACTGTCCTTACTCCACTATACTAACTCTTTCTCTTGCTCCCTCTGTCCTCTTAGTTCTACACTCCCTTTCCCTCATTCTCTCTCTGTTAGCCTCATTCCGTCCGACCCCTTAGTCTGTCACTCCTCTTCTGTCACGCTCACACCCTATAACTCAGCCATACTCCCACACTCACCTTCTTTCAGACTTTCTCTTTTACTTTTCTTTCTCTCTCTTCCCTTCTTTTGCTCCTTCACTCTTTTCCCTTTCTTTATTCTCCTTACTTCACTTTACTAACTCCTTTTCTTACTCCCTGTGTCCCCTTAGTTCTACACTCCCCTACCCTCATTCTCTCTCTGTTAGCCTCATTCTTTCCGTCCCCTTAGTCTCTCACTCCTCTTCTGTCACACTCACTCCTTATAACTCAGCCATACTCCCACACTCACCTTCTTTCAGACCTTCTCCTTTACTTTCCTTTCAGTCCCTTCCCTTCTTTCGCTCCTTCACTCTTTTTCCTTTTCCTTACTTTCCTTACTCCACTTCACTAACTCTTACTCTAACTCCCTCTGTCCTCCTAGTTCTACACTCCCTTTCCCTCATTCTCTTCCTGTTAGCCTCATTCTCTCCGTCTTCTTAGTCTCTCACTCCTCTTCTGTCATGCTCACACCGTATAACTCAGCCATACTCCCACACTCACCTTCTTTCAGACTTTCTCCTTTACTTTTCTTTCTCTCTCTTCCCTTCTTTTGCTCCTTCACTCTTTTCCCTTCCTTTATTCTCCTTACATCCCTTTACACACTCCTTTCTTTACTCCCTGTGTCCTCTTAGTTCTACACTCCCCTTCCTTCATTCTCATTCTGTTAGCCTCATTCTCTCCGTCCTCTTAGTCTCTCACTCCTCCTCTGTCACACTCACTCCCTATAACTCAGCCATACTCCAACACTCACCTTCTTTCAGACTTTCTTCTTTTCTTTCCTTCCTCTCTCTTCCCTTCTTTTGCTCCTTCACTCTTTTCCCTTCCCTTACTTTCCTTACTCCACTTCACTAACTCCTTGTCATACTCCCTCTGTCCTCTTAGTTCTGTACTCCCCTTCCTTCATTCTCTCTCTGTTAGCCTCATTCTTTCCGTCCCCTTAGTCTCGCACTCCTCTTCTGTCACGCTCATACCCTATAACTCAGCCATACTCCCACACTCAACTTCTTTCAGATCTTCTCCTTTACCTTCCTTCCTCTCTCTTCCCTTCTTTCACTCCTTCACTCTTTTCCCTTCTCTTACTGTCCTTACTCCACTATACTAACTCTTTCTCTTGCTCCCTCTGTCCTCTTAGTTCTACACTCCCTTTCCCTCATTCTCTCTCTGTTAGCCTCATTCCGTCCGACCACTTACTCTGTCACTCCTCTTCTGTCACGCTCACACCCTATAACTCAGCCATACTCCCACACTCACCTTCTTTCAGACTTTTTCTTTTACTTTTCTTTCTCTCTCTACCCTTCTTTTGCTCCTTCACTCTTTTCCCTTTCTTTATTCTCCTTACTTCACGTTACTAACTCCTTTTCTTACTCCCTGTGTCCCCTTAGTTCTACACTCCCCTTCCCTCATTCTCTCTCTGTTAGCCTCATTCTTTCCGTCCCCTTAGTCTCTCACTCCTCTTCTGTCACACTCACTCCTTATAACTCAGCCATACTCCCACACTCACCTTCTTTCAGACCTTCTCCTTTACTTTCCTTTCAGTCCCTTCCCTTCTTTCGCTCCTTCACTCTTTTTCCTTTTCCTTACTTTCCTTACTCCCCTTCACTAACTCTTACTCTAACTCCCTCTGTCCTCCTAGTTCTACACTCCATTTCCCTCATCCTCTTCCTGTTAGCCTCATTCTCTCCGTCTTCTTAGTCTCTCACTCCTCTTCTGTCATGCTCACTCCCTATAAATCAGCCATATTCCCTTACTCACCTTCTTTCAGACTTTCTCCTTTACTTTTCTTTCTTTCTCTTCCCTTCTTTTGCTCCTTCACTATTTTCCCTTCCTTTAGTCTCCTTACTTCACTTTACTAACTCCTTTTCTTACTCCCTGTGTCCTCTTAGTTCTACACTCCCCTTCCCTCATTCTCTCTCTGTTAGCCTCATTCTTTCCGTCCCCTTAGTCTCTCACTCCTCTTCTGTCACACTCACTCCGTATAACTAAGCCATACTCCCACACTCACCTTCTTTCAGACCTTCTCCTTTACTTTCCTTTCTGTCACTTCCGTTCTTTCGCTCCTTCACTCTTTTCCCTTCCCTTACTTTCCTTACTCCACTTCACTAACTACTTCTCTTACTCCCTTTTTCCTCTTAGTTCTACACTCCCCTTCCCTCATTCTCTCTCTGTTAGCCTCATTCTCTCCATCTTCTTAGTCTCTCACTCCTCTTCTGTCATGCTCACTCCCTATAACTCAGCCACACTCCCACACTCACCTTCTTTCAGACCTTCTCCTTTACTTTCCTTTCCTTACTGTCCCTTCCCTTCTTTCGCTCCTTCACTCTTTTCCCTTCCCTTACTTTCCTTACTCCACTTCACTAACTACTTCTCTTACTCCCTTTTTCCTCTTAGTTCTACACTCCCCTTCCCTCATTCTCTCTCTGTTAGCCTCATTCTCTCCATCTTCTTAGTCTCTCACTCCTCTTCTGTCATGCTCATTCCCTATAACTCAGCCACACTCCCACACTCACCTTCTTTCAGACCTTCTCCTTTACTTTACTTTCCTTACTGTCCCTTCCCTTCTTTCGCTCCTTCACTCTTTTCCCTTCCCTTACTTTCCTTACTCCACTTCACTAACTCCTTCTCTTACTCCCTCTGTCCTCTTAGTTGTACACTCCCCTTCCCTCATTCTCTCTCTGTTAGCCTCATTCTCTCCGTCCTCTTAGTCTCTCACTCCTCTTCTATCACGCTCACTCCCTATAACTCAGCCATACTCCCACACTCACCTTCTTTCAGACCTTCTCCTTTACTTTCCTTCCTCTCTCTTCCCTTCTTTCACTCCTTCACTCTTTTCCCTTCCCTTACTTTCCTTACTCCACTTCACTAACTCCTTCTCTTACTCCCTCTGTCCTCTTAGTTCTACACTCCCCTTCCCTCATTCTCTCTCTGTTAGCCTCATTCTCTCCGACCCCTTAGTCTGTCACTCCTCTTCTGTCACGCTCACACCCTATAACTCAGCCATACTCCCACACTCACCTTCTTTCAGACTTTTGTCTTTTACTTTTCTTTCTCTCTCTTCCCTTCTTCTTTTGCTCCTTCACTCTTTTCCCTTTCTTTATTCTCCTTACTTCACTTTACTAACTCCTTTTCTTACTCCCTGTGTCCCCTTAGTTCTACACTCCCCTTCCCTCATTCTCTCTCTGTTAGCCTCATTCTTTCCGTCCCCTTAGTCTCTCACTCCTCTTCTGTCACACTCACTCCTTATAACTCAGCCATACTCCCACACTCACCTTCTTTCAGACCTTCTCCTTTACTTTCCTTTCAGTCCCTTCCCTTCTTTCGCTCCTTCACTCTTTTTCCTTTTCCTTACTTTCCTTACTCCACTTCACTAACTCTTACTCTAACTCCCTCTGTCCTCCTAGTTCTACACTCCCTTTCCCTCATTCTCTTCCTGTTAGCCTCATTCTCTCCGTCTTCTTAGTCTCTCACTCCTCTTCTGTCATGCTCACTCCCTATAACTCAGCCATATTCCCTTACTCACCTTCTTTCAGACTTTCTCCTTTACTTTTCTTTCTCTCTCTTCCCTTCTTTTGCTCCTTCACTATTTTCCCTTCCTTTATTCTCCTTACTTCACTTTACTAACTCCTTTTCTTACTCCCTGTGTCCTCTTAGTTCTACACTCCCCTTCCCTCATTCTCTCTCTGTTAGCCTCATTCTTTCCATACCCTTAGTCTCTCATTCCTCTTCTGTCACACTCACTCCGTATAACTCAACCATACTCCCACACTCACCTTCTTTCAGACCTTCTCCTTCACTTTCCTTCCTCTCTCTTCCCTTCTCTCACTCCTTCACTTTTTTCCCGTCTCTTACTGTCCTTACTCCACTATACTAACTCTTTCTCTTGCTCCCTCTGTCCTCTTAGTTCTACACTCCCTTTCCCTCATTCTCTCTCTGTTAGCCTCATTCTCTCCGACCCCTTAGTCTGTCACTCCTCTTCTGTCACGCTCACTCCCTATAACTCAGCCATATTCCCACACTCACCTTCTTTCAGACTTTCTCCTTTACTTTTCTTTCTCTCTCTTCCCTTCTTTTGCTCCTTCACTCTTTTCCCTTTCTTTATTCTCCTTACTTCACTTTACTAACTCCTTTTCTTACTCCCTGTGTCCCCTTAGTTCTACACTCCCCTTCCCTCATTCTCTCTCTGTTAGCCTCATTCTTTCTGTCCCCTTAGTCTCTCACTCCTCTTCTGTCACACTCCTCCTTATAACTCAGCCATACTCCCACACTCACCTTCTTTCAGACCTTCTCCTTTACTTTACTTTCAGTCCCTTCCCTTCTTTCGCTCCTTCACTCTTTTTCCTTTTCCTTACTTTCCTTACTCCACTTCACTAACTCTTTTTCTTACTCCCTCTGTCTTCCTAGTTCTACACTCCCTTTCCCTCATTCTCTCTCTGTTAGCCTCATTCTCTCCGTCCTCTTAGTCTCTCACTCCTCTTCTGTCATGCTCACTCCCTATAACTCAGCCATATTCCCTTACTCACCTTCTTTCAGACTTTCTCCTTTACTTTTCTTTCTCTCTCTTCCCTTCTTTTGCTCCTTGACTATTTTCCCTTCCTTTATTCTCCTTACTTCACTTTACTAACTCCTTTTCTTACTCCCTGTGTCCTCTTAGTTCTACACTCCCCTTCCCTCATTCTCTCTCTGTTAGCCTCATTCTTTCCATACCCTTAGTCTCTCATTCCTCTTCTGTCACACTCACTCCGTATAACTCAACCATACTCCCACACTCACCTTCTTTCAGACCTTCTCCTTCACTTTCCTTCCTCTCTCTTCCCTTCTCTCACTCCTTCACTTTTTTCCCGTCTCTTACTGTCCTTACTCCACTATACTAACTCTTTCTCTTGCTCCCTCTGTCCTCTTAGTTCTACACTCCCTTTCCCTCATTCTCTCTCTGTTAGCCTCATTCTCTCCGACCCCTTAGTCTGTCACTCCTCTTCTGTCACGCTCACTCCCTATAACTCAGCCATATTCCCACACTCACCTTCTTTCAGACTTTCTCCTTTACTTTTCTTTCTCTCTCTTCCCTTCTTTTGCTCCTTCACTCTTTTCCCTTTCTTTATTCTCCTTACTTCACTTTACTAACTCCTTTTCTTACTCCCTGTGTCCCCTTAGTTCTACACTCCCCTTCCCTCATTCTCTCTCTGTTAGCCTCATTCTTTCTGTCCCCTTAGTCTCTCACTCCTCTTCTGTCACACTCCTCCTTATAACTCAGCCATACTCCCACACTCACCTTCTTTCAGACCTTCTCCTTTACTTTACTTTCAGTCCCTTCCCTTCTTTCGCTCCTTCACTCTTTTTCCTTTTCCTTACTTTCCTTACTCCACTTCACTAACTCTTTTTCTTACTCCCTCTGTCTTCCTAGTTCTACACTCCCTTTCCCTCATTCTCTCTCTGTTAGCCTCATTCTCTCCGTCCTCTTAGTCTCTCACTCCTCTTCTGTCATGCTCACTCCCTATAACTCAGCCATATTCCCACACTCACCTTCTGTCAGACTTTCTCCGTTCCTTTTCTTTCTCTCTCTTCCCTTCTTTTGCTCCTTCACTATTTTCCCTTCCTTTATTCTCCTTACTTCACTTTACTAACTCCTTTTCTTACTCCCTGTGTCCTCTTAGTTCTACACTCCCCTTCCCTCATTCTCTCTCTGTTAGCCTCATTCTTTTCGTCCCCTTAGTCTCTCACTCCTCTTCTGTCACACTCACTACGTATAACTCAGCCATACTCCCACACTCACCTTCTTTCAGACCTTCTCCTTTACTTTCCTTTCTGTCACTTCCGTTCTTTTGCTCCTTCACTCTTTTCCCTTCCCTTACTTTCCTTACTACACTTCACTAACTACTTCTCTTACTCCCTTTTTCCTCTTAGTTCTACACTCCCCTTCCCTCATTCTCTCTCTGTTAGCCTCATTCTCTCCATCTTCTTAGTCTCTCACTCCTCTTCTGTCATGCTCACTCCCTATAACTCAGCCACACTCCCACACTCACCTTCTTTCAGACTTTCTCCTTTAATTCCTTCCTTTCTCTTCCCTTCCTTCCCTCCTTCACTCTTTTCTCTTCCCTTACTTTCCTTACTCCACTTCGCTAACTCCTTGTCTTACTCCCTCTGTCCTCTTAGTTCTACACTCCCCTTCCTTCATTCTCTTTCGTTTACCCTCATTCTCTCCGTCCTCTTAGTCTCTGACTCCTCTTCTGTAATGCTCACTCCCTATAACTCAGCTATACTCCCACACTCACCTTCTTTCACACTTTCTCCTTTACTTTCCTTCCTCTCTCTTCCCTTCTTTTGTTCCTTCACTCTTTTCCCTTCCCTTACTTTCCTTACTCCATTTCACTAACTCCTTGTCTTACTCCCTCTGTCCTCTTAGCTCTGCACTCCCCTTCCTTCATTCTCTCTCTGTTAGCCTCATTCTTTCCGCCCCTTAGTCTCTCACTCCTCTTCTGTCACGCTCACACCCTATAACTCAGCCATACTCCCACACTCACCTTCTTTCAGACTTTCTCCTTTACTTTTCTGTCTTGCTCTTCCCTTCTTTTGCTCCTTCGCTCTTTTCCCTTCCTTTATTCTCCTTACTTCACTTTACTAACTCCTTTTCTTACTCCCTGTGTCATCTTAGTTCTACACTCCCCTTCCCTCATTCTCTCTCTGTTAGCCGCATTCTTTCCGTCCCCTTAGTCTCTCACTCCTCTTCTTTCACACTCACTCCGTATAACTCAGCCATACTCCCACACTCACCTTCTTTCAGACCTTCTCCTTTACTTTCCTTTCTGTCCCTTCCCTTCTTTCGCTCCTTTACCCTTTTCCCTTCCCTTACTTTCCTTACTCCACTTCACTAACTCATTCTCTTACTCCCTTTGTCCTCTTAGTTCTACACTCCCCTTCCCTCATTCTCTCTGTTAGCCTCATTCTTTCCATCCTCTTAGTCTCTCACTCCTCTTCTGTCATGCTCACTCGCTATAACTCAGCCACACTCCCACACTCACCTTCTTTCAGACTTTCTCCTTTACTTTCCTTCCTTTCTCTTCCCTTCCTTAACTCCTTCACTCTTTTCCCTTCCCTTACTTTCCTTACTCCACTTCACTAACTCCTTGTCTTACTCCCTCTGTCCTCTTAGTTCTACACTCCCCTTCCTTCATTCTCTTTCTGTTAGCCTCATTCTCTCCGTCCTCTCAGTCTCTCACTCCTCTTCTGTCATGCTCACTCCCTATAACTCAGCTATACTCCCACACTCACCTTCTTTCACACTTTCTCCTTTACTTTCCTTCCTCTCTCTTCCCTTCTTTGGCTCCTTCACTCTTTTCCCTTCCCTTACCTTCCTTACTCCACTTCACTAACTCCTTGTCTTACTCGCTCTGTCCTCTTAGTTCTGCACTCCCCTTCCTTCATTCTCTCTCTGTTAGCCTCATTCTTTCCGTCCCCTTAGTCTCTCACTCCTCTTCTGTCACGCTCACACCCACTTGTGGGACACCCCCGCGCCGCACGGCCACCAGCTGCTGCGTGTGCCCCTCAGCCTTGCCCCTGCCTCGCTGCCTGCCTCGCTGCCGGCTGACTCCGCTGTCGCTTGTTTTGCTGTTGTTTTGACTGCCATTTGTGCTTGCTGAAATTGTATTTCTTGCCCGTGTTAGCGTTTTTGCTTTGTTTTCCATTTGTGCCTGTTTTTATTTTTTCTCCAGCTTGTGTCCGTAGTAGCGCTCTCCTTCCTGTTTGCCCGCCTACCTCGCCGCCCTCCGACTTCCCTCCCCGCTCCCCGCTTCCCGCCACCACCGCTGACCACGCCCCTTTTTGCCTTCTGTTCCCTCCCCGCTCCCGCCTCCCAGCTGCTCCGCCCACCCGCGCACTTGGCCTTATATGGCGACCGTGCGAACGCGCAGCGGTCACGGGCAGCGGGCGCGCCAATTGTGCGCCGAAGGCGCGCCAAAGGTAAGCCCGTCTGCGCCCGTCCGCGACCGGATCGCGACCAGCGCCAGGAGCCCTGGATCTCGAAGACCCCGACGCACCCGCCTGACGTACTCCGCCGCCACCCTCTTCGCACTCAACACCAAGCCACACCTCGACGCACCCACGGACCGTTCAGCTGCCACGCCTGCAAATTCACCTGCATCCGGACCTGCCCCGCACCAGCACCCGCCAAGCCGAACAACAGCAGCACCCACCTCAAGTGCATCCTGCTCAACACCCGCTCCGTCCACAGACACGCCATCGAACTCTGGAACCTCCTCGACACCACAGCCCCTGACGTTGCCTTCCTCACAGAGACCTGGATGAACGCCTCTTCAGCTCCCGACATCGCCATCGCTATCCCAGAGGGCTACAAGATCGTCCGGAGGGACCGCAACACCAACCAGATGGGAGGAGGAATCGCCATCATCCACAGGAACACCATCCGTCTCACGACCAGCACCGACAACACCCTGACCACCGCCGAACACCTGCATTTCCAGATCCACACCAACCCGAACACCACCCTCAGAGGCACCCTGATCTACCGACCCCCGGGACCACGCACCCAATTCAGCGAGGACATCGCCGACTTCGTCAGCCCGCATGCCCTCCCCTCCGCTGACTACATCCTCCTGGGGGACCTCAACTTCCACCTGGAGAACAACAACGATCGCAACACCAGCAACCTGCTCGACAACCTCGCCAATCTCGGACTCAAGCAGCTGGTTTCCACTCCCACCCACCTCGCCGGACACACACTCGACGCAGTCTTCTCATCCAGCACAGACATCGACTTCAGCCACGCCACAGAGCTCCAATGGACGGACCACAGCTGCGTCCACTTCACCTTCAAGAGAACGACGACCCACCACCACCAGCAACTGGCCGCCCGCAGAAGCTGGAACAAGATCACAGCAGACCAGCTCGCCACCTCCCTGAGCCAGCACCCTCCTGCCAGCTCAGCAAACCCCAGCCAGGCCGCCGACAACCTCACGAAGTGGATCAGCAGCTGCGCGGACGAACTCGCCCCGCTGAGGACCCCGCCCTGCAGACCCGGCAGCAAGAAAGCCCCGTGGTTCACCAACGAACTCAAGAGCTCCAAGAAGAACTGCCGAGCCCTCGAGAAAGTCTGGAGAAGGGAGCCAACACCGAACAACAGGACCACCTTCAAGCTGGCCACCCGGAAGCACCACCAGCTGATCCGTGCCTCCAAGAAAACTGCTTTCAAGGACCGGCTGGACAACAACGCACACAACTGCAAGGAACTCTTCAACATCGTGAAAGAGCTATCCAACCCCAGCGCAGGAAACAACGACATCACCCCATCGCAAGACCTCTGCAACTCCCTCGCTTCATACTTCCACAACAAGATCGCGGACATACACAACAGCTTCAACAACCAACCAACGCACACCAAGACCGAACAACCACCCACCACCACCACCCTCCACGCCTGGACCCCGATCAGCACCGAAGACACCATCCGCACGATGAACTCCATACACTCCGGATCACTGACCGACCCCTGCCCTCACCACGTCTTCAACAAGGCTGACGCTGTCATCGCACCACACCTGCGAGACATCATCAACACATCCTTCGACACCGCCACCTTCCCGGAGAGCTGGAAGCACGCCGAACTCAGCGCTCTACTCAAGAAACCCACAGCGGACCCCACCGAACTCAAGAATTACCGTCCCATCTCGCTCCTCCCGTTCCCAGCCAAAGTCATCGAGAAGACCGTCAACAAGCAGATGGCCGCCTTCCTCGAGACGAATGGATCCCTCGACCCCTCACAGTCCGGCTTCCGAGCAAATCACAGCACCGAGACCGCCCTCATCACCGCCACCGATGACATCCGAGCCCTGATGGACAACGGAGAAACAGCGGCCCTCATCCTCCTAGACCTCTCCGCGGCATTCGACACTGTCTGCCACCGCACCCTAGTACAGCGACTCAGCAACGTCGGAATCCGGGACAAGGCGCTGGAATGGATCATCTCCTTCCTCGACGGAAGAACACAGAGAGTCCGCCTACCACCGTACAAGTCAGAGGCCACCGAAGTCATCTGCGGCGTCCCTCAAGGATCCTCTCTGAGCCCCACCCTCTTCAACGTCTACATGAGCCCCCTCGCGGCCATCGCATGCCAACACAACCTCAACATAATTTCCTATGCCGACGACACCCAGCTGATCCTCTCCCTGACCAACGACCCCGCCGCCGCCAGAGCCAACCTGCACGAAGGGATGAAAGAGGTAGCCGAGTGGATGACGACCAGCCGCCTGAAACTGAACTCGGAAAAGACGGAGGTCCTCATCCTGGGCTCCTCACCCTCCGCCTGGGACGACTCCTGGTGGCCTCCCGCCCTGGGCACCGCACCCAAACCGACAGACCACGCACGCAACCTGGGCTTCATCCTGGACGCCTCCCTCTCCATGACCAGGCAAGTCAACAGCGTCTCCTCGGCGTGCTTCAACATCCTACGCATGCTACGGAAGATCTTCTGGTGGATCCCCACCGAGACCAGGAAGACCGTCACCCAGGCCCTCGTCACTAGCCGACTGGACTACGGCAACGCCCTCTACGCCGGCAGCACCGCCAAGCTCCAGAAGAGACTCCAGCGGATCCAGAACGCCTCAGCCAGACTCATCCTCGACATCCCACGAACCAGTCACATCTCCGGACATCTGGGAGACCTGCACTGGCTCCCCGTCAACAAAAGAATCACCTTCCGCCTCCTCACCCACGCACACAAAGCCCTACACGACCAAGGCCCGAGCTACCTCAACAGCCGAATCAACTTCTACGCTCCCAAACGCCACCTCCGATCAGCCAACCACGCCCTCGCCGCCGTACCCGCATCCGAAGAGCGACTACAGGAGGAAGGTCCTTCTCCTACCTGGCCGCCAAGACCTGGAACTCCCTCCCGACCGACCTGCGCCTGACCCAAGACCACCTCTCCTTCAGGAAGAAGCTGAAGACCTGGCTGTTCGAGCAGTAGCGGCACCCCCCCACCCCCAGCGCCTTGAGACCCTACGGGTATGTAGCGCGCTCTATAAATGTCATTGATTGATTGATTGATAACTCAGCCATACTCCCACACTCACCTTCTTTCAGACTTTCTCCTTTACTTTTCTTTCTCTATCTTCCCTTCTCTTGCTCCTTCACTCTTTTCCCTTCCTTTATTCTCCTTACTTCACTTAACTAATTCCTTTTGTTACTCCCTCTGTCCTCTTAGTTCTGTACTCCCCTTCCCTCATTCTCTCTCTGTTAGCCTCTTTCTCTCCGTCCTCTTAGTCTGTCACTCCTCTTCTGTCACGCTCACTCCCTATAACTCAGCCATACTCCCACACTCACCTTCTTTCAGACTTTCTCATTTACTTTCCTTCCTCTCTCTTCCCTTCTTTCGCTCCTTCACTCTTTTCCCTTCCCTTACTTACCTTACTCCACTTCACTAACTCCTTCTCTTACTCCCTCTGTCCTCTTAGTTCTACACTCCCCTTCCCTCATTCTCTCTCTGTTAGCCTCATTCTCTCCGTCCTCTTAGTCTCTCACTCCTCTTCTATCACGCTCACTCCCTATAACTCAGCCATACTCCCACACTCACCTTCTTTCAGACCTTCTCCTTTACTTTCCTTCCTCTCTCTTCCCTTTTTTCACTCCTTCACTCTTTTCCCTTCTCTTACTGTCCTTACTCCACTATACTAACTCTTTCTCTTGCTCCCTCTGTCCTCTTAGTTCTACACTCCCTTTCCCTCATACTCTCTCTGTTAGCCTTATTCTCTCCGACCCCTTAGTCTGTCACTCCTCTTCTGTCACGCTCACACCCTATAACTCAGCCATACTCCCACACTCACCTTCTTTCAGACTTTCTCTTTTACTTTTCTTTCTCTCTCTTTCCTTCTTTTGCTCCTTCACTCTTTTCCCTTTCTTTATTCTCCTTACTTCACTTTACTAACTTCTTTTCTTACTCCCTGTGTCCCCTTAGTTCTGCACTCCCCTTCCCTCATTCTCTCTCTGTTAGCCTCATTCTTTCCGTCCCCTTAGTCTCTCACTCCTCTTCTGTCACACTCACTCCTTATAACTCAGCCATACTCCCACACTCACCTTCTTTCAGAACCTCTCCTTTACTTTCCTTTCAGTCCCTTCCCTTCTTTCGCTCCTTCACTCTTTTTCCTTTTCCTTACTTTCCTTACTCCACTTCACTAACTCTTACTCTAACTCCCTCTGTCCTCCTAGTTCTACACTCCCTTTCCCTCATTCTCTTCCTGTTAGCCTCATTCTCTCCGTCTTCTTAGTCTCTCACTCCTCTTCTGTCATGCTCACTCCCTATAACTCAGCCATATTCCCTTACTCACCTTCTTTCAGACTTTCTCCTTTACTTTCCTTTCCCTCTCTTCCCTTCTTTTGCTCCTTCACTATTTACCCTTCCTTTATTCTCCTTACTTCACTTTACTAACTCCTTTTCTTACTCCCTGTGTCGTCTTAGTTCTTCACTCCCCTTCCCTCATTCTCTCTCTGTTAGCCTCATTCTTTCCGTACCCTTAGTCTCTCATTCCTCTTCTGTCACACTCACTCCGTATAACTCAGCCATACTCCCACACTCACCTTCTTTCAGACCTTCTCCTTTACTTTCCTTCCTCTCTCTTCCCTTCTTTCACTCCTTCACTCTTTTTCCTTCCTTTATTCTCCTTACTTCACTTAACCAATTCCTTTTGTTACTCCCTCTGTCCTCTTAGTTCTGTACTCCCCTTCCCTCATTCTCTCTCTGTTAGCCTCTTTCTCTCCGTCCTCTTAGTCTCTCACTCCTCTTCTGTCACGCTCACTCCCTATAACTCAGCCATACTCCCACACTCACCTTCTGTCAGACCTTCTCCTTTACTTTCCTTTCTGTCACTTCCGTTCTTTCGCTCCTTCACTCTTTTCCCTTCCCTTACTTTTCTTACTCCACTTCACTAACTACTATTCTTACTCCCTTTTTCCTCTTTGTTCTACACTCCCCTTCCCGCATTCTCTCTCTGTTAGCCTCATTCTCTCTGTCGTCTTAGTCTCTCACTCCTCTTCTGTCACGCTCACTCCCTATAACTCAGCCATACTCCCACACTCACCTTCTTTCAGACTTTCTCCTTTACTTTCCTTCCTCTCTCTTCCCTTCCTTCACTCTTTTCCCTTCCCTTACTTTCCTTACTCCACTTCGCTAACTCCTTGTCTTACTGCCTCTGTCCTCTTAGTTCTACACTCCCCTTCCTTCATTCTCTTTCTGTTAGCCTCATTCTCTCCGTCCTCTTAGTCTCTCACTCCTCCTCTGTCACGCTCACTCCCTATAACTCAGCCGCACTCCCACACTCACCTTCTTTCAGACCTTCTCCTTTACTTTACTTTCCTTACTGTCCCTTCCCTTCTTTCGCTCCTTCACTCTTTTCCCTTCCCTTACTTTCCTTACTCCACTTCTCTAACTCCTTCTCTTACTCCCTCTGTCCTCTTAGTTCTACACTCCCCTTCCCTCATTCTCTCTGTTAGCCTCATTCTCTCCGTCCTCTTAGTCTCTCACTTCTCTTCTATCACGCTCACTCCCTATAACTCAGCCATACTCCCACACTCACCTTCTTTCAGACTTTCTCCTTTACTTTCCTTCCTCTCTCTTCCCTATCTTCACTCCTTCACTCTTTTCCCTTCCCTTACTTTTCTTACTCCACTTCACTAACTACTATTCTTACTCCCTTTTTCCTCTTAGTTCTACACTCCCCTTCCCTCATTCTCTCTCTGTTAGCCTCATTCTATCCATCTTCTTAGTCTCTCACTCCTCTTCTGTCATGCTCACTCCCTATAACTCAGCCGCACTCCCACACTCACCTTCTTTCAGACCTTCTCCTTTACTTTACTTTCCTTACTGTCCCTTCCCTTCTTTCGCTCCTTCACTCTTTTCCCTTCCCTTACTTTCCTTACTCCACTTCACTAACTCCTTCTCTTACTCCCTCTGTCCTCTTAGTTCTACACTCCCCTTCCCTCATTCTCTCTGTTAGCCTCATTCTCTCCGTCCTCTTAGTCTCTCACTTCTCTTCTATCACGCTCACTCCCTATAACTCAGCCATACTCCCACACTCACCTTCTTTCAGACTTTCTCCTTTACTTTCCTTCCTCTCTCTTCCCTATCTTCACTCCTTCACTCTTTTCCCTTCCCTTACTTTCCTTACTCCACTTCACTAACTCCTTGTCTTACTGCCTCTGTCCTCTTAGTTCTACACTCCCCTTCCTTCATTCTCTTTCTGTTAGCCTCATTCTCTCCGTCCTCTTAGTCTCTTACTCCTCCTCTGTCATGCTCACTCCCTATAACTCAGCCATACTCCCACACTCACCTTCTTTCAGACTTTCTTCTTTACTTTCCTTCCTCTCTCTTCCCTTCTTTTGCTCCTTCACTCTTTTCCCTTCCCTTACTTTCCTTACTCCACTTCACTAACTCCTTGTCATACTCCCTCTGTCCTCTCAGTTCTGTACTCCCCTTCCTTCATTCTTTCTCCGTTAGCCTCATTCTTTCCGTCCCCTTAGTCTCTCACTCCTCTTCTGTCACGCTCACACCCTGTAACTCAGCCATACTCCCACACTCACCTTCTTTCAGACTTTCTCCTTTACTTTTCTTTCTCTCTCTTCCCTTCTTTTGCTCCTTCACTCTTTTTCCTTCCTTTATTCTCCTTACTTCACTTTACTAACTCCTTTTCTTACTCCCTGTGTCCTCTTAGTTCTACACTCCCCTTCCCTCATTCTCTCTCTGTTAGCCTCATTCTTTCCGTCCCCTTAGTCTCTCACGCCTCTTCTGTCACGCTCACTCCCTATAACTCAGCCATACTCCCACACTCACCTTCTTTCAGACTTTCTCCTTTACTTTCCTTCCTCTCTCTTCCCTTCCTTCACTCCTTCACTCTTTTCCCTTCCCTTACTTTCCTTATTCCACTTCACTAACTCCTTATCTTACTCCCTCTGTCCTCTTAGTTCTACACTCCCCTTCCTTCATTCTCTTTCTGTTAGCCTCATTCTCTCCGTCCTCTTAGTCTCTCACTCCTCTTCTGTCACGCTCACTCCCTATAACTCAGCCATACTCCCACACTCACCTTCTTTCAGACTTTCTCCTTTACTTTCCTTCCTCTCTCTTCCCTTCCTTCACTCCTTCACTCTTTTCCCTTCCCTTACTTTCCTTACTCCACTTCACTAACTCCTTGTCATACTCCCTCTGTCCTCTTAGTTCTGTACTCCCCTCCCTTCATTCTCTCTCTGTTAGCCTCATTCTTTCCGTCCCCTTAGTCTCTCACTCCTCTTCTGTCACGCTCACACCCTATAACTCAGGCATACTCCCACAATCACCTTCTTTCAGACCTTCTCCTTTACTTTCCTTCCTCTCTCTTCCCTTCTTTCACTCCTTCACTCTTTTCCCATCTCTTACTGTCCTTACTCCACTATACTAACTCTTTCTCTTGCTCCCTCTGTCCTCTTAGTTCTACACTCCCTTTCCCTCATTCTCTCTCTGTTAGCCTCATTCTCTCCGACCCCTTAGTCTGTCACTCCTCTTCTGTCACGCTCACACCCTATAACTCAGTCATACTCCCACACTCACCTTCTTTCAGACTTTCTCTTTTCTTTTCTTTCTCTCTCTTCCCTTCTTTTGCTCCTTTACTCTTTTCCCTTTCTTTATTCTCCTTACTTCACTTTACTAACTCCTTTTCTTACTCCCTGTGTCCCCTTAGTTCTACACTCCCCTTCCCTCATTCTCTCTCTGTTAGCCTCATTCTTTCCGTCCCCTTAGTCTCTCACTCCTCTTCTGTCACACTCACTCCTTATAACTCAGCCATACTCCCACACTCACCTTCTTTCAGACTTTCTCCTTTATTTTTCTTTCTCTCTCTTCCCTTCTTTTGCTCCTTCACTATTTTCCCTTCCTTTATTCTCCTTACTTCACTTTACTAACTCCTTTTCTTACTCCCTGTGTCCTCTTAGTTCTACACTCCCCTTCCCTCATTCTCTCTCTGTTAGCCTCATTCTTTCCGTCCCCTTAGTCTCTCACTCCTCTTCTGTCACACTCACTCCGTATAACTCAGCCATACTCCCACACTCACCTTCTTTCAGACCTTCTCCTTTACTTTCCTTCCTCTCTCTTCCCTTCTCTCACTCCTTCACTCTTTTCCCGTCTCTTACTGTCCTTACTCCACTATACTAACTCTTTCTCTTGCTCCCTCTGTCCTCTTAGTTCTACACTCCCTTTCCCTCATTCTCTCTCTGTTAGCCTCATTCTCTCCGACCCCTTAGTCTGTCACTCCTCTTCTGTCACGCTCACACCCTATAACTCAGCCATACTCACACACTCACCTTCTTTCAGACATTCTCCTTTACTTTTCTTTCTCTCTCTTCTCTTCTTTTGCTCCTTCACTCTTTTCCCTTTCTTTATTCTCCTCACTTCACTTTACTAACTCCTTTTCTTAATCCCTGTGTCCCCTTAGTTCTACACTCCCCTTCCCTCATTCTCTCTCTGTTAGCCTCATTCTTTCCGTCCCCTTAGTCTCTCACTCCTCTTCTGTCACACTCCTCCTTATAACTCAGCCATACTCCCACACTCACCTTCTTTCAGACCTTCTTCTTTACTTTACTTTCAGTCCCTTCCCTTCTTTCACTCCTTCACTCTTTTTCCTTTTCCTTACTTTCCTTACTCCACTTCACTAACTCTTTTTCTTACTCCCTCTGTCCTCCTAGTTCTACACTCCCTTTCCCTCATTCTCTCTCTGTTAGCCTCATTCTCTCCGTCCTCTTAGTCTCTCACTCCTCTTCTGTCATGCTCACTCCCTATAACTCAGCTATATTCCCACACTCACCTTCTTTCAGACTTTCTCCTTTACTTTTCTTTCTCTCTCTTCCCTTCTTTTGCTCCTTCACTATTTTCACTTCCTTTATTCTCCTTACTTCACTTTACTAACTCCTTTTCTTACTCCCTGTGTCCTCTTAGTTCTACACTTCCCTTCCCTCGTTCTCTCTCTGTTAGCCTCATTCTTTCCGTCCCCTTAGTCTCTCACTCCTCTTCTGTCACACTCACTCCGTATAACTCAGCCATACTCCCACACTCACCTTCTTTCAGACCTTCTCCTTTAATTTCCTTTCTGTCACTTCCGTTCTTTCCCTCCTTCACTCTTTTCCCTTCCCTTACTTTCCTTACTCCACTTCACTAACTACTTCTCTTACTCCCCTTTTCCTCCTAGTTCTACACTCCCCTTCCCTCATTCTCTTTCTGTTAGCCTCATTCTCTCCGTCCTCTCAGTCTCTCACTCCTCTTCTGTCATGCTCACTCCCTATAACTCAGCTATACTCCCACACTCACCTTCTTTCACACTTTCTCCTTTACTTTCCTTCCTCTCTCTTCCCTTCTTTTGCTCCTTCACTCTTTTCCCTTCCCTTACCTTCCTTATTCCACTTCACTAACTCCTTGTCTTACTCGCTCTGTCCTCTTAGTTCTGCACTCCCCTTCCTTCATTCTCTCTCTGTTAGCCTCATTCTTTCCGTCCCCTTAGTCTCTCACTCCTCTTCTGTCACGCTCACACCCACTTGTGGGACACCCCCGCGCCGCACGGCCACCAGCTGCTGCGTGTGCCCCTCAGCCTTGCCCCTGCCTCGCTGCCTGCCTCGCTGCCGGCTGACTCCGCTGTCGCTTGTTTTGCTGTTGTTTTGACTGCCATTTGTGCTTGCTGAAATTGTATTTCTTGCCCGTGTTAGCGTTTTTGCTTTGTTTTTCATTTATGCCTGTTTTTATTTTTTCTCCAGCTTGTGTCCGTAGTAGCGCTCTCCTTCCTGTTTGCCCGCCTACCTCGCCGCCCTCCGACTTCCCTCCCCGCTCCCCGCTTCCCGCCACCACCGCTGACCACGCCCCTTTTTGCCTTCTGTTCCCTCCCCGCTCCCGCCTCCCAGCTGCTCCGCCCACCCGCGCACTTGGCCTTATATGGCGACCGTGCGAACGCGCAGCGGTCACGCGCAGCGGGCGCGCCGATTGAGCGCCGAAGGCGCGTCAAAGGTAAGCCCGTCTGCGCCCGTCCGCGACCGGATCGCGACCAGCGCCAGGAGCCCTGGATCTCGAAGACCCCGACGCACCCGCCTGACGTACTCCGCCGCCACCCTCTTCGCACTCAACACCAAGCCACACCTCGACGCACCCACGGACCGTTCAGCTGCCACGCCTGCAAATTCACCTGCATCCGGACCTGCCCCGCACCAGCACCCGCCAAGCCGAACACCAGCAGCACCCACCTCAAGTGCATCCTGCTCAACACCCGCTCCGTCCACAGACACGCCATCGAACTCTGGAACCTCCTCAACACCACAGCCCCTGACGTTGCCTTCCTCACAGAGACCTGGATGAACGCCTCTTCAGCTCCCGACATCGCCATCGCTATCCCAGAGGGCTACAAGATCGTCCGGAGGGACCGCAACACCAACCAGATGGGAGGAGGAATCGCCATCATCCACAGGAACACCATCCGTCTCACGACCAGCACCGACAACACCCTGACCACCGCCGAACACCTGCATTTCCAGATCCACACCAACCCGAACACCACCCTCAGAGGCACCCTGATCTACCGACCCCCGGGACCACGCACCCAATTCAGCGAGGACATCGCCGACTTCGTCAGCCCGCATGCCCTCCCCTCCGCTGACTACATCCTCCTGGGGGACCTCAACTTCCACCTGGAGAACAACAACGATCGCAACACCAGCAACCTGCTCGACAACCTCGCCAATCTCGGACTCAAGCAGCTGGTTTCCACTCCCACCCACCTCGCCGGACACACACTCGACGCAGTCTTCTCATCCAGCACAGACATCGACTTCAGCCACGCCACAGAGCTCCAATGGACGGACCACAGCTGCGTCCACTTCACCTTCAAGAGAACGACGACCCACCACCACCAGCAACTGGTCGCCCGCAGAAGCTGGAACAAGATCACAGCAGACCAGCTTGCCACCTCCCTGAGCCAGCACCCTCCTGCCAGCTCAGCAAACCCCAGCCAGGCCGCCGACAACCTCACGAAGTGGATCAGCAGCTGCGCGGACGAACTCGCCCCGCTGAGGACCCCGCCCTGCAGACCCGGCAGCAAGAAAGCCCCGTGATTCACCGACGAACTCAAGAGCTCCAAGAAGAACTGCCGAGCCCTCGAGAAAGTCTGGAGAAGGGAGCCAACACCGGACAACAGGACCACCTTCAAGCTGGCCACCCGGAAGCACCACCAGCTGATCCGCGCCTCCAAGAAAACTGCTTTCAAGGACCGGCTGGACAACAACGCACACAACTGCAAGGAACTCTTCAACATCGTGAAAGAGCTATCCAACCCCAGCGCAGGAAACAACGACATCACCCCATCGCAAGACCTCTGCAACTCCCTCGCTTCATACTTCCACAACAAGATCGCGGACATACACAACAGCTTCAACAACCAACCAACGCACACCAAGACCGAACAACCACCCACCACCACCACCCTCCACGCCTGGACCCCGATCAGCACCGAAGACACCATCCGCACGATGAACTCCATACACTCCGGATCACCGACCGACCCCTGCCCTCACCACGTCTTCAACAAGGCTGACGCTGTCATCGCACCACACCTGCGAGACATCATCAACACATCCTTCGACACCGCCACCTTCCCGGAGAGCTGGAAGCACGCCGAACTCAGCGCTCTACTCAAGAAACCCACAGCGGACCCCACCGAACTCAAGAATTACCGTCCCATCTCGCTCCTCCCGTTCCCAGCCAAAGTCATCGAGAAGACCGTCAACAAGCAGATGGCCGCCTTCCTCGAGACGAATGGATCCCTCGACCCCTCACAGTCCGGCTTCCGAGCAAATCACAGCACCGAGACCGCCCTCATTGCCGCCACCGATGACATCCGAGCCCTGATGGACAACGGAGAAACAGCGGCCCTCATCCTCCTAGACCTCTCCGCGGCATTCGACACTGTCTGCCACCGCACCCTAGTACAGCGACTCAGCAACGTCGGAATCCGGGACAAGGCGCTGGAATGGATCATCTCCTTCCTCGACGGAAGAACACAGAGAGTCCGCCTACCACCGTACAAGTCAGAGGCCACCGAAGTCATCTGCGGCGTCCCTCAAGGATCCTCTCTGAGCCCCACCCTCTTCAACGTCTACATGAGCCCCCTCGCGGCCATCGCATGCCAACACAACCTCAACATAATTTCCTATGCCGACGACACCCAGCTGATCCTCTCCCTGACCAACGACCCCGCCGCCGCCAGAGCCAACCTGCACGAAGGGATGAAAGAGGTAGCCGAGTGGATGACGACCAGCCGCCTGAAACTGAACTCGGACAAGACGGAGGTCCTCATCCTGGGCTCCTCACCCTCCACCTGGGACGACTCCTGGTGGCCTCCCGCCCTGGGCACCGCACCCAAACCGACAGACCACGCACGCAACCTGGGCTTCATCCTGGACGCCTCCCTCTCCATGACCAGGCAAGTCAACAACGTCTCCTCGGCGTGCTTCAACATCCTAAGCATGCTACGGAAGATCTTCTGGTGGATCCCCACCGAGACCAGGAAGACCGTCACCCAGGCCCTCGTCACTAGCCGACTGGACTACGGCAACGCCCTCTACGCCGGCAGCACCGCCAAGCTCCAGAAGAGACTCCAGCGGATCCAGAACGCCTCAGCCAGACTCATCCTCGACATCCCACGAACCAGTCACATCTCCGGACATCTGAGAGACCTGCACTGGCTCCCCGTCAACAAAAGAATCACCTTCCGCCTCCTCACCCACGCACACAAAGCCCTACACGACCAAGGCCCGAGCTACCTCAACAGCCGAATCAACTTCTACGCTCCCAAACGCCACCTCCGATCAGCCAACCACGCCCTCGCCGCCGTACCCCGCATCCGAAGAGCGACTACAGGAGGAAGGTCCTTCTCCTACCTGGCCGCCAAGACCTGGAACTCCCTCCCGACCGACCTGCGCCTGACCCAAGACCACCTCTCCTTCAGGAAGAAGCTGAAGACCTGGCTGTTCGAGCAGTAGCGGCACCCCCCCACCCCCAGCGCCTTGAGACCCTACGGGTATGTAGCGCGCTCTATAAATGTCATTGATTGATTGATTGATAACTCAGCCATACTCCCACACTCACCTTCTTTCAGACTTTCTCCTTTACTTTTCTTTCTCTATCTTCCCTTCTCTTGCTCCTTCACTCTTTTCCCTTCCTTTATTCTCCTTACTTCACTTAACTAATTCCTTTTGTTACTCCCTCTGTCCTCTTAGTTCTGTACTCCCCTTCCCTCATTCTCTCTCTGTTAGCCTCTTTCTCTCCGTCCTCTTAGTCTCTCACTCCTCTTCTGTCACGCTCACTCCCTATAACTCAGCCATACTCCCACACTCACCTTCTTTCAGACTTTCTCATTTACTTTCCTTCCTCTCTCTTCCCTTCTTTCGCTCCTTCACTCTTTTCCCTTCCCTTACTTACCTTACTCCACTTCACTAACTCCTTGTCTTACTGCCTCTGTCCTCTTAGTTCTACACTCCCCTTCCTTCATTCTCTTTCTGTTAGCCTCATTCTCTCCGTCCTCTTAGTCTCTCACTACTCCTCTGTCATGCTCACACCCTATAACTCAGCCATACTCCCACACTCACCTTCTTTCAGACCTTCTCCTTTACTTTACTTCCTCTCTCTTCCCTTCTTTCACTCCTTCACTCTTTTTCCTTCCTTTATTCTCCTTACTTCACTTAACCAATTCCTTTTGTTACTCCCTCTGTCCTCTTAGTTCTGTACTCCCCTTCCCTCATTCTCTCTCTGTTAGCCTCTTTCTCTCCGTCCTCTTAGTCTCTCACTCCTCTTCTGTCACGCTCACTCCCTATAACTCAGCCATACTCCCACACTCACCTTCTGTCAGACTTTCTCCTTTACTTTCCTTCCTCTCTCTTCCCTTCATTCACTCCTTCACTTTTTTCCCTTCCCTTTCTTTCCTTACGCCACTTCACTAACTCCTTGTCTTACTCCCTCTGTCCTCTTAGTTTTGCACTCCCCTTCCTTCATTCTCTCTCTGTTAGCCTCATTCTTTCCATCCCCCTTAGTCTCTCACTCCTCTTCTATCACACTCACTCCGTATAACTCAGCCATACTCCCACACTCACCTTCTTTCAGACATTCTCCTTTAATTTACTTTCCTTACTGTCCCTTCCCTTCTTTCCCTCCTTCACTCTTTTCCCTTCTCTTACTGTCCTTACTCCACTATACTAACTCTTTCTCTTGCTCCCTCTGTCCTCTTAGTTCTACACTCCCTTTCCCTCATTCTCTCTCTGTTAGCCTCATTCTTTCCGACCCCTTAGTCTGTCACTCCTCTTCTGTCACGCTCACACCCTATAACTCAGCCATACTCCCACACTCACCTTCTTTCAGACTTTCTCTTTTCTTTTCTTTCTCTCTCTTCCCTTTTTTTGCTCCTTCACTCTTTTCCCTTTCTTTATTCTCCTTACTTCACTTTACTAACTCCTTTTCTTACTCCCTGTGTCCCCTTAATTCTACACTCCCCTTCCCTCATTCTCTCTCTGTTAGCCTCATTCTTTCCGTCCCCTTAGTCTCTCACTCCTCTTCTGTCACACTCACTCCTTATAACTCAGCCATACTCCCACACTCACCTTCTTTCAGACCTTCTCCTTTACTTTACTTTCAGTCCCTTCCCTTCCTTTGCTCCTTCACTCTTTTTCCTTTTCCTTACTTTCCTTACTCCACTTCACTAACTCTTACTCTTACTCCCTCTGTCCTCCTAGTTCTACACTCCCTTTCCCTCATTCTCTTCCTGTTAGCCTCATTCTCTCCGACCCCTCAGTCTGTCACTCCTCTTCTGTCACGCTCACACCCTATAACTCAGCCATAGTCCCACACTCACCTTCTTTCAGACTTTCTCCTTTACTTTTCTTTCTCTCTCTTCTCTTCTTTTGCTCCTTCACTATTTTCCCTTCCTTTATTCTCCTTACTTCACTTTACTAACTCCTTTTCTTACTCCCTGTGTCCTCTTAGTTCTACACTCCCCTTCCCTCATTCTCTCTCTGTTAGCCTCATTCTTTCCGTCCCCTTAGTCTCTCACTCCTCTTCTGTCACACTCACTCCGTATAACTCAGCCATACTCCAACACTCTCCTTCTTTCAGACCTTCTCCTTTACTTTCCTTTCTGTCACTTCCGTTCTTTCGCTCCTTCACTCTTTTCCCTTCCCTTACTTTTCTTACTCCACTTCACTAACTACTATTCTTACTCCCTTTTTCCTCTTTGTTCTACACTCCCCTTCCCGCATTCTCTCTCTGTTAGCCTCATTCTCTCTGTCGTCTTAGTCTCTCACTCCTCTTCTGTCACGCTCACTCCCTATAACTCAGCCATACTCCCACACTCACCTTCTTTCAGACTTTCTCCTTTACTTTCCTTCCTCTCTCTTCCCTTCCTTCACTCTTTTCCCTTCCCTTACTTTCCTTACTCCACTTCGCTAACTCCTTGTCTTACTGCCTCTGTCCTCTTAGTTCTACACTCCCCTTCCTTCATTCTCTTTCTGTTAGCCTCATTCTCTCCGTCCTCTTAGTCTCTCACTCCTCCTCTGTCACGCTCACTCCCTACAACTCAGCCGCACTCCCACACTCACCTTCTTTCAGACCTTCTCCTTTACTTTACTTTCCTTACTGTCCCTTCCCTTCTTTCGCTCCTTCACTCTTTTCCCTTCCCTTACTTTCCTTACTCCACTTCTCTAACTCCTTCTCTTACTCCCTCTGTCCTCTTAGTTCTACACTCCCCTTCCCTCATTCTCTCTGTTAGCCTCATTCTCTCCGTCCTCTTAGTCTCTCACTTCTCTTCTATCACGCTCACTCCCTATAACTCAGCCATACTCCCACACTCACCTTCTTTCAGACTTTCTCCTTTACTTTCCTTCCTCTCTCTTCCCTATCTTCACTCCTTCACTCTTTTCCCTTCCCTTACTTTTCTTACTCCACTTCACTAACTACTATTCTTACTCCCTTTTTCCTCTTAGTTCTACACTCCCCTTCCCTCATTCTCTCTCTGTTAGCCTCATTCTATCCATCTTCTTAGTCTCTCACTCCTCTTCTGTCATGCTCACTCCCTATAACTCAGCCGCACTCCCACACTCACCTTCTTTCAGACCTTCTCCTTTACTTTACTTTCCTTACTGTCCCTTCCCTTCTTTCGCTCCTTCACTCTTTTCCCTTCCCTTACTTTCCTTACTCCACTTCACTAACTCCTTCTCTTACTCCCTCTGTCCTCTTAGTTCTACACTCCCCTTCCCTCATTCTCTCTGTTAGCCTCATTCTTTCCGTCCCCTTAGTCTCTCACTCCTCTTCTGTCACACTCACTCCTTATAACTCAGCCATACTCCCACACTCACCTTCTTTCAGACCTTCTCCTTGACTTTACTTTCAGTCCCTTCCCTTCCTTTGCTCCTTCACTCTTTTTCCTTTTCCTTACTTTCCTTACTCCACTTCACTAACTCTTACTCTTACTCCCTCTGTCCTCCTAGTTCTACACTCCCTTTCCCTCATTCTCTTCCTGTTAGCCTCATTCTCTCCGACCCCTCAGTCTGTCACTCCTCTTCTGTCACGCTCACACCCTATAACTCAGCCATACTCCCACACTCACCTTCTTTCAGACTTTCTCCTTTACTTTTCTTTCTCTCTCTTCTCTTCTTTTGCTCCTTCACTATTTTCCCTTCCTTTATTCTCCTTACTTCACTTTACTAACTCCTTTTCTTACTCCCTGTGTCCTCTTAGTTCTACACTCCCCTTCCCTCATTCTCTCTCTGTTAGCCTCATTCTTTCCGTCCCCTTAGTCTCTCACTCCTCTTCTGTCACACTCACTCCGTATAACTCAGCCATACTCCCACACTCTCCTTCTTTCAGACCTTCTCCTTTACTTTCCTTTCTGTCACTTCCGTTCTTTCGCTCCTTCACTCTTTTCCCTTCCCTTACTTTTCTTACTCCACTTCACTAACTACTATTCTTACTCCCTTTTTCCTCTTTGTTCTACACTCCCCTTCCCGCATTCTCTCTCTGTTAGCCTCATTCTCTCTGTCGTCTTAGTCTCTCACTCCTCTTCTGTCACGCTCACTCCCTATAACTCAGCCATACTCCCACACTCACCTTCTTTCAGACTTTCTCCTTTACTTTCCTTCCTCTCTCTTCCCTTCCTTCACTCTTTTCCCTTCCCTTACTTTCCTTACTCCACTTCGCTAACTCCTTGTCTTACTGCCTCTGTCCTCTTAGTTCTACACTCCCCTTCCTTCATTCTCTTTCTGTTAGCCTCATTCTCTCCGTCCTCTTAGTCTCTCACTCCTCCTCTGTCACGCTCACTCCCTATAACTCAGCCGCACTCCCACACTCACCTTCTTTCAGACCTTCTCCTTTACTTTACTTTCCTTACTGTCCCTTCCCTTCTTTCGCTCCTTCACTCTTTTCCCTTCCCTTACTTTCCTTACTCCACTTCTCTAACTCCTTCTCTTACTCCCTCTGTCCTCTTAGTTCTACACTCCCCTTCCCTCATTCTCTCTGTTAGCCTCATTCTCTCCGTCCTCTTAGTCTCTCACTTCTCTTCTATCACGCTCACTCCCTATAACTCAGCCATACTCCCACACTCACCTTCTTTCAGACTTTCTCCTTTACTTTCCTTCCTCTCTCTTCCCTATCTTCACTCCTTCACTCTTTTCCCTTCCCTTACTTTTCTTACTCCACTTCACTAACTACTATTCTTACTCCCTTTTTCCTCTTAGTTCTACACTCCCCTTCCCTCATTCTCTCTCTGTTAGCCTCATTCTATCCATCTTCTTAGTCTCTCACTCCTCTTCTGTCATGCTCACTCCCTATAACTCAGCCGCACTCCCACACTCACCTTCTTTCAGACCTTCTCCTTTACTTTACTTTCCTTACTGTCCCTTCCCTTCTTTCGCTCCTTCACTCTTTTCCCTTCCCTTACTTTCCTTACTCCACTTCACTAACTCCTTCTCTTACTCCCTCTGTCCTCTTAGTTCTACACTCCCCTTCCCTCATTCTCTCTGTTAGCCTCATTCTTTCCGTCCCCTTAGTCTCTCACTCCTCTTCTGTCACACGCACTCCTTATAACTCAGCCATACTCCCACACTCACCTTCTTTCAGACCTTCTCCTTTACTTTACTTTCAGTCCCTTCCCTTCCTTTGCTCCTTCACTCTTTTTCCTTTTCCTTACTTTCCTTACTCCACTTCACTAACTCTTACTCTTACTCCCTCTGTCCTCCTAGTTCTACACCCCCTTTCCCTCATTCTCTTCCTGTTAGCCTCATTCTCTCCGACCCCTCAGTCTGTCACTCCTCTTCTGTCACGCTCACACCCTATAACTCAGCCATACTCCCACACTCACCTTCTTTCAGACTTTCTCCTTTACTTTTCTTTCTCTCTCTTCTCTTCTTTTGCTCCTTCACTATTTTCCCTTCCTTTATTCTCCTTACTTCACTTTACTAACTCCTTTTCTTACTCCCTGTGTCCTCTTAGTTCTACACTCCCCTTCCCTCATTCTCTCTCTGTTAGCCTCATTCTTTCCGTCCCCTTAGTCTCTCACTCCTCTTCTGTCACACTCACTCCGTATAACTCAGCCATACTCCCACACTCTCCTTCTTTCAGACCTTCTCCTTTACTTTCCTTTCTGTCACTTCCGTTCTTTCGCTCCTTCACTCTTTTCCCTTCCCTTACTTTTCTTACTCCACTTCACTAACTACTATTCTTACTCCCTTTTTCCTCTTTGTTCTACACTCCCCTTCCCGCATTCTCTCTCTGTTAGCCTCATTCTCTCTGTCGTCTTAGTCTCTCACTCCTCTTCTGTCACGCTCACTCCCTATAACTCAGCCATACTCCCACACTCACCTTCTTTCAGACTTTCTCCTTTACTTTCCTTCCTCTCTCTTCCCTTCCTTCACTCTTTTCCCTTCCCTTACTTTCCTTACTCCACTTCGCTAACTCCTTGTCTTACTGCCTCTGTCCTCTTAGTTCTACACTCCCCTTCCTTCATTCTCTTTCTGTTAGCCTCATTCTCTCCGTCCTCTTAGTCTCTCACTCCTCCTCTGTCACGCTCACTCCCTATAACTCAGCCGCACTCCCACACTCACCTTCTTTCAGACCTTCTCCTTTACTTTACTTTCCTTACTGTCCCTTCCCTTCTTTCGCTCCTTCACTCTTTTCCCTTCCCTTACTTTCCTTACTCCACTTCTCTAACTCCTTCTCTTACTCCCTCTGTCCTCTTAGTTCTACACTCCCCTTCCCTCATTCTCTCTGTTAGCCTCATTCTCTCCGTCCTCTTAGTCTCTCACTTCTCTTCTATCACGCTCACTCCCTATAACTCAGCCATACTCCCACACTCACCTTCTTTCAGACTTTCTCCTTTACTTTCCTTCCTCTCTCTTCCCTATCTTCACTCCTTCACTCTTTTCCCTTCCCTTACTTTTCTTACTCCACTTCACTAACTACTATTCTTACTCCCTTTTTCCTCTTAGTTCTACACTCCCCTTCCCTCATTCTCTCTCTGTTAGCCTCATTCTATCCATCTTCTTAGTCTCTCACTCCTCTTCTGTCATGCTCACTCCCTATAACTCAGCCGCACTCCCACACTCACCTTCTTTCAGACCTTCTCCTTTACTTTACTTTCCTTACTGTCCCTTCCCTTCTTTCGCTCCTTCACTCTTTTCCCTTCCCTTACTTTCCTTACTCCACTTCACTAACTCCTTCTCTTACTCCCTCTGTCCTCTTAGTTCTACACTCACCTTCCCTCATTCTCTCTGTTAGCCTCATTCTCTCCGTCCTCTTAGTCTCTCACTTCTCTTCTATCACGCTCACTCCCTATAACTCAGCCATACTCCCACACTCACCTTCTTTCAGACTTTCTCCTTTACTTTCCTTCCTCTCTCTTCCCTATCTTCACTCCTTCACTCTTTTCCCTTCCCTTACTTTCCTTACTCCACTTCACTAACTCCTTGTCTTACTGCCTCTGTCCTCTTAGTTCTACACTCCCCTTCCTTCAATCTCTTTCTGTTAGCCTCATTCTCTCCGTCCTCTTAGTCTCTTACTCCTCCTCTGTCACGCTCACTCCCTATAACTCAGCCATACTCCCACACTCACCTTCTTTCAGACTTTCTTCTTTACTTTCCTTCCTCTCTCTTCCCTTCTTTTGCTCCTTCACTCTTTTCCCTTCCCTTACTTTCCTTACTCCACTTCACTAACTCCTTGTCATACTCCCTCTGTCCTCTCAGTTCTGTACTCCCCTTCCTTCATTCTTTCTCCGTTAGCCTCATTCTTTCCGTCCCCTTAGTCTCTCACTCCTCTTCTGTCACGCTCACACCCTGTAACTCAGCCATACTCCCACACTCACCTTCTTTCAGACTTTCTCCTTTACTTTTCTTTCTCTCTCTTCCCTTCTTTTGCTCCTTCACTCTTTTTCCTTCCTTTATTCTCCTTACTTCACTTTACTAACTCCTTTTCTTACTCCCTGTGTCCTCTTAGTTCTACACTCCCCTTCCCTCATTCTCTCTCTGTTAGCCTCATTCTTTCCGTCCCCTTAGTCTCTCACGCCTCTTCTGTCACGCTCACTCCCTATAACTCAGCCATACTCCCACACTCACCTTCTTTCAGACTTTCTCCTTTACTTTCCTTCCTCTCTCTTCCCTTCCTTCACTCCTTCACTCTTTTCCCTTCCCTTACTTTCCTTATTCCACTTCACTAACTCCTTATCTTACTCCCTCTGTCCTCTTAGTTCTACACTCCCCTTCCTTCATTCTCTTTCTGTTAGCCTCATTCTCTCCGTCCTCTTAGTCTCTCACTCCTCTTCTGTCACGCTCACTCCCTATAACTCAGCCATACTCCCACACTCACCTTCTTTCAGACTTTCTCCTTTACTTTCCTTCCTCTCTCTTCCCTTCCTTCACTCCTTCACTCTTTTCCCTTCCCTTACTTTCCTTACTCCACTTCACTAACTCCTTGTCATACTCCCTCTGTCCTCTTAGTTCTGTACTCCCCTCCCTTCATTCTCTCTCTGTTAGCCTCATTCTTTCCGTCCCCTTAGTCTCTCACTCCTCTTCTGTCACGCTCACACCCTATAACTCAGGCATACTCCCACAATCACCTTCTTTCAGACCTTCTCCTTTACTTTCCTTCCTCTCTCTTCCCTTCTTTCACTCCTTCACTCTTTTCCCATCTCTTACTGTCCTTACTCCACTATACTAACTCTTTCTCTTGCTCCCTCTGTCCTCTTAGTTCTACACTCCCTTTCCCTCATTCTCTCTCTGTTAGCCTCATTCTCTCCGACCCCTTAGTCTGTCACTCCTCTTCTGTCACGCTCACACCCTATAACTCAGTCATACTCCCACACTCACCTTCTTTCAGACTTTCTCTTTTCTTTTCTTTCTCTCTCTTCCCTTCTTTTGCTCCTTTACTCTTTTCCCTTTCTTTATTCTCCTTACTTCACTTTACTAACTCCTTTTCTTACTCCCTGTGTCCCCTTAGTTCTACACTCCCCTTCCCTCATTCTCTCTCTGTTAGCCTCATTCTTTCCGTCCCCTTAGTCTCTCACTCCTCTTCTGTCACACTCACTCCTTATAACTCAGCCATACTCCCACACTCACCTTCTTTCAGACTTTCTCCTTTATTTTTCTTTCTCTCTCTTCCCTTCTTTTGCTCCTTCACTATTTTCCCTTCCTTTATTCTCCTTACTTCACTTTACTAACTCCTTTTCTTACTCCCTGTGTCCTCTTAGTTCTACACTCCCCTTCCCTCATTCTCTCTCTGTTAGCCTCATTCTTTCCGTCCCCTTAGTCTCTCACTCCTCTTCTGTCACACTCACTCCGTATAACTCAGCCATACTCCCACACTCACCTTCTTTCAGACCTTCTCCTTTACTTTCCTTCCTCTCTCTTCCCTTCTCTCACTCCTTCACTCTTTTCCCGTCTCTTACTGTCCTTACTCCACTATACTAACTCTTTCTCTTGCTCCCTCTGTCCTCTTAGTTCTACACTCCCTTTCCCTCATTCTCTCTCTGTTAGCCTCATTCTCTCCGACCCCTTAGTCTGTCACTCCTCTTCTGTCACGCTCACACCCTATAACTCAGCCATACTCCCACACTCACCTTCTTTCAGACTTTCTCCTTTACTTTTCTTTCTCTCTCTTCTCTTCTTTTGCTCCTTCACTCTTTTCCCTTTCTTTATTCTCCTCACTTCACTTTACTAACTCCTTTTCTTAATCCCTGTGTCCCCTTAGTTCTACACTCCCCTTCCCTCATTCTCTCTCTGTTAGCCTCATTCTTTCCGTCCCCTTAGTCTCTCACTCCTCTTCTGTCACACTCCTCCTTATAACTCAGCCATACTCCCACACTCACCTTCTTTCAGACCTTCTTCTTTACTTTACTTTCAGTCCCTTCCCTTCTTTCACTCCTTCACTCTTTTTCCTTTTCCTTACTTTCCTTACTCCACTTCACTAACTCTTTTTCTTACTCCCTCTGTCCTCCTAGTTCTACACTCCCTTTCCCTCATTCTCTCTCTGTTAGCCTCATTCTCTCCGCCCTCTTAGTCTCTCACTCCTCTTCTGTCATGCTCACTCCCTATAACTCAGCTATATTCCCACACTCACCTTCTTTCAGACTTTCTCCTTTACTTTTCTTTCTCTCTCTTCCCTTCTTTTGCTCCTTCACTATTTTCACTTCCTTTATTCTCCTTACTTCACTTTACTAACTCCTTTTCTTACTCCCTGTGTCCTCTTAGTTCTACACTTCCCTTCCCTCGTTCTCTCTCTGTTAGCCTCATTCTTTCCGTCCCCTTAGTCTCTCACTCCTCTTCTGTCACACTCACTCCGTATAACTCAGCCATACTCCCACACTCACCTTCTTTCAGACCTTCTCCTTTAATTTCCTTTCTGTCACTTCCGTTCTTTCCCTCCTTCACTCTTTTCCCTTCCCTTACTTTCCTTACTCCACTTCACTAACTACTTCTCTTACTCCCCTTTTCCTCCTAGTTCTACACTCCCCTTCCCTCATTCTCTTTCTGTTAGCCTCATTCTCTCCGTCCTCTCAGTCTCTCACTCCTCTTCTGTCATGCTCACTCCCTATAACTCAGCTATACTCCCACACTCACCTTCTTTCACACTTTCTCCTTTACTTTCCTTCCTCTCTCTTCCCTTCTTTTGCTCCTTCACTCTTTTCCCTTCCCTTACCTTCCTTATTCCACTTCACTAACTCCTTGTCTTACTCGCTCTGTCCTCTTAGTTCTGCACTCCCCTTCCTTCATTCTCTCTCTGTTAGCCTCATTCTTTCCGTCCCCTTAGTCTCTCACTCCTCTTCTGTCACGCTCACACCCACTTGTGGGACACCCCCGCGCCGCACGGCCACCAGCTGCTGCGTGTGCCCCTCAGCCTTGCCCCTGCCTCGCTGCCTGCCTCGCTGCCGGCTGACTCCGCTGTCGCTTGTTTTGCTGTTGTTTTGACTGCCATTTGTGCTTGCTGAAATTGTATTTCTTGCCCGTGTTAGCGTTTTTGCTTTGTTTTTCATTTGTGCCTGTTTTTATTTTTTCTCCAGCTTGTGTCCGTAGTAGCGCTCTCCTTCCTGTTTGCCCGCCTACCTCGCCGCCCTCCGACTTCCCTCCCCGCTCCCCGCTTCCCGCCACCACCGCTGACCACGCCCCTTTTTGCCTTCTGTTCCCTCCCCGCTACCGCCTCCCAGCTGCTCCGCCCACCCGCGCACTTGGCCTTATATGGCGACCGTGCGAACGCGCAGCGGTCACGCGCAGCGGGCGCGCCGATTGTGCGCCGAAGGCGCGCCAAAGGTAAGCCCGTCTGCGCCCGTCCGCGACCGGATCGCGACCAGCGCCAGGAGCCCTGGATCTCGAAGACCCCGACGCACCCGCCTGACGTACTCCGCCGCCACCCTCTTCGCACTCAACACCAAGCCACACCTCGACGCACCCACGGACCGTTCAGCTGCCACGCCTGCAAATTCACCTGCATCCGGACCTGCCCCGCACCAGCACCCGCCAAGCCGAACACCAGCAGCACCCACCTCAAGTGCATCCTGCTCAACACCCGCTCCGTCCACAGACACGCCATCGAACTCTGGAACCTCCTCGACACCACAGCCCCTGACGTTGCCTTCCTCACAGAGACCTGGATGAACGCCTCTTCAGCTCCCGACATCGCCATCGCTATCCCAGAGGGCTACAAGATCGTCCGGAGGGACCGCAACACCAACCAGATGGGAGGAGGAATCGCCATCATCCACAGGAACACCATCCGTCTCACGACCAGCACCGACAACACCCTGACCACCGCCGAACACCTGCATTTCCAGATCCACACCAACCCGAACACCACCCTCAGAGGCACCCTGATCTACCGACCCCCGGGACCACGCACCCAATTCAGCGAGGACATCGCCGACTTCGTCAGCCCGCATGCCCTCCCCTCCGCTGACTACATCCTCCTGGGGGACCTCAACTTCCACCTGGAGAACAACAACGATCGCAACACCAGCAACCTGCTCGACAACCTCGCCAATCTCGGACTCAAGCAGCTGGTTTCCACTCCCACCCACCTCGCCGGACACACACTCGACGCAGTCTTCTCATCCAGCACAGACATCGACTTCAGCCACGCCACAGAGCTCCAATGGACGGACCACAGCTGCGTCCACTTCACCTTCAAGAGAACGACGACCCACCACCACCAGCAACTGGTCGCCCGCAGAAGCTGGAACAAGATCACAGCAGACCAGCTTGCCACCTCCCTGAGCCAGCACCCTCCTGCCAGCTCAGCAAACCCCAGCCAGGCCGCCGACAACCTCACGAAGTGGATCAGCAGCTGCGCGGACGAACTCGCCCCGCTGAGGACCCCGCCCTGCAGACCCGGCAGCAAGAAAGCCCCGTGATTCACCGACGAACTCAAGAGCTCCAAGAAGAACTGCCGAGCCCTCGAGAAAGTCTGGAGAAGGGAGCCAACACCGGACAACAGGACCACCTTCAAGCTGGCCACCCGGAAGCACCACCAGCTGATCCGCGCCTCCAAGAAAACTGCTTTCAAGGACCGGCTGGACAACAACGCACACAACTGCAAGGAACTCTTCAACATCGTGAAAGAGCTATCCAACCCCAGCGCAGGAAACAACGACATCACCCCATCGCAAGACCTCTGCAACTCCCTCGCTTCATACTTCCACAACAAGATCGCGGACATACACAACAGCTTCAACAACCAACCAACGCACACCAAGACCGAACAACCACCCACCACCACCACCCTCCACGCCTGGACCCCGATCAGCACCGAAGACACCATCCGCACGATGAACTCCATACACTCCGGATCACCGACCGACCCCTGCCCTCACCACGTCTTCAACAAGGCTGACGCTGTCATCGCACCACACCTGCGAGACATCATCAACACATCCTTCGACACCGCCACCTTCCCGGAGAGCTGGAAGCACGCCGAACTCAGCGCTCTACTCAAGAAACCCACAGCGGACCCCACCGAACTCAAGAATTACCGTCCCATCTCGCTCCTCCCGTTCCCAGCCAAAGTCATCGAGAAGACCGTCAACAAGCAGATGGCCGCCTTCCTCGAGACGAATGGATCCCTCGACCCCTCACAGTCCGGCTTCCGAGCAAATCACAGCACCGAGACCGCCCTCATCGCCGCCACCGATGACATCCGAGCCCTGATGGACAACGGAGAAACAGCGGCCCTCATCCTCCTAGACCTCTCCGCGGCATTCGACACTGTCTGCCACCGCACCCTAGTACAGCGACTCAGCAACGTCGGAATCCGGGACAAGGGGCTGGAATGGATCATCTCCTTCCTCGACGGAAGAACACAGAGAGTCCGCCTACCACCGTACAAGTCAGAGGCCACCGAAGTCATCTGCGGCGTCCCTCAAGGATCCTCTCTGAGCCCCACCCTCTTCAACGTCTACATGAGCCCCCTCGCGGACATCGCATGCCAACACAACCTCAACATAATTTCCTATGCCGACGACACCCAGCTGATCCTCTCCCTGACCAACGACCCCGCCGCCGCCAGAGCCAACCTGCACGAAGGGATGAAAGAGGTAGCCGAGTGGATGACGACCAGCCGCCTGAAACTGAACTCGGACAAGACGGAGGTCCTCATCCTGGGCTCCTCACCCTCCACCTGGGACGACCCCTGGTGGCCTCCCGCCCTGGGCACCGCACCCAAACCGACAGACCACGCACACAACCTGGGCTTCATCCTGGACGCCTCCCTCTCCATGACCAGGCAAGTCAACAACGTCTCCTCGGCGTGCTTCAACATCCTAAGCATGCTACGGAAGATCTTCTGGTGGATCCCCACCGAGACCAGGAAGACCGTCACCCAGGCCCTCGTCACTAGCCGACTGGACTACGGCAACGCCCTCTACGCCGGCAGCACCGCCAAGCTCCAGAAGAGACTCCAGCGGATCCAGAACGCCTCAGCCAGACTCATCCTCGACATCCCACGAACCAGTCACATCTCCGGACATCTGAGAGACCTGCACTGGCTCCCCGTCAACAAAAGAATCACCTTCCGCCTCCTCACCCACGCACACAAAGCCCTACACGACCAAGGCCCGAGCTACCTCAACAGCCGAATCAACTTCTACGCTCCCAAACGCCACCTCCGATCAGCCAACCACGCCCTCGCCGCCGTACCCCGCATCCGAAGAGCGACTACAGGAGGAAGGTCCTTCTCCTACCTGGCCGCCAAGACCTGGAACTCCCTCCCGACCGACCTGCGCCTGACCCAAGACCACCTCTCCTTCAGGAAGAAGCTGAAGACCTGGCTGTTCGAGCAGTAGCGGCACCCCCCCACCCCCAGCGCCTTGAGACCCTACGGGTATGTAGCGCGCTCTATAAATGTCATTGATTGATTGATTGATAACTCAGCCATACTCCCACACTCACCTTCTTTCAGACTTTCTCCTTTACTTTTCTTTCTCTATCTTCCCTTCTCTTGCTCCTTCACTCTTTTCCCTTCCTTTATTCTCCTTACTTCACTTAACTAATTCCTTTTGTTACTCCCTCTGTCCTCTTAGTTCTGTACTCCCCTTCCCTCATTCTCTCTCTGTTAGCCTCTTTCTCTCCGTCCTCTTAGTCTCTCACTCCTCTTCTGTCACGCTCACTCCCTATAACTCAGCCATACTCCCACACTCACCTTCTTTCAGACTTTCTCATTTACTTTCCTTCCTCTCTCTTCCCTTCTTTCGCTCCTTCACTCTTTTCCCTTCCCTTACTTACCTTACTCCACTTCACTAACTCCTTGTCTTACTGCCTCTGTCCTCTTAGTTCTACACTCCCCTTCCTTCATTCTCTTTCTGTTAGCCTCATTCTCTCCGTCCTCTTAGTCTCTCACTACTCCTCTGTCATGCTCACACCCTATAACTCAGCCATACTCCCACACTCACCTTCTTTCAGACCTTCTCCTTTACTTTACTTCCTCTCTCTTCCCTTCTTTCACTCCTTCACTCTTTTTCCTTCCTTTATTCTCCTTACTTCACTTAACCAATTCCTTTTGTTACTCCCTCTGTCCTCTTAGTTCTGTACTCCCCTTCCCTCATTCTCTCTCTGTTAGCCTCTTTCTCTCCGTCCTCTTAGTCTCTCACTCCTCTTCTGTCACGCTCACTCCCTATAACTCAGCCATACTCCCACACTCACCTTCTGTCAGACTTTCTCCTTTACTTTCCTTCCTCTCTCTTCCCTTCATTCACTCCTTCACTTTTTTCCCTTCCCTTTCTTTCCTTACGCCACTTCACTAACTCCTTGTCTTACTCCCTCTGTCCTCTTAGTTTTGCACTCCCCTTCCTTCATTCTCTCTCTGTTAGCCTCATTCTTTCCATCCCCCTTAGTCTCTCACTCCTCTTCTATCACACTCACTCCGTATAACTCAGCCATACTCCCACACTCACCTTCTTTCAGACATTCTCCTTTAATTTACTTTCCTTACTGTCCCTTCCCTTCTTTCCCTCCTTCACTCTTTTCCCTTCTCTTACTGTCCTTACTCCACTATACTAACTCTTTCTCTTGCTCCCTCTGTCCTCTTAGTTCTACACTCCCTTTCCCTCATTCTCTCTCTGTTAGCCTCATTCTTTCCGACCCCTTAGTCTGTCACTCCTCTTCTGTCACGCTCACACCCTATAACTCAGCCATACTCCCACACTCACCTTCTTTCAGACTTTCTCTTTTCTTTTCTTTCTCTCTCTTCCCTTTTTTTGCTCCTTCACTCTTTTCCCTTTCTTTATTCTCCTTACTTCACTTTACTAACTCCTTTTCTTACTCCCTGTGTCCCCTTAATTCTACACTCCCCTTCCCTCATTCTCTCTCTGTTAGCCTCATTCTTTCCGTCCCCTTAGTCTCTCACTCCTCTTCTGTCACACTCACTCCTTATAACTCAGCCATACTCCCACACTCACCTTCTTTCAGACCTTCTCCTTTACTTTACTTTCAGTCCCTTCCCTTCCTTTGCTCCTTCACTCTTTTTCCTTTTCCTTACTTTCCTTACTCCACTTCACTAACTCTTACTCTTACTCCCTCTGTCCTCCTAGTTCTACACTCCCTTTCCCTCATTCTCTTCCTGTTAGCCTCATTCTCTCCGACCCCTCAGTCTGTCACTCCTCTTCTGTCACGCTCACACCCTATAACTCAGCCATACTCCCACACTCACCTTCTTTCAGACTTTCTCCTTTACTTTTCTTTCTCTCTCTTCTCTTCTTTTGCTCCTTCACTATTTTCCCTTCCTTTATTCTCCTTACTTCACTTTACTAACTCCTTTTCTTACTCCCTGTGTCCTCTTAGTTCTACACTCCCCTTCCCTCATTCTCTCTCTGTTAGCCTCATTCTTTCCGTCCCCTTAGTCTCTCACTCCTCTTCTGTCACACTCACTCCGTATAACTCAGCCATACTCCCACACTCTCCTTCTTTCAGACCTTCTCCTTTACTTTCCTTTCTGTCACTTCCGTTCTTTCGCTCCTTCACTCTTTTCCCTTCCCTTACTTTTCTTACTCCACTTCACTAACTACTATTCTTACTCCCTTTTTCCTCTTTGTTCTACACTCCCCTTCCCGCATTCTCTCTCTGTTAGCCTCATTCTCTCTGTCGTCTTAGTCTCTCACTCCTCTTCTGTCACGCTCACTCCCTATAACTCAGCCATACTCCCACACTCACCTTCTTTCAGACTTTCTCCTTTACTTTCCTTCCTCTCTCTTCCCTTCCTTCACTCTTTTCCCTTCCCTTACTTTCCTTACTCCACTTCGCTAACTCCTTGTCTTACTGCCTCTGTCCTCTTAGTTCTACACTCCCCTTCCTTCATTCTCTTTCTGTTAGCCTCATTCTCTCCGTCCTCTTAGTCTCTCACTCCTCCTCTGTCACGCTCACTCCCTACAACTCAGCCGCACTCCCACACTCACCTTCTTTCAGACCTTCTCCTTTACTTTACTTTCCTTACTGTCCCTTCCCTTCTTTCGCTCCTTCACTCTTTTCCCTTCCCTTACTTTCCTTACTCCACTTCTCTAACTCCTTCTCTTACTCCCTCTGTCCTCTTAGTTCTACACTCCCCTTCCCTCATTCTCTCTGTTAGCCTCATTCTCTCCGTCCTCTTAGTCTCTCACTTCTCTTCTATCACGCTCACTCCCTATAACTCAGCCATACTCCCACACTCACCTTCTTTCAGACTTTCTCCTTTACTTTCCTTCCTCTCTCTTCCCTATCTTCACTCCTTCACTCTTTTCCCTTCCCTTACTTTTCTTACTCCACTTCACTAACTACTATTCTTACTCCCTTTTTCCTCTTAGTTCTACACTCCCCTTCCCTCATTCTCTCTCTGTTAGCCTCATTCTATCCATCTTCTTAGTCTCTCACTCCTCTTCTGTCATGCTCACTCCCTATAACTCAGCCGCACTCCCACACTCACCTTCTTTCAGACCTTCTCCTTTACTTTACTTTCCTTACTGTCCCATCCCTTCTTTCGCTCCTTCACTCTTTTCCCTTCCCTTACTTTCCTTACTCCACTTCACTAACTCCTTCTCTTACTCCCTCTGTCCTCTTAGTTCTACACTCCCCTTCCCTCATTCTCTCTGTTAGCCTCATTCTTTCCGTCCCCTTAGTCTCTCACTCCTCTTCTGTCACACTCACTCCTTATAACTCAGCCATACTCCCACACTCACCTTCTTTCAGACCTTCTCCTTTACTTTACTTTCAGTCCCTTCCCTTCCTTTGCTCCTTCACTCTTTTTCCTTTTCCTTACTTTCCTTACTCCACTTCACTAACTCTTACTCTTACTCCCTCTGTCCTCCTAGTTCTACACTCCCTTTCCCTCATTCTCTTCCTGTTAGCCTCATTCTCTCCGACCCCTCAGTCTGTCACTCCTCTTCTGTCACGCTCACACCCTATAACTCAGCCATACTCCCACACTCACCTTCTTTCAGACTTTCTCCTTTACTTTTCTTTCTCTCTCTTCTCTTCTTTTGCTCCTTCACTATTTTCCCTTTCTTTATTCTCCTTACTTCACTTTACTAACTCCTTTTCTTACTCCCTGTGTCCTCTTAGTTCTACACTCCCCTTCCCTCATTCTCTCTCTGTTAGCCTCATTCTTTCCGTCCCCTTAGTCTCTCACTCCTCTTCTGTCACACTCACTCCGTATAACTCAGCCATACTCCCACACTCTCCTTCTTTCAGACCTTCTCCTTTACTTTCCTTTCTGTCACTTCCGTTCTTTCGCTCCTTCACTCTTTTCCCTTCCCTTACTTTTCTTACTCCACTTCACTAACTACTATTCTTACTCCCTTTTTCCTCTTTGTTCTACACTCCCCTTCCCGCATTCTCTCTCTGTTAGCCTCATTCTCTCTGTCGTCTTAGTCTCTCACTCCTCTTCTGTCACGCTCACTCCCTATAACTCAGCCATACTCCCACACTCACCTTCTTTCAGACTTTCTCCTTTACTTTCCTTCCTCTCTCTTCCCTTCCTTCACTCTTTTCCCTTCCCTTACTTTCCTTACTCCACTTCGCTAACTCCTTGTCTTACTGCCTCTGTCCTCTTAGTTCTACACTCCCCTTCCTTCATTCTCTTTCTGTTAGCCTCATTCTCTCCGTCCTCTTAGTCTCTCACTCCTCCTCTGTCACGCTCACTCCCTATAACTCAGCCGCACTCCCACACTCACCTTCTTTCAGACCTTCTCCTTTACTTTACTTTCCTTACTGTCCCTTCCCTTCTTTCGCTCCTTCACTCTTTTCCCTTCCCTTACTTTCCTTACTCCACTTCTCTAACTCCTTCTCTTACTCCCTCTGTCCTCTTAGTTCTACACTCCCCTTCCCTCATTCTCTCTGTTAGCCTCATTCTCTCCGTCCTCTTAGTCTCTCACTTCTCTTCTATCACGCTCACTCCCTATAACTCAGCCATACTCCCACACTCACCTTCTTTCAGACTTTCTCCTTTACTTTCCTTCCTCTCTCTTCCCTATCTTCACTCCTTCACTCTTTTCCCTTCCCTTACTTTTCTTACTCCACTTCACTAACTACTATTCTTACTCCCTTTTTCCTCTTAGTTCTACACTCCCCTTCCCTCATTCTCTCTCTGTTAGCCTCATTCTATCCATCTTCTTAGTCTCTCACTCCTCTTCTGTCATGCTCACTCCCTATAACTCAGCCGCACTCCCACACTCACCTTCTTTCAGACCTTCTCCTTTACTTTACTTTCCTTACTGTCCCTTCCCTTCTTTCGCTCCTTCACTCTTTTCCCTTCCCTTACTTTCCTTACTCCACTTCACTAACTCCTTCTCTTACTCCCTCTGTCCTCTTAGTTCTACACTCCCCTTCCCTCATTCTCTCTGTTAGCCTCATTCTTTCCGTCCCCTTAGTCTCTCACTCCTCTTCTGTCACACTCACTCCTTATAACTCAGCCATACTCCCACACTCACCTTCTTTCAGACCTTCTCCTTTACTTTACTTTCAGTCCCTTCCCTTCCTTTGCTCCTTCACTCTTTTTCCTTTTCCTTACTTTCCTTACTCCACTTCACTAACTCTTACTCTTACTCCCTCTGTCCTCCTAGTTCTACACTCCCTTTCCCTCATTCTCTTCCTGTTAGCCTCATTCTCTCCGACCCCTCAGTCTGTCACTCCTCTTCTGTCACGCTCACACCCTATAACTCAGCCATACTCCCACACTCACCTTCTTTCAGACTTTCTCCTTTACTTTTCTTTCTCTCTCTTCTCTTCTTTTGCTCCTTCACTATTTTCCCTTCCTTTATTCTCCTTACTTCACTTTACTAACTCCTTTTCTTACTCCCTGTGTCCTCTTAGTTCTACACTCCCCTTCCCTCATTCTCTCTCTGTTAGCCTCATTCTTTCCATCCCCTTAGTCTCTCACTCCTCTTCTGTCACACTCACTCCGTATAACTCAGCCATACTCCCACACTCTCCTTCTTTCAGACCTTCTCCTTTACTTTCCTTTCTGTCACTTCCGTTCTTTCGCTCCTTCACTCTTTTCCCTTCCCTTACTTTTCTTACTCCACTTCACTAACTACTATTCTTACTCCCTTTTTCCTCTTTGTTCTACACTCCCCTTCCCGCATTCTCTCTCTGTTAGCCTCATTCTCTCTGTCGTCTTAGTCTCTCACTCCTCTTCTGTCACGCTCACTCCCTATAACTCAGCCATACTCCCACACTCACCTTCTTTCAGACTTTCTCCTTTACTTTCCTTCCTCTCTCTTCCCTTCCTTCACTCTTTTCCCTTCCCTTACTTTCCTTACTCCACTTCGCTAACTCCTTGTCTTACTGCCTCTGTCCTCTTAGTTCTACACTCCCCTTCCTTCATTCTCTTTCTGTTAGCCTCATTCTCTCCGTCCTCTTAGTCTCTCACTCCTCCTCTGTCACGCTCACTCCCTATAACTCAGCCGCACTCCCACACTCACCTTCTTTCAGACCTTCTCCTTTACTTTACTTTCCTTACTGTCCCTTCCCTTCTTTCGCTCCTTCACTCTTTTCCCTTCCCTTACTTTCCTTACTCCACTTCTCTAACTCCTTCTCTTACTCCCTCTGTCCTCTTAGTTCTACACTCCCCTTCCCTCATTCTCTCTGTTAGCCTCATTCTCTCCGTCCTCTTAGTCTCTCACTTCTCTTCTATCACGCTCACTCCCTATAACTCAGCCATACTCCCACACTCACCTTCTTTCAGACTTTCTCCTTTACTTTCCTTCCTCTCTCTTCCCTATCTTCACTCCTTCACTCTTTTCCCTTCCCTTACTTTTCTTACTCCACTTCACTAACTACTATTCTTACTCCCTTTTTCCTCTTAGTTCTACACTCCCCTTCCCTCATTCTCTCTCTGTTAGCCTCATTCTATCCATCTTCTTAGTCTCTCACTCCTCTTCTGTCATGCTCACTCCCTATAACTCAGCCGCACTCCCACACTCACCTTCTTTCAGACCTTCTCCTTTACTTTACTTTCCTTACTGTCCCTTCCCTTCTTTCGCTCCTTCACTCTTTTCCCTTCCCTTACTTTCCTTACTCCACTTCACTAACTCCTTCTCTTACTCCCTCTGTCCTCTTAGTTCTACACTCCCCTTCCCTCATTCTCTCTGTTAGCCTCATTCTCTCCGTCCTCTTAGTCTCTCACTTCTCTTCTATCACGCTCACTCCCTATAACTCAGCCATACTCCCACACTCACCTTCTTTCAGACTTTCTCCTTTACTTTCCTTCCTCTCTCTTCCCTATCTTCACTCCTTCACTCTTTTCCCTTCCCTTACTTTCCTTACTCCACTTCACTAACTCCTTGTCTTACTGCCTCTGTCCTCTTAGTTCTACACTCCCCTTCCTTCATTCTCTTTCTGTTAGCCTCATTCTCTCCGTCCTCTTAGTCTCTTACTCCTCCTCTGTCACGCTCACTCCCTATAACTCAGCCATACTCCCACACTCACCTTCTTTCAGACTTTCTTCTTTACTTTCCTTCCTCTCTCTTCCCTTCTTTTGCTCCTTCACTCTTTTCCCTTCCCTTACTTTCCTTACTCCACTTCACTAACTCCTTGTCATACTCCCTCTGTCCTCTCAGTTCTGTACTCCCCTTCCTTCATTCTTTCTCCAATAGCCTCATTCTTTCCGTCCCCTTAGTCTCTCACTCCTCTTCTGTCACGCTCACACCCTGTAACTCAGCCATACTCCCACACTCACCTTCTTTCAGACTTTCTCCTTTACTTTTCTTTCTCTCTCTTCCCTTCTTTTGCTCCTTCACTCTTTTTCCTTCCTTTATTCTCCTTACTTCACTTTACTAACTCCTTTTCTTACTCCCTGTGTCCTCTTAGTTCTACACTCCCCTTCCCTCATTCTCTCTCTGTTAGCCTCATTCTTTCCGTCCCCTTAGTCTCTCACGCCTCTTCTGTCACGCTCACTCCCTATAACTCAGCCATACTCCCACACTCACCTTCTTTCAGACTTTCTCCTTTACTTTCCTTCCTCTCTCTTCCCTTCCTTCACTCCTTTACTCTTTTCCCTTCCCTTACTTTCCTTACTCCACTTCACTAACTCCTTATCTTACTCCCTCTGTCCTCTTAGTTCTACACTCCCCTTCCTTCATTCTCTTTCTGTTAGCCTCATTCTCTCCGTCCTCTTAGTCTCTCACTCCTCTTCTGTCACGCTCACTCCCTATAACTCAGCCATACTCCCACACTCACCTTCTTTCAGACTTTCTCCTTTACTTTCCTTCCTCTCTCTTCCCTTCCTTCACTCCTTCACTCTTTTCCCTTCCCTTACTTTCCTTACTCCACTTCACTAACTCCTTGTCATACTCCCTCTGTCCTCTTAGTTCTGTACTCCCCTCCCTTCATTCTCTCTCTGTTAGCCTCATTCTTTCCGTCCCCTTAGTCTCTCACTCCTCTTCTGTCACGCTCACACCCTATAACTCAGGCATACTCCCACAATCACCTTCTTTCAGACCTTCTCCTTTACTTTCCTTCCTCTCTCTTCCCTTCTTTCACTCCTTCACTCTTTTCCCATCTCTTACTGTCCTTACTCCACTATACTAACTCTTTCTCTTGCTCCCTCTGTCCTCTTAGTTCTACACTCCCTTTCCCTCATTCTCTCTCTGTTAGCCTCATTCTCTCCGACCCCTTAGTCTGTCACTCCTCTTCTGTCACGCTCACACCCTATAACTCAGTCATACTCCCACACTCACCTTCTTTCAGACTTTCTCTTTTCTTTTCTTTCTCTCTCTTCCCTTCTTTTGCTCCTTTACTCTTTTCCCTTTCTTTATTCTCCTTACTTCACTTTACTAACTCCTTTTCTTACTCCCTGTGTCCCCTTAGTTCTACACTCCCCTTCCCTCATTCTCTCTCTGTTAGCCTCATTCTTTCCGTCCCCTTAGTCTCTCACTCCTCTTCTGTCACACTCACTCCTTATAACTCAGCCATACTCCCACACTCACCTTCTTTCAGACTTTCTCCTTTATTTTTCTTTCTCTCTCTTCCCTTCTTTTGCTCCTTCACTATTTTCCCTTCCTTTATTCTCCTTACTTCACTTTACTAACTCCTTTTCTTACTCCCTGTGTCCTCTTAGTTCTACACTCCCCTTCCCTCATTCTCTCTCTGTTAGCCTCATTCTTTCCGTCCCCTTAGTCTCTCACTCCTCTTCTGTCACACTCACTCCGTATAACTCAGCCATACTCCCACACTCACCTTCTTTCAGACCTTCTCCTTTACTTTCCTTCCTCTCTCTTCCCTTCTCTCACTCCTTCACTCTTTTCCCGTCTTTACTGTCCTTACTCCACTATACTAACTCTTTCTCTTGCTCCCTCTGTCCTCTTAGTTCTACACTCCCTTTCCCTCATTCTCTCTCTGTTAGCCTCATTCTCTCCGACCCCTTAGTCTGTCACTCCTCTTCTGTCACGCTCACACCCTATAACTCAGCCATACTCCCACACTCACCTTCTTTCAGACTTTCTCCTATACTTTTCTTTCTCTCTCTTCTCTTCTTTTGCTCCTTCACTCTTTTCCCTTTCTTTATTCTCCTCACTTCACTTTACTAACTCCTTCTCTTAATCCCTGTGTCCCCTTAGTTCTACACTCCCCTTCCCTCATTCTCTCTCTGTTAGCCTCATTCTTTCCGTCCCCTTAGTCTCTCACTCCTCTTCTGTCACACTCCTCCTTATAACTCAGCCATACTCCCACACTCACCTTCTTTCAGACCTTCTTCTTTACTTTACTTTCAGTCCCTTCCCTTCTTTCACTCCTTCACTCTTTTTCCTTTTCCTTACTTTCCTTACTCCACTTCACTAACTCTTTTTCTTACTCCCTCTGTCCTCCTAGTTCTACACTCCCTTTCCCTCATTCTCTCTCTGTTAGCCTCATTCTCTCCGTCCTCTTAGTCTCTCACTCCTCTTCTGTCATGCTCACTCCCTATAACTCAGCTATATTCCCACACTCACCTACTTTCAGACTTTCTCCTTTACTTTTCTTTCTCTCTCTTCCCTTCTTTTGCTCCTTCACTATTTTCACTTCCTTTATTCTCCTTACTTCACTTTACTAACTCCTTTTCTTACTCCCTGTGTCCTCTTAGTTCTACACTTCCCTTCCCTCATTCTCTCTCTGTTAGCCTCATTCTTTCCGTCCCCTTAGTCTCTCACTCCTCTTCTGTCACACTCACTCCGTATAACTCAGCCATACTCCCACACTCACCTTCTTTCAGACCTTCTCCTTTAATTTCCTTTCTGTCACTTCCGTTCTTTCCCTCCTTCACTCTTTTCCCTTCCCTTACTTTCCTTACTCCACTTCACTAACTACTTCTCTTACTCCCCTTTTCCTCCTAGTTCTACACTCCCCTTCCCTCATTCTCTTTCTGTTAGCCTCATTCTCTCCGTCCTCTCAGTCTCTCACTCCTCTTCTGTCATGCTCACTCCCTATAACTCAGCTATACTCCCACACTCACCTTCTTTCACACTTTCTCCTTTACTTTCCTTCCTCTCTCTTCCCTTCTTTTGCTCCTTCACTCTTTTCCCTTCCCTTACCTTCCTTATTCCACTTCACTAACTCCTTGTCTTACTCGCTCTGTCCTCTTAGTTCTGCACTCCCCTTCCTTCATTCTCTCTCTGTTAGCCTCATTCTTTCCGTCCCCTTAGTCTCTCACTCCTCTTCTGTCACGCTCACACCCACTTGTGGGACACCCCCGCGCCGCACGGCCACCAGCTGCTGCGTGTGCCCCTCAGCCTTGCCCCTGCCTCGCTGCCTGCCTCGCTGCCGGCTGACTCCGCTGTCGCTTGTTTTGCTGTTGTTTTGACTGCCATTTGTGCTTGCTGAAATTGTATTTCTTGCCCGTGTTAGCGTTTTTGCTTTGTTTTTCATTTGTGCCTGTTTTTATTTTTTCTCCAGCTTGTGTCCGTAGTAGCGCTCTCCTTCCTGTTTGCCCGCCTACCTCGCCGCCCTCCGACTTCCCTCCCCGCTCCCCGCTTCCCGCCACCACCGCTGACCACGCCCCTTTTTGCCTTCTGTTCCCTCCCCGCTCCCGCCTCCCAGCTGCTCCGCCCACCCGCGCACTTGGCCTTATATGGCGACCGTGCGAACGCGCAGCGGTCACGCGCAGCGGGCGCGCCGATTGTGCGCCGAAGGCGCGCCAAAGGTAAGCCCGTCTGCGCCCGTCCGCGACCGGATCGCGACCAGCGCCAGGAGCCCTGGATCTCGAAGACCCCGACGCACCCGCCTGACGTACTCCGCCGCCACCCTCTTCGCACTCAACACCAAGCCACACCTCGACGCACCCACGGACCGTTCAGCTGCCACGCCTGCAAATTCACCTGCATCCGGACCTGCCCCGCACCAGCACCCGCCAAGCCGAACACCAGCAGCACCCACCTCAAGTGCATCCTGCTCAACACCCGCTCCGTCCACAGACACGCCATCGAACTCTGGAACCTCCTCGACACCACAGCCCCTGACGTTGCCTCCTCACAGAGACCTGGATGAACGCCTCTTCAGCTCCCGACATCGCCATCGCTATCCCAGAGGGCTACAAGATCGTCCGGAGGGACCGCAACACCAACCAGATGGGAGGAGGAATCGCCATCATCCACGGGAACACCATCCGTCTCACGACCAGCACCGACAACACCCTGACCACCGCCGAACACCTGCATTTCCAGATCCACACCAACCCGAACACCACCCTCAGAGGCACCCTGATCTACCGACCCCCGGGACCACGCACCCAATTCAGCGAGGACATCGCCGACTTCGTCAGCCCGCATGCCCTCCCCTCCGCTGACTACATCCTCCTGGGGGACCTCAACTTCCACCTGGAGAACAACAACGATCGCAACACCAGCAACCTGCTCGACAACCTCGCCAATCTCGGACTCAAGCAGCTGGTTTCCACTCCCACCCACCTCGCCGGACACACACTTGACGCAGTCTTCTCATCCAGCACAGACATCGACTTCAGCCACGCCACAGAGCTCCAATGGACGGACCACAGCTGCGTCCACTTCACCTTCAAGAGAACGACGACCCACCACCACCAGCAACTGGCCGCCCGCAGAAGCTGGAACAAGATCACAGCAGACCAGCTTGCCACCTCCCTGAGCCAGCACCCTCCTGCCAGCTCAGCAAACCCCAGCCAGGCCGCCGACAACCTCACGAAGTGGATCAGCAGCTGCGCGGACGAACTCGCCCCGCTGAGGACCCCGCCCTGCAGACCCGGCAGCAAGAAAGCCCCGTGGTTCACCGACGAACTCAAGAGCTCCAAGAAGAACTGCCGAGCCCTCGAGAAAGTCTGGAGAAGGGAGCCAACACCGGACAACAGGACCACCTTCAAGCTGGCCACCCGGAAGCACCACCAGCTGATCCGCGCCTCCAAGAAAACTGCTTTCAAGGACCGGCTGGACAACAACGCACACAACTGCAAGGAACTCTTCAACATCGTGAAAGAGCTATCCAACCCCAGCGCAGGAAACAACGACATCACCCCATCGCAAGACCTCTGCAACTCCCTCGCTTCATACTTCCACAACAAGATCGCGGACATACACAACAGCTTCAACAACCAACCAACGCACACCAAGACCGAACAACCACCCACCACCACCACCCTCCACGCCTGGACCCCGATCAGCACCGAAGACACCATCCGCACGATGAACTCCATACACTCCGGATCACCGACCGACCCCTGCCCTCACCACGTCTTCAACAAGGCTGACGCTGTCATCGCACCACACCTGCGAGACATCATCAACACATCCTTCGACACCGCCACCTTCCCGGAGAGCTGGAAGCACGCCGAACTCAGCGCTCTACTCAAGAAACCCACAGCGGACCCCACCGAACTCAAGAATTACCGTCCCATCTCGCTCCTCCCGTTCCCAGCCAAAGTCATCGAGAAGACCGTCAACAAGCAGATGGCCGCCTTCCTCGAGACGAATGGATCCCTCGACCCCTCACAGTCCGGCTTCCGAGCAAATCACAGCACCGAGACCGCCCTCATCGCCGCCACCGATGACATCCGAGCCCTGATGGACAACGGAGAAACAGCGGCCCTCATCCTCCTAGACCTCTCCGCGGCATTCGACACTGTCTGCCACCGCACCCTAGTACAGCGACTCAGCAACGTCGGAATCCGGGACAAGGCGCTGGAATGGATCATCTCCTTCCTCGACGGAAGAACACAGAGAGTCCGCCTACCACCGTACAAGTCAGAGGCCACCAAAGTCATCTGCGGCGTCCCTCAAGGATCCTCTCTGAGCCCCACCCTCTTCAACGTCTACATGAGCCCCCTCGCGGCCATCGCATGCCAACACAACCTCAACATAATTTCCTATGCCGACGACACCCAGCTGATCCTCTCCCTGACCAACGACCCCGCCGCCGCCAGAGCCAACCTGCACGAAGGGATGAAAGAGGTAGCCGAGTGGATGACGACCAGCCGCCTGAAACTGAACTCGGACAAGACGGAGGTCCTCATCCTGGGCTCCTCACCCTCCACCTGGGACGACTCCTGGTGGCCTCCCGCCCTGGGCACCGCACCCAAACCGACAGACCACGCACGCAACCTGGGCTTCATCCTGGACGCCTCCCTCTCCATGACCAGGCAAGTCAACAGCGTCTCCTCGGCGTGCTTCAACATCCTAAGCATGCTACGGAAGATCTTCTGGTGGATCCCCACCGAGACCAGGAAGACCGTCACCCAGGCCCTCGTCACTAGCCGACTGGACTACGGCAACGCCCTCTACGCCGGCAGCACCGCCAAGCTCCAGAAGAGACTCCAGCGGATCCAGAACGCCTCAGCCAGACTCATCCTCGACATCCCACGAACCAGTCACATCTCCGGACATCTGAGAGACCTGCACTGGCTCCCCGTCAACAAAAGAATCACCTTCCGCCTCCTCACCCACGCACACAAAGCCCTACACGACCAAGGCCCGAGCTACCTCAACAGCCGAATCAACTTCTACGCTCCCAAACGCCACCTCCGATCAGCCAACCACGCCCTCGCCGCCGTACCCCGCATCCGAAGAGCGACTACAGGAGGAAGGTCCTTCTCCTACCTGGCCGCCAAGACCTGGAACTCCCTCCCGACCGACCTGCGCCTGACCCAAGACCACCTCTCCTTCAGGAAGAAGCTGAAGACCTGGCTGTTCGAGCAGTAGCGGCACCCCCCCACCCCCAGCGCCTTGAGACCCTACGGGTATGTAGCGCGCTCTATAAATGTCATTGATTGATTGATTGATAACTCAGCCATACTCCCACACTCACCTTCTTTCAGACTTTCTCCTTTACTTTTCTTTCTCTATCTTCCCTTCTCTTGCTCCTTCACTCTTTTCCCTTCCTTTATTCTCCTTACTTCACTTAACTAATTCCTTTTGTTACTCCCTCTGTCCTCTTAGTTCTGTACTCCCCTTCCCTCATTCTCTCTCTGTTAGCCTCTTTCTCTCCGTCCTCTTAGTCTCTCACTCCTCTTCTGTCACGCTCACTCCCTATAACTCAGCCATACTCCCACACTCACCTTCTTTCAGACTTTCTCATTTACTTTCCTTCCTCTCTCTTCCCTTCTTTCGCTCCTTCACTCTTTTCCCTTCCCTTACTTACCTTACTCCACTTCACTAACTCCTTCTCTTACTCCCTCTGTCCTCTTAGTTCTACACTCCCCTTACCTCATTCTCTCTCTGTTAGCCTCATTCTCTCCGTCCTCTTAGTCTCTCACTCCTCTTCTATCACGCTCACTCCCTATAACTCAGCCATACTCCCACACTCACCTTCTTTCAGACCTTCTCCTTTACTTTCCTTCCTCTCTCTTCCCTTTTTTCACTCCTTCACTCTTTTCCCTTCTCTTACTGTCCTTACTCCACTATACTAACTCTTTCTCTTGCTCCCTCTGTCCTCTTAGTTCTACACTCCCTTTCCCTCATACTCTCTCTGTTAGCCTTATTCTCTCCGACCCCTTAGTCTGTCACTCCTCTTCTGTCACGCTCACACCCTATAACTCAGCCATACTCCCACACCCACCTTCTTTCAGACTTTCTCTTTTACTTTTCTTTCTCTCTCTTTCCTTCTTTTGCTCCTTCACTCTTTTCCCTTTCTTTATTCTCCTTACTTCACTTTACTAACTCCTTTTCTTACTCCCTGTGTCCCCTTAGTTCTGCACTCCCCTTCCCTCATTCCTTCTCTGTTAGCCTCATTCTTTCCGTCCCCTTAGTCTCTCACTCCTCTTCTGTCACACTCACTCCTTATAACTCAGCCATACTCCCACACTCACCTTCTTTCAGACCTTCTCCTTTACTTTCCTTTCAGTCCCTTCCCTTCTTTCGCTCCTTCACTCTTTTTCCTTTTCCTTACTTTCCTTACTCCACTTCACTAACTCTTACTCTAACTCCCTCTGTCCTCCTAGTTCTACACTCCCTTTCCCTCATTCTCTTCCTGTTAGCCTCATTCTCTCCGTCTTCTTAGTCTCTCACTCCTCTTCTGTCATGCTCACTCCCTATAACTCAGCCATATTCCCTTACTCACCTTCTTTCAGACTTTCTCCTTTACTTTCCTTTCCCTCTCTTCCCTTCTTTTGCTCCTTAACTATTTACCCTTCCTTTATTCTCCTTACTTCACTTTACTAACTCCTTTTCTTACTCCCTGTGTCCTCTTAGTTCTTCACTCCCCTTCCCTCATTCTCTCTCTGTTAGCCTCATTCTTTCCGTACCCTTAGTCTCTCATTCCTCTTCTGTCACACTCACTCCGTATAACTCAGCCATACTCCCACACTCACCTTCTTTCAGACCTTCTCCTTTACTTTCCTTCCTCTCTCTTCCCTTCTCTCACTCCTTCACTCTTTTCCCGTCTCTTACTGTCCTTAGTCCACTATACTAACTCTTTCTCTTGCTCCCTCTGTCCTCTTAGTTCTACACTCCCTTTCCCTCATTCTCTCTCTGTTAGCTTCATTCTCTCCGACCCCTTAGTCTGTCACTCCTCTTCTGTCACGCTCACTCCCTATAACTCAGCCATATTCCCACACTCACCTTCTTTCAGACTTTCTACTTTACTTTTCTTTCTCTCTCTTCCCTTCTTTTGCTCCTTCACTCTTTTCCCTTTCTTTATTCTCCTTACTTCACTTTACTAACTCCTTTTCTTACTCCCTGTGTCCTCTTAGTTCTACACTCCCCTTCCCTCATTCTCTCTCTGTTAGCCTCATTCTTTCCGTCCCCTTAGTCTCTCACTCCTCTTCTGTCACACTCCTCCTTATAACTCAGCCATACTCCCACACTTACCTTCTTTCAGACCTTCTCCTTTACTTTACTTTCAGTCCCTTCCCTTCTTTCGCTCCTTCACTCTTTTTCCTTTTCCTTACTTTCCTTACTCCACTTCACTAACTCTTTTTCTTACTCCCTCTGTCCTCCTAGTTCTACACTCCCTTTCCCTCATTCTCTCTCTGTTAGCCTCATTCTCTCCGTCCTCTTAGTCTCTCACTCCTCTTTTGTCATGCTCACTCCCTATAACTCAGCCATATTCCCACACTCACCTTCTTTCAGACTTTCTCTGTTCCTTTTCTTTCCCTCTCTTCCCTTCTTTTGCGCCTTCACTATTTTCCCTTCCTTTATTCTCCTTACTTCACTTTACTAACTCCTTTTCTCACTCCCTGTGTCCTCTTAGTTCTACACTCCCCTTCCCTCATTCTCTCTCTGTTAGCCTCATTCTTTCCGTCCCCTTAGTCTCTCACTCCTCTTCTGTCACACTCACTACGTATAACTCAGCCATACTCCCACACTCACCTTCTTTTAGACCTTCTCCATTACTTTCCTTTCTGTCACTTCCGTTCTTTCCCTCCTTCACTCTTTTCCCTTCCCCTACTTTCCTTACTACACTTCACTAACTACTTCTCTTACTCCCTTTTTCCTCTTAGTTCTACACTCCCCTTCCCTCATTCTCTCTCTGTTAGCCTCATTCTCTCCATCTTCTTAGTCTCTCACTCCTCTTCTGTCATGCTCACTCCCTATAACTCAGCCACACTCCCACACTCACCTTCTTTCAGACTTTCTCCTTTACTTTCCTTCCTTTCTCTTCCCTTCCTTCCCTCCTTCACTCTTTTCCCTTCCCTTACTTTCCTTACTCCACTTCGCTAACTCCTTGTCTTACTCCCTCTGTCCTCTTAGTTCTACACTCCCCTTCCTTCATTCTCTTTCGTTTACCCTCATTCTCTCTGTCCTCTTAGTCTCTGACTCCTCTTCTGTAATGCTCACTCCCTATAACTCAGCTATACTCCCACACTCACCTTCTTTCACACTTTCTCCTTTACTTTCCTTCCTCTCTCTTCCCTTCTTTTGCTCCTTCACTCTTTTCCCTTCCCTTACTTTCCCTACTCCATTTCACTAACTCCTTGTCTTACTCCCTCTGTCCTCTTAGTTCTGCACTCCCCTTCCTTCATTCTCTCTCTGTTAGCCTCATTCTTTCCGCCCCTTAGTCTCTCACTCCTCCTCTGTCACGCTCACTCCCTATAACTCAGCCGCACTCCCACACTCACCTTCTTTCAGACCTTCTCCTTTACTTTACTTTCCTTACTGTCCCTTCCCTTCTTTCGCTCCTTCACTCTTTTCCCTTCCCTTACTTTCCTCACTCCACTTCTCTAACTCCTTCTCTTACTCCCTCTGTCCTCTTAGTTCTACACTCCCCTTCCCTCATTCTCTCTGTTAGCCTCATTCTCTCCGTCCTCTTAGTCTCTCACTTCTCTTCTATCACGCTCACTCCCTATAACTCAGCCATACTCCCACACTCACCTTCTTTCAGACTTTCTCCTTTACTTTCCTTCCTCTCTCTTCCCTATCTTCACTCCTTCACTCTTTTCCCTTCCCTTACTTTTCTTACTCCACTTCACTAACTACTATTCTTACTCCCTTTTTCCTCTTAGTTCTACTATCCCCTTCCATCATTCTCTCTCTGTTAGCCTCATTCTATCCATCTTCTTAGTCTCTCACTCCTCTTCTGTCATGCTCACTCCCTATAACTCAGCCGCACTCCCACACTCACCTTCTTTTAGACCTTCTCCTTTACTTTACTTTCCTTACTGTCCCTTCCCTTCTTTCTCTCCTTCACTCTTTTCCCTTCCCTTACTTTCCTTACTCCACTTCACTAACTCCTTCTCTTACTCCCTCTGTCCTCTTAGTTCTACACTCCCCTTCCCTCATTCTCTCTGTTAGCCTCATTCTCTCCGTCCTCTTAGTCTCTCACTTCTCTTCTATCACGCTCACTCCCTATAACTCAGCCATACTCCCACACTCACCTTCTTTCAGACTTTCTCCTTTACTTTCCTTCCTCTCTCTTCCATATCTTCACTCCTTCACTCTTTTCCCTTCCCTTACTTTCCTTACTCCACTTCACTAACTCCTTGTCTTACTGCCTCTGTCCTCTTAGTTCTACACTCCCCTTCCTTCATTCTCTTTCTGTTAGCCTCATTCTCTCCGTCCTCTTAGTCTCTTACTCCTCCTCTGTCACGCTCACTCCCTATAACTCAGCCATACTCCCACACTCACCTTCTTTCAGACTTTCTTCTTTACTTTCCTTCCTCTCTCTTCCGTTCTTTTGCTCCTTCACTCTTTTCCCTTCCCTTACTTTCCTTACTCCACTTCACTAACTCCTTGTCATACTCCCTCTGTCCTCTCAGTTCTGTACTCCCCTTCCTTCATTCTTTCTCCGTTAGCCTCATTCTTTCCGTCCCCTTAGTCTCTCACTCCTCTTCTGTCATGCTCACACCCTGTAACTCAGCCATACTCCCACACTCACCTTCTTTCAGACTTTCTCCTTTACTTTTCTTTCTCTCTCTTCCCTTCTTTTGCTCCTTCACTCTTTTTCCTTCCTTTATTCTCCTTACTTCACTTTACTAACTCCTTTTCTTACTCCCTGTGTCCTCTTAGTTCTACACTCCCCTTCCCTCATTCTCTCTCTGTTAGCCTCATTCTTTCCGTCCCCTTAGTCTCTCACGCCTCTTCTGTCACGCTCACTCCCTATAACTCAGCCATACTCCCACACTCACCTTCTTTCAGACTTTCTCCTTTACTTTCCTTCCTCTCTCTTCCCTTCCTTCACTCCTTCACTCTTTTCCCTTCCCTTACTTTCCTTACTCCACTTCACTAACTCCTTATCTTACTCCTTCTGTCCTCTTAGTTCTACACTCCCCTTCCTTCATTCTCTTTCTGTTAGCCTCATTCTCTCCGTCCTCTTAGTCTCTCACTCCTCTTCTGTCACGCTCACTCCCTATAACTCAGCCATACTCCCACACTCACCTTCTTTCAGACTTTCTCCTTTACTTTCCTTCCTCTCTCTTCCCTTCCTTCACTCCTTCACTCTTTTCCCTTCCCTTACCTTCCTTACTCCACTTGTCTAACTACTTGTCATACTCCCTCTGTCCTCTTAGTTCTGTACTCCCCTCCCTTCATTCTCTCTCTGTTAGCCTCATTCTTTCCGTCCCCTTAGTCTCTCACTCCTCTTCTGTCACGCTCACACCCTATAACTCAGCCATACTCCCACAATCACCTTCTTTCAGACCTTCTCCTTTACTTTCCTTCCTCTCTCTTCCCTTCTTTCACTCCTTCACTCTTTTCCCATCTCTTACTGTCCTTACTCCACTATACTAACTCTTTCTCTTGCTCCCTCTGTCCTCTTAGTTCTACACTCCCTTTCCCTCATTCTCTCTCTGTTAGCCTCATTCTCTCCGACCCCTTAGTCTGTCACTCCTCTTCTGTCACGCTCACACCCTATAACTCAGTCATACTCCCACACTCACCTTCTTTCAGACTTTCTCTTTTCTTTTCTTTCTCTCTCTTCCCTTCTTTTGCTCCTTCACTATTTTCCCTTCCTTTATTCTCCTTACTTCACTTTACTAACTCCTTTTCTTACTCCCTGTGTCCTCTTAGTTCTACACTCCCCTTCCCTCATTCTCTCTCTGTTAGCCTCATTCTTTCCGTCCCCTTAGTCTCTCACTCCTCTTCTGTCACACTCACTCCGTATAACTCAGCCAAACTCCCACACTCACCTTCTTTCAGACCTTCTCCTTTACTTTCCTTCCTCTCTCTTCCCTTCTCTCACTCCTTCACTCTTTTCCCGTCTCTTACTGTCCTTACTCCACTATACTAACTCTTTCTCTTGCTCCCTCTGTCCTCTTAGTTCTACACTCCCTTTCCCTCATTCTCTCTCTGTTAGCCTCATTCTCTCCGACCCCTTAGTCTGTCACTCCTCTTCTGTCATGCTCACACCCTATAACTCAGCCATACTCCCACACTCACCTTCTTTCAGACTTTCTCCTTTACTTTTCTTTCTCTCTCTTCTCTTCTTTTGCTCCTTCACTCTTTTCCCTTTCTTTATTCTCCTCACTTCACTTTACTAACTCCTTTTCTTAATCCCTGTGTCCCCTTAGTTCTACACTCCCCTTCCCTCATTCTCTCTCTGTTAGCCTCATTCTTTCCGTCCCCTTAGTCTCTCACTCCTCTTCTGTCACACTCACTCCGTATAACTCAGCCATACTCCCACACTCATCTTCTTTCAGACCTTCTCCTTTAATTTCCTTTCTGTCACTTCCGTTCTTTCCCTCCTTCACTCTTTTCCCTTCCCTTACTTTCCTTACTCCACTTCACTAACTACTTCTCTTACTCCCCTTTTCCTCCTAGTTCTACACTCCCCTTCCCTCATTCTCTCTCTGTTAGCCTCATTCTCTCCATCTTCTTAGTCTCTCACTCCTCTTCTGTCATGCTTACTCCCTATAACTCAGCCACACTCCCACACTCACCTTCTTTCAGACTTTCTCCTTTACTCTCCTTCCTTTCTCTTCCCTTCCTTCACTCCTTCACTCTTTTCCCTTCCCTTACTTTCCTTACTCCACTTCGCTAACTCCTTGTCTTACTCCCTCTGTCCTCTTAGTTTTACACTGCCCTTCCTTCATTCTCTTTCGTTTACCCTCATTCTCTCCGTCCTCTTAGTCTCTGACTCCTCTTCTGTCATGCTCACTCCCTATAACTCAGCTATACTCCCACACTCACCTTCTTTCACACTTTCTCCTTTACTTTCCTTCCTCTCTCTTCCCTTCTTTTGCTCCTTCACTCCTTTCCCTTCCCTTACTTTCCTTACTCCACTTTACTAACTCCTTGTCTTACTCCCTCTGTCCTCTTAGTTCTGAACTCCCCTTCCTTCATTCTCTCTCTGTTAGCCTCATTCTTTCTGTCCCCTTAGTCTCTCACTCCTCTTCTGTCACACTCACTCCGTATAACTCAGCCATACTCACACACTCACCTTCTTTCAGACCTTCTCCTTTACTTTCCTTTCTGTCCCTTCCCTTCTTTTGCTCCTTCACTCTTTTCCCTTCCCTTACTTTCCTTACTCCACTTCTCTAACTCCTTGTCATACTCCCTCTGTCCTCTTAGTTCTGTACTCCCCTTCCTTCATTCTCTCTGTTAGCCTCATTATTTCCGTCCCCTTAGTCTCTCACTCCTCTTCTGTCATGCTCACACCCTATTACTCAGCCATACTCCCACACTCACCTTCTTTCAGACCTTCTCCTTTACTTTCCTTCCTCTCTCTTCTCTTCTTTCACTCCTTCACTCTTTTCCCTTCTCTTACTGTCCTTACTCCACTATACTAGCTATTTCTCTTACCCCCTCTGTCCTCTTAGTTCTACACTCCCCTTCCTTCTTTCTCTTTCTGTTAGCCTAATTCTTTCCGCCCCTTAGTCTCTCACTCCTCTTCTGTCACGCTCACACCCTATAACTCAGCCATACAACTCACCTTCTTTCAGACTTTCTCCTTTACTTTTCTTTCTCTCTCTTCCCTTCTTTTGCTCCTTCACTCTTTTTCCTTCCTTTATTCTCCTTACTTCACTTTACTAACTCCTTTTCTTACTCCCTGTGTCCTCTTAGTTCTACACTCCCCATCCCTCATTCTCTCTCTGTTAGCCTCATTCTTTCCGTCCCCTTAGTCTCTCACTCCTCTTCTGTCACGCTCACTCCCTATAACTCAGCCATACTCCCACACTCACCTTTTTTCAGACTTTCTCCTTTACTTTCCTTCCTCTCTCTTCCCTTCCTTCACTCCTTCATTCTTTTCCCTTCCCTTACTTTCCTTACTCCACTTCACTAACTCCTTATCTTACTGCCTCTGTCCTCTTAGTTCTACACTCCCCTTCCTTCATTCTCTTTCTATTAGCCTCATTCTCTCCGTCCTCTTAGTCTCTCACTCCTCTTCTGTCATGGCTCACTCCCTATAACTCAGCCATACTCCCACACTCACCTTCTTTCAGACTTTCTCCTTTACTTTCCTTCCTCTCTCTTCCCTTCTTTTGCTCCTTCACTCTTTTCCCTTCCCTAACTTTCCTTAGTCCACCACACAAACTCCTTGTCATTCTCCCTCTGTCCTCTTAGTTCTGAACTCCTCTTCCTTCATTCTCTCTCTGTTAGCCTCATTCTTTCCGTCCCCTTAGTCTCTCACTCCTCTTCTGTCACGCTCACACCCTACAAATCAGCCATACTCTCACACTCACCTTCTTTCAGACCTTCTCCTTTACTTTTCTTCCTCTGTCTTCCTTTCGTTCACTCCTTCACTCTTTTCCCTTCCCTTACTTTCCTTACTCCACTATACTAACTCTTTCTCTTACTCCCTCTGTCCTCCTAGTTCTACACTCCCTTTCCCTCATTCTCTCTCTGTTAGCCTCATTCTCTCCAACCCCTTAGTCTGTCACTCCTCTTCTGTCGCGCTCACACCATATAACTCAGCCATACTCCCACACTCACCTTCTTTCATACTTTCTTATTTACTTTTCTTTCTCTCTCTTCCCTTCTTTTGCTCCTTCACTCTTTTCCCTTCCTTTATTCTCCTTACATCACTTTACAAACTCCTTTTCTTACTCCCTGTGTCCTCTTAGTTCTACACTCCCCTTCCCTCATTCTCTCTCTGTTAGCCTCATTCTTTCCGTCCCCTTAGTCTCTCACTCCTCTTCTGTCACACTCACTCCTTATAACTCAGCCATACTCCCACACTCACCTTCTTCAGACCTTCTCCTTTACTTTCCTTTCTTATTTACTTTTCTATCTCTCTCTTCCCTTCTTTTGCTCCTTCACTCTTTTCCCTTCCTTTATTCTCCTTACTTCACTTTACTAACTCCTTTTCTTACTCCCTGTGTCCTCTTAGTTCTACACTCCCCTTCCCTCATTCTCTCTCTGTTAGCCTCATTCTTTCCGTCCCCTTAGTCTCTCACTCCTCTTCTGTCACACTCACTCCTTATAACTCAGCCATACTCCCACACTCACCTCCTTCAGACCTTCTCCTTTACTTTCCTTTCTCTCCCTTCCCTTATTTCGCTCCTTCACTCTTTTCCCTTCCCTTACTTTCCTTACTTCACTATACTAACTCTTTCTCTTACTTCCTCTGTCCTCTTAGTTCTACACTCTCTATCCCTCATTCTCTCTATGTTAGCCTCATTCTGTCCGACCCCTTAGTCTATCACTCCTCTTCTATCACGCTCACTCCCTATAACTCAGCCACACTCCCTCACTTATGTTTCTTTCCTCCCTCACTCAGTCCTCTACTCTCACTTTTTCATTCACTTTCTCTGTTTCTTCACTCCCTTACTCCCCTTGTCTCACACTCACTTGCCTTTATCCAGTCTGTATCTCCACTCTTTCCTCATAATCACTGCTCTTTTCTTACCCTTCTACACCCCTGTTCCTTTACTACATTTTCTTCACTTATCCTCATTCCTCTTGTTCACTCACCTTCTTTCAGTCCCCGTACTTCACTTCCCTTCCCCTCTCGTCCCTTTCTTTGCTTTCTCAATCATTTTCCTTTCCTCTCTCACTGCACTCCACTTCATTTACTCATTTTGAATTTGTTACGAATACAGCTCTTTTTTTGAGAATTGGAGGTAGTTCTAAAAAGAACTGTTTTTTTCTTCTTTTTTATGTTTTTTTCTGAACAAAAACACAAACAGGGAATGCAAAACTGCTCAACAGAAAAAAAGGGGAAAAATTATGGCTGGGGAAGGCAGCGGTGTTCTTGCCTCTTGCGTGCAATAAGCTTGATGCTCTGCTCACCATAGCAAAGCATTTCATCGCATTGCTTGCACTTTATAGTAATGTAACAAAAAACAGGTTGAATGTTCGGAATCATCTCCAAATCCGCTGCACGTCCTCTCCCTGATGTTGTGGCTCCTCCTGTAGATGTAGAGGCACCATCCCTTGGGGGTTTACATGCCAGGTCTCGGACACTCTCCCGTGCGTAGTTCTGGGGGTGCCTGCGTTGGACGTGGCAAATCAATGTTGAATTTCCAAAACTGTACTTCCTTCTAGGGTCTCCTCGGGAAAGCACAGTTTAGCAGATTTTGCATTCAACTTTGGGAGCATTCACCTTTTTTAATCTTTCAGGTATTGAAAAAAACTTCCAAATAAAATGCTCCTTGACCTTGGGCTGAGGAGGCTCTTCCTCAATGAAGCCATTTGACTCCTCGCTGCTGCTGGGTGCTCTGGCAGTCATTCTTTACACAAAATGGTAGGACAGAAATAAACAGGTCTTGCTGTCTCCAAAGTGAAAGAAGAAGTGAAGGAAATGGGTGGGGTTTTTATTAGTTGTAAAAAAAACTGTTAACAACCAATGAAACACACCTAGTCAGTCATGCAAAGAATCAATCACACTCCCATTTCCTCATCTATACAGTTATACACACATAACCTTACTTATTCAAACATATAATAACACATACTTTCTCTCTTTAACAATCACTGATACAAGTACACATTGATCTATACAGTCACTTACGCAATCACAGGCTCTCATGTATAGTCATTAATATATGCCAACTCTCACATGCACTGTGTTTTACATATGTACTTACTTGGACATGTAGCACTGAGATATCCATTCACTCACCAACACACCCATGCACACAGTCAACCACCCATACAGCTGTTTCCACAGGCACTCTTGAACCCATACATCAAGTGAAATAACTGCTTACACATCTATGCACAGAGTCACACACCTCTCAGCCACCCCCACACACACTCACCCTAATATACAAATACTTGGGCAACCAATCAATAACCCATATAGCCACTCATATAGCTACTAATCAACACATGCAGCAGCTTATACAACAACAGACATAATGATGCACACATTCAGACAGTTTAGTCACTAACCTATGCATTCAGTAAGACACATTTAATCACTCACTCATACAGTCAGTCACTCACCTACTAAATCCTTCATCCACACTCTCATACATACACTCATTCTTCAATATGTAAAACATATTTTAACTTTACATAAACACACATTCACTGGATGATGTCATCAGTGATGTCATCAGTGATGTCATTTGAGATGTCATCAGTGATGTCATCAGTGATGTCACTGACCATGTCATGAATGATGTAATATCCAAAAAAGGACTATTTCACACGCAGAGTATCCGAGAATAAAAATTCATCAAAAGAACTTTTTAAAATTGTAAGAGAATTATGCAGCCCAACTAATCTCTCCGCACACCTCACTCCCTCACAGGAGAATTGTAATAAGCTCAATGATTTTTTCTGTGAAAAAATTGATACCATCTATGCCTCTTTTCCAAAACCAAAGATGGAAAAAATTGACCAATATACACCAACTGCTGCACATACTGTCTGTCATACTTTTGGCCCTTTTTCAGAAGAGGAAGTAGAAAAGGCCATGCTTGTGGTCAAGTCTGGTTCTCCACTTGACCCATGTCCACATCACATTTTCTCCCAGCTTACCCCTGTAATATGTCCAGTAGTTACCACAGCATTTAATCTCTCCCTCAGTTCTGCCGAATTCCCATCATCATGGAAACAGGCCCTAGTCACCCCTTTAGTAAAGAAGGCCGGGGCAGATGTTAACAATCCGGCCAATTACAGACCAATATCCCAGTTACCTTACTTATCAAAGGTCCTGGAAAAATTGGTCAACAGACGACTCTCCACATTTCTGGAAGTTAATGGTCTGCTGGACGTTTCACAGACAGGGTTTCGGACAAATAACAGCACCGAAACCACACTCTTGGCGGTGACAGACAGTATTAGAACCAAGGTAGATCAAGGTAGTACAGTCGCTCTGATACTCCTTGATTTATCAGCGGCTTTTGATACCGTACCCCACCATCAACTATTGAATACTCTGGCAGAGAAAGGAATTCAAGATAAAGCACTTGGATGGTTACAATCGTTCCTAGCGGATCGCACCCAATCAGTTCGCCTGGGTGATTATACATCCCCCCCACGACCTATAAAATACGGAGTTCCTCAGGGGGCATCGTTGAGCCCAACTCTGTTCAACGTGTTCGTCTCCTCGTTGGCAACCATCGGCAAAAAGTGGGGTGTCGAAATGTGCTCCTATGTGGATGACACCCAGCTGATGGTTACCATTGATAAAAATGATGACTCAAAAACTAGATTGACGAACTGCCTAACTTAACTGGCAATTTGGATGCAGGACCATTGTCTTAGACTTAATGCTGACAAATCTGAAATTCTACTGTTCGGCAGAAGCACACATGTCTGGGACAACAGTTGATGGCCTAGTGATTTGGGCTTGCCTCCCAACCCAACTGTAAAAGCGAAAAATTTAGGAATAACACTGGATAAAGATTTATCCATGAAATCTCATGTTTCCATAGTTTGCGGCAGAGGTTTCGGCCTCTTGAAGATGCTTAGACGACTATTCCCTTGGGTTCTGACAGATTGCAGGAAAACATTAGTCCAATCACTATTGATGAGTAGGTTGGACTACGGTAATTCACTGTTTGTGGGAATGGCAGACTACCTATTTTCCAAATTGCAGTTGGTTCAGAATGCCGCTGCCAAAGCCATCTGTAATAAAAGGAAATACGACTCAGCCAAAAAATGCATGCGTGAGCTCCACTGGCTCCCAATGAGACAGCGAGCCATTTTTAAACTGTTGTGCATTTCTCACAAAGTACTTCACGATACAGGCCCCATCATCCTACATGACAGGATCAGATTCCATAAACCCTCTAGAAACCTACGATCTATGACCTCAGGAAGAGCATCTATCACCCGAGCTCGGACTGTCAGGATGGGAGAGAGGGCCTTCTCTCACATTGCCGCAACAAAGTGGAACGAGTTACCTCCTAAACTCAGAACTACTGACTGCTTCCTTTCATTTAGGAAACAACTAAAAACATTCCTTTTCCCTAGGCCAGATCAATAATTTCCAATTAGTGCTGTCGTCAAGTCACTTGCAATTCTTTCTCAGCGCCGTGATGTCCTTTCAGGATGAATGTTAGCGCTATACAAATAAAATAAATACAAATACAAATACAAATACAAATGTGACATCATCAGCAGTGGATTGCGGGCGCACAAGTTATAGTGAGTCCAACTAACTATAACGTGGGAATTTCAATGGTTTTGTATGTGTAAAATGTCCAGCTAACTGTAACTGGTGTTAAACCTATGGTTTTTTCAGTGAATTTCAAAGGTTTTTTAAATGCTAATTCCTAACTATAACGAGTGTTAAACCTATGGTTTTTTAAGTGAATTTCATTGGTTTTTTAAATGCTAATTCCTAACTATAACTGGTGTGAAACCTATGTTTTTTTCAGTGAATTTCAAACGTTTTTTAAATGCTAATTCCTAACTATAAGTCTCACTTTATAAATAAGACTGTTAGCACTCTAGTTGTTCTTTAGAACACTCTGGTACATTCTGTCATTGGGCTACAGTTGGGCTACATCTAGCTGATATTTGGGCTACATTTCTATTTTTTGGTCTCTGATGGCCATCTTTGGGCTACATTGGGCTACATTTGGGCTACATTTTGGCTCTAACATATATAAAGCCCAATGTAGCACAATACATATTTTTCAAAAGTTAATTTTTGTAAAAACCACTTCAGAATAGGGCTACCTGTCCCTACAATTATCCCCTTTTTTTTTTTTTTTGTTTGTTTTGGGAGCGCTCCCGGTGCGCACCCTGGGGAGCGCCCGGGAAAGCGTACTTCTATAAAGCGCCCCGGGGCGCGCTCCTGGGAGCGTCCCATGAGCGCCAATATCGCGAACGAAAACATGATCGTGACGTATCGCGTAGCCGCGTCCGCGTGATACGCACGGCGTAAGCGCACCCGGAAGTACTCGAGCGAATACGATCGCGCAACGTAAACATCCGACGCGCTTACGCTACGCGACCCCGAGCGCGCCCCGGGGCGCGTAGCGTAAGCGCGTCGGGTCATGTGACCTGAAAATAACACTTTTCATTGGTTCAAAACAGTTTTGGTTTCATAATGATGAAGCCCCTGGTCTTGTGACCTGAAAATAACACTTCTCATTGGTTCAGGACAGTTTTTTTTCCAAATGATGAAAGACCCCACCTTTTTTCCTTATTCTGACTTTGTCCTTTGACTGAGGAAGACCTGTTTGTACATCTCTGTACCTTTTTGATCTTTATAATGGCTTCAGTAGCAGCAGCAGCTGGTGCATCTGCCCCACCACCACCACCACCACCACCAACAGGACCAGCTCAAGATTATATTGGTGGTCAAGAAGAGGAGGAGGAGGAAGAGGAAGAGGAGGAGGGGAGGAGAAGATGGCTGCCTGAAGAAAATACCCCATACAAGCCCAAGCCACACATTGTATGGGAGTTTTTTTCACTCCCAGAGGGCAAGAAAAAAGTGAATGCGGCCAAGGTAACTTGCCTAATCTGCAATGAAGAACTCTCAAGGGGCAACCCAAACAAAAAATATTCATTTGGTAACTATACCATGATTCGTCATATGACCCGAAAGCACCCTAACAAATATTCTCGTGCAGAGCTCAGGGAACTGGCCAGTAACCTCCCCCAGTCTTCAAGGACCACCTCCCAAAGAAACGAACCCACTTCATCGGGACCAGAAACATCAGAGATGATGCCTTGTATTCAGCCAAGATTTGCTGACTTTAAAATCACTTGTTCTGCATGTGGCAAGCTTATCGCCTATGGTGAAAAAAGCGTAAAGCTCATCGTCCTTGCAGGAGATAATCACAAGTGCCCCAAAAAGAAGTAATTTTTTGGGTTTTTTGTTTTTTTGCTCCAGTTGAGCCAGTTTCAATTCCCTTTTTTTGTTTCTCCCCCTAAAAAAATACAAAAAAAATATAAAACTGTTTTGAAAAGTCAAAAAAAGTACAAAATGTTCAAAAAACACTAAAAAAATATAAAACAACAAAAAGAAGAAAAAATAAGTTATTTTTAGAACTACCTCCAATTTCTAAAAAAAGGCTTCATTTTTTAAAACCTCTGTCATTCTTTTTTCCGCATAGTACGCCCCCCGGGCCGCTCCCCGGTGCGTGTACCGGGCGCTCCCCCCGCGCAAAATGAAAAAAAAAAAATATTTTAAATGCCCCACGGGGCCCTTTTATAGCCCCCACATCAAACCTAGGGGGTCAAAGGTAGTCTATCCCTGACGCCTTATGGTCATTTCCCCCTTTGTTTTAGCCACCTCTTGTGTCTCGATTTGACCGAGACACAAGATGGCGGCCGCTCCGGACTGTTTGGAATGTTTACAGACACCCGAGAGCCAATCAGCTTTCCGTGCGCACCTCGCGTGGCGCGCCCGGAGCGCTCCCCGGGGCGCGTACCGAGGCGCTGCTATAGATATATATATTTTTTTTAACCTACATTTCTCAAAATCCACTGGAGCACATATCTTGAGACATAGCAAAGGCACATCGGGCTACCAGTCCCTACAATTTTGCCAAATTTGGTTGAAATCTATTCAGCCGTTCGGACTAAAAGTGAAATCGACCGCCCTATGGAAATTAACATGGGGAAAATGCATTTTGGGACCCCCCTTTTATCTCTGCCCCCGCTTGACGAATCCCCCCAAACTTTCAGGGAAGGACCGGAACGCCGCGAGGCCATTTTGAGGAAATTTTCAGTCAGATTCGTCAACCGGCGCTAAAGTTATTCCAAATAGAATTTTGAGATTTAACATTGAAAAAAACCCTAACTATAACTACCTACTGGCGACCGCCAGTAGGTAATTATCTTAAATATATATAGTATCTTAAGTATATATATATATATATATATATATATATATATATATATATATATATATATATATATATATATATATATATATATATATATATATATATATATATATATATATTCACTGAAAAAACCATAGGTTATAGACCATATATAGTTAGGGATTAGCATTTACAAAACCTTATTTTACTTGCATAAAACCATTGAAATTTCATATATAGTTAGTTGTGCTAACTATATATCGCGCACCCGCAATCCACTGCTGATGATGTCACATATTACATCATTCATGACATGGTCAGTGACATCACTGATGACATCACTGATGACATCTCAAATGACATCACTGATGACATCACTGATGACATCTCAAATTACATCACTGATGACATCAATGATGACATCTTAAATGACATTACTGATGACATCCCTGATGACATCTCATTTGACATTACTGATCACATCACTGATGACATCATTCATGTGATTATACGATGAACCTCTTCATACTCTGATATAACCTTAGATACACTCAGTGTAAACAGACACTCACAGACTGTCACTCATCCATGGAGTTACTCACACACCTAGTCAGTCATGCAAAGAATCAATCACACCTCCATTTCCTCAACTAAACAGTTATACACATCTTACTCATTCAAACATATACTAACACATATTTACTCCCTTATACAATCCCTGATACAAGTTCACAATGATCCATACAGCCACTCACACATTCACTGGCTCTTATGCACAGTTATTTATATATGTCAACTCTCACATGTACTGTGTTTTACATATGTACTTACTTTGACATGTAGCACTGAGATATCCATTCACTCACCAATACACTCATGCACACAGTCAACCGCCCATACAGCTGTTTCCACATGCACTTTTGAACCCATACATCTAGTGAATCAACTGCTCACACATCTATGCACAGAGTCATACACCTCCCAGCCACCCCCACACACACTCAGTCTCCCATACAAATACTTGGGCAACCAATCAATAACCCATATAGTTACTCATATAGCTACTGATCAACACATGCAGCAGTTTACAGAACAACAGACATAATGATGCACAAATTAAGACAGTTTAGTCACTAACCCATGCACTCAGTGAGACACATTTAATCAATCACTTATACAGTCAGTCATGCACCTACTAAATCCTTCATCCAGACACTTATACATCCACTCATTCTTCAATATGTAAAACATATTTTAACTTTACAGAAACATACAGTCACTGGATAATGTCATCAGTGATGTCATCAGTGATGTCACTGACCATGTCATGAATGATGTAATATGTGACATCATCAGCAGTGGATTGCGGGTGCGCGATATATAGTTAGCGCAACTAACTATATATGAAATTTCAATGGTTTTATGCGAGTAAAATAAGGTTTTGTAAATGCTAATCCCTAACTATATATGGTCTATAACCTATGGTTTTTTCAGTGAATTTTCAAGGTTTTGTAAATGCAAATTCCTAACTATATATGGTCTATAACCTATGTTTTTTTCTGTGAATTTCATTGGTTTTTTAAAAGCTAACATCTGTAGCTGTAAAATGTATTCTTCTTTAAATCCCAAAATATATTTTAGATGTTTATTGATAATTTTTTTTAAAATATTTTTTTTCTTCGCTTCCGGTAAGCGAACCGGGAAGCTTTCCGTTAGCTCATCTTGATGCCGCGACCTAGTCCGCGAACCGGTAAACGTTTCGTTAGCGCAACTGTGACGCGTCGCGGAAGCGCGACGTATCATTGTCGCGTAATGCGTCTTATGACGCACTGCGTTAGCGCTCCCGGAAGTGTTCCGGACCGCGAACCGGAAACGATCCGGGACGCGGCGCGCACCGAGTAACGTAAGCAGAACAGGTCATGTGACTTGTTTATCAAACTTTTCATTGGTTCATTTCACTTTTGGTTTCCAAATGATGTATGACTAGGTCATGTGACCTAAAAATAACACTTTTCATTGGTTCAGAACTTTTGCTTTTCCCAAATCATGAAAACCCCTCCTTCTTTCCTCACTCTGACTTTCATCTTGGTGAAAGAAAGACCATTTTCCTGTAGTTCAACAATGGTTTCTATCCTTGCTTCAGCTGGTGGACCCCCACCACCACCTCCACCTCCTCATGAGAAGAGAGGACCACATTCTCAATTTATCTCAAACAGAGAGGAGGAAGAGGAGGACCTAGAAGAAGAGGAGACAGATGAACCACAGTTTATATAGGAGTTGCCCCGTGTTTCCCGACGGAAAACAAGTTTCATAAGGCAATGTTTTTCAATCCCTCAAGGGGAGAAGAAGGTCAATGCAAAGTATGCCACCTGCCTCATTTGGAAATCCAAATTATCTAGAGGCACTGAAAAAAGTATAGTATGGGAAACCATACTATGCATCGCCATATGGCAAGGTGGCATCCACTAAACTACAGCCGGGCAGAGTTAAGGGACCTGCAAGATAATCCCCCAACAACTCCTGTGGCCAGGTCAACATCAAATATCTCTTTGACAGGAAGAGAGGCACAGGAAACCGTGCCAAACATACAGCAAAACTTCAAACACATGAAGTTTACCTGCATATATTGTGGTGCTCCGCTCTCATATGGGAACATGAGCGTGAAATTAATCAACATTGTGTACGAAAACCACAATTGCCCTAACCCACCCAAACAGTAATTTTTTTTTTGCTCCTGTTGAGCCCTTTTCAATGCCTGTTTTTTGTTGTTTCCCCTCCATGAAAAACACAAAAAAAACATAAAACTGTTCTAAAAATACAAAAAAACAAAAAATGTTCAGAAAAATAAATAAATAAACAAAACAACAAAAACATAAAAAAAAGTTCTTTTCAGAACTACCTCCCCTTTCAAATAAAATTGCTAGAATGTTTAGCACTCTGGCAAGCTCTATTTCTTTTGGTTCGCTTTCCGGTTCGCTGCCCTGTTCGCGAACTTGAAGCGAACCAAAAAAATATTTTTTAAAAAAAAGAAGAGTTTGTATAAGGGAAGTAAACAGAGAGTAATGTTACAAGAAAGACAGCTATAGGGAGTAAACCAGAGATACTGTTTAATAGATCTATTTATTAATTCAAGATGACGATAAGGTGTGATCTCTCCTGAGGTTTGTTTAAGGTGAGACCTACTCAGGGTTACAGATCAATTTTTCATTTGTTGAAGAATACAGAGCAGATAATGCATGTGAAGGCCTACCAATGAAGTAAGTCATGTCCTCTTATTACATCATTCATGACATGGTCAGTGACATCATCAGCAGTGCATTGCGGGTAAAAAGAGTATAAAACATTTACCTTATAATTCTTGTTAACTTTTTGAAATATTTTTCATACTTTCAATCTGTAAAAGAGAGAACAAACATTTCCAAAAATATTAAAACATGTATTTAAAAATTAGAAAAGAAAAGGGAAAAGGTTCAAGAAGAAAAAGTTTTTCAACAACTTTGACATTTACAGAAGCCTCTGCTTCTCTACGTCCCCTACACAATCCTAAAGATATATATTTTAAACAAACAGTATCTTCATGCTGATGAACTGAGGCCTATTTTGGAACATGGTGCTTCTTTTGCACTGCTGATGTCTCACAATAGTGATGCAATAGCAGCGCAAAAAAGATGTAAAGCCATCATAAAATTGTGTCTAACATTTTAAATGATTGTTTCAGGATGCAAATAAGATGTGTGCTTTCAAGAGCTTTCTTTGAGGTGAGGCCTATTCCTTTTTTTTAAAAAAAACAGTACCCAGAAGTACAGCACTGTAAGCATTAAAATTGACACTTACAGAAGACTCAGTTTCTCCATATCTACCTCACATTTCTAAATGTATATCATAAGTACAAAAAACAGAACATTAATTATACATGTTAAATGGTTTATTTTTGCTGTTCTCAGAATGTATCAAATTTCACTTAAATCAGTGACTTGAAGGTATTCATCATGTAACAGCGGGGAAAAAAAAACACAATCAAAATGATTGTCTTTAAAAAACCCATACAACCTAAGAAATCTGAATTCAAAACTCCTTAAAATTAACTTACTTTCAATGACGTCGAAGGATGTTCTATGAACAGCGTCCACTCTGTTGTGCTATAAATATTTTCAGCCCGCCACTTTGTGAAAGAAAACCTCCATCGTTTTGAAAAATATGTTACATACAAGAAAAGACTTCTCACATTCTACCACATGTTTCCACTAGGCCAAATCATGTTGCAGCGATTCACAACTCTTGTAATTCTTCCAATCAAATCCCGTCATTTTCTATTTTCGCAACTTTCAAAAAGAAAACATTTAAGATTATTTTCACAATCCTGGACTACTAATATCTTACCCTTCTTTGTCACTCATGTTCTCGTTTTCCTATGACACTGATACTGCTTACTATGAAGCAGACTTACTTGCATCAGGTTTATATAGTTGGATTTTTAAATTGACATTATAATTAAAAGTTTTGGACTAATAATCTAGACAGCATTGCAGACTTACATTCCCTCTACTTGATGAACCTTTTGCAATTCCTCACAGGAAATCCCAAGATTCTTTCTTTAAAATCTTGGTTTTAAAAACACCAGGTAAGAATTTTTAAGGTCAAACGGCAATTTTTATTTTTAAAGTTACAACGGAATCATTGCAGAATGACCAGCCGTTTCGAGACTTTAAATAAGCTGTATAATGTCCTGATGTTGTTGTAGGACCATCGTGATAGATAATTGCTACAGTTACAAAAGTCCTTCCTGATATTGACAGCTGAGAAGCCACAAATTTTTTTATTAAAGTTGACAATTTTGATCCATCAGGCCTACATCGTTGGATCATTAAAATGACATACTGGCCATATCTACGTATAACTAATGTTGACATAATTTCAGATTTACATTGGCTACACTCCATGTTGTGATCCGCTGCATTTACTAGCTTATTAAAGGAGACTGATTTACTGTCTGGCAAAGTTAAATATATAAATCTTTCTGAGTGTACACTAGTAGTACTTGATACCATACAGTTCTCGCAGTCATGCTGCCATTGATAAGAAAGCCCAAACAGGTGATCTACATCTACACCCTCATCTTGCAATACATCAAGCATATACATTAAAAACTCCTGACAATCTTGCTGATTATTTTCAGAGAAGTCTGTTTGACCTGAACATTCATCTAACAGATAACGAACTTCAGACACACTTTCTACTTTTGTTCGATCAGTGCTACATTTCTCGAAAACAGAATTCAACAAACAGCATAAAATTTGTTCTGAATTCAACAGAATCTGTTCTTTTAAACTCTCTAGTGAAAAGAGAACATTAACCACTACATTTGCATAGCAGTTGACACCAGAACTGTTTTCAAATTGAAAACCGACAACATCTTCAACAGAATCCACTTTCTTTCTGCTAACAATTTTCGGTTCATTGACTTTTGGTCTTTTTGCTACAACCTCCCTACTATTACTGATATTTCTACGTTTCAGGCCTACCACACGTTTCTCAAACAAAGGATATTGAGGCAAATGTGGCGCATACTCTCTTCTTAACCTATTGTATTCCTTAACACAATCTAGATCCTCACAAATGTTTGTGACATCACAGTCAATCAAGTAGAATCCCGATAAAGTTCTAACTCGTGACAATGCCACATATGCCATACCCTCCTTGAACACAGAACTGCCAATATTCACCAATGCACTATCTACACTTAAACCTTTCGATTTATGGATTGTCACCGCATATGCCAAGCAAACAGGAAACTGTTTACGGCGAACATATAAGTCTTTAACAAGCAAAAACCTAGCAGAACAACGACCAATTAGCTGTACTTCCTCAATGCCATCAAATTTAATTTTCAAAAATTCTATTCCATCTCTATTTCTGTATTTCTCAAAATCAACATTACCCATTGATCCATTTACCAGACCTCTTTCAACATGTAAATTCCTTCTCAAAATGATTCGGCAATTTAAACACACATTCAAAGTCTTTTCAAAACCCGCTGTTTTAGATATAGTCTTCTCTAATGAATCCAATTTTGATTTCAAATTCTCTGACAAAATAATTGTTGATCCCATATGCTCTATTTTGTCAATAGCTTCAAGTTTCACAATCTCTTGCTTTTCTAAATTCAACATTTTGTTGTTGAAGATGGCACATTCTGCAAGAGTTGGCATCAAACATATTCCGGATTTCTTCTCAGTAATTTTCTGAAAAATATTCTCAGGCACAATCTCTTGTTCGGGATATAAATTTGAAAGTAATCGTGCATTTAAAGCTTCTTTTCCATGCTCGGTCACTTTTCCAATTCTAATATCTTGTAAAATATTCTTGTAATCTTCATCCTTCGCCTGACGCATATTTTCATGCAGTTCAGCATAATTGAAGTTTAACCATATATTGACGTTGCCAATGCTCCCTAGGCACTTCCTGCTATCTTCATGCATGAGTATTTTGAACACAGGTTGACTATTTTACTGGTGTCAGCTGCAGAAGATCTCCGAAAACAATGATGTGTTTGCCACCAAATAACACATCATATTCAGTTTTAAGTACTTCTTGCATTCTCAAATGCACAAAAGCAAGCATGACATTGGAAACCATGCTTACTTCGTCAATGATAAGTAGTTTCATTTTCCTCAAGACTCTTGAAACTTCACAGCAAGCATCCCCAGATACCTTGTGGTATTGTAATTTGTTGTCATGCTCCACTGACAGCATCAGTAGACGATGCAAAGTAATACCTTTAATGTTATGTGCTGCCAGTCCAGTAGGAGCGGTGACAACACAAGACAGCGATGACTCAGTCCTTTCCTGCAAATAACAAGAAATTGCTTTAATGAGGAAACTTTTTCCAGTTCCCGCTTCTCCACTCATGTACAGTCGGACAGGCTTCAACGATGTACATGAGCACTCTTTCTTCTCATGACTTAATCCATGCTCAATTTGCTTGGTAACTTCATCATATATTTTCCTCTGCTCAACGTTGAGTTGTTTTTCCAAGTCTTCTAAGTTAACTGAATCCTCCTGAGCATGTGCCATGGCTCTTTCCACTTCATTCATAGCAGTGGCAGCTTCATTTTCGATAATAGGTCCTCCAAGTGGATCTTGACTCAATGAAACAGAACTCTGACTGTCCTGAGAACTGTCTCTGGCAATCTCGGCTGCAATCGTTGCTTCCTGCTCAATTTCCAAAGTTAGCATTTCTTGATATTTGGGAAAAACAGGACATTCTATGGTCTCCTTAGCAGCAGTGAAAGAGTCTTCGTAACAGAGGAAATCTCCAAACAGTTCCTCTTCTGCACGCCAAGGCTTGAAAAGTTGCAAAAGTGCTAAATAGAAAAACTCCTTTTTTTCTGGAGATTCGCCACTCAATTTTCGATGGTTTACTAATTGGCATTTTCTTTGCTTGACCAGGCATCCCTCACTTCCAATTACATATTTACAACAAGGGGTGGTGAGGGACAGAGTCTCTGAATTAAGCAGAAAGCTCTCACCCAGTCAAGAGATCGGGGCTAGATCCAACACCGTTTTTTAGCTCACTGCACCATCCCAGTTTCAGAACCTGGCTGTATGCAAATTAGTCTGTTCCTGTCCCAGTGCATGATGGGAACAGGGCAAACCAAACTACAAAAGCCAATTCTTACACTGGGAAGGAAACAAGCTCCCGGGGACCGGTTTCTGGCATTACAGCCGTCTTCGGCCCGGTTTGCTTGAATCCTGATGGTGCAATGAGCAAGGGTCTCACATCTGAGAATACCCTTCCACGCTTAGGGTGGACAAAAATATTTACAACAAGGGGTGGTGAGGGACAGAGTCTCTGAATTAAGCAGAAAGCTCTCACCCAGTCAAGAGATCGGGGCTAGATCCAACACCGTTTTTTAGCTCACTGCACCATCCCAGTTTCAGAACCTGGCTGTATGCAAATTAGTCTGTTCCTGTCCCAGTGCATGATGGGAACAGGGCAAACCAAACTACAAAAGCCAATTCTTACACTGGGAAGGAAACAAGCTCCCGGGGACCGGTTTCTGGCATTACAGCCGTCTTCGGCCCGGTTTGCTTGAATCCTGATGGTGCAATGAGCAAGGGTCTCACATCTGAGAATACCCTTCCACGCTTAGGGTGGACAAAAATATTTACAACAAGGGGTGGTGAGGGACAGAGTCTCTGAATTAAGCAGAAAGCTCTCACCCAGTCAAGAGATCGGGGCTAGATCCAACACCGTTTTTTAGCTCACTGCACCATCCCAGTTTCAGAACCTGGCTGTATGCAAATTAGTCTGTTCCTGTCCCAGTGCATGATGGGAACAGGGCAAACCAAACTACAAAAGCCAATTCTTACACTGGGAAGGAAACAAGCTCCCGGGGACCGGTTTCTGGCATTACAGCCGTCTTCGGCCCGGTTTGCTTGAATCCTGATGGTGCAATGAGCAAGGGTCTCACATCTGAGAATACCCTTCCACGCTTAGGGTGGACAAAAATATTTACAACAAGGGGTGGTGAGGGACAGAGTCTCTGAATTAAGCAGAAAGCTCTCACCCAGTCAAGAGATCGGGGCTAGATCCAACACCGTTTTTTAGCTCACTGCACCATCCCAGTTTCAGAACCTGGCTGTATGCAAATTAGTCTGTTCCTGTCCCAGTGCATGATGGGAACAGGGCAAACCAAACTACAAAAGCCAATTCTTACACTGGGAAGGAAACAAGCTCCCGGGGACCGGTTTCTGGCATTACAGCCGTCTTCGGCCCGGTTTGCTTGAATCCTGATGGTGCAATGAGCAAGGGTCTCACATCTGAGAATACCCTTCCACGCTTAGGGTGGACAAAAATATTTACAACAAGGGGTGGTGAGGGACAGAGTCTCTGAATTAAGCAGAAAGCTCTCACCCAGTCAAGAGATCGGGGCTAGATCCAACACCGTTTTTTAGCTCACTGCACCATCCCAGTTTCAGAACCTGGCTGTATGCAAATTAGTCTGTTCCTGTCCCAGTGCATGATGGGAACAGGGCAAACCAAACTACAAAAGCCAATTCTTACACTGGGAAGGAAACAAGCTCCCGGGGACCGGTTTCTGGCATTACAGCCGTCTTCGGCCCGGTTTGCTTGAATCCTGATGGTGCAATGAGCAAGGGTCTCACATCTGAGAATACCCTTCCACGCTTAGGGTGGACAAAAATATTTACAACAAGGGGTGGTGAGGGACAGAGTCTCTGAATTAAGCAGAAAGCTCTCACCCAGTCAAGAGATCGGGGCTAGATCCAACACCGTTTTTTAGCTCACTGCACCATCCCAGTTTCAGAACCTGGCTGTATGCAAATTAGTCTGTTCCTGTCCCAGTGCATGATGGGAACAGGGCAAACCAAACTACAAAAGCCAATTCTTACACTGGGAAGGAAACAAGCTCCCGGGGACCGGTTTCTGGCATTACAGCCGTCTTCGGCCCGGTTTGCTTGAATCCTGATGGTGCAATGAGCAAGGGTCTCACATCTGAGAATACCCTTCCACGCTTAGGGTAGACAAAAATATTTACAACAAGGGGTGGTGAGGGACAGAGTCTCTGAATTAAGCAGAAAGCTCTCACCCAGTCAAGAGATCGGGGCTAGATCCAACACCGTTTTTTAGCTCACTGCACCATCCCAGTTTCAGAACCTGGCTGTATGCAAATTAGTCTGTTCCTGTCCCAGTGCATGATGGGAACAGGGCAAACCAAACTACAAAAGCCAATTCTTACACTGGGAAGGAAACAAGCTCCCGGGGACCGGTTTCTGGCATTACAGCCGTCTTCGGCCCGGTTTGCTTGAATCCTGATGGTGCAATGAGCAAGGGTCTCACATCTGAGAATACCCTTCCACGCTTAGGGTGGACAAAAATATTTACAACAAGGGGTGGTGAGGGACAGAGTCTCTGAATTAAGCAGAAAGCTCTCACCCAGTCAAGAGATCGGGGCTAGATCCAACACCGTTTTTTAGCTCACTGCACCATCCCAGTTTCAGAACCTGGCTGTATGCAAATTAGTCTGTTCCTGTCCCAGTGCATGATGGGAACAGGGCAAACCAAACTACAAAAGCCAATTCTTACACTGGGAAGGAAACAAGCTCCCGGGGACCGGTTTCTGGCATTACAGCCGTCTTCGGCCCGGTTTGCTTGAATCCTGATGGTGCAATGAGCAAGGGTCTCACATCTGAGAATACCCTTCCACGCTTAGGGTGGACAAAAATATTTACAACAAGGGGTGGTGAGGGACAGAGTCTCTGAATTAAGCAGAAAGCTCTCACCCAGTCAAGAGATCGGGGCTAGATCCAACACCGTTTTTTAGCTCACTGCACCATCCCAGTTTCAGAACCTGGCTGTATGCAAATTAGTCTGTTCCTGTCCGAGTGCATGATGGGAACAGGGCAAACCAAACTACAAAAGCCAATTCTTACACTGGGAAGGAAACAAGCTCCCGGGGACCGGTTTCTGGCATTACAGCCGTCTTCGGCCCGGTTTGCTTGAATCCTGATGGTGCAATGAGCAAGGGTCTCACATCTGAGAATACCCTTCCACGCTTAGGGTGGACAAAAATATTTACAACAAGGGGTGGTGAGGGACAGAGTCTCTGAATTAAGCAGAAAGCTCTCACCCAGTCAAGAGATCGGGGCTAGATCCAACACCGTTTTTTAGCTCACTGCACCATCCCAGTTTCAGAACCTGGCTGTATGCAAATTAGTCTGTTCCTGTCCCAGTGCATGATGGGAACAGGGCAAACCAAACTACAAAAGCCAATTCTTACACTGGGAAGGAAACAAGCTCCCGGGGACCGGTTTCTGGCATTACAGCCGTCTTCGGCCCGGTTTGCTTGAATCCTGATGGTGCAATGAGCAAGGGTCTCACATCTGAGAATACCCTTCCACGCTTAGGGTGGACAAAAATATTTACAACAAGGGGTGGTGAGGGACAGAGTCTCTGAATTAAGCAGAAAGCTCTCACCCAGTCAAGAGATCGGGGCTAGATCCAACACCGTTTTTTAGCTCACTGCACCATCCCAGTTTCAGAACCTGGCTGTATGCAAATTAGTCTGTTCCTGTCCCAGTGCATGATGGGAACAGGGCAAACCAAACTACAAAAGCCAATTCTTACACTGGGAAGGAAACAAGCTCCCGGGGACCGGTTTCTGGCATTACAGCCGTCTTCGGCCCGGTTTGCTTGAATCCTGATGGTGCAATGAGCAAGGGTCTCACATCTGAGAATACCCTTCCACGCTTAGGGTGGACAAAAATATTTACAACAAGGGGTGGTGAGGGACAGAGTCTCTGAATTAAGCAGAAAGCTCTCACCCAGTCAAGAGATCGGGGCTAGATCCAACACCGTTTTTTAGCTCACTGCACCATCCCAGTTTCAGAACCTGGCTGTATGCAAATTAGTCTGTTCCTGTCCCAGTGCATGATGGGAACAGGGCAAACCAAACTACAAAAGCCAATTCTTACACTGGGAAGGAAACAAGCTCCCGGGGACCGGTTTCTGGCATTACAGCCGTCTTCGGCCCGGTTTGAGTGGTCTGCTCAATTCAGACACTCTGTTCATCACCACCCCCTTTTGTAAATCGATTTTGGCCACTATAGGTGTGGCAGGGTATACTCAGACATGAGTCCCTTTCTCACTGCTCCATCAGGATTCAAGCAAGCCGGGCCGAAGAGGCTGAAATGCCAGAAACCGGTCCCCGGTAGCTTGTCTCCTTTCTGGTAAAGAATTGGCTTGGTAGTTTAGTCTGCCCTGTTCCCATGATGCACTGGGCCAGGGACAGACTGATTTGCATATAGCCAGGTTCTGAGCTGGGATGGGGCAGTGAGATAAATAACGGTGATGGATCAAGCCCTGATCTTTGGACTGGGTAAGAGTGGTCTGCTCAATTCAGACACTCTGTTCATCACCACCCCCTTTTGTAAATCACTTCCAATTACAGCATACACTCCTTTCTCAATATCTTCTTTGATGTTCCTCTTGAATATATAATTTTGTAGAACCTCATATAGACAAACATTCTCAAGGTGACTGCTTCGATTTGGATAATATGTATCCAACATGTTGGTCTTCAAAATGTCGGTACTGTTTGGTTCCTTTTCTGCCAAATACTCAATTTCCCGGACAGGTTTAAGAACCTGATTTCGCGTTGCAGCAAGACCAAGACTCGCCCAAACGATACTCCTGGATTTGGCATAGAGACTTGCTGAAGACAATCGATCAGAACATTCGTAAGCTCCGATTTCTCGATGCGACAACATCTTCAGACTGAAACTGTACAACTTCTTGCTGAGGCTCTTTTCATGGGAAATGTCCTCCCACATATTCTTCAGTTCTGTCTTTTCTTTTTTGGTGATGTAAGATGTCACATACCGAGCCACAGCCATACAGTTGTCAGCCACAAACTGTATATCCATGTTAGCATTCCACATGGACAAAATCACTGGATTGTAGTCGTTGATGTACTTGGACTCTTCGTTCCTTTTCAAATTGTATGTATTTTTGGGTGATTTCCTCGTCACATTATGTCGCAGTGAAGACATCAAACTGTTCACTCTTGCTTTAGAAATCACCGGTCGTGGAAAGTTGAAACGACATTTGGTGTAGAACTTGTCCTTGTTTCTGAATTTACGATGACAGTACTTTCCACAACGATGGCTTTGGAAACGTAGAACTTGTTCTCTTAGGCTTTTCTTCTCCGTTGCGTTTGGAACAGCACACGTAGAATACTGTTCTATGAAATTCATCACTAAGTCATCCGGATCTGTTCCAAATTTAGGTGCATCCTTGATCCACAACAACATATGTATATGAGGAGCACCTCTTGCTTAGTACTCCTTTCTCCAGAAGAAATCCAACACCTCTCCAAGAGGTGGATTCTTCTTATTTGTGATGAAAGACATAATAGCTTCAAATCTATGATTGAAGTACCTGCATACATTCACTGGATCCAAAGAACACAGTTCTCCAGGTGTCTTGAATTCAATGTTTTCAATATTTCCATTTGCCTCTTGTAGAAATTCAAGTAAGTCTTCCCAGCCATACTCGGCACAGCTCAGAGTGAGGAACCATGTCGGAGTTCCTAAGTTCCTCAGCATACATTTTAAATCACCATGACGACGGTACCAGTACTCATTAGTACCACGCTGACACGCCATGAGATTAATTAAGTGAGAATCCAAAATACTGTCTTGGACATTGACTTTATGCATAAAGTCACTTGCCGAGATGTTTCGCATCTGTATACCACTTTTTAAGATGTGGTTCACTGCATAGGACAGTCCAGACAGATCGCTTTCAAACAGGAGATGAAACAAATAGGGAATGCATTGACGAAACCTAGGATCTTCTGCATACAATCGTAAAGTCCGGTATTCAGACGCAGGAATTTGATGAGGTCGCTCATCACATCTTCCTCCTCGACCTGTGGGAAATAGCTGTGGGAAACACCGAGCTTCCAAACTTTCCTCCCAAACACTGATTGGACTCCCTTTGGCTTGTTTCATTTGAAACAACTCAATAGCATTCCCCATGACTTCCTTGGAATGCAAAGGATGAACACTATAATGTTCATATATTTCTTCACTTTTAGAGGCCTCTACTTTCTCAATTTGGCCAGCACACAAATCGCTATCCTCTTCATCACTTACTTCCTCTTCTGCAACATATACATTCTTATAGTACTTATTATTTTTCTTCAAATACAATGTTGCCTTTTTGACTTTCCTAACATCCACTAAATCTTGCCATATTTTCTTATTCTTTGTCGGAACCCCATTAACCAAGATAACCAGAGGTTCCTCTTCCACTTTTTCTACTCCAATTGTGTTAATGTGTTTGTTCAAATCTAGAGGCAAATAAACAACTCTTCCCTTTAATCCTCTCTGTAAATCTGCTGGAGGCAACTTCCCTGTCTTTGGCTCCAATCTTACAATAGCCTGAAAGGGATGGATACTTTGAATCAAAATAGATTCATAAGTATTTAAATCCTTCAATTCAGAAGGAATCTCAACAAATTCCAGATTATTATGAACTGCCCTAGCAGGCATCTGGTTTTGGTTTAATTTATTACAACAATAAGTACACACACGTTGATCCGATCCCAAATCAAAATAATTTTCTACAATCAAGTATGTGGCAAAATCCTTCCATTCACTATTATTTTCCCTTTCACTTTTTGCATATAAATCCACTAACTTAGTCTGATTCTTATAATAAGTGCGTCGACAACATACACAAGTGAAATTAGGCCTCTCACTTGATTTCATCTGAAACGTGGCAATTTCCTTCTGAAAATTATCTGTACTGGAAACCTGTACATTATCTTCAACATTACCTTCTACTTCTGGGTTAATTTGAACATTCTCATCTTTACTACCAAAGTAACAAAACTCAATTTCTTCACAAATATTCTTCACATCTATTTCAGAACCATGCAAAAGAGCAGCACATAATTGTTTAAGCATAATTGCTGGACTCTTAGCATAATACAACATTCTCACTAATTTTCTCACTTTATTATGATGCACTGCTAGCATCCTGAAATGATGAAAAACACTCTGGCATACTCTCCTGGAAAGACAAGCCAGTGAATGACCACGCAAACCTGTCATTTGTCTCACTCTGCAAGGATCTAAATCTTGCAACAACTTCATTTTCTGCTTCAAACTTTTCTTATTAAATGTCCGTATAAAATCACAAAGCGAATTGATAGAAACCTGTCGCACACTGCAAATAGAACTACACTTCCAAATGTACACAGGACCCTTAGGACATCTTCCTAAAACCTCATCACTTAGCGCCTCTTCTGTCTCTGTTGTCACAAGTTTTTCTTTTTCAACTGGACAACCATCCTTCACTTCATAAGCTCGACCACTGGTGTCAACTGCAAACACCAAATCATTATCCTGAAAATAACTCTCCTCATTAAAAAATGCCTCACAACTTGAACTATGCATCCATTCTCCGGAAAAAACGTCACAAAAGTTACTACGATTTACTACTCTCTTCCATCTACTTTTTGTTTTGAAATCAGAAATTACCTTGCTTAGTTTCCTAATTCTATTGATTACCAAAATAAACAACTTTCGCTTAATTTCAAAAGCATGATCAATAATTTTCTCTACATTTTTTTTCTTCTTATAAAATGCCACTTTCTGTTGGCCTTTCTTAATATTTTTTAATAAATTAACTATTATCCTGTTACGGAACATTCGTTTTCGAATGTCCCTAAACTGTTGTTTCCTTCTACTATCATGCACAGAGTTATCTCTTCCTCTACCAGTAACATTTTTGATGGGTCTTTCCTTTCCATTTAAATTGCTTTTCTTTTTCTGAACTGAAACATTTTTGGGATAAATACTTTTTTTACTAAAAATATTTCTTAAGAATGATTTTGTGCTCTTACCCGGAGCTTTCTTGGTGTTTTGAAAAGTATTTGGGGAAGAGGACTGCTGCAATAAAAGATCATCCTGCTGTCTTTGACGTTTTCTAGCCTTTCTAATTCGATTTTTCGTTGGCATTTTTCAAATTAAGAAAAGATCTGCAGTTGAATCTGTGGAAAAATATAATAAAAAATGTTATTAACCACTATTACCAAACAGTAAATGAATAACAGTCATCAAAAACTTAATGCCCTACTTATTATTTAACATAGCAAATCTTTTGCACCAGCACTGCATCACAAAAATGACACACAGTGGTACAAAACAGGCATACAACAATCATAAATCTCTCCCTAATATTTTAAATGATTAATTCAGGATGACGATAAGGTGTGGCCTATCTAAAGGTTTGTTTAGGCCCAGATCTTTGGACTGGGGTGAATGTGTGTCATTGATCCACATTCGGTCCATCACCTGTTTTGTTTGTTTGAGGTGAGGCCAACACATGGTTGCAGATAAGATTTTCACTGAAGAAAACAAAGGAGATAATACATGTGAAGGCCTACCAATGAAGTAAGTCATTATTTGAAATCAATTACATTTCTGGATATGCACTGCTAGAGCTTCATAGGTTGTTTTGGGTCATATTTATAAGGCATATGAGTGTCTATAATGTTATTTTTCCTTTTTAAATGGAAAGCGTTCTTCATGGTGCAAGTTTCTTGTAAATACGCTCCCACTTGCGCTTGGCAAATTTAGATTTTGATTATGGGAGTTACATAGCCATGTTAATAATGTCCAAACAATGGTGCTAGGGCATTCCAAAAAACGCTTTCATGTGTCTCAAGGACATTTTCAGTCATTTCCTCTTGAATGCAGGTATACAATTGATTTATATGCTGTGATAAGTCTACCATGACCCCTTCTACCCATTCTAAACATTATTTGCCCTCCATCTTGTATCTTAATGCGACTGAAACACAAAATGGTTCATTTTCAACTTTTATTACCTGACATTTGATTGATTATATACCTGAATATATATAAAGGAAGAGAAAGAAACACAGCCATTTTGACTGCTACTTCGTGAAGTACACAAAAAAAATCAACTGATAACTTCAACTTATATTTAAAAGGTAAGATATTATTTATAAAACTTAAGTATGTTCTGTACTGAAACCTAATTAGAAAAACATTTTCTGAGAATTATATTCTATCACTCTGTAATACTTATAGAAAAAAATAGACTACTCTGTTTTAGTTATGGCAGAGCCATTCCAAGAATTTGCAAGACCATAGGCTAAAAAGGAACGTGCGCGAAGCCCCCTCCAATTTACATAAGTGGCCCCTTGCAAGGAGACCATTCACAGGCACTGAGGGGGCCCCATTGTCCAACATTTTGACACCCCCACAGTTTTAACTTTAAATCCACACGCATATCTCACACCTTCATAGGTGTGAGAATTGATTGTGGTCTAAAAGTTAAAACTGTGGGGGCGCAAAAATGCTGGACAATGGGCCCCCTCAGTGCCTGTGAATGGTCTCCTTGCAATTGAGGGAGCATCTCCTTCTCCCTCCCCTATACCTCCTGACACCATCCATGGGAGGCCCAAGGAGGGGGCCCCCTGCAATAGACCTTAATTGCAGGCGACACCTTTCTTTGTGAAAAAAACACTATATAAATAACCAAACTGCCAATCTGTACTGAAACCCAACAATGCCCTTTCTGTACTGATATATTTTTTAAAAATTCATTTTTCAGAATTGAAAATGGAAGAACAACAAAACAACATGAAAACTGAAACAGAAGAAAAAATTGAGACACAAGATTACATGGATTTCTACGACAACACAATAAATAATGAACTTGTGCAATGCGTAGATGCAGTAGATTTTCTACTAAAAAATGAAGAAAAAAATGATCATGATTTTTTAGATTTTCTTTTAAATTTTGAAAAACAAAATGAAAAATAAATTTTAATTTCTTAATTCAAAAATTGTTTGACACATTATTTATTTTTATATGTTTATTGAATGTTAAAAGTTTAATGAATTATGACACACAATCAAAATTTAAAAAAAAATACTTTTAAAATGAAGAAAACAAAAAAAAAAAACAAAAACAACAAACAATTAACATACAGTATTAGAAAAGTCTATCATTCTTTTATCCTTATAGTACGCTGCCCAGAACGCTTTCCGGTTCGCGTACTAGGCGCTCACCACGCAAAAAAAAAATTTTTTTTTTTTTTTGGACCCTCCTGGGCCCTTTTAAAACCTCCACATAAAACCTAGGGGGTCAACGAGGATCTACTATGCCCCCTTATGGTAATTGCCCCCTTTGTTTTGGCCTCCTCTTGTCTCTCGATCCTACCGAGAGACAAGATGGCGGCCGCTCTGGACTGTTTTGAATGTTGACAGACACCGGAAAGCCAATCAGCTTCGCTTCGCAAAGTTCCGATACGCGAAAAGTAAGCGAACCGGAGCGCAGCCCGGAGCGCTGTCACAGATATATATCTTGTTTTAAACGTTAATTTCTCAAAATCCACTGAAGCACATATATTGAGACCTAGCAAAGGCACATCGGGCTAACAGTCCCTACAACTTTCCCAAGTTTCGTGGAAATCCATTCAGCCGTTCGGGCTAAAAGTGAGGCCAAAGGCCCTATGGAAATTAACATGGGAAAAATGCGTTTTGGGACCCCCCTTTTTTCTCGGCCCCCCCTTGACGAACCCCCCCCAAATTTTTAGGGGCTGCTCAGAAACAAAATGTGCCATTTTCCTGAAAATTTCAGCCGATTCCGTCCACAAACGCCAAAGTTATTAGACATAGAATTTTCAAAAGTCCCATAGAGAAAAAATCCTAACTATATATACCTACTGGCGACCGCCAGTAGGTAATATATATATACATATTACCTACTGGCGGTCGCCAGTAGGTATATATAGTTAGGATTTTTTCCCTATGGGATTTCTGAAAATTCTATGCCTAATAACTTTTGCGTTTGTGGACGGAATTGGCTGAAATTTTCAGGAAAATGGCACATTTTGTTTCTGAGCAGCCCCTGAAAATTTGGTGGGGTTTCGTCAAGGGGGGGCTGAGAAAAAAGGGGGGTCCCAAAACGCGTTTTTTGCATTGAGTTTTCCATAGGGCGGTTGGACTCACTTTTAGCCCGAACGGCTGAATGGATTTTCACGAAACTTGGCAAAATTGTAGGGACTGTTAGCCCGATGTGCCTTTGCTAGGTCTCAATATATGTGCTTCAGTGGATTTTGAGAAATTAACGTTTAAATCAAGATATATATCTGTAACAGCGCTCCGGGCAGCGATCCGGTTAGCGAACCTTTCGCGTATCGGAACTTTGCGATGCGAAGCTGATTGGCCCTCCGGTGTCTGTCAACATTCTAAACAGTCCGGAGCGGCCGCCATCTTGTCTCTCGGTAGGATCGAGAGACAAGAGGAGGCCAAAACAAAGGGGGAAATTACCATAAGGGGGCATAGTAGATCCTCGTTGACCCCCTAGGTTTTATGTGGAGGTTTTAAAAGGGCCTAGGAGGGTCCAAAAAAAAAAAAAAAAAATTTTTTTTTTGCGTGGTAAGCGCCAAGTTCGCGAACCGGAAAGCGTTCTGGGCAGCGAACTTTATGGATAAAAGAATGAAAGACTTTTCTAATACTGTATGTTAATTATTTGTTGGTTTTGTTGATTATTTTTTAATTTTTTTATTTTTTAAGCAATTTTTTATTGTTGTGATTGTGTTTCAAAATTTAATAACATTTCTAACATTTAACTAGTTTATGAATTACATATAAAAATGATTAAAGACTCAAACAATTTTTTAATATTACATACAATTTTATTTTTCGGATTGTTTTTCGAAATTTAATACAACGTCTAGCATTTCACTGTCTGATATGTGTTCTTGTTCAGTGAACATAAGTTCAAACATTTGACCGTCATCATAATGAAGTAAATGATCCACTGATTCTACACATTGAACTAATTCATGGTCCCGTGATTCATCCATGAAATCTGAGTCATCATTGTCCTCAATAACTTTTTCTGTGTTGGTCTCCAGAACAATTTCGAAGGAAACATTCTGCTCACCTTCCATTTTATTGCTGAAATTTGCATAAAAAATAAATATATCAGTAGAGATAGGGCACTGTTGGGTTTAAGTTCAGACAGGCACTTGTGAGTTTATAACAGAGAAGTAATCTATGGGCACTGTATGGTTTCAGGCGTGAAGTAGTACTATTAAAAAGTGCCTGTGAAGAAGCCTAAGTAAATTCATAATTATACCACAGAAACCTAAATCAGTCCATAATTATAATAAAGAAGCCTTTCTCAATGTCTAACTCTTACAGAGGGATAGTATATAACTATCTGAAAAAGTTTACCATATTTACTTATAGTGCACAATATACTTCAGTTTTAAAAATAACAACTTACCTTTAGAAACAAGTTGATGTTATTAGTGATATTCTAAATGATATATACAGCAACAAGTAGTAGTCAAAATGGCTGTGTTTCCTTCTCTCCCTTTATATATATACAGGTATATAACCAATCAAATGTCAGGTAATAAAAGTAGAAAATGAAAGTAACATTTTCATTGGTTGTCAATTCCAACAATTCAGATGTGTTTTGTGAAGTAATTTACCTCACGGTATTTGGAGAGGTCTACAGGCTAAATGGCTAAATGGAATTTCAATGAAATTTGTGAGAATGGAAGGGATTGTTATGTAGTATGAGCTAATCTATATTTGGTGAGAGTGTCTCTAGTCGTTTTTCTGTAAATTACTTTCCCGCCTTTTTTTAGGACCGCTTTCCGGGAAGCGGCCCGGTTAGCGAACCTTAAGCGTCACGGGAGTCCACCATTTTGTGTTTCGGTCGCATTAAGATACAAGATGGAGGGCAAATAATGTTTAGAATGGGTAGAAGGGGTCATGGTAGACTTATCTTGACCCCCTAGGTTTTCTGAGCGTGGCTGAGGAGGCTTATATGTGCGGAAAAAAAAACTTTTTTTTAAAAAATTCCGCGAGGTTAGCTTTCGGTTAGCGAACCGGGTAGCGCTCCGGGGAGCAAATTTTGTGGAAAATTAGTGAAAAAAGTTAGAGAAAAATAATAATTGTGAGTGATCAGATGTAGGGTAGCTCTGAGAAGAGCTTTTGGGTTTATGGTACATTTAGGTACTTATAAGTAGGTACCAATGCACAGTCTTAAATTCAGAATGAAAATTCTGTTGCCCTCATCTGAGAAGTGAACTCCATCTCCTCTGTAGATATCTTGCATGTAGTAACGCAAGTTATTGTTGTACAGAGAGCCCATTCCATGGTCTCTCATGTAAGCTGAAACAGATTTGTTTACATGCTTCCTCGCTTTCTCAATTTGTGGACAAAATTGGTTGGACCACCTCCATTTCTGTCTTTGGCATATATTGGAATATACCAAGGCAGTTTGAGGAAAAAGTGCCATTAATTGCTCAAAGGTGTCCTTTAAAAGCATTTCCAGACCTACCCCTGTCAAAGTGCCCAAATCATTACCTCCACAGTGCACTATTAACAGGTCAGGTTTTGGCAAATGCATAAAGGTTTTCACCAATGGTATCAATTGGTGACATTTTAATCCTCTTTGGCCCAACCACTTAATTTCCACATCTTGTAAATTGAGGTTAGGTAAATTTCTGCTCTCAGCATACCTTTGAGCCCAGTGGATGTAACTATGTCCAACAATCCAGACCTTAAACATGGTGGGAGAAGGTTGTTCTGCAGTCAGATGAAGTGTGGTAATGAAAGGGCAGTTGAAACAGTAGGAGTTTCTAAAGAAAAAAAACTGTGGATTTACAATGCTAATGATTCATTAGCAGTGATTGGTGCATTTCCATTTCTGAAAACAGAAAGTTAGGGTGCATGGATGTGTTCTTTGAAAGATGTAATTTGAATGGTCAAGGAAGAAACATTTAATGAAAGATTGCACTGGATACGCAGGTGCACTGAGAGTTCAGAGTTCAATTGAAACATTGTTGTGTGAATTTGCAAACATGAGAGGTCTTCCAGGAGGTGGTTGCTATGGAAACAAGGCAGACAGGGCAGAGGGGGGAAGGGTTTTGATTTGAAAAAAGTGAGGGAAGAGGTATGATTGGCTAATATGAGAGATATGTGAAAAGAATATCTGTATTTCTGTGCTTTCAATAGCTGCAGCCTTTGGAGTGCATCCTTTTTCTTCTGCTGAAGACAATTTGGTGTATTTCTTAGACTGTTTTCAAAACTCAAAAAATATTTGCTAAGGTGAGAAAAGATTTATTTAATTTAGATAGAGAATAGTATGATTTAAGGAGAAAATGATGAAGAAAGCTGTGTTTTTAAAATGTGGTTTTGTCTCTAGTGATATAGTAATAGAATTAGTTTCATAGAGAAATTGTAATTGCATATTTGGTGTAACATTCTGGCATGCAGTAACACAAGTTATTGTGGTACATGGAGCCCATTTTATGGTCTGTTATGTAAGCTGAAACAGATATGTTGCTTTTAAAAACGATTTAAGAAATCAATTTCATTTCTGGATATGTACTGCTAGAGCTTCATAGGTTGTTTTGAGCCATATTTATAAGGTATTTGAGTGTCTAAGATGTTATGTTTTCCTTTTAAAATGTAAAGTGTTCCTCATGGGGCAAGTGTCTTGTAAATACGCTCCCACTTGTGCTTGGCAAATTTAGATTTTGATTATGGGAGTTACCTAGCCATGTTAATAGTGTCCCAAAAATGGTGCTAGGGAATTGCAGAAAACACTTTCATGTGTCTCAAGGACATTTTTAGTCATTTCTTCATGAATGCAGGTATACAATTGATTTATATGCTGTGTTTAAAAACGAATTTTGAAATCAATTACATTTCAGGATATGTACTGTTAGAGCTTCATAGGTTGTTTGGGGTCATATTTAGAAGGCATTTTAGTGTCTTTGATGTTATTTTTCCCTTTTTAAATGGAAAGCGTTCCTCATGGGGCCCTGAGCAGTTCTTAGCCATGTTATTTAATAGGAAGTGGATAACATGGCTAAGAGCATTTGCTGGAAAGTGCATGAATATTGCTGACTTTTCTGCGATGTTATTTTTCCCTTTTTAAATGGAAAGTGTTCCTCTTGGGGCAAGTGTCTTGTAAATACGCTCCCACTTGCGCTTGGCAAATTTAGATTTTGATTATGGGAGTTACGTAGCCATGTTAATAGTGTCCCAAAAATGGTGCTAGGGCATTCCAGAAAACACTTTCATGTGTCTCAAGGACATTTTTAGTCATTTCTCCATGAATGCAGGTATACAATTGATTTATATGCTGTGTTTAAAAACGAATTTTGAAATCAATTACATTTCAGGATATGTACTGTTAGAGCTTCATAGGTTGTTTGGGGTCATATTTAGAAGGCATTTTAGTGTCTTTGATGTTATTTTTCCCTTTTTAAATGGAAAGCGTTCCTCATGGGGCCCTGAGCAGTTCTTAGCCATGTTATTTAATAGGAAGTGGATAACATGGCTAAGAGCATGTGCTGGAAAATGCATGAATATCGCTGACTTTTCTGCGATATTCATGCATTGCGGCCGTTTTTTTTCACATTTGCGAGCAGTTCTTAGCCATGTTATCCAATGGGAGGTGGATAACATGGCTAAGAGCATTTGCTGGATAATGCATGAATATCGTTGACTTTTCAGCGATATTCATGCATTGCGGCTGTTTTTAATCGCATTTGTGATAAACAATTACATTTCTTGATATGTACTTTTAGAGCTTCATAGGTTGTTTGGGGCTATATTTAGAAGGCATTTTAGTGTCTTTGATGTTATGTTTACCTTTCTAAATGGAAAGCGTTCCTCTTGGGGCAAGTGTCTTGTAAATACGCTCCCACTTGCGCTTGGCAAATTTAAATTTTGATTATGGGAGTTACCTAGCCATGTTAATAGTGTCTCAAAAATGGTGCTAGGGCATTCCAGAAAACACAATCATGTGTCTCAAGGACATTTTTAGTCATTTCTTCATGAATGCAGGTATACAATTGATTTATATGCTGTGTTTAAAAACGAATTTTGAAATCAATTAAATTTCAGGATATGTACTGTTAGAGCTTCATAGGTTGTTTGGGGTCATATTTAGAAGGCATTTTAGTGTTTTTGATGTTATTTTTCCCTTTTTAAATGGAAAGCGTTCCTCATGAGGCCCAGAGCAGTTCTTAGCCATGTTATTTAATAGGAAGTGGATAACATGGCTAAGAGCATTTGCTGGAAAATGTATGAATATCGCTGATTTTTCTGCGATATTCATGCATTGCGGCCGTTTTTTTTCACATTTGCAAGCACTTCTTAGCCATGTTATCCAATGGGAGGTGGATAACATGGCTAAGAGCATTTGCTTCAAAGGTTGTTTGGGGTTATACACCATTTTTGGGAAATTAGTAACATGCCTATCTAACTCCCATAATCAAAATCTAAATTTGCCAACCGCAGGTGGGAGCATATTTACAATAAATTTGCACCAGGAAGAACGTAAAATAGCATACTAGATACTCAAATGCCTTATAAATATGACCCAAAACATCTTATGTAGCACTAGTAGTGCATATTTCCAGAAATGTATTGGTTTTCATTTAATGATTTACTTCATTGGTAGGCCTTCACATGTTTTTTTATTTTGGTATTTTTCAGTGAAAATCTTATCTGCAACCATGTGTTGGCCTCACCTCAAATAAACAAAACAGGTGATGGACTGAATGTGGATCAATGACACACATTTACCCCAGTCTAAAGATTAGGGCCTAAACAAATCTTTAGATAGGCTACATCTTATCGTCATCCTGAATTAATGATTTAAAATATTAGGGAGTGATTTATGAGTGTTGTATGCCTTTTTTGTACCATTGAGTGTCATTTTTGTGATGCAGTGCTGGTGGAAAACATTTGCTATGTTAAATAATTAGTACGGCATTAAGTTTTAGATGACTGTTATTTATTTACTGTTTGGTAATAGTGGTTAATAACATTTTATATTATATTTTTCCACAGATTCAACTGCAGATTCTTTCATAGTTTGGAAAATGCCTTCCAAAAGTCGAATACGAAAGGCTAGAAAACGTCAAAGACAGCAGGATGATGTTTTATTGCAGCAGTCCTCTTCCCCAAATACTTGTCAAAACACCAAGAAAGGTCCGGGTAAGAGCACGAAATCATTCTTAAGAAATATTTGTAGTAAAAAAAGTTTTGCTCAAAAAAATGTTTCAGTTCACAAAAAGAAAAGTAATTTAAATGGAAAGGAGAGACCCATCACAAATGTTACTGGTAGAGGAAGAGATAACTCTGTGCATGATAGTAGAAGGAAACAACAGTTTAGGGATATTCGAAATCGAATGTTCCGTAATAGGATATTAGTTAATTTATTGAAAAGTATTAAAAAGAAAGGCCAACAGAAAGCGGCATTTTATAAGAAGAAGAAAAATGTAGAGAAAATTATTGATCATGCTTTTGAAATTAAGCGAAAGTTGTTTATTTTGGTAATCAATAGAATTAGGAAACTAAGCAAGGTAATTTCTGATTTCAAAACAAAAAGTAGATGGAAGAGAGTAGTAAATCGTACTAACTTTTGTGAAGTTTTTTCCGGAGAATGGATGCATAGTTCAAGTTCTGAGGCATTTTTTAATGAGGAGACTTATTTTCAGGATAATGATTTGGTGCATGCAGTTGACATCAGTGGTCGAGCTTATGAAGTGAAGGATGGTTGTCCAGTTGAAAAAGAACAACTTGTGACAACAGAGACAGAAGAGGCGCTAAGTGATGAGGTTTTAGGAAGACGTCCTAAGGGTCCTGTGTACATTTGGAAGTGTAGTTCTATTTGCAGTGTGCGACAGGTTTCCATCAATTTGCTTTGTGATTTTATACGGACATTTAATAAGAAAAGTTTGAAGCAGAAAATGAAGTTGTTGCAAGATTTAGATCCTTGCAGAGTGAGACAAATGACAGGTTTGCGTGGTCATTCACTGGCTTGTCTTTCCAGGAGAGTATGCCAGAGTGTTTTTCATCATTTCAGGATGCTAGCAGTGCATCATAATAAAGTGAGAAAATTAGTGAGAATGTTGTATTATGCTAAGAGTCCAGCAATTATGCTTAAACAATTATGTGCTGCTCTTTTGCATGGTTCTGAAATAGATGTGAAAAATATTTGTGAAGAAATTGAGTTTTGTTACTTTGGTAGTAAAGATGAGAATGTTCAAATTGACCCTGAAGTAGAGGGTAATGTGGAAGATAATGTACAGGTTTCCAGTACAGATAATTTTCAGAAGGAAATTGCCACGTTTCAGATGAAATCAAGTGAGAGGCCTAATTTCACTTGTGTATGTTGTCGACGCACTTATTATAAGAATCAGACTAAGGTAGTGGATTTATATGCAAAAAGTGAAAGGGAAAATAATAGTGAATGGAAGGATTTTGCCACATACTTGATGGTAGAAAATTATTTTGATTTGGGATCGGATCAACGTGTGTGTACTTATTGTTGTAATAAATTAAACCAAAACCAGATGCCTGCTAGGGCAGTTCAAAATAATCTGGAATTGGTTGAAATTCCTTCTGAATTGAAGGATTTAAATACTTATGAATCTATTTTGATTCAAAGTATCCATCCCTTTCAGGCTATTGTAAGAATGGAGCCAAAGACAGGGAAGTTGCCTCCAGCAGATTTACAGAGAGGATTAAAGGGAAGAGTTGTTTATTTGCCTCTAGATTTGAAGAAAAACATTAACACAATTGGAATAGAAAAAGTGGAAGAGGAACCTCTGGTTATCTTGGTTAATGGGGTTCCGACAAAGAATAAGAAAATATGGCAAGATTTAGTGGATGTTAGGAAAGTCAAAAAGGCAACAGTGTATTTGAAGAAAAATAATAAGTACTATAAGAATGTATATGTTGCAGAAGAGGAAGTAAGTGATGAAGAGGATAGCAATTTGTGTGCTGGCCAAATTGAGAAAGTAGAGGCCTCTAAAAGTGAAGAAATATATGAACATTATAGTGTTCATCCTTTGCATTCCAAGGAAGTCATGGGGAATGCTATTGAGTTGTTTCAAATGAAACAAGCCAAAGGGAGTCCCATTAGTGTTTGGGAGGAAAGTTTGGAAGCTCGGTGTTTCCCACAGCTATTTCCCACAGGTCAAGGAGGAAGATATGATGAGCGACCTCATCAAATTCCTGCGTCTGAATACCGGACTTTACGATTGTATGCAGAAGATCCTAGGTTTCGGCAATGCATTCCCTATTTGTTTCATCTCCTGTTTGAAAGCGATCTGTCTGGACTGTCATATGCAGTGAACCACATCTTAAAAAGTGGTATACAGATGCGAAACATCTCGGCAAGTGACTTTATGCATAAAGTCAATGTCCAAGACAGTATTTTGGATTCTCACTTAATTAATCTCATGGCGTGTCAGCGTGGTACTAATGAGTACTGGTACCGTCGTCATGGTGATTTAAAATGTATGCTGAGGAACTTAGGAACTCCAACATGGTTCCTCACTCTGAGCTGTGCCGAGTATGGCTGGGAAGACTTACTTGAATTTCTACGAGAGGCAAATGGAAATATTGAAAACATTGAATTCAAGACACCTGGAGAACTGTGTTCTTTGGATCCAGTGAATGTATGCAGGTACTTCAATCATAGATTTGAAGCTATGATGTCTTTCATCACAAATAAAAAGAATCCACCTCTTGGAGAGGTGTTGGATTTCTTCTGGAGAAAGGAGTACCAAGCAAGAGGTGCCCCTCATATACATATGTTGTTGTGGATCAAGGATGCACCTAAATTTGGAACAGATCCGGATGACTTAGTGATGAATTTCATAGAACAGTATTCTACGTGTGCTGTTCCAAACGCAACGGAGAAGAAAAGTCTAAGAGAACAAGTTCTACGTTTCCAAAGCCATCGTTGTGGAAAGTACTGTCGTCGTAAATTCAGAAACAAGGACAAGTTCTACACTAAATGTCGTTTCAACTTTCCACGACCGGTGATTTCTAAAGGAAGAGTGAACAGTTTGATGTCTTCGCTGCGACATAATGTGACGAGGAAATCACCCAAGAATACATACAATTTGAAAAGGAATGAAGAGTCCAAGTACATCAATGACTACAACCCAGTGATTTTGTCCATGTGGAATTCCAACATGGATATACAGTTTGTGGCTGACAACTGTATGGCTGTGGCTCGGTATGTGACATCTTACATCACCAAAAAAGAAAAGACCGAACTGAAGGATATGTGGGAGGACATTTCCCATGAAAAGAGCCTCAGCAAGAAGTTGTACAGTTTCAGTCTAAAGATGTTGTCGCATCGAGAAATCGGAGCTTACGAATGTTCTGATCGATTGTCTTCAGCAAGTCTCTATGCCAAATCCAGGAGTCTCGTTTGGGCGAGTCTTGGTCTTGCTGCAACGCGAAATCGAGTTCTAAAACCTGTCCGGGAAATTGAGTATTTGGCAGAAAAGGAACCAAACAGTACCGACATTTTGAAGACCAACATGTTGGATACATATTATCCAAATCGAAGCAGTCACCTTGAGAATGTTTGTTTATATGAGGTTCTCCAAAATTATATATTCAAGAGGAACATCAAAGAAGATATTGAGAAAGGAGTGTATGCTGTAATTGGAAGTGAGGGATGCCTGGTCAAGCAAAGAAAATGCCAATTAGTAAACCATCGAAAATTGACTGGTGAATCTCCAGAAAAAAAGGAGTTTTTCTATTTAGCACTTTTGCAACTTTTCAAGCCTTGGCGTGCAGAAGAGGAACTGCTTGGAGATTTCCTCTGTTACGAAGACTCTTTCAATGCAGCCAAGGAGTCCATAGAATGTCCTGCTTTTTCTAAATATCAAGAAATGCTAACTTTGGAAATTGAGCAGGAAGCAACGATTGCAGCCGAGATTGCCAGAGACAGTTCTCAGGGCAGTCAGAGTTCTGTTTCATTGAGTCAAGATCCACTTGGAGGACCTATTATCGAAAATGAAGCTGCCACTGCTATGAATGAAGTGGAAAGAGCCATGGCACATGCTCAGGAGGATTCAGTTAACTTAGAAGACTTGGAAAAACAACTTAACGTTGAGCAGAGGAAAATATATGATGAAGTTACCACGGAAATTGAGCACGGATTAAGTCATGAGAAGAACAAGTGCTCATGTACATCATTGAAGCCTGTCCGACTGTACGTGAGTGGAGAAGCGGGAACTGGAAAAAGTTTCCTCATTAAAGCAATCTCTTGTTATTTGAAGGAAAGGACTGAGTCATCGCTGTCTTGTGTTGTCACCGCTCCTACTGGACTGGCAGCACATAACATTAAAGGTATTACTTTGCATCGTCTACTGATGCTGCCGGTGGATCATGACAACAAATTACAATACAACAAGTTATCTGGAGATGCTTGCTGTGAAGTTTCAAGAGTCTTGAGGAAAATGAAACTACTTATCATTGACGAAGTAAGCATGGTTTCCAATGTCATGCTTGCCTTTGTGCATTTGAGAATGCAAGAAGTACTTAAAACTGAATATGATGTGTTATTTGGTGGGAAACACATCATTGTTTTCGGAGATCTTCTGCAGCTGACACCAGTAAAAGGTCAACCTGTGTTCAAAATACTCACGCATGAAGATACCAGGAAGTGCCTAGGGAGCATTGGCAACGTCAATATATGGTTAAACTTCAATTATGCAGAACTGCATCAAAATATGCGTCAGGCAAAGGATGAAGATTACAAGAATATTCTACAAGATATTAGAATTGGAAAAGTGACTGAGCATGGGAAAGAAGCTTTAAATGCACGATTACTGTCAAATTTATATCCCAAACAAGAGATTGTGCCTGAGAATATTTTTCAGAAAATTACTAAGAAGAAATCCGGGATATGTCTCATGCCAACTCTTGCAGAATGTGCCATCTTCAACAACAAAATGTTGAATTTAGAAAAGCAAGAGATTGTGAAACTTGAAGCTATCGACAAATTAGAGCATATGGGATCAACAATTATTTTGTCAGACAATTTGAAATCAAAATTGGATTCATTAGAGAAGACTATATCTAAAACAGCGGGTTTTGAAAAGACTTTGAATGTGTGTTTAAATTGCCGAATTATTTTGAGAAGGAATTTACATGTAGAAAGAGGTCTGGTAAATGGATCAATGGGTAATGTTGTTGATTTTGAGAAATACAGAAATAGAGATGGAATAGAATTTTTAAGAATTAAATTTGATGGCATTGAGGAAGTACAGCAAATTGGTCGTTGTTCTGCTAGGTTTTTGCTTGTTAAAGATTTATATGTTCGCCGTAAACAGTTTCCTGTTTGCTTGGCATATGCGGTGACAATCCATAAATCGCAAGGTTTAAGTGTAGACTGTGCATTGGTGAATATTGGCAGTTCTGTGTTCAAGGAGGGTATGGCATATGTGGCATTGTCACGAGTTAGAACTTTATCGGGATTGTACTTGATTGACTGTGATGTCACAAACATTTGTGCGGTTCTAGATTGTGTTAAGGAATACAATAGGTTAAGAAGAGAGTATGCGCCACATTTGCCTCAATATCCTTTGTTTGAGAAACGTGTGGTAGGCCGCAAACGTAGAAATAGCAGTAATAGTAGGGAGGTTGTTGCAAAAAGACTAAAAGTCAATGAACCGAAAATTGTTAGCAGAAAGAAAGTGGATTCTGTTGAAGATGTTGTCGGTTTTCAATTTGAAAACAGTTCTGGTGTCAACTGCTATGCAAATGTAGTGGTTAATGTTCTCTTTTCACTAGAGAGTTTAAAAGAACAGATTCTGTTGAATTCTGAACAAATTTTATGCTGTTTGTTGAATTCTGTTTTCGAGAAATGTAGCACTGATCGAACAAAAGTAGAAAGTGTGTCTGAAGTTCGTTATCTGTTAGATGAATGTTCAGGTCAAACAGACTTCTCTGAAAATAATCAGCAAGATTGTCAGGAGTTTTTAATGTATATGCTTGATATATTGCAAGTTGAGGGTGTAGATGTAGATCACCTGTTTGGGCTTTCTTATCAATGGCAGCATGACTGCGAGAATTGTATGGTATCAAGTACTACTAGTGTAGACTCAGAAAGATTTATATATTTAACTTTGCCAGACAGTAAATCAGTGTCCTTTAATAAGCTAGTAAATGCAGCGGATCACAACATGGAGTGTAGCCAATGTAAATGTGATATGATGTCAACATTATTTATACGTAGATATGGCCAGTATGTCATTTTAATGATCCAACGTTGTAGGCCTGATGGATCAAAATTGTCAACTTTAATAAAAAATTTTGTGGCTTCTCAGCTGTCAATATCAGGGAGGACTTTTGTTACTGTAGCAATTATCTATCACGATGGTCCATCAACAACATCAGGACATTATACAGCTTACTTAAAGTCTGGAAACGGCTGGTCATTCTGTAATGATTCCGTTGTAACTTTCAAAAAAAATTGCCGTTTGACCTTAAAAATTCTTACCTGGTGTTTTTAAAACCAAAATTTTAAGTAGAGGGAATGTAAGTCTGCAATGCTGTCTAGATTAAAAATCCAACTATATAAACCTGATGCAAGTAAGTCTGCTTCATAGTAAGCAGTATCAGTGTCATAGGAAAAGGAGAACATGAGTGACAAAGAAGAGTAAGTTATTAGTAGTCCAGGATTGTGAAAATAATCTCAAATATTTTATTTTTGAAAGTTGCGAAAATAGAAAATGTCGGGATTTGATTGGAAGAATAACAAGACTTGCGAATCGCGGCAACATGATTTGGCCTAGTGGAAACATGTGATATAATGAGAGAAGTCTTTTTTTCTATGTAACATATTTTACGTATCGATGGAGGTTTTCTTTCAGAAAGTGGCGGGCTGAAAATATTTGTAGCACAACAGAGTGGATGCTGTTTATAGGAGATCGTTCGACGTCATTGAAAGTAAGTTAATTTTAAGGAGTTTTGAAATCAGATTTCTTAGGTTGTATGGGTTTTTTAAACACAGTCATTTTGATTGTGTTTTTTTTTCCCCGCTGTTACATGATGAATACCTTCAAGTCACTGATTTAAGTGAAATTTGATACATTCTGAGAACAGCAAAAAGAAACCATTTAACATGTATAATTAATGTTATGCTTTTTGTCCTTATGATATACATTTAGAAATGTGAGGTACATATGGGTAAGCTGAGTTCTGTAAATATCAATTTTAATGCTTTCAGTGCTGTACTTCTGGGTAGTGTTTTTTTTAAAAAAAGAAAAGAGGCCTCACCTCAAAGAAAGCTCTTGAAAGCACACATCTTATTTGCATCCTAAATCAAGCATTTAAAATGTTAGACACAATTTTATGATGGCTTTACATCTTTTTTGCGCTGCTATTGCATCACTATTGTGAGACATTAGCAGTGCAAGAAAAACATCATGTTCCAAAATAGGCCTCAGTTCATCAACATCAAGATACAGTTTCTTTAAAATATATATCTTTAGGATTGTGTAGGGGACGTAGAGAAGCAGAGACTTCTGTAAATGTCAAAGTTGTTGAAAAACTGTTTGTTTTTGAACCTTTTCCCTTGTCTTTTCTAATTTTTAAATACATGTTTTAATATTTTTGGAAATGTTTGTTCTTTGTTTTACAGATTGAAAGTATGAAAAAATATTTAAAAAAGGTAACAAGAATTATAAGGTAAATGTTTTCTACTCTTTTTACCCGCAATGCACTGCTGATGATGTCACTGACAGTATCTCTCATTTACTCTCTATAGCTGTCTTTCTTTTTACATTATTCTCTGTTTACTTCCCTTATACTAACTCTTCTTTTTTTTAAAAAAATATTTTTTTTGGTTCGCTTCCAGTTCGCGAACCGGTCAGCGAACTTGAAGCGAACCAAAAGAAATAGTGCTTGCCAGAGTGATAAACATTCTAGCAATTTTGTTTGAAAGGGGAGGTAGTTCTGAAAAGAACTGTTTTTTTTTGTTTTTGTTGTTTTATTTCTTTTTTTTTTTTTTGAACATTTTTTGATTTTTTTGTATTTTTAGAACTGTTTTATGTTTTTTTTGTGTTTTTTATGGAGGGGAGACAACAAAAAACAGGCATTGAAAACGGCTCAACTGGAGCAAAAAAAAAATTACTTCTTGGGTGCATTAGGGCATTTATGATTTTCGAACGCCATGTTCATCAGGTTGACGCTCATGTTGCCATACGACAGCATAGCACCACAGTATATACAAGTTAACTTCATATGTTGGAAGTTGGGTTGAATGTTTGGCACAGTTTCTTGTGTCTCTCTTCCCGTCAAAGACATTGTGGAGGTAGATCTGGCCACATGAGTTGTCGTGGGATTGTCTTGTAGATCCCTTAACTCAGCCCGGCTGTAGTTTAAGGGATGCCACCTGCTCATGTGTCGATGCATCGTATAGTTGCCCATACTGTATTTCTTCTCTGTGCCTCTCGACAATCTGTAATCACAGATGAGGCAGGTGGCATATTTAGCATTCACCTTCTTTGATCCAGGAGGGATGGAGAAAAACTGCCAGATGAAACTTGTTTTTCGCTTTGAAACCCGGGGCAACTCTTGGACAAATTGTGGTTCCTCTCTGTCCTCTTCTTCTTCTTCCTCCTCTTCCTCCTCTCTGTTAGTGATAAATTGACTAGGTGGTCCTGTCTTCTTATGAGGAGGTGGAGGTGGTGGTGGGTGTCCACCAGCTGCAGCAAGTACAGAAGCCATTGTTCAATTCTAGCTAAATGGTCTTTCTCTCACCAAGATGAAAGTCAGAGTGAGGAAATAAGGAGGGGTTTACATGATTTGGGGAAAGCAAAAGTTCTGAACCAATGAAAAGTGGTATTTTTAGGTCACATGACCTAGTCATACATCATTTGGAAACCAAAAGTGAAATGAACCAATGAAAAGTTTGATAAACAAGTCACATGACCTGTTCCGCTTACGTTACGCGGCGTGCGCCGCGTCCCAGATCGCTTCCGGTTCGCGGTCCGGAGCACTTCCGGGAGCGCTAACGCGGCGCGTCATTAGACGCATTACGCGATAACGTGATACGTCGCGCTTCCGCGACGCGTCACAGTTCCGCTAACGTAACGTTGACCGGTTCGCGGACTAGATCGCGGCATCAAGATGAGCTAACGGAAAGCTTCCCGGTTCGCGAACTAGAAGCGAAGAAAAAAAATATTTAAAAAAAAATTATCAATAAACATCTAAATATATTTTGGGATTTAAAGAAGAATACATTTTACAGCTACAGATGTTAGCTTTTAAAAAACCAATGAAATTCACAGAAAAAACCATAGGTTATAGACCATATATAGTTAGAAATTTGCATTTAAAAAACCATTGAAATTCAATGAAAAAACCATAGGTTATAGACCATATATAGTTAGGGATTTGCATTTAGAAAACCTTATTTTACTCGCATAAAACCATTGAAATTCCATATATAGTTATAAGCGCTAACTATATATCGCGCACCCGCAATCCACTGCTGATGATGTCACATATTACATCATTCATGACATGGTTAGTGACATCACTGATGACATCACTGATGACATCACTGATGACAACATCCAGTGACTGTATGTTTCTGTAAAGTAAAAATATGTCTTACATATTGAAGAATGAGTGGATGTATAAGTGTCTGAATGAAGGATTTAGTAGGTGCATGTCTGACTGTATGAGTGAGTGATTAAATGTGTCTCACTGAGTGCATGGGTTAGTGTCTAAACTGTCTTAATTTGTGCATCATTATGTCTGTTGTTCTGTAAACTGCTGCATGTGTTGATCAGTAGCTATATGAGTAACTATATGGGTTATTGATTGGTTGCCCAAGTATTTGTATGGGAGACTGAGTGTGTGTGTGGGTGGCTGGGAGGTGTATGACTCTGTGCATAGATGTGTGAGCAGTTGATTCACTAGATGTATGGGTTCAAAAGTGCATGTGGAAACAGCTGTATGGGCGGTTGACTGTGTGCATGAGTGTATTGGTGAGTGAATGGATATCTCAGTGCTACATGTCAAAGTAAGTACATATGTAAAACACAGTACATGTGAGAGTTGACATATATAAATAACTGTGCATAAGAGCCAGTGAATGTGTGAGTGGCTGTATGGATCATTGTGAACTTGTATCAGGGATTGTATAAGAGAGTAAAGTAAATATGTGTTAGTATATGTTTGAATAAGTAAGGTGTGTATAACTGTATAGTTGAGAAAATGGAGGTGTGATTGATTTTTGGCATAACTGACTAGGTGTGTGAGTAACTCCATGGATGAGTGACTGTCTGTTTACACTGATTGTATCTAAGGTTATATTAGAATCTGAAGAGGTTCATGGTATTATCACATGAATGATATCATCAGTGATGTGATCAGGCATGTCAAATGAGATGTTATCAGTGATGTCATCAGTGATGTCATTTGAGATGTCATCAGTGATGTCATCAGTGATGTCACTAACCATGTCATGAATGATGTAATATGTGACATCATCAGCAGTGGATTGCGGGTGCGCGATATATAGTTAGCGCTTATAACTATATATGGAATTTCAATGGTTTTATGCGAGTAAAATAGGGTTTTCTAAATGCAAATCCCTAACTATATATGGTCTATAACCTATGGTTTTTTCATTGAATATATATATATATATATATATATATATATATATATATATATTCTCCATAAGATATCCATTTCACTTTTGAGGAAATCATCCGGCACTCGTACGCGGGTATCGTCAGTTTCAGGCTTTCTTTATTTAAATAACATCCATCAACGCGTTTTGGGAGTCAAGCTCCCTTGATCACGATGTTTGTATCACCATTCAACACTTCTACTAATACACAAGCAAGGTAGTAAACAGTACAGAAGGACAAATAAAATCCGATCCAGTCGTCTACTAGTCTGGTGGCCATTTTAGCACTCGCCATTGAATGGAACCTTTGTACAGCAACAGTTCAAGGATACTACATGTTTAGGGCAAACGCCAATAACAGATTATGAAATCTAAAATTCCTATTGTCATGTTTTGCATAATTTGAAAACAATAGATAAAAACATGATTTCGATAACACGCAAGTGCATGAGAAACATCGTTTTCAATCGTCTACACGATAAGGGTTTCACAATTATCTGGGCAAGTGCCCCTAAACCACTGAAACCTTAAAAAAGTATTTATGGGATTATTTACAATTTCATGTCACATGCTGTACAACCCTTGTTCCTATTTAATTGCTATATATATATATATATCATAAAATAAAATGCCCATAGCATTTATGCCATACATACAAATATATATATTAGTGTGTACTTTACAAATAAAACACTTTACAGTTCATAGCACACAAACTGTTTTGTACATAATTTTTTCATACATTAAAATAATCATTACAGTACATAAACATAAACTTGTTTTTCTCAATGTTTGATTAATTAAACAAACAAGTTCAGTTTTAAAATGGACTGCAATGTATTGGTACTGTCTTTTTTGCTTTTATTTCACCACCATTTGTGTTCACCTGTAAGTCCATTGTTGGTTCCTTTTTAAGTTTTGGTGTCTTGCAGACAACTAGGAGAGGGATAGTCGGTTACAATTTCCTCATGGTATCAGAAAATTTAAACTTTTATGTATTTAGGCTAAGTTCACTATGTGTAGTTTGTTCATTTTTGTGTAATGTGTTATTTGTAAATGTATTGTTTAACATTATCTAGTATTAGTTTAGAATATATTTTAGTGTCTAGGGTATTTGGTGCTTAATTTTTTAAGTATTTTGGTTATAATAGGGTTACAACCATACCTAACATCTAGTATGTTAAGTTATGTAATCAATCAATTAATCAATCAATCAATAAGTTGATACTTGGATACCAGTGAGGGTATCTAGGCACTGGAGGGGGACTGCTGCTGGGAGTTCTGAGTCAATCAATCCATCAATCAATAATAATTTTATTTGATTCAGACCTCAACTGAGGTCAACAAATACAATTACATAAAAAAAGTAGATGTTCGATAATATTCTTAAAAGGTATTTTAGAAAACTTTTTATAAGAAAAAACAGGTTAAAATACTTTGTGGTCCGCACAAACAACATACGATAGTTAATACTATTAGATTTGTGCACCTTTTTTAAAAATAGTTTTCAGAAAGTCTTTAAAAACGTAAACAAGTTATAGCAAACAAATACATTGGGGGGAGACTTACACACCGTGATTAGATCTTGATCTAAAATAGCTTTGTGTCTTAAATAGATTGGCTATATGAATTGACACTGAGCCTCTAGCAACATCGGATTAGGACAAATTAGTAATACGTGATAGAGATCTTGTGATTCGCGGATGCACACATCACAATTGCCTAAAGAATTATTTGGGGCGTCCCATCTGGCGGAACATGCTTTTAAAGGGAGAAATCATAATCGCAGAAAAAGGATACAGCACTATACAGCATGCTTTAACTGGAACTGTAGATAGAGTCCAGAGGTTTTATATACTATGTTTCCGGAAAACATTTGTAATGCTTTAATACAATATCCTTTATCCATTTCATAGCGTATTCTCAGCGACATATGTTTTAAAAAGAGCTTTAGATGCGCTGGAGATCAGGCCTGTGGAAGTTCGACAGTGCATTGCGACACATCAAGGGCTTTTATAAGGTCCCTATTGAAGGTGTACCGAGAAGCTTCATCTCTAAAAGTCTCCAATTTTAATATATATCCTAATGAGCCAGGAACTGCATGAAAGAGATTAAGACGCACCTTATAATATTGGAGACGACTTGACTAAATGTGCTCGTTAGAGAGAGCTCAGTGTTACCAATAAAACATCCTAGTTTTTAGGCTGTCTCTGAACTTCTGTATAGCGATTGCAGTCCAGAAGAGGAGTTGAAGGCTGTTCAAGGTCTTGACAGCCAGGTAGGAGAAGGTGCGGCTGCGGCTTCTGCTTTTGTGTAAGCAGGGCATGTGAGCAAGGGAGAGCGAAGCAGAGGGTAGGTGTCTGCTGGGTTGGTGGAAATACAGTCTGTGGTTGAGGTAGGCTGGTTCTTTGTTGTGCAGGGCCTTGTGTGGGTCAGTGGTTTAAACTGGCACCTATTTTGACAGGAAGTCAGTGGAGTGCTCTGAGGTGAGGGGTGATGTGGGCTCTTCTCCGGAGGTTGTGGATAAGCCTAGCGGCCGCGGTTTGGATCGTTTGCAGTCTGTTCAGTCATTGTGGGGTGATGCCCACGTAGAGGGAACCATAGTCCAGGCAGCTGGTGATGAGGGCTTGGGTGACAGTGTGGCTGGTAGTGAAGGGTAGCCTTTTGAAAATGTTCTAGAGCATGCAGAAGGTGATGAAGCAGGCTGAGGAGACAGCATTGTTCTGCTTCTTCATGATGGGCTTGTTGTCGAGTATGATGCAGAGGTTTCTGGCGTGTTTCGGGGGTGCAGGCATTGAGCCCAGTTCTGCTATCGTCATCCCATGGGGTGGTGTTGCTCCTGAAGATGAGTACCTCAGTTTTGTCAGTGTTTAGTTTGGCACATTTCTTTTGCATCCAGCTGGCTAAGCTGGTCACGGACCTGTAGAAATTGATTTTGGTGTTAGTGGTGTCTGAAGACAGGGAGAGGATGACCTGAGTGCCGTCAGCTTATGATATGATGTTCATACCAAAGGGTTTGATTAGAGTAGCTAGTGGGGGGACAAAGTACGTGTTGAACAGGGTTGGACTCAGTGAGGCTTTTGGGGAATGCCGCTGATAAAATTTGTTGGGCCTGAGGTATAAGGTGGGGGGGCGGACACTCTGGGTTTGTCTGGTAAAAAAGGAAGCTATCAATTTAAGGGCATTCCCTTGGATACCCATCTGATGGGATCCATGTAGGAGGGTGTAATGTGATATGGTGTTAGTTAAGTAGTGTGGCTCACTGGTTAGAGGCGGCAGACCCAAGAGCAGAGGACGGCCCGGGACCAGGGTTCGATTCCCGGCGCGGCAGGTTTCTGGACCAGGGTCAGCAGACTCAATAATTCTCTCGCCTCGGTGCCCACTCTGATCAGCGATCACACTCGGCAACTCTGGGCATTAGCTTGCCTCATCTTCACTAACGGTCCCACCAGACCACCGGGGATGCCTGGTCTCACCCTGGAGATACCCATTAAGGGACCATCTCTCAGGGAAGCCAGGAAGGGTTTCGCAGTGGTCGAAGCGCCTTGGGACCCTACGGGTAAGTAGTGCGCTATATAAATGCCAATACATACATTTACAAGGCTGCAGAGAGGTCGAGGAGGATCAGGGATGTGGCCTCTTCTGGTCTGTGAGAGATCATATGTCCTCCCTGGCTGTGATTAGGGTAGTGTTTGTGCTGTGATTAGTGCAGAGTCTCATTTGGGATGTCTCCAGGAGGTTGTTGATCTCTAGGTGGTTGGAGAGTTGGCTGTTTATTGCTTTCTCCAGGACTTTAGCCAGGAACGACAGCAGGGCAATGGGCCAGTAGCTCTTGAGTTTTTCTGGGTCTGCTGTTGGTTTTTTAGAAGAGATTTTACTTCTGCATATCCCCATCCTTCTTGGAAGCAGGCAGAGGTGATGGATGTGCTGATGGTGGTGGGGAGTTCCCTGCTGATGGTGTTGCTCCCCAGGTTGAACATGTGGTGCAGGCAGAAGTTCTTGGGTGCTCCTCAGTGGATGGAGCTCATTATGGTGACAGTGGTCTGCAAAATTAGTTAATCCCACATGGTGATTTTAGTTTTGTGGAGTTGCTGCTGTTGAGGAGTTTGTTGAGGTTATCACTGGTTGGTTGAGGGTCAATATGTTCATAGATGGTTGCTATTTTGGTGTAGAAAAAGCCTGAGAGGGTGTCGCAGAGCTCCTCCTAGGGGATGACGGTGGTCTTGGTTGCTGCAGGGTTGGTGAACTGTTTGATGATGCTGAAGAGTTTGTTGCTATGGTTTGAGATAGCTTCGAGGTAGGTGGCCAAGGCTTCCTTTTTTGCCATCTTTTAGGCCTATGTGGTGTTCATCGAGATCCATTTTAAAGTTGGCTCAGTCGCTGGGCATTTTGCTGATGCATCAGATCCTTTCTAGTCATTTGCAATTGAATTTGGATGTTTTTAGTTCAGTAGTCTACCATCTGGTATGTTTGGAGGGTCTGCCTTTGTGGGTTTGAGGATGTAACTATATCATCACATTCTGTGATCCATGTGTTGAACTTTTGGATGCCCCCCTTAAGGTAGGCTACGGTGTCCAGGGAGGGAGGTGTTGAGGGTGTTGAACCATAGATTTTCAATAAGTTTGCTCCAGCTCCTGTGGGCAATGCTGGTCTGGTTGGTGGGGTGGTGAAGATGGAGAAGTGGAAGTTTGAGTGGTCTGACAAGGTGATTTTCATGGTGTGACTGTATTTTATTCAGTTGGTTTCTGTGACGATAGGGTCCGTAGTGTGTCCAGCTATGTGTGTGGGGTCGGTGAGGATTTGGGTGAAGCCAAGGTTGTTCATGCTCTCTATTTAGTTCAGATGTGGAAGTCAAGGTCTCTGAGGAAGATGAAGTTCTCAGAGCAAATGGCCAGAGGGGCCATGATGTTGCAGATGTCCTTGCAGAAGGTGAGGCGTAGCCCTGGCGATCTGTATGCCAGGGTGCCCCTGACGGTGGACTTGCTGTCTTGCAATTGAAAGTGAGGTGTTTGATGTCTGGGGTGGAGTTGACGGCGGCTGGTGTGCAGTGGGTGGACTTTTTGTGGATGATGGCTGTACCAGCTCCATGTTTGCTGACTCCGTCTCAGTGTATGATCTTTAAGCCACTCAGAGTGGCGGTGGCGATGTCTGGTGCAAAAGTGGGGTTGAGCCATGTCTCAGTGAGGAAGATGATGTCAGGGGGGAGGGAGGTGATGGTTTCCTAGGTCTCTGTGTCGTGTTTGTGGAGGTAACAGGCACTGATAGGAGGCATTGGAGGCCAAAGGTTAAAAATTAGGCGGGAGGCAAGAAGGTTTTGGGGAGAGGCTGAGAACAACAGACAAGGTGTCGGGCAGACAGCAGTTACAGGTTTGAGCATGAGTTCGTCCAGCAGCAGTGGGGCGTCCTGGCCCAGGGACAAGTGATTTGTAGCGCACATAGCTGCTCAAACAATGGTCCCTGTATCAAAAGAAAGACCTGGAGGCACCACAAATCTAAGGAGCTCCCAAAAACTCACCCTGGCAACCAAGAGATTAAATACCCATGTAGTGACTTTCTCCAGGCCTAAAACCACAATATGGAATTTATTACCATTTGAACTCAGAGAAAATTGCTGCTAAACCGGCGATAATGGGCTTGATAATATGCCCTGGAGAATTCCAGTAGAAGCCCATGTTCACACCAGAACATGGACTTCTATTGGAATTCTCAAGGGCATATTATCAAGTCCATTATTGCTGCTTTAGCGGCAGTTTTTTGCTGCTAAAACAGCTATAATTTTTTACACCGTTCTTGATAATATGCCCCTTACACTTTTTAGTAGGTTTGCTACTTTTCAGTATTCACAAATGCACTTTTGTTGAAACTCCCGTAGGCCTGCAGAAACTGTTTACGTAATTGGGAGCCTACACTACCCTGAACCAACTTATGATTAACTGCCAAAAAACAAAAGTTATGTGTTTCTCCAAATACAGTTAAACATTGAAAAGGCAAACATTTTCCGGGAAATTGGGTGAGCAACCACTCACCAGAGTTGTGTGCTATAAATACCTAGGCTTTCAGCTAGATTGCAACTTAACTTTATGCTACATTTGAAAGCCAAACAATTGTTATTCGCCTTCAAAATCCTAAGAAAAAACTCATTGGTTGTTCCACTGGTCACCTGCTAAAAGTGATTGCCACAAAATTCCTACCTTCCATCTCATATGGCTCGGAAATTCGGAATATTAAAGATGCCACAGTCTTAAACAGAGAACAATCCACATTTTTTAAGAGATTGGTTTCAATATCGCTACACACCTCACAGGCAAAATTCCACCTAGAATATGGATTTAAAAAAATGATCATGGCAAGGCAAGTCGCGTTAGTAAAGTAATACTGGAGGATGAGGGATGCAGAAGACAATACCCTAGCCCACCATTCTTGGATCAAGATTGAAAACCAAGTGAGCCTAGTCAATTCTATCACAACAGTCCTGCTAGAGGAGGCTTGGCTCACTCCTCCACGTACTCCGCATTCAAAAGCATGGTGAATAACGCCATCAAGTGGAGCTCTTTATTAACAGACAAAACGAGTTTTGCAAAAAAACATTACGCCTGGGCTGTGATACAGGCTTACCAGAGGCTGAAGCCGCAAAAGTATCTGATGGAACATTTCTCCCACCAGAAAGAGCATCATCTGACGTTGGTATGGAAGGGATACTTCCCCTCAAAGGATCTGACCCCAAAATGGAAACAAACATGGCCATCGAAGGAATGCCGCCTCTGTGGTCAAGGGGAGGAGTCACTTCTACATCTACTATGTACTTGCCCTTTCTTATTGGAAACTCGAAAATCCATCCTTTGGGAGGCTCTAAGGACGGAACAAATAGGAACATGTAGAGCAGCAGTCATTATGTGCCTTGGAGGGTCATTGATTCCCCGGTCCTGCAGAGCCATAAAACTTTGGAAACTCGCGGCAAAATACCTGGAAGAAAACGACTCTATCCAAATAGCCAACTAATTGGCACATATTTTTTAAAAAGTACCGTTATACTTGTCATCATTTTAATTTAATTAGCTATTCCCTATTCGTGATTACGACCTTAAGGCCTTTTCACGTTTTTTAAATGTATACTATAAGTATTGTGTTTCATGATGGTTGTCCATCCTTTTATGATTTTTTTATGAATTAAACAAAAGTATATATTTCTTTCTTCATAAGAAAATCAGCTAGTGCAGCACACCCATGACCAATGTAATAGGTCCTAAACACAACCCAATCTTTAAGGACCAATGTTGGTGATGATTAAATAAAGAATTTCCAAGAGTACAATATACAATATAGGGCATCCAGAAGTTCCACAGGATGAGATGACCAATCCACAAAGCTTCAGTATATGATGTTGCTGTTATTAATCTTCCAACATATATCCAATATAGACTGTTCTTTATATGGACTCTTGGAAATTGTTTATTTAATCATCACCAACATTGGTCCTTAAAGATTGTGTTGTGTATAGGACCTATTACAATGGTTATTGGTGTGCTACATTAGATTATTTTCTTATGAATTGTTCCAGCAGGTTGATTCTTTAACCCGCTTATGGCACTTTTGGGTAGTGAATGCTCACAGCTTTCTTAGCACCCCGCTGTACAGACAGCAACTGTTCACTCATCACACCATTTACTGGATTCTTAGGACACCTGTTCTCGTTTTTGATGTGCGGTTCTTTCCCAAGTTGGGAAACCTACTACCTTCTTGTATAATTGTATATTTCTTTCTTGTTGCAACTTACACTTTTGTACTAAGTCCCTACCGACATTATTTTTATGGGAGGGTGGTGTATTACCAGTGGCTGGTCATGTTTAGTGCTTGACTTACTACAAAGGAGTACGTTTTTACAAAAGTGTAGGTTACTACAAAAGTGCTGTTTGTAAATACCAAAAAGAAGTAAACTTATTCAAAACTGTAAACTTACTCAAAGGTGTAAGTTGCCTTTGTAAATCAGGTCCATAATGCCAGAATCCCTAATGACTTTTTGGAAAAAAATCTAAAAACTTTGTTGTTCAACCAACATTCCATCTAATGCCATTTTCTTCTCCTACAATCAGTGCAGCTTCAACTCAAGTACTTGTCCCATCTTTCTTTCCTTAATTAACTTTCATAGACTCATTCTGAGGTCCTCTCTTCCCTTCACCCCTCCCTCCAGTCCTGCCTTCCATCTGGAGTCATCCACTCCTGACCTGACTGTATTCTAGAGTCTTTTCTAATGACACATCCCTGTTTACTCAACTGCCTTTGTCTTGCCTATCCTTACCAATTTGATCTGCTCCCCTCTTTCCCTCTTTGATATTTCTCCTCATCTTCTTTTTACCCATTCTTGACTTGATCTTGCCCTCAGTCATTTGTTGAACTTCGTCCAGTTGACTGTACAGTGCACTCATACCCTCAGTTAAATGGTGCTTTATAGGAATGCATGAATAATAAAAACACTTTTGGAAACCATATACCTTTTATATTATGGTCTTTCAGCATTGCTAATTGTAATAATTCAGAAGCATCATCTGATTTATGTAGTGTTAAAGTGGTAAAGATAAAAGGTTGCATTTTTTAAAATTATGATATTAGGTCAAGTGGGCAGAACTCATTTAATAACAAAAAATGTGGAGACGCCTAAACCGCTCATTTGCTGATCAGGGAGTTTGCTGCACAATCCCTGAAACGTACCTTCTGCTGTAATCACCCCTGCCACCTCTGAACCTCGCGGTACCCGCTGCGCGTGTCCCGCATCGCCCGTCCTGCTGGGCGCTTCACTGAGGAACAGGATCTTTACCTGGGACTTTGGCTGCATCGCCGGGCGGGAGGTGATCATTCCTGCAGGGCTGCGAGCGGCAGGTGAGGGACAGGGACTCCATTTCCCAGGAGTCCCTGTGTTGACATCACCTGCACCTGGACGCTCTCCCTGGTCGCCCCGCCCCCGACCACCGAGCTAAAGGTGCCGCCTGCCTTGGAGAATTGGGAGACGCCTAAACCGCTCATTTGCTGATCAGGGAGTTTGCTGCACAATCCCTGCAACGTACCTTCTGCTGTAATCACCCATGCCACCTCTGACCCACGCGGTACCCGCTGCGCGGGTCCCGCATCGCCCGTCCTGCTGGGCGCTTCACTGAGGAACAGGATCTTTGCCTGGGACTTTGGCCGCATCGCCGGGTGGGAGGTGAACATTCCTGCAGGGCTGCGAGCGCCAGGTGAGGGACAGGGACTCCATTTCCCAGGAGTCCCTGTGTTGACATCACCTGTACCTGGACGCTCTCCCTGGTTGCCCCGCCCCCAACCACCTCATCCCCTTAATAGGAACAGCTGACCCCCGCTGCGCGGGAGCGCACGGGGCTAAGCCCGGGCAAAGAGCGGGCCCTCTAAGGCCCTCAGAGGCCCGAGGAGCCTGGCCTGGGCCACCGCCCCTGCCCGATATCCCTCTGCCCAAGTGACTATTGGACAAAGAAATCGTAAGTCTGCTAAACATCCAATCACAGGACATTCGGCTGTCAGTTGTTATTAACTGTTAAACATTAAATGCATGGGCCTGTCATCTAACTGTTTCTAATACAAAAGGCCATTTGAAATTAGTACTGGGGAGTGTCATGAATTGTCGGGAGACCAGAAGCATGGCTGTTGCAGGAGCGAAAACGTTAACTGGAACTCTGGATGACTTTATTGTTCACACCCATGCATTGATTGATGAGGGGATAATATTAATGGACAGGAGGGTGTCGCAAGATCTGGCTATGGCCAAGAGATCCTCTCTCGGCCTCATTGCACAGGCTTGTACGCCTAACCCCGAGTCCCGTCCCAACACCCTCGCAATGGTACATAACACTGGGGACACTGGTGATTTTGATGTCTTAAACTCACAACAGGACCTGGAAGCCACTCCCAACCTTAACTTTATAACAGAGAGTGGCTTAGATAGAACTGAGTTAGACAATCCACCCCGGGCAAGTGACACAAATCAAAGGGGCTTGAAAGAAGGGGCAATTCCCAAACAAAAGGTAAATAAACCCACTACCCTCAAAGGGAAGAAAGCACAAACTGCCCACAATCGAAATAATTCCATCTTAGACCCGCCAATTCTGAATAACAATTTGTCAGTTTGTGCAAATGACACTGGGGGGGGGGTACACACGATAAACATTGGTCTGCCTTTAAGCCTTCCAGACGATACCATCATTGACAAAAGTCTGGAGGAAATTCTTGAACTTAGTGGAGAAGTCACTAACTTAGCCAAACATAGTCAGGACGGGAGTGGGTCAAGTATGGTTAATAATAATAATATTCTGAACATATTAAAATCCCTACTCGAACCTATTGAGGTTAGATTACGCTGTTTAGAAACCATCTTGAAGAACATCCACAAGGATATAAGTGCCCCTAGCCTTATTTTGAATCCCAAGACATCCCATATCGCTAATACAGCCAATAAGTCATCATCGGCTGGTAAAAGTGTCATCGTGGCTAATAATAATGTTCCTAAGAACACTAGTAATACTCCTAATTTGGGAGGCACTAAAGCCAAGGCCACCGAGTTAAAACACCCAGAGAATTCAATTAAACCTAAGTCAATTCCCCATGTTAAACCAAATGATCCTACTCCGCCGACCCCAAACCCTGACCCGACCCCTAGAGCCAAGGTAACGGCCCGTAGAAATATCCATCTTCCCCCAGATGCCTGCCCCTACGTAGTGATTCTTACTGGAGTCACTGAAATCTCATCTTCTGAAGTAGAATCTCACCAGGCCTTAAAAAATAAAGTGTGCCACTGGCTCTCCAAAAACCATCCCTTACCACCAAATATGCCAAGAAACATTCTAATGGTGGAGAGAACCCCATGGGTGGGAGGGAATAGAAAAAACTTACAAGGGGATTGCGTGGTGGTCACTTTTGAGAACACACAGGTGGTAGAATATATCTGTAGAGGGTCCTCTAGATATCAAGCAAGCACTGTTACTGCTAGGCCCCTCTCTTATTTCTACCTACCTGGGAACCAATCAGATAATAGATGGAGTTGGTTAAGGGGCCCACACAAGCAAAAAGCAACTCAGAGGTTTAACCCCCCATGGGAGGTGCACCCTCCGGGCTGGGACGAAGGTGGTGACGAGGGATGGAACCCGGTTAGGAGAAGAAGAGGAAGACCGTTTCAAGGGGGGTTTGCTGCAGGGCCTTATAATAGTCACCCATTTCATCACCATCAGCCTGCTAACGGATATACTAATGGATATGATAACCATTTTAATTTTCTAATTGCTAACCGTTATGATTGTCTATCAACCCTGGATTGGGTCGACTGACAAATACAGGTCTCACCAGTTAGACAGAGGTCCAACAACAACTTCCCCACCTCCCTGCAAAAGGAAAATAGCATCCTGGATGGGCAGATGTTAAACCCAATTCCCATTCATGGCAAGGGTGCGGAAGGTGGGGTTCCATTGCAAACAAAAATAGATGAGGCTTGGGGTGGCCGGGACATCACTATGGCAACATGGAACATTGCGGGTCTCAAAAACAAAGTGGATGATCCGATTTGGCGGGACCTAATAGGATCTATGGACTTAATAGCTATGCAGGAGACATGGGACACTCAAAATTCATTGACAGTGGATGGGTTCACTACTTTTTCTATACCGGCTGTTGGGTCAACGAGGGGGCGAGCTAGAGGGGGACTGGTAACCCTGATTTCTGCTAAAATCCCTGGGACACATATGCAAATAGCTACTGGCTGCCCTTATTGTCTTGCTGTTTTAATTACTTATAGGAGTTACCATAATGTCCTGGTTATAAACTTTTATAATTCATTCAACAGGGACAGCCCAGTTAGTAATCTGGTGCTGTTAAGTGCTTTTCTGGTTGATTTCAAAGAGTCTACAGAGCATGATTGTACAATCTTGTTGATGGGAGACTTCAATATTCACGGTTGTCAGGATAAATGCCCCCCCAATGTATTATTTGGTACCCCGGACGAAGAAAATACCCACTTTGAACATTCAGAGCAGGGTATCTTTTTGGAAATAATGTTGGCCGAAAATGGGTTTATTTTGCCAAATAGGGGTGAGGGGGATATCCCCACCTTTATAGGTCACGGCAGTGGCTCCGTGATTGATTATATATTCCTCAGTAGTACTTGTGGAGTCCAAATTAGTAGCTATTCAGTTCTAGGATCCCACTTTTGCGATCATAACCCTGTGGTATTAAAAGCAAAGAACATATTTGTTATCAAGGATAGCTGCCCAAACCTGGTAGATAAACATGATATGCGGTTGACAGACCAAGCACGCAGAATCAAATGGTGCAAGCTAATCCCAGAAGAGTTTTTTTGTAACCTCTGTCTTAGTAGTAGGGATGACCTAATGTTGTGTATGGATGATCAGGCTGGGGACAGTGAAGTAATGGAGGCGTATAAAAAGGTTTGCCTCGACATTCTCTCCAACCTGACTCGTCAGGGTAAAGGCAGAACACAAGGGAAGGAAGGCTGGTTTGACAAAAATTGCTCAGCGGCCAACCATAAACTTAAGGTTGCACTTAAGTCCGACCCAGTAGACAGACGGCTCGTGGCCATCCTCAGGAAAGAATACAAGACCTCCATTGAAAGAAGGCGGCGTGAAATTAGAGAGGACGCCTGGGCTGATCTGACCTCAACAGATGTCTTAAAAAGCAGCGCCAAGTTTTGGGCGGTGGTCAACCAGCCTTATTTCTCGGATTCCAGTAATAATGAATTGGACTGTGGAATCCAAGAAGAGCGATGGCACTTGCACTTTAATTCTGTTTATGAAGAAGAGACTATGGTGGCAGAAGGTATGACTGCCTTCCCTCAATCGCCTTATACCTTAACTGTGAATGAGAGGAGGTGGCAGTGGCCATCGGAATGATGACCAGTAATAAAGCTCCTGGTCCAGATGGCATTCCCCCTGATCTTTTTAAAGTGGATATTTTATTTTGGTCCAAAGTTTTAGCTAATGTTTTTAATAGAGTTTCTAAGACAGGCATTCCTGAGTCATGGACACAGTCGGTCATTGTACCCATTTACAAAAAAGGGGATCGGGGGGATCCTGGCAATTACCGACCCATATCCCTCATTGATTCTGCAGTCAAGGTTTTAGGGAGAGTGGTTTTAGGCAAATTGACTAATTGATTAGAGGAGACCAATGCACTTTCCCCTCTACAGTACGGTTTTCGAAAGGGGCGCAGTACAATTGACCAAAGCCTAAACCTACAGTTGCTCATCGGGAAGTACACCTTAGCCAAGCAAGGGTCATTGTTCATTGCTTTTATGGATCTGTCCTCGGCATTCGACCGAGTAAACAGATCCAAATTGTGGGGGCAGCTCCTGAACATCGGAATAGACCCTAACATAGTATACTTCCTAGCAGACCTCCATAGGGACCTCACAGCAACGGTCCGTTACGACAGAAAGGGGAACTGCACAGAAAAAATTAGCATCATTAATGGCGTGAGGCAGGGGTGCATTCTTGCTCCCCTGCTATTTACATTATATATCAATGACCAGGGTAAAGGTTTGGGTGTAGCTTGCAAGGATATCCCGAAGGCAGGGAAATATTTACTGCCGGCCCTACTGTATGCGGATGACGCTGCCCTCCTAGCTAGTATTTACAAAAAGGGGTGGTGAGGGACAGAGTCTCTGAATTAAGCAGAAAGCTCTCACCCAGTCAAAAGATCAGGGCTAGATCCAACACCGTTTTTTAGCTCACTGCACCATCCCAGTTTCAGAACCTGGCTGTATGCAAATTAGTCTGTTCCTGTCCCAGTGCATGATGGGAACAGGACAAACCAAACTACAGAAGCCAATTCTTACACTGGGAAGGAAACAAGGTCCCGGGGACCGGTTTCTGGCATTACAGCCGTCTTCGGCCCGGTTTGCTTGAATCCTGATGGTGCAATGAGCAAGGGTCTCACATCTGAGAATACCCTTCCACGCTTAGGGTGGACATAAATATTTACAAAAAGGGGTGGTGAGGGACAGAGTCTCTGAATTAAGCAGAAAGCTCTCACCCAGTCAAAAGATCAGGGCTAGATCCAACACCGTTTTTTAGCTCACTGCACCATCCCAGTTTCAGAACCTGGCTGTATGCAAATTAGTCTGTTCCTGTCCCAGTGCATGATGGGAACAGGACAAACCAAACTACAGAAGCCAATTCTTACACTGGGAAGGAAACAAGCTCCCGGGGACCGGTTTCTGGCATTACAGCCGTCTTCGGCCCGGTTTGCTTGAATCCTGATGGTGCAATGAGCAAGGGTCTCACATCTGAGAATACCCTTCCACGCTTAGGGTGGACAAAAATATTTACAAAAAGGGGTGGTGAGGGACAGAGTCTCTGAATTAAGCAGAAAGCTCTCACCCAGTCAAAAGATCAGGGCTAGATCCAACACCGTTTTTTAGCTCACTGCACCATCCCAGTTTCAGAACCTGGCTGTATGCAAATTAGTCTGTTCCTGTCCCAGTGCATGATGGGAACAGGACAAACCAAACTACAGAAGCCAATTCTTACACTGGGAAGGAAACAAGCTCCCGGGGACCGGTTTCTGGCATTACAGCCGTCTTCGGCCCGGTTTGCTTGAATCCTGATGGTGCAATGAGCAAGGGTCTCACATCTGAGAATACCCTTCCACGCTTAGGGTGGACAAAAATATTTACAAAAAGGGGTGGTGAGGGACAGAGTCTCTGAATTAAGCAGAAAGCTCTCACCCAGTCAAAAGATCAGGGCTAGATCCAACACCGTTTTTTAGCTCACTGCACCATCCCAGTTTCAGAACCTGGCTGTATGCAAATTAGTCTGTTCCTGTCCCAGTGCATGATGGGAACAGGACAAACCAAACTACAGAAGCCAATTCTTACACTGGGAAGGAAACAAGCTCCCGGGGAACGGTTTCTGGCATTACAGCCGTCTTCGGCCCGGTTTGCTTGAATCCTGATGGTGCAATGAGCAAGGGTCTCACATCTGAGAATACCCTTCCACGCTTAGGGTGGACAAAAATATTTACAAAAAGGGGGTGGTGAGGGACAGAGTCTCTGAATTAAGCAGAAAGCTCTCACCCAGTCAAAAGATCAGGGCTAGATCCAACACCGTTTTTTAGCTCACTGCACCATCCCAGTTTCAGAACCTGGCTGTATGCAAATTAGTCTGTTCCTGTCCCAGTGCATGATGGGAACAGGACAAACCAAACTACAGAAGCCAATTCTTACACTGGGAAGGAAACAAGCTCCCGGGGACCGGTTTCTGGCATTACAGCCGTCTTCGGCCCGGTTTGCTTGAATCCTGATGGTGCAATGAGCAAGGGTCTCACATCTGAGAATACCCTTCCACGCTTAGGGTGGACAAAAAATATTTACAAAAAGGGGTGGTGAGGGACAGAGTCTCTGAATTAAGCAGAAAGCTCTCACCCAGTCAAAAGATCAGGGCTAGATCCAACACCGTTTTTTAGCTCACTGCACCATCCCAGTTTCAGAACCTGGCTGTATGCAAATTAGTCTGTTCCTGTCCCAGTGCATGATGGGAACAGGACAAACCAAACTACAGAAGCCAATTCTTACACTGGGAAGGAAACAAGCTCCCGGGGACCGGTTTCTGGCATTACAGGCGTCTTCGGCCAGGTTTGCTTGAATCCTGATGGTGCAATGAGCAAGGGTCTCACATCTGAGAATACCCTTCCACGCTTAGGGTGGACAAAAATATTTACAAAAAGGGGTGGTGAGGGACAGAGTCTCTGAATTAAGCAGAAAGCTCTCACCCAGTCAAAAGTTCAGGGCTAGATCCAACACCGTTTTTTAGCTCACTGCACCATCCCAGTTTCAGAACCTGGCTGTATGCAAATTAGTCTGTTCCTGTCCCAGTGCATGATGGGAACAGGACAAACCAAACTACAGAAGCCAATTCTTACACTGGGAAGGAAACAAGCTCCCGGGGACCGGTTTCTGGCATTACAGCCGTCTTCGGCCCGGTTTGCTTGAATCCTGATGGTGCAATGAGCAAGGGTCTCACATCTGAGAATACCCTTCCACGCTTAGGGTGGACAAAAATATTTACAAAAAGGGGTGGTGAGGGACAGAGTCTCTGAATTAAGCAGAAAGCTCTCACCCAGTCAAAAGATCAGGGCTAGATCCAACACCGTTTTTTAGCTCACTGCACCATCCCAGTTTCAGAACCTGGCTGTATGCAAATTAGTCTGTTCCTGTCCCAGTGCATGATGGGAACAGGACAAACCAAACTACAGAAGCCAATTCTTACACTGGGAAGGAAACAAGCTCCCGGGGACCGGTTTCTGGCATTACAGCCGTCTTCGCTAGAACTGCAGTAGGACTCCAATGCCTGTTGAACTCTTTTTATGCCTTTATGGATAATCTTGATTTAAGCGTTAATTTTGGCAAGTCCCATGTTATGGTATTGGGCCACAAAGCAAAGACCAAAAAAAATGTGATGTCATTATTCTGTAATAGACACAAGTTGTCACGAGTTCCCAGATTTCCCTATTTGGGGGTTGTTTTTGATGAAGGCTCGACGTGGCATCCTCAAATGGTGGAGAAAAAAACGCCCTGGCACGCTCGATTTCGGCGGTGCTGAGCTTCTCCCGTAAACTAGGGGGGAAGCCAATCGAGGCAGTACTAAAAGTATATGCTGCCAAATGTACCGCCATCTCCATGTATGGGGCCGATTTGTGGGGCTTTAGGCCAGTTACATCGCTTCAGGTCACAGAGGAAAACACTTCTTTCCCTTCCAAGATCCACTGCAAGCTTCATAGTTCATCAGGAATGTGGTGTGGGTTACTTGGAGGATAAAATTGCCATGGCCCCCCTATTAAAATGGTTGGCAGTCTGGCTAAACCCAGAGCTTGAAGTGAACCATGAAATTCTAAAAGATTGTTTATTGCTAGATCACTGGGAAAAGATCCCCTGGTTGAAATATGTGCAACAAATGTGTGAAAAGCTGGGTTGGCCCGAATTGTTCGATAAACCCTTTAGTTTGGTGAAAGGGGATTTGAAATAGGTCAAAAATACTTTTTTGCTGAACAGAGGAATGGACAGAGAGGGTAGGGAACTGCTAAAGCCCTCTGTCAGGACCCACCAGCTGATTGTTTCCTTTGGCCCTGAACCGGAACTGTACCTCAAAGTTGTAAATGATGCCAATCATAGGTACTTGTTGACGAGGTTCCGATTGAACAAAATTCACCTTTTAATTTCTGGCCGCCCTGTCTGGACCAGGAGCACGGACTTAGATCTATGCAAATGCGATGGCTGTTCAATCATGGACACTGCACACTTTTTGTTTTTTTGCGATCACTTTAAGGGTATAAGATCAAAATTTATTATACCATTGTTAAAAGGAAAAGGCTTTAGGCAAGTGAAGCCAGCTCTGTTGTACCTTCAACTTTTGACAGAAATATGGGTTATCTACAATGTGGCAACATTTTTAACCATAGCAGTGAGACTTGGCAAAAAGATCGCTTGGTCTTAGTTGATTCTCCATAAATGTCAACTACTGTTTGAATTCTTCAATCATGTGATCAATGGTTATGTTGTTGTTTTTAAACTCTTGCCACCATGTACTGCATATCTTATTGGGTACTCCCTGTTTTTTATTTATGTTGTATCTTATCATATATTATGCAGCCTGGTGACTTGTGGACCTTTTTAATGCCTGTACACTTTTATGGTTTTTGTGATTTAAACCGAATAAAGTATCTTTTGAACTTTGACAAAAAATGTGTTAATAGTAAATCTAGATTGTTGAATTGTGTGGCATTTGAACTTACTCAACTTGTTTTTATTAACTTAAACTTAAATTAAAAAATTAAAACGCGCTATTGGAAGCTACTTGCCAAGAAACTTTCCTTCACACATGTACTACTGCAGTGCAAATGCCAAATTGAATTTTATTATAATAGTAGAGGCTAATTAAGACCTTCTTACATAATGTGACTTTCATTACAAAAACAACAGGGTTTATACACACACAGCCTATTTAGTCAATGAAATTTAATCTTGAAGCAGGGATTCAATTGTTTGTGTTTTTTAATTTTAATTTCTTCTCATAAAAGCAGCATGGTTTCATAATGATCCATTCAAACTTCTCATCTCAAAAGTAATACCACACGCTCAAACAAAATAGCATATTGCACTCAGCAGATCTGCATATCTACAACACAATGTAATGATTAGTTAGCATCAAGCATGCCATCACACACCAAATACATGTATGTTATCTGTTACTTCCCATCAACATAGCTGTTTTAAAGGGGCGGTTTTCGTATTGCCTTGAGCCAATGATGAGCTTCATGTCTTGACTAGTTGGAATAAGCAAGTAGGCAAATGTGATGACCTAAAATACATAATTTAACCCCTAAGCTGCTTTGAGCCACAGATGCTCCAAAGTTACTGGCTAGGGTGGCCATCTATGAACACCAGGGTCATAAGAAAAAGGAAAGAGGGGAGACGTCTTCAAACAGCTTTGACACTGGTTATCATATTGTCAATGAAAAATGAATTAACAAAATTAGATAGGACAGGCAAAAAGGAAGGGGAAGAAACGAGTGAACGGACAAAAGAAAGAAAGATTGAGACAATGGTGGACAGAAAGTAAAGAGATGAAAATAAATAGATGGATAAAAATGAACAAGGAGAGGAAAAGGTAAGAAAATAAAAGGATAAAGATGAAAGGTAGATAGAAACACAAAGGAGAGGAAAAAGCAGGAAATCTAAGATCAGTAGTGAAAGAAAGAAAAAAAGAAAAAGAGAGCAGGAAAGAAATAGAAAACGAATACTGAGAAATAAAGGGAAACTAAAAGAATGCAAGGCAGAAAAAAAGGAGGAGAAGATGGAAAGAAGTAGAGAAGACAGCACTAGCGAATTAAAGGAAGGGAGAAAGAAGTGGAATGAAGGTGAGAATACAAGCAAGATAGGAACAATTGCGAAAGATAGAAAAATCAATCGGGGAAAAACTGAAAAGGAAGGAGTGAAGAGAAACAAAGAAGAAAATTAAAGAAGTAAGTAAGTAAGAATTGTTTAGAGGAAGGTGGGCAGCAGCATCCTGTACTTGTATTTTCAGGGTATTGCGGAAACAAATGCAGTGTTTTAAAGTGCTGCCTTAGAAAGTAGAAAGCATGCCAGTGGGATGTGCTTAATATCACAAAATCACCTCAATCTGCACCCATTTTAATAGTACCAGCCCGGGGGCTCATTAAAATAGTTCTGACCTACCCAACGAGCCAGGCACTTTTTAAACATTCACTCACTTATACTACCTCACCACATACTTACACCAAACCCTCACATGCACCGTGTATAGCCTATACTATCAGTGCTCCTGTGTAGTCGTAGGTCGCAGCACGCCCCATCCCGTAGAGGGGTGCGAAGACCCCAATGATGAAGCATGACACCAAGGGTCCTTTTGGTGTGTGAGGGGTATTTTAAAAACACTATGTGGTCCCTACCACTGTAGGGAACACATCACCCAAATCTGGTGGATTCTTGTTGTTTATTTATATTACCAGGGAGAAGGAATCCACCCCCTATCTCTCTCTACCCCCCTTGGTATTTATATGAATGTGATACCCCAGCATGACTGCTGGGCGTCCGCCAGGAGTGTTGAGACCCTTTGTGAATCAGTCCCAATATGTTTATTATCCATAAACAATGAAAAAAAATAACTTTAAGAAAATGTGTTCATAGTGCTCTGTGCACTGTACTGGAAGAGGTAGTGCTTTGTGTCGCAAGTGATCACACACAATATAAGACATGTGATGTGATAAACATATAGAGTGAGGAAGAACAGACACACATCAAAAATCTTATAGTTCAACTAGGATACTATTAGCCTGGGAACAGACACTTATTTAGCTAAGTCTGTGTGTTGTATTGTCAAAGGTGTTTCTATCCTTTTGAAATGTAGGGGGCAGATAAATTGTAGGATACTGTTGGAAAGTGGATTAATAGTAGTGATAGCTAAACATCTACCACTGGCAATAAGGCCACTAACACAGAACTCTTCCTCCAAAATGCAGCATACTCTATCACCAGAAAGCACTATTACTCCAAAATTCAGTATGGGTGAAATCCCAGCAGAGGAGCAATACCTCTCCTCTCCTTACCACCCGTAAATTCCTGCCTCAAGACTGCCATCTGGCTGGGTCAGAGGGGCCGGGGGGGTAGATGGACCTGGCTTCTCTGTCTGTCCTATTCCCCTTTGAAGCACCATACTTTATGAACCCTTCCCCCTGCTCTGGCATTCCAATGTAGCAGAGGTATCACCAAGAGATAGTCTCTAGGGGCCCGATTCACAGAACTAACTTACGACAAAATCCTAAACTTACTAACATTTTGGTATTCATAGAATGCACTTACTCATTTTGGTATTCACAGAATGCACTTACGCATTTTGGTATTCACAGAAGGCACTTACTCATTGATGAGTAAGGTCCTTCTGTGAATACCAAAATGAGTAAGTTACTCATAATGATTAAGTTATTTATTTTGGTATTCACAGAAGGCACTCACTCATTGATGAGTAAGTGCCTTCTGTGAATACCAAAATGAGTAAGCGCATTCTGTGAATACCAAAATGAGTAAGTGCATTCTGTGCGTACCAAAATGGTAGTACATGTAGGATGTTGTAGTAAGTTAGTTCTGTAAATTGGGCCCTTGGTGAGCAACCTGGCTAATCAGGAAAGAGGGTAGGAAGGCTGAATGCTGGCTTACAGACAAGAACATCTTGTAACTTATTTTCTTTGTATTATAGGATACATTCAACACTAGCTGGTTGCTGGATTTATCAATACCATTCTCCTAAATCCTTGAATGATATTTTCTTTCATTCCTAGCATTAGTTATGCATTCATAAACGAATGCATTGTTTTTTTTTTTAAAACCTTTATTTAACAGTTTGCAATCAAATACAGACAAGGGCCTACAACCCCCAGGGCTGGCCGCTAAGCATTTTAGCACGTTATTTCCAGCAAATTTCAAACCCGCCTCCCTGGAGAGCATAGGATCTTAATTCACAAAGCGGATCTGTTGCAAAGGTAGTTCAATTCGGGCACAGGATAGGAGGTTCTCATTTTAAAATAATAAGTAGGAAGAGTCAGGTGTTGCACAGTGTCTCGGATCACAAAAGGGGGGCGAGCAAAGAAACAACGCGTCCAAAATAAACTCGCCATAAAATAAGTCAACGGAGTGAAGACATAAGACATAAGGATAAACTAGCACATTATTATTCGTCTACTCCAGCATTATTGTCCGCCCCAGAGCACCAAAACCTCAGAAAAGTCAAGGTATAGATATAGAAACAAGGATGCAAAAAAGCCGAACCCAGTACACTAACCCGGAAAAGGAAAAAAAGTAGAAAACAAGGGAAGAGAAGGAAGAAAAGAGGCCATAGAACAAAAATAAAAACAAACACCCATCCCCACACCCCCCCACCCTGCACCCCTGCTGATGACTACGGCCACCCCCCTCGCAGCGTGCCTGTCGCCCAGTAATCAGAACCCGAAATATAGAAGAAGAGAAAGAAAGAAAAGGCAAAGAGCCCCACTCGGTGAGGGAAATCGGAGGAGGGCATATTTCTACGGACTCCCGGTCTCCTTCCCCCGTCGTAGCCAGCCCCGCCCCGGACTCCGTTAGGTCAAGAAAGCAATCCCGTTAAACCTAGTACCACAGTGAGAGACCCAGATAACAACCTCAACCCTGGCCAGTCGATCAAATTCACCAAAGTCGTCAATTAAAGAAAGTCCCTTCCACAAATTACTGCCAAAGTCTACAGAACAGGAATAAACAGATGAGAAAAGAACGGCAGATCTCAATGTAGATGGTTGGTGCCGATGTTGCCCCTCCCTGTCTCCGAAGCCAAGCTTTACTCCATCCGCCATCTTGAAAGACCGACAGGGGAGGGGAGTCGACAAGGTCCGAAACAGCAAAGGATGAAAAGTAGAAAGTTCCAGAATGGGGACGACATGTAAATGTTCCAAGGGATACACAGTAGGGGGTTCCAACAGCTCCATTGGGTGATCGGGCACAGAACAGTCAGATAGATCCAGTACAATAGGGGCAAACTCTGCTTCCAGCGCCGGGTCAAAACAAGTCTCCGAAACGTCTATTGAAATGCAGGCTAGCTGCCGGGGCACCTGTGTCGAATCAGGATCCACTCTCAGGCCTGTGAGTCCATCCGTCGCAGACAACAAATTGCAAGTCCGGACGTCAATGGTCCCCTTAAGTGCAATGAGTGTCTCCAGCACCGTTCGCAGTGACAGTCCAGTTCGAGCCTGCTCCGCTAAATGCCTTTCTTCCTCAAACATGATGGTCCCCACGGAGAGGCGCCTTCTCCGGGGCAAAATTAGGTGGAGCAGGAGTAAGCCATGAGGGACTGACGGTTAGCAAGCAGTAATACGCAGCGAGGCACCGACCCAGGGGAATTGACGATGCAAATGCAGAACCCCCCGGTCAGGGACCCCCGCGACACAGCACCGTGCGTCACACGTCACCTCACCTACTGTAGGGCATCAGGCAGCTGGTGGTAGCAGACCAATCAAAAAGTCCGAGTGTTCCAGAGAGCGGACCCGACCTCATTCAGCAGTCCGTTGTTGTTCAACTCGGACCCGGCAGAGCCCGCACTCGAGACCCCGGCGTCCCTGCTGGGTTAGGCCTCAAACGATCATCGACGTAACTCCGCTCCACGACGGCGGAGAAACTCCGGGATTGCACCACTGGAGAGCAGGTCGGATCACACACACCGATCCGGTGCAGGTAACTAGGATAGGCGACAGGATAATAGAGCAACGGACGGAGGTCAGCGGAGCCGGGAGACTATGCAGCCATCTTGGTTGGTGTCGTAGCTCCTCCTCTCCAACGAATGCATTGTTAACCTATGTGGCTGAGGATCTACAAAGGGGAAAATGAAATGTGTAATTTCTCCAACACTACGGGATATAAAACATCTTTTACTGCTTATAGCTGCATGACCCACCTTCTCTGGGACACCTAGGGGAGACTATAGGTGTCCTGAATATGCAGAAATAGTGTAGATCCTCACTCCATAGTGCTCCTAGCACAAAAGTCAATTTTGGGAGGCACTTTACTGCAATGGGGGTAGTGAAAAGTGCAATTTCTCTATCACCAGGGCACATAAAACATCTTTTGTAAGAGCCTGCCTTGTAATGACCTTATAATGACCCCTGCGACAAACTAGGGGAGACCCCGGGGTTACCTAATATGCCAAAATAGTGTAGTTTATTACTTTGTAAGTGCCCATACCACCAAAGTTGTGTTTAGACATAATTTACATTTAAAAGCAATGCTGCAGTACAGGGCTGCATTAAAAATGCACACATGCAAGAGCAACAAAGGCCGCTGACTCTAAACTGCCATGCCCCTTTATTTCCTAGGGCCTTAAGGCTAGTTTTAATCCCCCTGTCCTATTATGTACTAGTGACTTATAAGGTGGGGCATACCAATCATAGGTGTACCCTAACACATAGTGTACCCTAAAGCATGTGTTTGTCTCAACATAACTCTGGGTGTTTTCAACAGAGCACTGGCCCTGGGACTGCCCAGCAGAGCCCATGACACTCTCAGAGTCAGAAAACCAGCATCCAGGGGACTCAAATGGGACAATAAGTGGGGAAACATTGCAAACAGGTCATGATTTCAAACAGATACATGATGAGTTGTCGGACCACAGTCTTAGAGGGGTTGGCTGGGCTGACACCTACAAAATACTGTAATAGTAGGATCCAACCTATTGATTTCAAAATGAATGTCAACACCAAAGTGAAGTCAATAAACCTGTAAGCACTGAGCAGGTTTGAGAGTAGGAACCCACTTAGTTAAATAGTCCATACACCCTGAAGAAACGCCAGGCCCCTACAGCAGGAATAATCTTTTAAGTAGGGAGCTCTGAAAGCATTTAGAGAGCTCTCAGATCAGGTGTAGGGCTGAAAGACTTCATTGGACAACCTGCTATAGATGTGGAAAATTCACTTGATGTGTGATGTGAGGTTCCGTGACAATTGTAAGTGGTGTTTTCGGCTCGCACAAATATGGTCGAGTCTGGTATCTACGAACCGCAAATGATGAGTTTAGTAAGTGTGCGCAGTTTCGCTGTGCTAACTTAAACCGTTCGTTTGTTACGTGGGTTTTTCATCTGTACCCACGGGTTCCATCTTAGATACGGCATCCATTTTGTCTCTTGCCCTCAAGTAGCCAGCGAACGGACGTTGTCCGCTTCGCGACCCTGGGGCTCCCAAGATATTTTGCGGAAGACACATGTCCTTTGTAAGTGTCTTTATGATGAGGGGGATGATACTGTAAGGCAGATGGCCCCGCTCGAGGCTCATCTCGTTGTGCCGGTTTATTGTCTCAGCCGTGCATCTCATTAGGCACGTCCCTTTGATGCCTGTAGCTCGTGTTTCCCGATACCTCCCCTTTTACACCCTTTCCAATCTCCCCACTGTTTCCATCTTCCTCCACACCTGTTCTTGTTCCTTCTTCGATCTGTTTTACTGCTGATTGGAATGTACTAATGGTGGGAAGATGGGTTTTTACAGTTGGGAACCGCCAAATGTTTCCGCACTCATGTTCCGGACCTGGTATGTATCAAAGTGACCAAAGCGACCCCTCTCGGGGATAATTGTGGGAAACGGGTTGTAAACCTTTGTCTGCTATGCCAACCTATGGGAGAATCGTGTATAAAAGGGGCGACCCACAGAACCAATTTGAAGCAGTCTCCCCGAACTACACTCGTTGTACTTCCGTGATTTCTGTGTTTCCCTGCAGCAAATAAACCTTGAATCTTTGACGCCGAAGGAAGTGTCCCGTGTCTCTGTCATTCGTACGCCGGAGCAGGTTACCCACAAAGGTTTCAGGTGTTGTTCCCTGGCACCGCTGGGTCCTAAAGAACCCAGTCCTTCAGTTGGCGCCCACAGTGGGGCTGCATCAGTGGTACCGGTCCAAGCCCGACGATCGTGAGGAACTTCGTGTGAAATCTCCGAGGGAAGGTGCACTCCGCTTCATCGATCCTGTTGTCGAAACAAGTGGCCCGAAGACTTTTCCCGCGAAGATTCCCGCCTCCTGACGGCTGCGACGGACTGCTGCCCTGACTGTAGACCTGTTTTGGCGGCTGGCGTAGACCTTGGTAGAGCGAGACGATTGACGGGCCTTCCTGGTGACGCCATCGATCTTTGAGTTAAGTATTTGTGGGTCGCTCCCAGAGTTCTTGGTTGTGGTTGCTTAGTGGTTGCATGGTTCCATTGCGTTTGTAGTTCTTGGTACTTTGTTGTGTTGTTTGACGACTGCAGCCGCCAAAAACCGAGGGTTTTTGCTTTTTGCTGGGACTTGGTAAATCCCGTAACCCTTGAAGTTTGTGAAACTCGGCTAGTGTGCAAGATGCCTGGTCGTAGTACTTTGTTTAGTTGTTTCAGACGTTGTGGTGCGGATTCCCGACTGGAGGACTCGTGTCCGATACCTCCGGTTGGAACTCCGACTTATGAACTGTACAGCAAACAAGGGCTAGGCCCGATTACTTTTAATGATTATTGGATTCGCTATACTAAGAAGGACGGTGTCCTTAGTTGGCCACCTCATGGTAGCTTCGAGACCCCGATCTTAGATAATCTAGAGGCTAAATTGTTCGAGAAAAAGTCAAGGCCGGCCATGTTTGATGCCTTTCGGTTGTGGCGTAAAGAAGCCCGGCAGAAAGAAATCAGACAGACTAAACGAAATCAGAGAGATGGTGTTGCTACCATTGTAAAGAAAGCAGAGCAATTTCAGCGTGATAAGGAGGTTAAGGAAAAGGAAGTGTTTGATAGACTACAGCGCATGACTATAGATAAATGCTATCCTGCTTTGCCTCCGGAGTCGGAAAAGAAGGAAGAAGCAGTTGAGGATCCTTTAATGTCCTATCTTATGAAGTCGCCACCTCCGTATGTACAGGGTACCGAAGCTCCTGTGGTTCCCCCTGTACCTATTCTTCCACCTATTCTTCCTCCGCCTGTTCCTCAACCTGCACCCGTTCTTCCGACTGTGCCTGCTCCTTTGCCTGTTGCTATCCCTACTGCTCCTCCGCTTCCACATACTCCTGCTCCCGCTACTGCTCCTGCTTTGTTAACTCCTGTTGTTGCCTCTGTCTCTACTCCTTCGCTTGTTAGTTCTGTGTCCTATACTTCTCCCTCTACTCGTAGTCGTACTTCTCCTCTTGCGGCTAGCTTCTTTCATTCTCTCGGACCTGTTCTTGGGTCCGCAGGTTCAGATGGTCCTCAAAGACGTAGTCAGCTTCCTGGTAACAGGGAACGCGCTTCGCTATATAATATGGCGATGGGTTGGATGACACATCCTCTTAGAAATCCACCACGTGTTGTACTCGATACGTTTTGTCAATTCAATATACCAACTGAAAGATTCGTGTTCGAAGAAATGTGTAAGGTTCTTTGTGATCAGATATCAGCCGATGCACCTGACGAGGTGCTGACCGCTTTGTCTGATCTACAGCTTCAGTTCTCGACTGGACTGATAGTGGATACCAACGTTCGACGTGCTGTTGAGCGGTTGCTATCTTTTCGTCCCACTCCTATACCTCAAGCCTTGTTTGTTGAAGATGTTGAAGGACAGCCAGATGAGTCTGGTCAGTTTCCTATGCGAGAAGTTCCACCAGTGTGGATGCCAGGTAATCCTGGGGCAAACCCCCGATCTTGCCGTTCTTTCAGAGAGTATGGATACATCTCCCATGGAAACGTTCTGAAGTGCTACAGGTGAAGCAATCTTTGCCTGACCCTCGCAAAAATCCTGCAGGGTATTATAAAGAATTATCGCAGCTCGTAGACGCTACGGTAATGAATCTTGCCGATATTGACATGCTCTTTGGCAATGTTGTACCGCAACCGGTATGGGCTAAGATTCGGCAGGAAAATCACGCAAACGAATTAGGTGGTGATTGGGCTGCCATTACAGCAGCGGATGGTCGACAAATTGGTGGTGCTAAACCCGAGCAGTTGATTGCTGCTCTTCCTCAAAGAATAATTACGCTAATGAAAACTCTTATGCCAGCTATGAGGGTGAATTGGGACAAATTGTCAGCTTGTAGACAGAAGAAGGACGAGAGTGTCTCCGACTTCTTTACGAGGTTCGAGGAGGCATTCATGGACCATAGTGGCCAGGATATGAGCACTGAGGGTGGTCAACGGTAGTTTGTGGACAAATTTGTTTCAAACTTATTGCCCGATTTGAGCAATAAATTGAAAAATTCAGAAAGTGCGTGGGCCGTTTCTACCTCGGCTCAAATATTGGCTATGGCACAGTATTATGAGAATAGAGAGAAAGAAGAGAACGATCGTGCTGATAAAAAGACGAAAGAGCTTAAAACTAAAGTGTTGTTACAGCAGGCCTATCCTCCGCGTTCGAATCAGAATGCTTCGCAGCAAAATAGATCGCAGCCACAATCGAATCGGCCACAATCTCGTAATGACTCCTCTTCCCAAAGATCTTCGTTAGGGTACAACCAATGTGCCTATTGTAGACAGGAGGGTCATATTAAATTCAATTGTCCTGTTCTAAATGATCGTAATAGCGGTAATTCATCTAGAGGAGGTCGTGGTGGTTCGCAGCAGACATCACGCAGTAGGGGTCGTGGTGCTCAGAATGACCGTTCAGATAACTCATCAAATTCCGATAATTGTTTTGATCAACGTGGATCGTCGCAAGGACGATCTGCGCAGTACAACGTAGACGAATATTATGTCGATCAGGGAACTGACGACAATAATTACTAGGACAGCCATAGACAAGGAGAGGGAGTGGTATCAGTTCCGGTTGATCAGAGAGGGCCTTACGTCGCAGTTGCTACATCGGGCGTCGTTGAGCCTTTTCTGTTGGACACTGGTGCAGCGAAAAGTTCCATGAAGCATTCGAAACTCCCTGGCGCACCTTTGTCTGGCTTAACAAATGTTTCCGTTGGATTCTCTGGCGCCCCCGTTAGCAATCCAGTTTCGCGCCCTCTGCCCCTTACAATTGGGCCTCGTGAGCTGGAAGCTCCGTTGATTTTGACCACGGGTTGTGGTGAAAATCTTTTGGGTCTGGATTTGCTTAAGCGTTTGTATGCGACTCTGTATTGTTCTCCTGCGGGTGTAAAGCTCACGTTGGGAGAGAGGGTTGTCTCTCCTATGTACTTGTCTCTCGATAAGCTTCCACCGGAATTGAGTTCTCTTCCTGCATCTTTGTGGGCAACAGGTCCCAATGACGTGGGCCTGCTTGACATCTCCCCTTATGTTGTTCAGTTGAAATCTAATGTGCGGTTGCCACGTATTCCCCAGTATCGTATCTCCCTTGATGGTGAACGAGCATTGTTAGCGATCATCTATGATCTGATCGAGAAAGATGTTATTGAGGAAACGCGGGGAAACGTGTGCAACAGCCCTGTACTGCCCATTCTTAAACGTACTGATCCTTCGAAACCACCTGTTTATCGTTTTGTTATCGATTTACGGGGGGTGAATAATATTGTGATTCCTCAGTTCCCCGTTGTGCCTGACATCACGGCACTCCTGACTCTGATTCCAGCTTCTGCATCTTGGTTTTCGGTGATTGATTTGAAGAATGCGTTCTTCAGCATTCCCATTGCAGAAGAGAGCAGAGACCTCTTCGGTTTCTCTCTTGGTGGACGCAGCTTCCGGTTCAAACGCGCTCCTCAGGGCTACTGTGAGAGTCCATCGATTTACAGTCAAGCCTTGAAGGGTCAACTGGATGCGTTTTCATTGCCGGTTGGTGCGGCCTTAATCCAATATGTCGACGACTTATTGGTAGCTGCAGATACTCAGGACATTTGCAAAATTGCTACGGTGTCGCTGCTGCAACATCTCTGCGAGTTAAATCACAAGGTGTCACCTTCTAAACTCCAATATTGTTGTCAAGAAGTAACCTATCTAGGTCACTTATTGTCAAAGGAGGGAAGGCGGTTGACCCCAGAGAGAATTGCAGCAATTGCGCGAATGGCTGTGCCAACAACCCAAAGAGATGTGCGTGCCTTTCTAGGTATCACGTCGTATTGCAGGCAATGGATTCCAAATTTTTCATTGCTAGCGAAACCATTGGTAGCTCTCACGTGCAAGGATGTTTCAACTCCTTTACCATGGACGGAAGAATGTCAGAAAAGTTTTTCTGAATTACGTGATTCATTGTGTTCGGCTCCTGTGTTAGGTACTCCTGATTACAGTAAGCCGTTCACATTATATGTTCACGAGAGGGAAGGTTGTGCTTTGAGTGTCTTAACGCAACCTTTTGGTGGTAAGCAACGTCCATGTGCATATTTTTCCTCGACCTTGGACCCGGTAGCTAGAGCATTGCCGAGTTGTTTGAGAGCAACAGCGGCAGCTGCGGTGTCCATCCGACAATCAGCAGGACTGGTCATGGATAATATGCTTACGGTGATGGTTCCGCATGCAGTCGACACTCTTTTAAATCGTACGAAAACTCAGCACTTGACGAGTGCAAGGTTGTCTGGGTACGAGCTGACGTTGTTGGCAAGCCACATTCAGATAAAACGTTGCAATGTTCTGAATCCGGCGACTTTGTTACCAATTAGCTCAGAGTCAGATGAAATAACAGAACACGACTGTTATTTGAGGACAGAAGAGGAAACAAAAGGTCGAGTGGACCTTAAAAACACTCCTTTGGAAGACCCAGATGGAACGCTGTATGTGGATGGTTCATGTTTTAAATTACCGAATGGCGATGTGACTACTGCATATGCTGTTGTAACGTTGAATACTGTTGTTGAGGCTGCAAGATTAAATCAGAATTCTGCCCATGCTGCAGAACTGATTGCTCTTACTAGAGCGTGTGTGTTAGCGAAAGGGAAACGTGTGAATGTGTTTACCGACAGCCAATATGCTTTTGGCGTCGCACATAGCTTTGGACGGTTGTGGAGAGAGAGAGGTTTTCTGACATCGCATGGTACGAAGATTCAGCATGGTCAGCTTGTGAATGATCTTTTGGATGCACTTACGTTGCCTAAGCAGGTAGCGATTGTTAAATGTAGTGCGCATCGTAAGGTGACTGATGATGTTTGTCGTGGTAATGCGTTTGCGGATGAGACTGCTAAGGAGACTGCCCGGAATCTTAGCACTCGAATGTATGTGACGAGTTCGGTTAGGTGGCCTACAGAATCGAGTATGTGTGAAGACACTATCGAGAGTGTGAAAGCAATTCAGAATGAGGCCACCGAGACTGAAAAGACGAAGTGGAAAGAAAGTACGGGAAAGTTGGATGCGAATGGTTGTTGGGTTGATTTGTCGGAACATAAGAGATGGATGTTACCGGATGCATATGTGCTGGCTGTTGTGACAATGGCACATGGGTTAGCACATATTAGCGTGAAAGGTATCTGTAAGTTGCTGTCTCCTGTGTGGAAGAATGATGGTATCACGAAATGTGCTGAACGATTGGTTAAGAATTGTATGGTATGTATGTTGTACAATCCTGGTAAGGGAACCCCAACTCCTCCTGGTAGTTTTGCTCCCCCTTCATGTCCCTTTGAGGTGATCCAACTAGACTTCATCCATATGGAGCGATGCAATAACCTGAAATACGTTTTAGTTGTGGTTTGCGCGTTCTCCCGATGGATCGAAGCCTACCCTCTTAAGGACAACACTGCTTTGTCAACTGCGAAAATCCTACTGAAGGAATATTTTCCTCGGTATGGAATGCCTCGGATTGTATGGTCGGATAACGGAAGTGAGTTCGTGGGGAGTGTGATGAAGAGTGTGTGTAAGGGCCTTGGAATTAATCAAAAATTCCATAGCGCCAATCATCCTCAGTCAGCTGGTTTGGTTGAAGGGTATAACGGCACCCTTAAACTAAAGCTAGCGAAGATTCAGGCTACGACTGGTCTCTCGTGGCCTGACGCTTTACCCTTAGCACTACTGTCAACCAGGGCAACCGTACACTCCCGAGTAGGGCTCAGCCCCTATGAAATAGTGTTCGGTCGTCCTGCAAATGTTTGGGGGGTCCCTAGACCGGGTGTGTTCTGTGATCATGAGTATCCAATGTTGATCGATTACCTCCATGACTTGACTGCTAAACTGAGGTTAATTCACCAACAGGTTTACGAAGCATTGCCGACGCAGACGGAGAGTCCAGGCCACCAGCTCCAGCCCGGAGACTGGGTGGTGACGCGCAATTTTTCGCGCAAGAAGAATTTGGAGCCCAGATTCACTGGACCCTTCCAGGTCCTCCTTGCCACGAGAACTGCTGTTCGTCTAGAGGGTCGGAAAAACTGGGTGCACGCCACCCACACGAAAAAAGTCCCTATTCCGTTGCCGGCAGACTCGTGGGTGAGGAGAGGCATTGCATCAACTGAAACCGAGGGACTGCCGGCGTTTGTACCTTTTAGCGACGCACAACCTGTCGGAGAATCCTCAGTGCAGCAGAAAGACACCGTTGAACATTTGTCATCAAAAGACTCAAGACCAGAACATTCAACTGATCAACAGGACGCTGTCTCCTCAACGGATCCTTTGTTTGACGAACAGACACGTCCTGGGAAAACCCGATACTTTTTGCGATCCAGCACTAAAGACTAATAAAAGATCCTGTTTTGTCCCTTGACAATTGCATTATCCCGTTTTCCACGATCAGTTTGAACACTCGTATCATTGTAATTATTCTTGTATATATACATTGAGTTTTGTTCTTCATATTTTTGCTTCCACAGCTGAGAGACACTTTGCATACACATAATTGTGAACAAAGGCCGTAGGGCCGCGCGTGTACTTCCTTCTGGTTAGTAGGTCTTGACACTAGGTTAAAGACCGTCGGTTCCTGGGAACTCCTAGGGATTGACTACTGCTACACAGAACGAAGTGCGTCAAGAAACGTTGCGGACGGTCGTAGGGAATGGCATTTTCGAAGCTGATGGACTTGGAAGAAGCTCAGGCGCAAAGGTTCAAGTTGCAACAACTTAGTCGTACCAAATGTTTTATGTTTCAAATTTTCGTATTGCTTTTGACTGTTTCTGCATTGTTGGCGGGAGGGGTGTATTACATGATGTCTTGTTTCTTGTCTCCTGTCATACCTACTCCTACTCTTGACCCTAAACTTACCACCGTTGCATCTCCCCATTCTTTTCATTTCTTACCCGAACACGAGCAGGCTAGACGTGCAGAATTCCGCAACAATTCCTTTATTCAGCTCCTTCATCAGCATCAGTTAGTGGTTAACACTACTAATTGTTGGGTGTGTGGGTTGATGCCACATACTACGGATAAGGGAATTCCATATCTGGTGTTACCGTATAGTTCCCAAGGGTCTGCTCGAGCATTTCAAACAATGTTTCGAAGCGCATTAGATTCTCAACCCAATCGAGAGCCACGTTCTCCCTACCTTGGCCCTGGCTCGTACTATAAGCCTTTGTCTATAGCGATAGAAGACTTAGATAGAGATATCTATGAGCCATCGCTCATCCCAGTGGAAGAGGTACAAGCCTATAGGGTCCTGAGTAAGGTCGAGTACAGTGCGCTCACGAGTGATAAACAGCTTAAAAGCTCGCCTCCGATATGGGTCGTACCCCACATTGGTAATTTTTGTCTAATGGGTCGTGGCCGAAGATCGAAAGCCCGACTTGGAGAGAGTGCTTGCACTGAAAATTACATGCTGCCGATGATCTCGTCCCCTGTGTTTCTGGCTGCCAAGGGTACCTACTTTGTCTGTCATGATCGTGCGTATGCATGGTTGCCCTCTGACTTCATGGGCTCATGTTTTATCGCAAACTTGTTGCCTCCGACGTTCACTGTAGATGCAGATTATCACAAGACTAGAGTTGTGAGAGGCGTAATTAGCGAAGAGGATACTGCCGGTCAAGAGGCAGGAGACTTTTTCAAGGGTTTCCTCCCGTTTTGGGGACCTATGGTTAATAGTAGGAACCTGAGACAGTTGACTCGAGTGGTAGAATCGACAGCTAATATTACTGCCAGTGCCCTTGGTAATATCACTACAGAACTTCAGGCGGATAGACTTATGACGTTACAAAACCGTATGGTTTTAGACGTGATCTTAGCAGATCGAGGTGGGGTATGTAAGGTGATCCATTCGAGCTGCTGTATTTTCATTCCTGATAACGCTCCGACTGTCTATCAAGCCATCTCGAAGTTGCATAAAATCTCTGAATCCATATACGTGGATGTAGGAGATTGGACGCTACTTGGGTGGTTTTGGGGCCTGATGTCGACTTGGGGTTGGAAGATTCTGATGATCATCGGAGTTGTTGTGGCGTTCCTGTTCACGTGTTGCCTTTGTGTGCAGTGTGGTCCTGCCTTATGTGGCCTCTGTGCTACAACGTGTATGAGACAGCCGCCTGTTACCAATGGAACTCGGTTGGACAGAGCTATGCTACAGCAACATCTAGATGGTCTGATGAATATCGAGTATGATTCCGACTAGTGCTTGCCTACATGAGGGCAAAAGGAGCGTCTGAGGTTCCGTGACAATTGTAAGTGGTGTTTTCGGCTCGCACGAATATGGTCGAGTCTGGTATCTACGAACCGCAAATGATGAGTTTAGTAAGTGTGCGCAGTTTCGCTGTGCTAACTTAAACCGTTCGTTTGTTACGTGGGTTTTTCATCTGTACCCGCGGGTTCCATCTTAGATACGGCATCCATTTTGTCTCTTGCCCTCAAGTAGCCAGCGAACGGACGTTGTCCGCTTCGCGACCCTGGGGTCCCCAAGATATTTTGCGGAAGACACATGTCCTTTGTAAGTGTCTTTATGATGAGGGGGATGATACTGTAAGGCAGATGGCCCCGCTCGAGGCTCATCTCGTCGTGCCGGTTTATTGTCTCAGCCGTGCATCTCATTAGGCACGTCCCTTTGATGCCTGTAGCTCGTGTTTCCCGATACCTCCCCTTTTACACCCTTTCCAATCTCCCCACTGTTTCCATCTTCCTCCACACCTGTTCTTGTTCCTTCTTCGATCTGTTTTACTGCTGATTGGAATGTACTAATGGTGGGAAGATGGGTTTTTACAGTTGGGAACCGCCAAATGTTTCCGCACTCATGTTCCGGACCTGGTATGTATCAAAGTGACCAAAGCGACCCCTCTCGGGGATAATTGTGGGAAACGGGTTGTAAACCTTTGTCTGCTATGCCAACCTATGGGAGAATCGTGTATAAAAGGGGCGACCCACAGAACCAATTTGAAGCAGTCTCCCCGAACTACACTCGTTGTACTTCCGTGATTTCTGTGTTTCCCTGCAGCAAATAAACCTTGAATCTTTGACGCCGAAGGAAGTGTCTCGTGTCTCTGTCATTCGTACGCCAGAGCAGGTTACCCACGAAGGTTTCAGGTGTTGTTCCCTGGCACCGCTGGGTCTTAAAGAACCCAGTCCTTCAGATGGAACTTGAATAAAAGAGAAAGCTTGTTCAACCCACACAGATGGTTAGCCTTAGTGAGTGGGCCACTGTATATTATCTAACCAGCTAATAGACAATTGTCATCATTGAGCTACTTAAAGGCAGTCGGTGAGCTAATGGTAGCTTGTGATTGATCTGTTGAATTCCCACTGTACCTTGCAATAGGCTTCTTGTGCATGTAAATGTACAACTGTTCTCTCTTGACCAACTACAAATGGGGAAAGTATTTTTCCATGTGGAGAAAGCTCTATCTCTCAGCTTGACCACCAACTTTTAGAGCATTCACCTTCCATTGACATCAAGAGAAAAGATGTGAACAGGCTGTAGAAAGGTTTGTGAAGTTCAAAAATATAAGAAATGTGATGTGATAAACATATAGAGTGAGGAAGAACAGACACACATCAAAAATCTTATAGTTCAACTAGGATACTATTAGACTGGGAACAGACATGTATTTAGTTAAGTCTGTGTGTTGTATTGTCAAAGGTGTTTCGACCCTTTTGAAATGTATGGGACAGATAAATTGTAGGATACTGTTGGAAAGTGGATTAATAGTAGTGATAGCTACACATCTATCACTGGCAATAAGGCCACTAACACAGATCTCTTCCTACAAAATGCAGCATACTCCATCCCCAGAAAGCACTATTCCTCCAAAATTCAGTATGGCTGTAATCCCAGCAGAGGAGCAAGAACTAGTTAATCCAACCTGCAGTATTGCTCATTTCTTTAGCTCTCCTCTCCTTACCACCCGCAAATTCCTGCCTCAAGACTGCCATCTGGCTGGGTCAGAGGGGCTGGGGGGGTTAGATGGACCTGGCCTCTCTGTCTGTCCTATTCCCCTTTGAAGCACCATACTTTATAACCCCTTCCCCCTGCTCTGGCATTCCAATGTAGCAGAGGTATCACCAAGAGATATTCTCTAGGGGCCCGATTCACAGAACTAACTTACTAGAAAATCCTAAACTTAGTACCATTTTGGTAATCATAGAATGCACTTACTCATTTTGGTATTCACAGAATGCACTTACGCATTTTTGTATTCACAGAAGGCACTTACTCATTGATGAGTAAGTCCCTGCTGTGAAAACCAAAATGAGTAAGTTACTCAAAATGAGTAAGTTACTTATTTTGGTATTCACAGAAGGCACTTACTCATTGATGAGTAAGTGCATTCTGTGAATACCAAAATGAGTAAGTGCCTTCTGTGAATACCAAAACGAGTAAGCGCATTTTATGAATATCAAGTTATATATTCAAATCTGCACGGTGAGATCTTTGCAAACATAGATTTGCACCTACATCCAGGCGAAGATGTCCACATAGAAAGTATTCATCAATTTCAGGCAGAGTGCTCCACCTAGGTTTAGGTTTTTGAATCGCCACCTCATCTAAGGAAATGGGGTGGGGCTTCCTATGACCTAAAGTTCATACAAGCAACGTTACACTTGCTTGATGAGTTCTTAGCTGCAAGAGCATAGCTATCTGCCCCATGAGTGGAGAGCTGTGAAGGAAACGGACTACAAAAGCACTACACACCTGGTACAAATCTCACACAACTTGCATACATTAAGCTTAACAAAATAACAAAATACAAGTAACATCTTATCTGATTCATCTTCTCATAGGACAAAATCAGTAACAGCCCACAACACACCAGCCCTAGAATTGAACGTCCATCCTGCCTAACTTAAAAGGAAGAGGAACTTTACTAAAGAGGAGACAGACCTAGCAATTATCTTTATTTTTCATTAGTACCGGCAAGTACATGGTCTGCTTCTAAGTCACCTGTAGAGCAACTCTGTGGAGTACATATGATGCAATAACTTCCAGATGTTGATGGGTGTTAGAATGTTGTGCCTATCAAACGGTGTGTTGACTGTATGTGAGGGCTGGATACAATATGTGCATTAAATTATTTCTACATTATTATTGTATATTATAGGTAAATGTATCTTGCAACATTTTAATAGAGTTACATTGTTTTAATTATTCTAACCTCCCTCAGTCCATCCTCCTTTCCTTTGCAGAGTCAGGTGTGTTGAATGTGTTGAATCTTGTTAATAAGATGTGCATTAAGTACCTGTAACTTCTAAAAACTGTAATGAATAAAACAATTACAACCAACTAACATAAAAGAACCTTGTGTATAATGGGTCATTATTTTTTTTTTAAAGACATTTAAAAAAAAGAAATAACAGTTTTAGCGTTGGCATTCATTTAAAGAAATGTAACTTTTAAAATATGATTTGCGGATTTCCCCTATGTGGTTTTAGTGGTAGTCATATTTTCTGCCTGCCTCAATTGATTTCTATGACATTGTGCTGCAGTAATAGTGGTGAGCAATTTATAGTGCTTTGCCTGCTCAAGACTAAGCTAGTGTAGATCTAAGTCTGTTTCTACAGTAGCACTACTGAAGTATATGTTGGTGTATCTTTTGTGGACATTAATTGTCTTAAACATTTGCGGGTGTGTTTCAGTATTTGTGTGTCCCTCCGCTAAACTTCGCCCAAAACTTCCCTATTCCCCTCCAGTTCTGTAATGAATATTTCCCACTTCCTCTTGCCCCTCCCATATTTAGTAGTAAAACAGTTATCTCCACACTTGCTTCGAAGATTCTGTAAAGGAGATCTCTTCACAGAGGAGAAAGAAGAGGCAGAGCCAGAGCTCTCCTGACAGACTTTTGTGAACAGCCTTTGGGAGTACAGGAAGTATTGTAGAGGCTGCTAAACAAATCCTAAATCTCATTCGGTCAGATATGTGCTAGCCAATCAGTCTTCCTTTTCAAAATTCAGAAAGTTGTTGAAAGTTACCAACAAAGATAGAAGTGTTCAAGTTTGTGCTGATATATTCCCATAGTTTCAGAATAATATTAGTTAAATAACACAATGTCTTCCATAGAAAACAAATTGACAGTAACATTGTGATAGTTCATGTTCTTCTTGGAACTATTGTCAGAGGAATAACAATTGCGTTACATAGATCATGTGGCGTTTAGAGTAATGTCAGATTAGCACAATACGTGTTTTTCCTGGTAGCAGTTAACGGCCTCCTCATTAATTATTTTTCTGAGAATTCTATAATTAAATCACAGTGTTGTTTGCTTTACAAATGAATCAAGGACCGTCCACACAGCTTTCTGTTTTCCTCTCACTGGCAAACGTACTGAAACGACGTGGAACATTAGACAAAGAAAGATTCAGTTGACATTAAAATGGGTATTTGTTTTGCTCCGACGATGACCCTAGTAACCTCTAGGCATCCTAAGACCTGGACAGAGCAGAACATACTGAGGCTCTCAGAAATAAAGGAGATGACAAATATTTCATTGTTTTACTAAATTTGAGATTTTTTGTTTTTTTTGTTTTTACCTTTTGTTTAAAGTATTTGGTACAGAGTGCCAAAATCGGGCAAGCAACTGTCTCTCATTTTGTTAGTTGGTTTACGACTCCGATGGTTAATAGCTGGAATTGGGAAGTTTTCAGGTGGGGTTAACTCGTCATATGTGTGGAATATGCTTTGGATATATGAAGTATCAGACCTGAACAAGTCTTTGGGCCCAATACCCAAGGATTTCCCTACGTGTTTTAGCTATCCTCCAGCTATGCATGGGGCATAGTCATCAATAGTATCTGTAGTTTGAAGGGGTTTTATCCTCTAGGAGGTTATTATATTACTGTTGGTGTGCAGAAGTCTGTAACAGCTTGTTGTGAAAGGCATTATTTCAGGCTTCGGTTGCATGTACTTAAGTAATTAGACTAAGATTTCTATAACACCAGACTCCAAAGATGAGTTTTGACCAGGAGGTGCCGGCATGCTGGGGGGTGCGGGCAGTCGGGAGAGGGGACAGAGGCACTAGGGGCCGCGTGTGAAACAAAATTATAAAAATTAAAAAACGTACTTACAGCCATCCCCGTTGCACTCTTCTGCTCCTCTTCATCTCTACTGGAAGGCACAGACTCCCAGAATGCCCTGTGTCCAATCCTGAAGCTGCTCTAGCGCATGAGAGCACCTTCAGGATTGACCTGTGCGTCCACGATTAGCGCTCCAGGACAGACTGTGAATCTGTGCCGTACTCTGTCCATCCCAGCTGCACTGCTGGGTTGGAGAGAGCTTTCACTGCGCATGATGGTTTGGCCGGCCAAACCATCATGCGCAGTGATGGGAGTGCACTACCACACCCCTCAGTGCCTGCCACCACAATGCCTCGCCGGATCACTGAAATAATATCGACCTCACAAATATTGAGGTGACAAAATATCGTTGACAAAATATCGTTGGACAAAATATCGACTGGCTATCTTTAAACAGGTAAGTACAAAAATATCGACTCCAAAATATCGAGTTACTAAAATATAGACTGTAAAAAATATCGTTTTATTTAAATGTCTTTAAATTAAGTTAATACTAATGTAATAATAAATATGTTTAGTCTAAACTTACTTTAAATTATTAAAATAATGTTATATTAATAAATATTTATTTTAAAATAAAAATAAATCTAAAAAAATAATACATATATATATTTTTTTATATTAAATAAACATATATAATAATTTTACCGTAGCATAACAAAATAGTTAACAATTATTATAACAACTGTAGTGAATTCTACAATAGCTAAAGCGTTGGATAGCGTAGGGGTAAAATTTACTATTCCCACTCCAGTGGGTGCAACAGTAGGGAAAGCGTTGGATAGCGTAGGGGTTAAAATTACTATTCCCACTCCAAAGAGTGCAACAGTAGGGAAAGCGTTGGATAGCGTAGGGGTTACAATTACTATTCCCACTCCAGTGGGTGCAACAGTAGGGAAAGCGTTGGATAGCGTAGGGGTTATAATTACTATTCCCACTCCAGTGGGTGCAAAAGTAGGGAAAGTGTTGGATAGCGTAGGGGTTAAAATTACTATTCCCACTCCAGTGGGTGCAACAGTAGGGAAATCATTGGATAGCATAGGGGTTAAAATTACCATTCCCACTCCAAAGAGTGCAACAGTAGGGAAAGTGTTGGATAGCGTAGGGGTTAAAATTACTATTCCCACTCCAGTGGGTGCAACATTAGGGAAAGCGTTGGATAGCGCAGGGGTTACAATTACTATTCCCACTCCAGTGGGTGCAACAGTAGGGAAAGCGTTGGATAGCGTAGGGGTTAAAATTACTATTCCCACTCCAGTGGGTGCAAAAGCAGGGAAAGCGTTGGATAGCGTAGGGGTTAAAATTACTATTCCCACTCCAGTGGGTGCAACAGTAGGGAAAGCGTTGGATAGCGTAGGGGTTAAAATGACTATTCCCACTCCAGTGGGTGCAACATTAGGGAAAGTGTTGGATAGCGTAGGGGTTAAAATTACTATTCCCACTCCAGTGGGTGCAACATTAGGGAAAGCGTTGGATAGCGTTGGGGTTAAAATTACTATTCCCACTCCAGTGGGTGCAACAGTAGGGAAAGCGTTGGATAGCGTAGGGGTTAAAATTACTATTCCAACTCCATTGGATGCAACAGTAAGGAAAGCGTTGGAAAGCGTAGTTGTAAAAATTAAATTAGTAAAAATCACATATTAACCAATTAATCAATTAATATAAAATAATTAACAATTATTATTAAATGAATTAACACATATAAATTAATTATCAATTATTTACTAATTACTATCAATAAATATATTTACATATTAAATTATTATTAATTAAATTACTTCTCACCCTATTCCCCTATAATCTCACAACCAGCTACTGCATTAAATTAGTAAAATGTACATATTTACCAATTAATCAATTATTATTAATTATTTTGCAATTACTATTAAATTAATTAACACATATAAATTAATTAACAAATAATTTAAAATTAATATCAATTAATAAATTTACATATTTAATTAATTATAATTAAATTACTTCCCACCCTATTCCCCTATAAACCCACAACCCGCTACAGAATTACATTACGCAATAATTATAAAAACAAAATTCATTTAATAAAATTATTTATAACATAAATACACACTTTTCACACATGTTATTACATAAAAATACACTATAAAATATTATATATTATTAAAAATTCGATATTTTTGCTATCTATATTTTATACAGTCGATATTACTTCACTTACCTTAAAAACAATATTTTTGTAGTCGATATTCTGTCCAGTCGATATTTTGTCCAGTCTATATTATTTACTCAATATTATGTCCAAACGATATTTTGGACTCGATATTATGTCTGTGCACCTGCCTCGCCCCCAGGATGTGGCAGAAAAGGAAAAATAAAACAAGTGTTATTTTATTTTTACTTTCCTGATGTTTCTGGGAAGGCGACGCTCATCCCCCATAGCGGAGGAGCCGCTAATGGTTTTGATGGCATAATGTTTTCATTCTTGGATAGCTGCGCAAATTGGCTTGAAAATGAAAGTTAAAAGAGCACGTTATTTGTTAGAAATTAGGTTGTAGGTTGACTGGGGTGTACGCCCTAGTCAAGCAACAACCACAATCCTAGTGATGGTAAGAAGTCAACGAACCCTAAATTAACCTGTGCTCACTTTCTGGTACTTGGCACATAGCAGTCAAGCTTAACTTAAAGTCAATGTGTAAAGTATTTGTGCAACATTTCAAACAGTAAGACAGTAAAAACACCACACAAAAAGATTCCACTCCACGTTAGTAAAATAGAACTTAATTTAATAAATAAAACAAGAACAAAATGTCAAAAACCCAATAACTAGAACTTGAGATATTTAATTCCAAGGTTTTAGGTAAAAATAGCTCCTAGAATCAGAAAGTGCTATTTGGGATATTTGGAATTGTCAGACCGGGAAAAAGTCAAAAGTTCAGACCGAATGAGATAGAGCATTTACTGGATACATGGGGCCAGTGAGGTCCGCTGAATCAAAGTACCTTAATCCTAGGTGGTTCGATATCAAGGGTACTTGGTACAGTTGAGGCAATGTGTTTTGTCAATCCACACAGCGATAATGATGCACTGGTCCTGATCCGCACAGCAGTGGTGATGCATCAGCTCTGATGAGCAGTGAGCTGTAATGCTGAGGTTCAACGTCGTTTTTGGGATGCGATGACCTTGCTCTTAGAAGAGCGTCACTCAGTGGCGGCTCCGAAGGTGATGCATCATATCTCTTTCACACAGCAGCAGTGATGCATTTATGCCAATCCACACAGGAGAGGTGATGTGCCTGTTCTGATCTGAGCAGCAGAGGCAATGCATAGGTTCTGATCTGCGCTGCAGTGACAATGCATCGGTTCAATAGTGGATGCATCGGTCTTGCTTGGAACATGCACTTTAGGCCAACTTCCAAAAGTCCAGGACTGGGGTGGCTCTACTTGACTCACAGATGGCTGAGTGCAGGTGCAGAAGCAGGGTGAATAGAAGCCTTTTATGTCCCTGAGACTTTAGAACAGGAGGCCAGCCAGCTAGCCAGCTAGCCTTGGAGTCACTTTTGGTTCAAGTGATGCGGGTCCAGTCCTTCTCACCCATTAAGAAGGGCAACAGACCAACAGGGCAGCACAGTAACGCAGGAGTCTAATAAAGCAGCAGTCCAGCAGAGTGTCAGTAGCTTCAGCAGCACAACAGTCCTTCTTCTTGGCATAGTTTTCACCGGTCCAGAAAAGTACTGAAGTGGTGGTGTCTAAGGTCCAGTATCTATACCTCGTTGTGCCTTGGAAGTGGGGAGACTTCAAATACATGCCTTTGTAGTGCACAGAGGTCCTCCCTTTGTGCCCTGGGTCCAGACTCACTACATGGGGGTATGCAGCCCTTTGTGTGGGGAGAGGACACAGTCTATTCAGTGTAAGTGAGGCTGGGACCAGCTCCTTTTTCCGATCCTCTAAGGATGAGACCCTGTATCTAGGTTGTCCGGGGCCTACATTGGGAGGGGCTCATATGTATAAAAAGTGAAGGTTTGGGCGTGGCAAAGGGTTTATTTTGCCAGGTTGAGATGACAGTGTAAATTGGACACACAGCCTCTGCAATGGCAGGCCTGAGCCATGGTTAGAGGGCTACTTAAGTGGGTGACTCAACAAGTGATGCCGGCCCGCAAGTAGCATTTAATCTACAGGCCCAGGGCACATGTAGTGCCCTTTAGTACGACTTATATCTAAATTAAATATGCCTAGTGGGGATGAGCCAATATTACCATGTTTAAGGGCGAGAGCACAAGCACATTTGCACTGGTTAGCAGTGGTAAAGTCAGAAATGTGAAGGGGTAGGCGAAAAGTTTAATAGGGAAGACCACCCTAATGCTGTCAGGACTAACATCATTTAGCTACATGCTAATTTGTCTTCCTGCGGTTAGTAAGCACTCAGGCTCACACCTTTCCCTGATTAGATTGCCAGTTAAGCACAAGTTCAACTGCATATCATCTGTGTAGGGGTGCAGGTATTCATTAGTTGAACCATCATGCAGTGGCAGCTAGTGACATGAATAATTAATGAGGCACGCACATCAATTTAGTGACTCACTGACCAGCAATGCTTTTAAGGTTAATGCCAAAGTTCCCAATCATGGCTTGTTGTAAATGATGTTTATTACAGACCTTGACTAAGAGCTCTGGGATTTAAGCTGAAGGCAGTGTGAGTGTATCAGAGTGATTGTCAGTGGGTAATAAATGAAAAAATACTATAGCTACTGACCCACTGCAATGCAATACACTGTCTCACCTCCTCTACGCCTCATGCTTTCATTCTATCAGAGCACATGGTCTAAACCAATTCCCTTAGCCAATCCAGACACTGCTCTCATGGTGCTGATAATGTTAAGCAGCATTAGAGCCGTGCCAGGAGTTTTTGGAGTGGACTGGCTCAACGCTTCCTCAGGTACTGGAGGCCTGTGCCTCCTTTCCACCTAGCTGTGTAAGACAGCTTGGGTTGGGGAGATTTAAAATGCACATGTCAGTCTAGCCATCACAAGCAGTCATAGTGACATGCGCAGTTTAAACTGGAGCGAGCACCACTCCTATCCTGCTGCCAGTAAGCCGCAGTGTCCCCGCCCTACCCTGTAGCGTGGCTCGGACTGGAAGTGGTGAAAATAAAATGGTAATAAATTTATTTGATAACTATTTTATTTTTTTAACTTTTTCTGCATTTGCAGCAGGGAGGCAGTGCTCCTCCACCTTAATGGAGGGACCAACACTGTCATCGTGTTCTTTTTAATGTATCAAACCGGACTGGTTGCTGTTGATAAATCATAGAATTTGACATGGACGTCGATTCACCAAAATGCCTGGGGTTGTGGTGACATCACACATGCATCACAGGTAGTGACATCATATGACATTTGACCCTGAATTTTCTCAGTATGAAAGGTCAAATCACATGACAGGTAAATATCTACCAGGAATAAAATTACATCACTCAAGTTGCATAGTAACTGTATTATTAATATTTCAACAAAACACAGGCAAATGGCTGTTTTAGAGACCACCAATATTAGGATGCTGCCATTATCTTTGATAGTGATCGGCATAATACTCATCCTGAACTCTGGTGGGTGAACAAAGCAAGTGAATCTGACCTTTTTTAGGGTCATCAGCTCACCTTTAAAAAAAATTATTCAAGTAGTGCATTTTGAAGCACATTTTCCAAATATGTTTGCTAAAAAAAACATAAAATCTGAATGGTGTGTCAAACCAATGAAACCTTCTGCTCACTAGCAGTTGACATCATAGTTTTCAAAAGGGGTTATTGGTTCCCTCAGATCTAAAAAAAAAAGTGGCTGCATTGTACCTGGACCTGCATTTTGTCATGATTACTTACAATATGCCAGTGCTAGAATGCTGTTTTTAATGACAGCCATATATCACTAGTGACCCATTTGTCCCAAAAATTATTTTCAGTATGTCAATACCAGCATTTTTTCATGGTTGTGCTCTCCCATATGCCATGGTTGCCAAGAACTAACCTCACTGTGCTAGGAAGAGCATTTTGCCATAGGTGTCACCCAACTAAGAATTTCCTCAACTGTGCCACATCAATCATTTTCCAAGGGTTCAGCTTATTTCAAGATTTAAATTTAGCATGTCAATGGAAATATTTTATGATGGGTCGCTTTTATGCTAAGAATTGCCTCCACTTTGTTAGTGCCAATATTGTTTCACTGTTATCTGTAATGCAAACTGTAAGAACTGGGACCACCAGCTCTCCGGGGGGTAGCATGGCTCGAGCATAAAGGCAGCCAGGGGCTTGCGTGTAAAGCAGCTTCTTAACACACTCATCCAATGTGACATGAGGTGGGCGCACTAATGGAGATCACACCATTAGTTGTATTTGTAAATCAAGATCTTTTATATAGATTTTAGATTAGAGCAAATCAGGCATTAGCAAATCATTAGCATTGCATTAAAGTACCACATTAAAACCTCCCATGAACGCCTTCCAAATTGCACTTCCTAGAAAGTGATAAAACATTTCATCAAGTACTTTCAGTACAACAGAAAACTTAAAAGAACACAGCCTGTCACGGTATGCTAATCAGCAGGCAAAAAGGTAATTTCATAGATCCTAAATTAACCTGTAGGAAACAGACCCAAGCCTTTCTTCTTGTGAATACTGAGGGTATTGCGACCCGGAATCAGATCATCAGAATACCATTAGAATGAATCAATAAGTATCACAGCTCGGTCCCATCAGGAACTGTAGAAGCCCACCCCTGCAAGAAATTCAGTACAGGGAAAAGAGCATCTCATACACAGCCCTAAATACAGTTAAGTAAGTATGAACCGTACAGGCGGCATAGACTGCCACTACACATCAACAACCAATGGAATGGAGTATTTGTTGACCAGGTGTGAACCCATATATCAATTAACAGGCTTCAAGCATAACACTGGCAATAAGGCAGTACGATGGAGTGTGGATACAGTCTGTTTCCAGGCCTTCCAGATACTCGAGGCACATTAGGGGGCTAATGGGGCCCAGTCACAGTTTTTCCCGGGGAAGGGATGACCTCGGGCCTCAACCGGCCTACCGCCCTCCTCCCCAGGGGTTACCTGGTGTATTTCGGCTCTCCAGGGCCCTTGCATAGTCGCTGGCAGAGGGGAGGGGTGTTCGTACCTCCCAGGGCCTCCCTCGGCCGGGCGCGGTGCAGTTGTGGCTTTTGGGCACAGGCGCCGGGGCCGGGGCAAGGCCAACGTACAGGGCTAAAAGGAGGGGGCACTCGGGCCCAACGGCCCCCTCCGCGATATTCCCGGGCCGTCTCAGGCCCACCGGCAAGGCTCCTGGGCCGGGGCCGCTCCAGCCACTGGCGTCACCCGCCTCGAGGGCTCGCCGGCCTTGGCCAATGACAGCCCGGCGCCCGGGGGCGGGGTGGCGGAGCTCCCCGATCACGTGAGGGAGGACAACTGGGCTTCGGGCCTACCGCGGCCTCACGTGCGGGATCCGGCGGCCCTCTCCTCACACACGGGGGCCGCTGAGGGGGCAGATGAGGCCGGTGACGGTCGCCGCGCAACGGCAGGGCAGGCGCGCCTCAGGAGAGTCTCGTGGGCTGCGTGAATGCCGCGATGGGCGCCAAGACTCCACAGGTGCCTCAGATGGCACGCACAGCCCCGGGCTGCAGCGGTGAGTGGGGGAAACAGCAGCGCCTTGCGGAGGCTCAATCCAGGCACTGCAGCGCTACACGGGGCCAAATCAGCAGGCTCAGGAGAGCGCTTGGGGCGACTGCCGGCAGGATGATCTCTGAGGGGAAAAGCGCCTCAGGCTTACAGCGCTTGACCCACGGGAGCACAGTTAGCTCAGGGCAGGCAGGAGGATGTACAGTGCTGGTCAGGGGGTAGCAGGTTATAGCGTTTCTCCCCCAGTTCAGCAGGGACCACAGAGCAGTTCAGTCGCGGGGGGCAGATGGTCCCAGATGAGGGCAGTGAGTGCGCAGGGCAGCACAGTCCAGTAACTGGTCAATCCCCCAGGAGTCTCTGGTCACAGGAAAGCAGTTTTCTTGGCGCTTGGATGGTTCTGCACCCTTGGATGTTGGTTACTTGAAGTTGAGGGGGGGGGTTGAGTTGAAGGCTTGATGAGTTTTTCCTCAGTCACTGCAGATGGACCCTGGGGTTCCCTACCACTGGGCCAGATCAGGGGGCTAGCTTAGGACACCTCACCCAGCTTAAGAGGCAGCACCTAAATCCTGTCACTCCCAGTAGCATAGGTTCCTAACTAGGCCCTCCCACCTAAAACTCCTGTGTGGGTTCCCCAGGTCAGTGATGCCCCAACTGACTAGAAAAAGTTCCCTCCCTTGCTTAAGTATGCCCAGGTCAGGTGACCACTCTCTAAGGTGGGAAAACTTAACTCCGCCTTTCTTCTGGAAGGTTCCAGGAGCTTCCCCACTCTACCTATAGACAGGAGCTGGGTGGCTGGTATTGCAACATTGTAAGGGGATCCAGCCTGCTCCTGGCAGCTAGGGTGCTACACTAAAAGACCACGCTGCAGTAGCAGGGGCCAGTGGCAGCAATATTTGAAGTAGAGAGCACCTGCACCCTTACACAGATTAGCTATGAAAAGGTGCCCGAAGACCTATGGGCCAACAAAAAGAAGGTGGGAAAAATTAGGCAAGGGCAAAAAATCACAGGGAAAGACCACCCTAGGGCTGACAGGTCTAACACAAACTATTGGAGCCAGTATGTCAGTGGCAGTATTTTGCCCCATTTGCTTCTGTAAGCAAGAAATACTCTCAGTATGGTAGGGTCAATGGCTGATTTGCAAGTATAAGACCACATTAACTTACATTGACTCACTCACACTCATTCTCAATCACACTCTCATTCATTTGCACTCAATTGCACTCACTCCTTCACTTAAACTCGCTCTTGCATTCACTATTTCTTTCACTCACTAATTCTTGCTCATTTGCAGTCAATCATTCCTACACATTCATATTCTGTTTCATTCATATTTTCTCATCCACTCAGTCACATTCATTTTCACTCATATTGAGTCACTCATTCATTTGCAATCACTTTTACTTTCACTCACATTAACTCTTACTCACTCTCACTCTTACTCTTACTTTATCATTCATTCACCCTCAATTTAAATCACTCTTACTCATTCTGGCTAATTCTCACTCACTCTGCCTCACTCATTTTCACAGATACACTCATTCTCTCTCACACCTATTCTCAATTACACTCCCTAAATCTCCCAAAACTCATTCTTCCTTGTTCATTTTCGGTTACCCACTCTCTCACTTATGGTCACTCTTATTCTCAGCCACTCATTCTCACTCACTCTGATTCACTCAAGGACAATCAGTTTCTCTCATTCTCACTCAGGTCACTCTCACACACTCATTTTCAGTCACACACATGTACATACATACACACTCTCTCTCCCTCATACAAACAAACTCTCTCCCTCAAGAATGCACACAACATACATTTAAAAGCATTTTCTACTTAGCTGGCAACACAAGTATCATTCCAGCTTCTGGTGCTCTATTGTTATTACATTAATGGTGAATACTGTAATATTATTAATGAGTCCTTAGCCGCTGTGTTCTTGGCATGGATTTTGCCACCTCTAAGGTCAAGCATAACCACAATTGATGAAAAAGACTAGGAACCCAGAAGAAGAGTACACTGTCCTTAGATCACAATGCATGAAACTACTGCTTCCAAGAGGGCACCCCTTGTTGAACCATGTAGAACGTCACAAGTAAGAAGAAGAGAGAAGGATCAAAGAAAGACGCCAGGCAACATCGGCTGTAAGAAGGAAATGGGGATAGCCCTAATGACCCTACTTCTCAAGGGCTAATTATATACTGAAAAACAGAAAAAGACATAGAAGCAAGGAAAGATACAGCTATTATTAATTCTATTGGTTACATCAATTAATCATAGACACAGCTCGCACATTGTGAGTATTCATATTTTATCCAGATTGGAAGAGAGTTGCTGCAAATTATAATACAAACAACATACACATTTTACTATATACAGAAATTAAACGGTACAAAACATTACAAAACCCAATACAACACCAAATATGGTCCCTATAAAGAAGACTAATATCTTCCACATATCTACTTGTAGGAGGCTGTGCATCAAATTTCTGCACAATCACTCTGATCAATAGTCTCTGAGGTTTGTGTGTGTTTGCCGAGCAAAAAGTCATAAATCTTAACGCAACACAGAGTGTATTTAATACATTCAGTAGTCCAGACCTTCCAGAGACTTCGATATTGCAGTGTCAATATGTTTCGGCTCTCCACTTATCGACCTCTTCAGGAAATAATGAAATATGGAGTACCTATACAAAAAGTATATACAAAGACATGTACATCATTTACAAAATGGACCGCAATATGGTACATACAAACTAAAACATAGAAATTATCAAAAAGATCAAAGATGTCAAAGTACGTTCAACCAGTGCTCAAAAGCAAAAGTTGTTGCGTAATTATTACACCGCAGGAAAAGGTAGCCAAATAGTTAAGGGAAAGTTCAGGTAAGTAAAGAGGTCAACCAGATGTGAAGGAATACACACACTGGCCGCAAAGTAGTGCTGAAGGTCATGCATCTGAATTCAAGTGCACGCAACCAAAAAAAGCCATAGGTTCATTGAAGGATATGCTAGTCAACTTACCAAAATATCTCAAACTTGTATCATGGCAAGAGAGAAAGGTGCAGAGTCCTCAGCCTCGGCTACCTACAACAAAGAGTAAATTAAGCATGAGCTGAAAATCTGTTCCGCTCGCTGAATTTGCAAATTTTTAAAATTTCGCGGTCCGCGAATCACGCGAAATTGTCAAAGAATTCGCAATTCGCGAGTTGGCGGATATTTTTGCTTGGTCGCGCTTCAAAAATACATTCTCGCGTGTGCGGCGTTGACTTACTGTGATTCTGAGTTCATCGAGTTGTTTTCCTCCCTGTTTGCGTGCTCTGCGCCATTTTCGATCTTGCTGCGTGAGCGCACAAGACTTTTCGACCACGACTACATCATAGCGTCCCGCCATCTTGCACTGCGAGACTTGTTGAATGCAAATACGTCATAAGGGCCCGCGATCACGCACCGCGAGAGAAAACAATTGCGAAGACGTAGATGCGACGCGCAGCTGACATCCGGCGGGAGATTTGAACAGCTCGCTTTCCCGAAATTGCACAAATTGCAATTCTGCACAAGAAATCAAGAAATCTATTGCTGGCAGCATAAACCTCCTAAAAATGATTATTTGGATCAGAATAACTCCTTAGATTGACATTTGGCTGCATTTCTTTGTGCAAGGAGTCCATTTTTGGGGAGGTGGGAAGGTGGAAGTACCCCACAGTCTTCAACTTCCTGTTCCTTTTCACCAGGCTCATCCCAGTGCTTTGTTCACGTCCTGGTCACTTTTCATTTGGATCTGGAGCTGAAAGGATTACTCTTTGTGGCTGCTGTGCTGGATATTTGTATTTGAGGACTTTTTTTGGGATCACTTTTGGATTTGAAGTAAGTTGGTGTTGTTTGTTTGGGGCATTGCAGTTGCAGCAACTACAATTTATAAACTTTTCCTCAATAAAAAAAATATATTGTGGGTACCCACAGTATCCAGTAGGCCCAGGGTTAGTCATGGGTGCATGATAAACTGTTTCTGTGAGTTTTGTTGAACTTAAATATCATTTATGGCATGTTACTGAGTAGCTCACTGTTATCTGTGGAAGTTTGTTTTAATTTTGGGGTGCCTGTTAAAGCCAAACTAGCCAGTAGACCCAGGGGTAGTTAGTGGTGCATGGGCCACGTCTTTCTGTGGGGTCTTTTGAAGTTAAACATCATTTAGGGCATTGATGGCCTTGGATTGGGGTGATTTTTGTGTGTATTTCGATTTTTTGGGTGTTGTTGGGGCTTGGTCCAGGGCCTGGCCATGTGGGTGGGGGCCATTTTGAGGCCTGGTCCAGGGCCTGGCCATGTGGGTGGGGGTCTAGGGGCCATTTTCAAGCCAGGCAGTGTGCTTTGTGCCATAGGCCTGCACCCAGTCTGCCTTGCTTTTATCGATTATGCCCAGGGGTAGTCAGTAGTGCATGGGCCATGTCTTTCTGTGGGGTCTCTTGAATTTAAACATCATTTAGGGCATGGATGGCATTGGATTGGGGTGATTTTTGTGTGTATTTCGATTTTTGGGGTGTTGTTGGGGCCTGGTCCAGGGCCTGGCCATGTGGGTGTGGGCCATTTTGAGGCATAGTCCAGGGCTTGGCCATGTGAGTGGGGGTCTAGGGGCCATTTTGAAGCCAGGCAGTGTGTTTTTTCCATAGGCCTGCACCCAGTCTGCCTTGCTTTCATCAATTATGCCCAGGGGTAGTCAGTCGTGCATGGGCCATGTCTTTCTGTGGGGTTTCTTGAATTTAAACATAATTTAGGGCATGGATGGCATTGGATTGGGGTGATTTTTGTGTGTATTTTGATTTTTGGGGTGTTATTGGGGCCTGGTCCAGGGCCTGGCCATTTGGGTGGGGGTCATTTTGAGGCCTGGTCCAGGGCCTAGCCATGTAGGTGGCGGTCTAGGGGCCATTTTGAAGCCAGGCAGTGTGCTTTGTGCCATAGGCCTGCACCCAGTCTGCCTTGCTTCCATCCATTATGCCCAGGGGTAGTCAGTGGTGCAATGGCCATGTCTTTCTGTGGGGTTGGAGTTCTGGACTTTTATTAAGGTCCAGAGGTGTCAGGGACAACACCCGAAGACCCCTGAGTTCTACCTGTCTCGGTGCACAAATAAACAGAAACACGGGCTTCTCGATGGTGGCGTCAAAGACCAAAGGTTTATTACTGTAGGGACACAGAAGTCACAGAAACTACACACGGGCAGATTCTAGGAGCCTGTTCGATTTGCACTAAGTTGGTTGCTCCTTAAATACAAATTTTTTAGCTGGGGGCAACATTCTCCGCATACTAGTACGTTTCTTAAACTTTATGTCCTAAACAATAGATATTTGGCGTTAAACAGGGATCGTCAACAAATTTCTGATGTCAAAACATTACGAATGAGAGGTTCCCACTGTTCGATCATAATCCCATGCCATCTTTTCATTCAAGAGCCGGACCGCCTCATCGTAAATTTCATTACCTCCCCCTAATAAAGGCCCAGAAGGAAAGGAGCAGAGCCAGGTGTAGAAGATAGAAAAACAGGATAAGAGATGTTTGTGGGTCGTAAATGGGCAAGGCTACCAACTTCAGCCGCCTAATCATGATCAGGCCAACGAGCACGAGAACCAGTATAGCAGGACTGGCCTCAGGCAGAGGAGGCAGCTTTTGCCGAGTCATGCGGCCACAGCGTTTCTGTCCTAAGGTGCACGTTTCACTAGCAAGGTGAATCGCCGGCTAAAGCCTACGTGTCCTTAAGTGAAATGAGGTGACCAGAGGTCACTGCGTGTCCATTGACTATGTGAGGGCAAGAATACAAGATGGATGCCATGATCTAAAATGGATGCCATCGGTGCATCGGAAATGTGTTCATAACTAGAGTGCTCTTGCTCGTAGCATAGCGAAAACACCAGGATGTACTATATGGATCATTTACGGTTCACTGGTACCGAAATTATGAGTTTACGACGATGTCAAAAACACGGGTTCGAATCGTCTCGGAACCTCAGACCCTCCTTTTGCCCTTACATAGGCAATTACTCAGTCTATGTCAGAGTCTATCTCAATGTTCATTAGGTCAGTGATATGTTGTTGCAGCATTATCCTTTCTCGCACTTTGTCTCCAAACACAGGCGGTTTTCTAAAACAGGTTGCAGCACAGAGGCTACACAAAGCAGGACCACATTGGATAATGAGGCAGCACGAGAATAGGAATACTAAGATAATACCAACGACCATCAGAACCTTCCATCCCCACGCTGATAGTAGAGTCCCAAGCCATTCCATTAATGACCAATTTCCCTTGTCTACGTGAATAGAGTTGGATATCTTGTGTAGCTTAGAGATCGCTTCGTATACGGTCGGAGCATTATTGGGAATATAAACACAGCAGCTCGATTGGATCATTCTGCATACCCCACCTCGATCCGCAAGTATTACATCAAGAACCATACGGTTCTGTAATGTCATGAGACGATCCGCCTGGAGCTCAGCTGTTAAATTACTAAGGGCACCAGCAGTTTCTGTAATAGTAGATTCAACTACCCGTGTTAGCTGACGTAGATTTCTACTATTGGCCATAGGCCCCCAGAACGGAAGGAAACCTTTGAAAAAGTCTCCGGCTTCCTGACCAGCGGTATCTTCTTTGCTGAAAACACCTCTTACTACTCTGGTCTTGTGATAATCTGGGGAAGCAGTGTATGTCGGAGGCAACAGTCGAGCAATATAGCATGATCCTGAAAAGTCAGCAGGCAACCATGTATATGCCCTATCTCGACAGATGAAGTAGGTACCCTTAGCAGTTAGAAAGGCAGGGGAAGAGTTTGCTGGATATACGTAAGTTTCAACACAGTCACTCTTCCCTAGCCGAGCTCTTGGATTTCTCCCATTACCTTGCAAACAGACTTGACCTCGGTGAGGTACGACCCAAACTGGAGTGGAGCTCTTACGCTTGCTTTCACCCAAACTAATGCTATACTCCGTAGAATTCAAGCTTAGATATACTCGTAGCTCATCTTTAGGATAAGATGGTGTGTTATTGACGTCTTTAATCATGTCAATGATTCCCTTGATTGAAGCTTTATTAGCGGAGTTATACTTGGTGGAACGTGGAGGACGCGGGGGATAGGTCTCGAGGGCATAAACAAATATAGTCTGAAAGGCCTGAAATGATCCATTATAGCTGAAAGGCAAGACCAGATATGGAATGCCTTTATCCATAGTGTGTGGTATCAAACCACATACCCAGCAGTCTGTTGTGTTAACTACCAGTTGGTGTTGATGCAAGAGCTGTACAAAAGTGTTATTTATGAATTCTGAGCGTCGAGCTTGCTCATGTTCGGGGAATGAATGAAAGGAATGAAAAGAAGCAACAGTAGGAGAAACAAGATCAGAGGGAGGTACTGTAGTTGTTATCGGTGCAAAAATTAAATGGATACTAAAGACAATTCCACCCACCAACATTATTGAAATACTCAAAAACGTAATTGCACATTGCATCAGAAAACATTTGTTATGTAGAACTTTGTATAATCTATTTCTGCGAACATGAATTACATTCTCTCGGTGCAGCCCAGGAAGCTCCATCTTCTACAACCGCTCGCGACCACTGATGATATGTACGTAGTTGAAAATGCCTCTACCAGCCCTGGGAGTTCCCAGAACTAACAGAAAGACCGACCTTGTGTCTGGCCCCCGCAGATTCAACTAGGCACAAAGCCACAACCCTACGGCGACCCAGACGGCAAGGCAATAAGAACAACAAAAATACACAGGGAAATACAAAATTTTCAGCAAGCTTCCTGGCTGGAGGCAATATATCAGAGCAAAATATAAAAATAGGCAGTTTCCTGCTTTATTTGTCCTTGGAATGAGAACGAAGGTTGTATCTCAGTTTTCCTGGCGTAGTTTGATCCGGGAATAGTCTGTTCTCAGCAGGAGTAACAATGTTCGAGTTCGCAGAGGACAAATGTTCGCTTGATGCAGTGTTCTCGTCGGTGATCAGAGAAGCAGCTTCGGAAGGAGAGTCAGAGTTCGGTGAATCAGTTATCAGTTCTGCATCACTGAAAGGAATATATCTAGGAACAGGTTCTGTATCAGAGGCACCAATTCCTTGCCTAACCCAGTTGTCATAAGGAAGTGGAAGGGGTACACGCTTAGTATGGGCCGCGTGGACCCAGTTTTTCCGTCCGGCCACACGTACAGCAGTCCTTGTAGCCAACAGCACTTGAAACGGGCCCACAAATCTGGGTTGGAGGTTCCTGGTCCGTCCAAAATTTCTGATGACGATGTAGTCTCCGGCTTTCAGCTGATGACCTGGACTTTCCAGAGGCTTTGGCAATGCATCGAAAACCTGTTGGTGAATGAGACTTAATTTAGCAGTCAAGTCAAAAAGGTAATCAATTAGCATTGGGTATTCCAGCTGTTTAAACTCCTTAGGTCTTGGTACCCCCCAAACATTAGCAGGGCGACCGAACACAATCTCGTAGGGGCTGAGGCCTACTCGGGAATGCACAGTCGCTCTTGTAGATAACAGGGCCAAAGGTAGTGCGTCTGGCCAAGACAAGCCCGTGGAGGCTTGTATCTTGGCTAGTTTCAGCTTGAGGGTACCATTGTACCCTTCAACCAAACCTGCTGACTGGGGGTGATTCGCACTGTGAAATTTCTGCCTTATCCCTAGGCCCGTACACACACTCTTCACAACTTTCCCTACGAATTCACTCCCATTATCCGACCATACAATCCGTGGCATACCATACCTGGGGAAGTATTCTTTTAGGAGGATTTTGGCAGTGGACAAGGCAGTATTATCTTTTAGTGGATATGCTTCAATCCATCTTGAAAAGGCACAGACTACCACTAGGACATATTTAAGGTTGTTACATCGATCCATGTGAATGAAATCCAACTGAATCACTTCGAAGGGGCAGGAAGGAGGAGCGAAGTGACCAGCAGGTGTGGGGGTTCCCTTGCCAGGATTATGCATCAGGCATATCATGCAGTTTCTCACCACTCTTTCTGCACATTTACTAATTCCATCATTCTTCCAGACTGGAGCCAACATCTTACAAATCCCTTTAGAACTGATGAGCGCTGCTCCGTGCGCCATCGTTACCACCGCAAGCACATACGCATCAGGCAACATCCAACGCTGCTGTTCCGACAAATCGATCCAACATCCACTCGAGTCCAATTTACCCGTTTTCTCTTTCCATGCAAGCTTTTCCTCTTCAGTCGCTTCATCCTGAATCGCTTTCACACTTTCCACTGTGTCCTCACACATTCCCGATTCAGCAACCCACCTTGCAGACGTTGCCACATACATCCCACTCATCGTATTCCTAGCTGTCTGTTTAGCTGTCTCATCAGCAAAAGCATTTCCACGACCAACATCATCCGTGATTGCTCGGTGAGCACTGCACTTCACAATCGCAACTTCCATTGGTAAGGTTAGAGATTCCAACAAGTCATTAACTAGCTGACCATGCTGGATCTTCGTCCCATGAGACGTAATAGAACCTCTTTCCTTCGACAATCGACCAAAACTATGCGCTACGCCGAACGCGTACTGACTATCTGTGAACACATTCACTCTCTTTCCCTTAGCTAAAACACACGCTCTAGTCAATGCAATTAATTCTGCAGCTTGGGCAGAATTCTGACTCACTCTTGCAGTCTCCACAATCGTACTCAAAGTCGTTACTGCATAGGCAGCTGTTACATCACCATTCCCAATTTAAAACAAGACCCGTCAACATACAACGTGCCATCTTTGTCTGACAACGGAGTGTCTTTAAGATCAATCCGTCCTTTTGTCTCCTCCTCGGTTCTAAAACAACAGTCATGTGGTTCAGAATCACTCGACTCCTGACTAGTCGGCAACAGTGTTGCTGGATTCAATACATTGCATCTTTTAATCTGAATATGACTTGCTAGCAGTGTCAACTCATAGCCTGATAATCTAGCACTGGTGAGATGCTGTGTCTTTGTTCGGTTCATGAGTGTATCCACGGCATGTGGAACCATGACCACTAGCATGTTGTTCATAACCAAACCAGCAGATTGTCGAATGGACACTGCAGCTGCTGCTGTAGCTCTCAAGCAACTTGGCAACGCTCTGGCTACCGGATCTAATGTTGATGAGAAATACGCACAAGGGCGTTGTTTATCACCAAATCGTTGCGTCAGAACACTCAATGCACAACCTTCTCTCTCGTGAACATAGAGTGTAAATGGCTTACTGTAGTCAGGTGTTCCCAACACCGGAGCTGAACACAGTGCATTTCGTAACTCAGAAAAGCTCTGCTGACATTCGGCAGACCATGGCACCGGACTCGGAACACCATTCCCAGTCAAGGCCACCAACGGTTTTGCCAAAAGTGAAAAATTTGGGATCCATTGCCTACAGTATGAGGTGATACCTAAAAACGCACGCACTTCTCTCTGTGTGTTAGGAACATTCATCTGCGTAATTGCTTTTATTCTCTCTGGGGTCAACCTTCTTCCCTCCTTTGACAAGAGATGACCTAGGTAGGTCACTTCTTGACAACAATATTGCATTTTGGAAGGTGACACCTTGTGATTTAAATCAGACAAATGATGCAGTAGGGAAATTGTAGCTGCTTTGCAAGTTTCCTTGTCATCGGCAGCCACTAGAAGATCATCTACATATTGCACCAAGGCAGAACCAGGAGGAAGTACAAAAGAATCTAACTTTTTAATGCCTGACTGTAAATGGATGGGCTTTCACAATAGCCTTGTGGAGCACGTTTAAACCTGAAGCTTCAGCCTCCTAGAGAGAAGCCGAAAATGTCTCTACTTGCTTCGGCTATCGGAATGCTGAAAAAAGCATTCTTCAAGTCGATCACGGAAAACCATGTGGCTGTGGCAGGAATCAACGTTAACAATGCAGTCATGTCTGGAACCACAGGAAACTGTGGAACCACAATTTTGTTAACCTCTCTAAGGTCAATTACAAATCTATAGACTGGAGGTTTTGAAGGATCAGTGCGTTTTAGAATTGGCAGTACAGGACTGTTACAGACATTTCCCCTAGTTTCTTCTATTACATCTTTTTGGATCAAATCTTGCACTATCAATAAGAGCGCACGTTCGCCTTCACTAGAGATCTTATATTGTGGGATTCGTGGGAATTTGACATTTGCCTTCAAAGTTACTACATAAGGAGGAATTTCCAAAAGACCTACATCGTTAGGACCAGTCGCCCAAAGAGTATCAGGGAGAGAACGCAGCTCCAGTGGGAGCGCATCCATTGACAAGTACATCGGGGAGATGATTCTCTTATCTAATGTAAGCTGTACTCCTGACGGAGAACAGTACAATGTCGCATACAGGCGTTTTAACAAGTCTAAACCAAGCAGATTTTCATTACAACCGGTCGTCAAAATCAAAGGTGCTTTCAATTGACGAGGCCCAACAGAAATAGACAAAGGACCAGAAACAGGGTTGTGAACAGGGGCGCCTGAAAAACCTACTGAAACATTTGTTAAGCCGGACAAAGGTGCGCCAGGGAGTTTCGCATGTATGATAGAACTTTTTGCTGCACCAGTATCCAACAGAAACGGTTCGACTACATCTGATGTAGCTACTGCGACATAAGGCCCACTCTGATCTACTGGAACTGATACTACTCCCTCTCTTTGTCCATGGCTGTCCTAGTACTCATTTTGCTGAAATTCCTCACTAACTTCACAATAATCCTCAACGTGATACTGTTGAGATCTAGTTGGCTGTACAGATTGTCCGTTTCGTTGATCAAAATAATTAGAAGGGCGATCATTCGTTTGTGGAGGCATAGCACCTCGTCCTCGACCTCTAGAAGGTTGCGTAAAACCACCACGACCTCTCTGAGCTGCAGCATTATTATTTTGTGCTAGCACTGGACACTCATTCTTATAATGACCTTCCTTTTTGTAATAAGCACATTGATTCCACTGGTATTGCGGTCTCTGAGAACCGTAATCGGTCCTCTGGTATGGCCCCTGCTGTGAGTTTGTCTGATTCGTGCGGGCGGATATGCCTGTTGTAAAAGGACTTTAGTTTTTAAATCTTTTGTTTTCTTTTCTGATTTTTCTTTCTCTTCTTTATCCCTATTTTCATAGTACTGGGCAGTTGCAAGTATCTGTGCAGTCGTAGAGACAGCCCACGCACTTTCAGAATCTTTTAATTTATTACTAAGCTGTGGTAGCAAATTGTGCACAAATTTATCAACAAATAATCTCTGACCTCCTTCCGTGCTCATATCCTGACCACTGTGATCTACGAAAGTTTCCTCAAATCTAGTGAAAAAGTCGGAAACGCTTTCGTCTTTCTTCTGCCTGCATGCAGACAATTTGTCCCAGTTAACGCGCAATGCTGGCATCAGAGTTTTCATTAAATCGATTATCCTACCAGGCAAATTAGCAATTAGAGGTTCGGGTTTAGAACCACCAATTTGTTGACCATCTGCCGCTATTATAGCCGGCCAATCACCACCTAGAGCAACTGGATGATTTTCTCTGCGAATTTTAGTCCAGATTGGTTGCGGTACTGCATTGCCAAATAACATGTCAATGTCCGCTAAATTCATTACGCAAGCTTGAACCGCCTGAGTCAGCTCTTTGTAATATCCAGCGGGATTTTTACGCGGATCTGGCAAGGCCTGTTTCACTGCTAACACTTCAGCTCGCTTCCACGGAATGTGTACCCACACTCTTTGGAATTGCGCTGGAGCGGCCGCAATACCACGCACTGCATCAGCTTGAACGGCTTCGCGCCATATTGGCGGAACCTCCCTCATAGGATATTGACGACCTTTATTTGCGCTACCTTTCTCTAAGTCCCTTGGTGAACGGAGGGAAGGATCAAACCTGAAACCTAAAATCAGTTCCATTGCTTCTTTTATCTCTTGACCGACTATCATACCTGCAGCAAATTTTTGTTGAACATGAATTAATTCATCCGGAACTTGTTCAGAATCGTTCTCCTCCCACTCCTCACTTAAAAGGGAACACATAACATCAAACACATAGCGTTGTGTCGGTTCATTCCATTGCATAAATGTATCTAATACATCTCGTACATCATACCTTCCAACTTTCGAAATCCATCTAAGAGCTATAGAATCTAATATTCCTCATTCCTCAACACTAGGAAGCTGACTACGCCTCTGAACAGATCCAGAGGCGGGACTCCTAATCAGAGTTTTGTAAAAGGGAGATAGAATATTAGAGACAGATTCAGTGATTCTCCGACGAACAGAAAGCGGAGTCATATAGCTTGAGGAAGTTTGAAGTAGAGTAGTAGTTGGGACAGATGGAACAGTAAGAGTAGGAGTAGCAGGCAAAGTAATTTGTGAAACCACAGGTATAAGCGGTGCAGGCAGAGGCAGAGGAGCCGGCAACCCTGGAAGAGGGGGTGCCGGAGGAACATTGTTAACCACAGGGAGTGCAGGAGCTTGATTCAGGGGAACAGGGGCAGGTATACCAGGCTGTCCAGCAACCGGTAACACAACATTTGGCAGAGGTGGAGTTGTAGCACCCTGCGCATACGGTGGAGGTGATCTCAATAAGTAAGACAACAGGGGATCCTTTTCAGGGTCCTCTTCTGTCTTAGCAGTATTCAATGGCAAGGCAGGGTAACACTTGTCTATCGCTAATTTACGCTCTCTATCGGCTACCTCCATCGCTTTCTCAGAGTCTTTGAGTTGCAGCTGCTTGGCAGACTGTTCTAAAGTCAACTCTTGTTCTTTTTGCTCTTTCTTCAATTTTTTAGTCTCTCTCTGTTTGGATTCTTTTCGCCAACAACGGAAAGAATCAAACATTGCCGGCCGGGCTTTCTTCTTAAACAACTTTATTTCTAAATTATCGAGAATTGCAGGTTCAAAACTACCATGTAGTGGCCAACTAAGGACACCATCTTTCTCCGTGTAGCGGATCCATACCTCATTGTAAGATATAGGACCCACACCGTGCTTACAGTAAAGATCATAAAGAGGAGTTCCAATCGGAGGAACCGGACACGAGTCCTCCAACCGGGAATCCTTGTTGCAACCAAAACATGAAAACATACAGTTTTTCCGACTTACCATTTTATAAACCGGAACACAGAACAAACACAAACAAATGTGCGCACTCGAACTGAGAACTTAGGCCTACCAAAGCGAACTAATGTATCGATACCCAAACCAAACCAAAAGATTATCGTAACGAGAACAACCAGTGATAATCTTACGAAACCAAACCAAACCAATGAACTAAAAGGATTATCCAAACAAGAGCAAAACCCTTACGAGGTAACCAAACAACTAGCAACCACTTAATACTTAACTGAGGCACTGAAGACGTCACCAAGGAGAAACCCGTCACGTCTCGCCGTACTAAGGTCTGCACCTCGGGTCCAAAACAGGGCGACAGTCAAGGCAGCGAACCACTGCAGCCGTCCGAACGGGAACCCTCGTGGAAGAGAACGTCGGGCCACTTTTGCGATATGCCGGGATCGATGAAGTGGGGCGCCTCCCTCTGGAATCTTCACACGAAGCTTCTCGAACTCTTCAGGCTTTTGGACCGGTACCGAATGACGTCGCCCCACGGGGGCGCCAATTGGAGTGCTGGACTTTTATTAAGGTCCAGAGGTGTCAGGGACAACACCCGAAGACCCCTGAGTTCTACCTGTCTCGGTGCACAAATAAACAGAAACACGGGCTTCTCGATGGTGGCGTCAAAGACCAAAGGTTTATTACTGCAGGGACACAGAAGTCACAGAAACTACACACGGGCAGATTCTAGGAGCCTGTTCGATTTGCACTAAGTTGGTTGCTCCTTAAATACAATTTTTTAGCTGGGGGCAACATTCTCCGCATACTAGTACGTTTCTTAAACCTTATGTCCTAAACAATAGATATTTGGCGTTAAACAGGGATCGTCAACAAATTTCTGATGTCAAAACATTACGAATGAGAGGTTCCCACTGTTCGATCATAATCCCATGTCATCTTTTCATTCAAGAGCCGGACTGCCTCATCGTAAATTTCGTTACCTCCCCCTAATAAAGGCCCAGAAGGAAAGGAGCAGAGCCAGGTGTAGAAGATAGAAAAACAGGATAGGAGATGTTTGTGGGTCGTAAATGGGCAAGGCTACCAACTTCGGCCGCCTAATCATGATCAGGCCAACGAGCACGAGAACCAGTATAGCAGGACTGGCCTAAGGCAGAGGAGGCAGCTTTTGTCGAGTCATGCGGCCACAGCGTTTCTGTCCTAAGGTGCACGTGTCACTAGCAAGGTGAATCGCCGGCTAAAGCCTACGTGTCCTTAAGTGAAATGAGGTGATCAGAGGTCACTGCGTGTCCATTAGCTATGTGAGGGCAAGAATACAAGATGGATGCCATGATCTATAATGGATGCCATCGGTGCATCGGAAATGTGTTCATAACTAGAGTGCTCTTGCTCGTAGCATAGCGAAAACACCAGGATGTACTATATGGATCATTTACGGTTCACTGGTACCGAAATTATGAGTTTACGACGATGTCAAAAACACGGGTTCGAATCATCACGGAACCTCAGGGTCTCTTGAATTTAAACATCATTTAGGGCATGGATGGCATTGGATTGGGGTGATTTTTGTGTGTATTTTGATTTTTTGGGTGTTGTTGGGGACTGGTTCAGGGCCTGGCCATGTGGGTGGGGGCCTTTTTGAGGCCTGGTCCAGGGCCTGGCCATGTGGGTGGGGGTCTAGGGGCCATTTTGAAGCCAGACAGTGTGCTTTGTGCCAAAGGCCTGCACCCAGTCTGCCTTGCTTTCATTCATTATGCCCAGGGGTACTCAGTGGTGCATGAAACAACTTTCTCTGTGTGGTCTCTCTTCTATTAATTTAAACATCCATTTTGGATTAGAATTGCAATTTTTATTTTGGGTCTTTCCGTTTTTGGGTGTGTTGTGTTAATAATAATAAATGCCTAGCTGCAAATATTAATTGGAGCATGATATATGCAACATTTATTTAACTGATGTTCCTCTGGCTTCTTTTGCTTTTAGGTGCACAAAGACTGAGAAGAACCAGGAATCATCCTCATCATCATCACTTGTTGTAGTGCCAGGAAGAATTCCTGCTGCGGTGTGTGCACAACATCACCTTTGGCCACAGACAACTCTGCAACTCGTGCAACTGCGTCCTGCTGTTCTGACATTTGAAGAAGATGGGCCCAAAGAAAGGTGGCCGTAGCTGCTCTACCAAGAAAGTTGCCAGTGCCACTGCCAGTAAGAAGGAGCAGAAGAAGCAAGTGACGCCACTTAGCACAGAGACTGGTGTGCCAACAGACATTTTTTTGAGGAAAAAGAAAACTACGCCTGCAGCAGCGGTGTCCGCCTGGGACCAAGCTGGGAGCAGCACCACCGCTTCATTGGTCTCAGTGACACCACACCAAGTTAGGCCTAAGCCCATGAGTGCCGCATAGGCAGCCACTTTAATTGCTCTTTCACCATCGACCAGTGATGTTGGCATTGACTCATCGCAAAGTAGCATCCAATCAACGCAGGGTGTAACTCACCTGACGAGTGTTCAGCCACAGCCGCAACAACAACCACAGGTGCAACAAGGAAAGGCGCAAGGAGAGGCGCAAGGAGAGGCGCATGGAGGGGCGCAAGTAGAGGCGCAAGTAGAGGCGCAAGTAGAGGCGCAAGTAGAGGCGGAAGTAGAGGTGCAAGTAGAGGCACAAGTAGAGCCGCAAGTAGAGGTGCATAGGGAGGCACATGGAGAGGCACATGGAGAGGCACATGGAGAGGCGCATGGAGAGGCACAATTGCCTACAATGCTTGTTCCTCCAGAAGTAGCGGCAAATGAGGAAATTGAGATTCATGCGGAGGTATCAGCCGAGCAAGCCACTCTGAGTCCTGATGATCCATTGTCTTCCAGATCCCCAGCAAGGAAAAGGATGGCTATTAAAAGTTCTTCTTCAAGCCCCCTTCCTTCCAATGATCTAGATCTTGATTGGCAGCCACCAATTCAGTCTGAGAGGAAAGCACGCCATGAGCCAACATAGCTAGGTAAAAGGAACGTTCCTGCAAGGCTTCCACTTATGGTTGATGACGAAGAAGCAGTAGAAGTGATGTATTCTGCTGCTGATGAAGAGTCTGACGATGATGACCAGTCATCACTGTCGTCACTCCACCCCCAGCGGGCATGCAGCAGACAGACATTTTTTTAACCCTATCCTGAAATGCTGCTGTGCGGGATATGGGTGGTGTGACACTGGTACCACCACCAACACAGGTAACTACTACACCAACACGACCTACAGCTGCCATATTTTCTCTTCAGAAGGGCCGGCAGGGACCTCCATCCAGCTCGACCTTCATTACCTCAAGTAGTGGTGCTGTAACTGTAAGTGCACAACAGAGTCAAATTCGGCCACGCCCATCCTCCACTTCATCTGGCATTGAAAGTAGCACCTTCACCACCAGAAATCTCAACTCCCCAGTTTGGGACTTCTTTAGTATTAGCAAAAAAGCGGAAAACCTAGGTATTTGTTCGATTTGTAAACAAGCATTTAGTCAGGGTAAGCTTGGTACCAACTATGGTACCGGAGGCCAGAGAGGTCATCTCAAAACAGTAACAAATTCAAATGTATCCATTGATATTGCATCTGATGACGACGAGGGGCTGACCGTGCAGGGGGAGGTGAAGAAGCGACAGACATTTTTTCTGGTACACACATTACCCCTGGCAGCAGCACTGCAATGGTAGCGCCCACACCCTCTACCCCAGCAACATCTATGAGGCACAGTAAGAGTCTGGTGGAGACACTAATGTGAAAAAGTACATCAATGAGCCTAACTGGGTTGAAGAAGTCTGGATCATCATCATCACATATGAAAACAGTCCAGACAACCATTAAAAGCATGTTTTGGTTGGAGGCGACATTTTGAACGCAACCACCCAACGGCACATCTGTATAATGCAATGCTGGCTAAAATGCTAGCACTGGACCTTCTCCCTTTTTCTTTCGTGAAGGGGTGGGTTTTCTAGAATTTGTGGCAACAGTCTGCCCTAAATGGAAGGTTCCTAGCCGGTCCTATTTTGCCTGAGTTGCGGTTCCAGCACTACATGAAGATGTGCTGGAAGTGATTGGGGCAGCTTTGCAGAAGAGTGCTGTTCACACTATCCTCCTGACAACAGACATGTGGCCAGTTGCCAAGCCGTTGATTACATGTGCATCACTGCACACTGGGTCTCTTTTGCGGGGGTTAGAGATAAGATAACTGCAGGTATTGACAGTGTCACAATTTTTCAAGCTACTTGGAAACATGCAACAGTAGCCATGTTTGCCATGGAGAAATCTCATACTGCAGTAAACATTTTGGAGGAGTTTACCAGTAAGGCCTTTAAATGGCTGTTGCCAAGAAGGCGCATGATTGGTTATGTTTCCATAGATAATGTCAGTAATATAGTTAAGGCCATGAATGATGGGGGCTATTTCAGAGTGTCGTGTTTGGCCCACAGCATTAATATTATTGTTCAAGATTTCTTGAAAAAAGAAAACACAGTCAGCAACTTACTGACCACCTGCCGAAGAATCTGCACACATTTCAGCCATTCTTTTAAGGCCCGGAAGCAGCTGAGGATCATTCAACGTAACCATAGAGTGCCAGTCAGAGGACTCATTCAGGAGGTGGCAACACTTTGGTACTCCACCTTCTACATGCTTGAGCGTCTGTTTGAGCAGTACTTGGTAATCAATGAGTATGTCTTTAACACACGGGCTGCTGTTATGAAAGACATGAGGCTAGAGTTGGAGGAATGGGACCTAGTTAAAAGCCTGACAGACATGCTTCATCCTTTTCAGGTCTTCACCCGTGAAGTCAGCAGGGAGGACTGTAGTTTGGGCAAAGCTATCCCATTGTTGGCATGCTAGAGCACCAACTGAAGGCGGTTTCTTCAACGTTTCAAATTGATGCTGAAAAACAAGGCGCATATCTGTTGGCGGAGAGCTTAATAAGCCTTCTAGTTGACAATTTAAGGCTTAAAGGCATACATTCACAACAACATTACATTTGTGCCACTATTCTGGATCCATGGTATAAAAAGGCACTGGCCAGCAATGCATTAATTCCCTTTTCTGAAGAAGATGTTTCAAAGTACAAATATTGGCTAGCTCTGTCAGCCACTCGGTTCGATAAAGAATGCAGGAAATTGAAGGAATCACCACAAGTACTACTGAGGCAGCAGGCCATCCAGCGTCAAGGTCCACTTCTGTGGCCAAAGGCAGTCACTTTCCCTCAGAGCCATTAAAGACACCAGCAACCGGATCATCACCTGCACCAGGCCCAGCCATAATATTGTCAGGAGCGGATTGGATAACTCATCAAGGGTTTGCTCGTTCCAGTGTTTATGCAAAGGCAACAGATGGTATGCAAACTGGAGCACCCCTGGAGGACCTTGAGAGGATGGTGCAGGCCTATCTGGATGATCCAACCGAGGTCTTCATTGATCATAACCCATTGGTGTATTGGCATGGGAAAAGGCCTCAATGGCCACTGATCACCAGGCTGGCTATAAATTATTTGGCTTGCCCACTCGCAAGCGTGTCTTCTGAACGTGTTTTCAGTGCTGCTGGTGCCATTGTCACTTCAAAAAGGACCCGCCTCATGCCCAAAAATGTGGAGAGGTTAACAATGATCAAGATGAATCAGCACTTCATACCACTAGATTACAAAATACGTGAATCCACGCAGGAAGAAGAGGACACCGACTTAGGTAACAGAAGTTGTTCTCTGTTAGCTGACCTACTCCATGTTCAATTCACAGAGTTTGAGGACGAGCTCTACTTCCCTGACAACTAGACTTGAAATACTTACTTTTTTTTTCTTCCGTCCTTATTGACTTTTATTTCTGTGTGTCTTTCTTTGATTGGCAACTTTTAGCACAACAAAACTTTAATCACAACAAATCCATCAGCAGCACTGTCTTTGTCTTATTTCCATATTGAAGGTGCCGCTGTCTGCATTTCTGAAGTTCACAACTCAGTCATGCTCCTCTATCCTCCTCCTCCAGATTCCCCCTATCCATTTCCCTCAAGGCAGATGGCCAGATTACGCAGAATCAAGAAACTGTCGCTATGTAGACGAGTCCCCTAAAAAGAAATGGGACTGGAATTACTGACTATGCTGACTGTTACTTCTGAAATTGACATGAGAGGCTGCCCTGTGGCCCTTCACTTAAGAATAAGATGCTGACAAAAAGCGGAACAGGTAATGTATGAATGAATGGTGGGATGGCATGCACTGGACACCACTGGCTGCCTGGCTCTGATTAAATCAATTGCTGTTTGTTTGTTGTACATGAAATGAATCCTATGTGTTCTGTTATTCTTTAATCTTTTACTAAATGTAACTCAAGTCTACTCTGTTTTTACCTTGTTTAATGCAAATTGTACTTCTACTGCAGGGGCCACTATATTGTATTTTTTTTATGGAAAATGTCCTTGGACTCACTGTGTATAGACTGTGACTGCATGAACAACATTGAGTTTGCCAATACCATGATGATGATGATGAGTCTTGATGATCAAAATTACATAATATCTTTACAGTCACTCACTGGGATGGATGGATCATCATCGTCGGTTTACGGGAGAACTACGGCCATTTCGTGAGTGGCAAACAGGTAAACAAGTCAACAACAACCACAGCAGAACTACATGTCTGTCTAGTCTGTGTCAAAGAGGTATGCTACATGGTGATTGGTTCACTCAGTGGTGCCTGCCTTGACAGTCTACATGGCCCTGGCCTGCTGTGTGCTAATTCATATCCTGCTAACAGAGATTCAGAGTAGGCATGTATGTAATACTGTTGCCTCTGAAAGTGAAAGTGTTATTTTTGAACTACACACCTTACATTATATAGAGGAGTACCGCGAATAAGAGGAATAGCTGGATTCATGCAACTTCCCAATTTCACCAGGACAACTACAACATACAGTTACAGTATCCACTTCACTTGTCCTTATCTTTTAAATATTGTTATTGTTGCTTGTGAACTTCTATGAGTGTGCGACTCGTGCGTTTGCTCTCTGCTTCAAATTCATCCCTACAGCTATTTGATACGTTTCTTTGCTATTTGTAAAGTAGTGTAATGTACTACTAAGTGTTTATTCTCTCTGAGGACTGATATGCAAGTGAAATTGCGTAATTCTTGCAGCCCTGTACTGTCTAATTGTTTGGTACTAGTTAGTAAGTTGTAGTATAAGTAGTACTACTTTTCATTAACCTAACTGTCCACTTAGCAAACAACTTCAAGCATGCACTTCCTTTAAGTCCCTTAAAAGATTTATGGATATGGTTGTATCGTAGATTTGTTTTTCTTCATTTGTTGTTTCTCCATGCTGTGTTTTCTTTTTCTCTCTCCAAAAATCTTTCCCAAAAACCCCCATTCCCATCCATTTTTCAAACCCTAACCCTCTTCCCCCAAGCTGTGTGGTTTTCATTGACGTGTGTGAGTAAATGACACAAATAATTCCACACGCTTGCAGGGGAGGATAAGGTCAAAGCAACAGAAAATCTATTTAAAGGCAGGTGAAGGAATCCGAGGATATATTCCTATTCTGCTTGACACACACCCATTAGTATTTGCAAATCTTTTCAGAATTTCATGTCCGCCATTGAGTGGATTCATCAACAACAACATCCTCCTACAAGCGACGAAAGCTTACACTGCTGTAATCCACACAACTACTAGTTAACTTTTGATTGAATACTTTAGCATTGCTTAGGCTACAATTTAATTTATGGCACTGTTCTTGTGTACTGTACTATCGTACTGTTCTAATGCTCCTCTCAGGCCACTCAATGTCTCATTTCCTTTTTTTTCATATGCTGCTACTGCCAGTGTACTACTACTACCACCACAACGATGCCATTTCATCTGTCCAGGATTCCATAGCCAACCTTAATCGCCATTTGCCATGCAGCCAGCCCTGTGCCTAGCCCTATTCTCAAACACTAATGACAGGTAAGATAAGCATTTTGTGGGAGGAAGAATAATGGAGTAGGAGGAGAGGAAATACTGACGGTAGTACTAGTAAAGTAGTAGGACAATTGAATTCACTAACTCTGTCAGTGGCACTTTTGTAGAAATGTGGGCGATTACTTAGACAATTCGAATCAAGCAGCCAGTTAAGTTTGCGGAAAACAAACGTACAGTTAACCCCACCCTGCCTCCCCCACAAAACATAAAACGCGTATGCTATGTTTAAGTAGAAAATAAATAATTATTTTGTCCTTAACAAAAATAAACTATCCCACACCCACAAACCCCAACCCACCCCCTCCCTAACCCCAACCAATGTCCATGAAATCAAAATGTCCAAAAGTCCAAATACCCCAACGCCCAATTCCCACTCCCACAAAAGTCTTTAAAAAAGGGGCAAGGGACAGTCTCTCTCCATCTACTTCTGCCGGCGGTGTCCTGGGGCCAGGTGGTCGCGCAGCTCTCTACGGAGGGCCTTGAGCAGGGCTTTCTGCCTTGACAGTTGGGCCACCTGCTGCTCAAGGTAGGCCACTCGCACAATCGGTGCATCCTAGCCGTGCAGGCACTGTGGGGGGCAGCTGTTGTTTTTGCTGCTCGGCGGCGGTGGGTGGCTGCTGGACCACATTGCCTTACCGCTGGAGGATTGCGCTGACCGTATGACCCAGGGGCAGAGGAGGAGGATGCAGCTGTTGTCGATGTTGACTGCGATTCCTCCTCCTCCTGGGCCACCAGCCGCCGATATTCGGCGACAATTGCCTCCAGCTTCCGGCGCCTGGTCGGGATAGCCAACTCCTTCCGAGATAGTTTATAAGGAGTATCTAGATGAAGAAAGAGAAAAATACTGTAACCAAGTCCAATACTCTTTAAGATTAACACAAAATATTTCAACAGAACTTTGTGTCACAGTAGCACTAGCAACTTGCAAGCACAGTGCATAACATTTGTGTGGCATGTATCTATCGAACCTTCAACTTCGTCTTCCTCTGCTCTAACATTAGTGGAAGTTTCAGGAATTCTACTAGCACTCTATGGACTCACTACATTAGACTCAGACAGTACACCAGTCTTCTTCTCTCTTGTTTAGCGAAATTAGTACGTAAACTTGTGGAAGCCGGCATAATGCCAGCGCAGTCAGCTTGCACCCAAGAAAAACAGACGCAAGCCATGATGACGCAGACTTGCGTTACTGTCACCAGTCCAGCACATGCAAGTAGTGAAGCTCTTACTTTTCCATTACGAGTGGCACTGGCCATACTCTGTTACAAGGGCTACTGCTCAATTAATTTACCTTTCACCCGCCCTGCCCCTGACTACTACAAAAGGTAAATGAAGAAGAGAAATAATATGATCATCTATCCCTTCCCACGATATTTGCTTATATAAGAGATGACTTTAGGTGCTTTGTTTTTATTTATTGAGTAAACACAGATAGGCCACACATGAATGACAGTTGAATTATTTTTTTTAACAGAGGTAGTGAGTGGTCCCCGTAATCGCCAAAGGAAGGCACTTGTGAGTTGTGACTTGAATTGATAATGTGAACTATACAATAGATACACAATATATGCTGTGCTTGAAAACTACTGTTAGGCAAGGGAGTATTCTGAAGAATTACAACTTCTACTTTCCTCAGCTTTGCTACTCTGTCACAGACGTGCGGTGTTACATGCTCTTCAAAGTAACACTCTTAGTCTTCATCCATTGACAGTCTACTCTGTCTACTCTACATACACCTATGCTATCTATGAGGAAGATACCATCCAGGCATCCATCCATTAAAAGTAAATGTCAATCATTCTTCTTAATGTCTCAACTGGACAACCCTTACTTTTTCTCACCAAAAAACACCCTTTTTATTTTTTTTTGAAAGCCGCCAGCCATGCATCTGTGCTTGACTTGCATTTGAATTTGCAGCAAAGGATATGTTGCGCACACATACAGTTTCTGTTTCACCCACCCAGGCAGTCCTCGCTTCTTTCTCCTTCCACCCATCCTTGCTTCAGCCTTCAACCGGCCATGCATCAGATTCCCAGCCAACTGTGCCTGCATTCAAAAACATGTATCATTGTTTTACAGTCATTAATTTAACTCACTCGTCCTTCCTTACACTCTTCTATCCCTTTTCGTTCATCCCATCCAAGTTCATCTTTGATCTGACTTGGCTTCTCGATAAAACCTTCACAGCTGAGTTGAAGACAAATTTAGAGGAGGCCATTGGTTACTCGTCAACTCCTGCCGCTGATGCTATTGCTAATGCGAAGTCAAGGGTGACTGTCTTCTACCTGGTTTACAAAAACTTAATTCTAAATTTGTAAGTCTTCTTAACAGTAAAGTGTACTTACTGTTACTGTACCACATATACTACACCCCTGCAGCGAGTCTACTCTGCAATCTCAATAAGGAAGGAATAATATAACAGCTTACCACTGCCCGCCACCACCGTGGCATCCCCCACAGCAGTTCCTGCTGGCACCCCATCTGCCCCTGGAGTGACCGCCACAGCGCTGGCCCAGGCACTAGTGGGGGGCTGTGCCGATGGTGTTACGCCTAGAAAATACATTTGATATTTTTAGATGCCATACACCACTCCCTATTTTGTCTAGGAATGAAAAAATATGTTACTACATAAACATTTAATTATTTGTGACACTCTAGTCTAAACTAAAAATTCCCCTTTCGGAAGGGGAGGGTGTTTTTTATTTATGCTTAGCCATGATAACAAGCTACACTTTTTGGCACAACTGATGAATGTTTGCTTTTTAACATGTACCATTTTTCTCATTACAGACAGAAGCTTCCCTTCTACGAACAAGAGCTATATGCTATATGTTATGTTAATCATCACATCACCACCAGTACTTTAAGTTCCAACCAGGTGAGGGGTCTCCCACAATTAATGTGTAAAATCAGCCACTGTTCAGTTTTAAAGACTTCGCCATTTACCTTATGTGAATGAATTTGATTTTAATAAATGTATTTGTATAATGCACAATTGAAATGTAATATTATACAGACTACAGAATACACACAGAGCTGGTTGTTTCACTTTTAATAAAGCTTTAAAACTTTAAAACTTACATAAACTCTGTGGTTTTTTGGTCATGAGAGAGTGAGCGAACGGGTTTGCAATTTGCAAGCATGATTCCGTGACTCTGAGAGGTCGGGAGTTGACTCTGACTCCGTAGTCTAATGTTCTGGGTTGTATAATCATTGGGGATCATCGCTGCATTCGGGAGCTAAATAATGACTCTGACCCACTAGCTAGTCTCAGTATAAGGAGATTGGGGGTTCAACTTCTGTTATGACTGAGGTATGTGGAAACTGGAAAGTCTAACTGCACCTATTATCACCAATGCCCTATTTCTTGTCCATAGTTCTGTATGTGCAGAATAGTCCCTGCAACAGTAGTAGTATGTCCTCATAAAAAATCAAAAAGTAAACTAGCATCTTATTCTTGGTGGCCACTGACATTTTATTGTTGGGAATTGTCAAAGCATAAACATTAAGAAGACTTCAATAGACATTATGGACAACTCAGAGGACTGCACTCAGTTCCTAGAGCTGTTGCTGAATAGGAGTTTTGTTTAACACCTTTTGCCAACTGTGCAAGCTTAGCTAGCTACACAGGCAGAATAATAAAATAATAGTAGCACAGAGAGAGTCATAGCAGAGGCAGGATAAGAATTTAGAAACAGTCTACAAGAAGATCAAAGACGATTTAGGAAAAAATAGAATTATGATGAACGTTTGGATTAAATAGGTGCTGTAAAAGTTATGGAAGTATAATTATTAATATTAACAGGGAAACTTACTGGAGCCAGCAGAAGAGCTCTCAGCGGACCGATCCTGGCCTTCCTGCTCTGCTGGCCCTGCACTGCCGCCTCTGTCCTCTTGCCCATGGGGTGAGCTGATGTACATGAAAATAATATTAGAGCAACTTGGACAAGACCTCAAGCAGGTATAGGTTAGGGATATTACCCTGGCACCTGGTCACCACAGTCGGCTAGACAGACTCTGATCCATGCCGTAATCACATCTAGACTGGATTATGGAAATGTCTTGTACTTGGGAGCCAGTGCCAAGTCCTTACAGAGGTTGCAGCGCATTCAAAACGCGGCGGCCCGCCAGATTCTGATGCTCCCTAAGAGAGCGTCAGCTAAGAAAGCACTTACAACCTTGCACTGGCTGCCAATCAAGGAACGGGTGGAATTATATCAACTGCTAGTAAGATGCTCTTATGGTGCCTAGAAAAGTAACTATGGCACATCTTGTGTGGGTATACTTCTATATAAAATAATATCAGAAAAATAGCGTGCGATATGTGTGTTGGAATCCATTCTTCATGTGCAAAGACCAAAGGAGACAGACAAAACAAAAAACACAAAACAAAGAAGAATGCCACTCACTTTATCTTTGCGGGTATGTTGGTAAAGGGATCCTGTTACACGTTGAAGTGATAGTACAATACCATCTCTACCAAAGTTTCCAAAATCATCCAAAGCACTTGGAGGATACTGACCTCCGGAAAATTACTGTGGGAGAAACAGTTATTTTCTTACAAAAGATCACAAAACCTGAGCGACAGTCAAGTGGCCACGCGCCCCAGACAAAATCTCAACAGAGACAAGTTGTTCTAATATGTATGGTTGGGGAAAAGGACAAGTACCACAGTCTATTCCTCATTCTCCTGTTGCTACCATGTATTACGACAGCGCACAGCTGTGAGAGTTTCTGAAACTTGTTATGAACTGTTCCACTGGCTAACCAACTTCTTCAGCCAGCATTTCTAGCGCATTCCTTTGAGAATCCATTGACACCATGGCAGAGAACCAGGGACTCACATTCACCGAAGAAGACGTCAGCAATATCTTGGCAGCTCCCCCTCTGCTCACTGTTTTTAATGTATTACAAACCATCTCACAAAGTACAGACTGGGAGAATTTAACAGAAAAAAAGAAAAATCAGATCAGAACAATTCTGCATGGAGTAATTTTGACAGAATATCTATGCTCCAACACCGCCCCCAGAGGGCTAATAGTGACCAATGCCCCATGCATTTTTCTGGACGACGCATCATTCCATTGTGACTGGCCACAGATTGCATTGCATTGCACCAGAGATTAGATCATTTTGATAATTCAGACAGCAAAGAGACTATCAGATGCCATATTAATAGACATCCAGGCTACAGAGAGTCATTACAAAACCACCTTGACGTCATTTAAAAAGAAACTTGATGAAGTCAATAAAGAAATGACTGAATATAAAGATGACCTAACCCGGTCCAAAATCCAACAGTTCCAGAAAGACCTTAAGAAATTTTAATTTGTAAAAACTCATCCATACTCTGACGCTGACTACAAAACTCCTAACAAAACAGGAAACTCAATATCGTCAGACGAAGGATTCTCAATAAGCAGTGGTTCAAACAATGGAAGCCATGGGTCGTACAATAGTAATTACAAAAACAAACAAAGAGGATGAGGCCAAAATATGAACTGGCGACAAAACTGACCCTATACAAACCCTGGTGGTCACGCCAACTTTTTCGGTCCTCACCCACCCATGCTACCTCCCATGAACCCCCACATGATGTATGGATGGAACCCAGCTTTTACAGCACCACAAATGCAGTTCGGCAACCCAAACCAGAGGTTTCATTTTTTAGAACCGGGCCGAAGAGGACGGGGCCGAAGACGAGGCAGGAGCCAAGTGCACTGGGAAGAAGACGAGAACCCAAGTGCCAAAACACGGAGCACACAACCCGGCCTGAGCACATCCAAACATTAGTGACCAACCTATCTGACCACATACTGACTCACAATGAGGAAGATCTCCTAAATAAAGGTTTGGGTTTTTCACCAACTTCCAGACCGGATAAATTTAAACTACACTGCGAGCTCTCTGAATTTTTCCGTAAGCTCAGACTAAAAGCATTTTTTGAAAATCCTAAGCAGAGTACGACACAAACACTGGATAAGGGAGACACAAACCTTAAACTGAAATCAACTTTCGTACCTCTGCCTCATACAACCCCTGTTGAGCTATTAACGTTCGAACAAGCCACTTACAATGCCATTGAAGACTTAACCGAACAACCAGTGTTCCGCAACACCAGTGCCAACCAGTTTGCGGCCTTAAACAGCTGAAAAAACAATGACACCATCGTCATTAAACCGGCGGACAAGGGAGGGGGTATTGTCCTACAGAAGAAAGAAGCATACCATTATGAGTGCCTACGACTCCTGGATGACGAAAAAAATTACAAACAACTTGATCATGATCCAACAGAGAGTCTGAAAACCAAAATCGACACCTTGGTTTTGGAAGCTGAAGCTAACGACGACATCAGCAGACAAGAAGCCTTATATCTTACCTGTGGAGAAAAACGGATCCCCTACTTTTACACAATACCAAAGATTCATAAGAACAAATACCCACCACCTGGCCATCCGATCATTTCAAGAATCGGATCACTTCTTGAACCACTTCTGCGCTTCTGCGACTTCTTTCTACAGCCACTAGTACAAGCTACACCTGCATACCTAAAAGACACTAAAGACCTACTGGCCCTGATAAAAGACATTTCATTTGACCCAACCACATCTATCCTGGCGAGTATGGATATTGAAAGCTTGTACATCAGTCTGCCTCAAGATGACACTCTGGAAGTCCTTCAGACCGCACTGGAACAAGCAGACTGGCCCTACAGAACACCAAGAAGCTACATCTTACAATGTGCTGAACTAGCTTTAAAAGACAACTTTTTTGAATATGAGGGCACACTGTACTTACAACAGTATGGTACATCTATGGGCAGCACATTCGCGCCGAGCGTGGCAGGATTGTATGTGTCTAACTTTGAATCCCAACACATCCTCAACACAGCATATCCGTTCCATGAGGAACTGGCATTCTAAAAGAGGTACATCAACCATGTCTTGTTTATCTGGCAAGGCACTGAACATAAAATTGCAGAATTCTTGACCTGGATCAATACACTGGACCCTAACCTCAGGTTTACCCACTCCACGAGCAGGGAAAGTATCACGTTCCTAGATCTTGACGTACAAGCACACCAAGGCACCCTGTCTACAAAAACACACTTCAAGCCCACGGCAAGAAACTCACTGCTCAGGTATGAAAGCTTTCATCCCAGACCTTTGCGCGAAAATCTTCCATATGGGCAGTATCTAAGACTGAGGCGAAACTGTAGTGAGATCAGAGACTACAAAATACCATCACAAGCCCTCACACAGAAACTAACTGACAGAGGCTACCCTAAAAGAACCGTCCAGAAGGCACAAAAATGGGTGAGGAATCAAAATAGGGACGCTTTACTTGAGCCCACTGTAAAACAAGAGACAACTATCCCACTAACCTTTGTAACAAAGTACAATGACATCTCTACCAAAGTTGCCGAAATCATCCAAAGCAATTGGAGGATAATGACCTCCGGAAAATTACAGTGGGAGAAACAGTTATTTTCTTCCAAAAGATCACAAAACCTACGTGACTGTCTAGTGGCCACGCGCCCTAGACAAAATCTCAACAGAGACACGACAATGCTTAACTCTTGGGGTCTGCCAAACATTACTGGACATTTTGCCTGTGGTAATTGTAGCATGTGCCACTTGACAAAGACAATGAAGAACTTGAGTCTTAAGCCAGGCAAAACATGGCAGATCCGCAGACACACCAATTGTAATTCGGCCAACGTTGTTTACATGATCACATGTCCGTGCAGCCTAAGATATATTGGCATGACCTCAAGGAATGTCAAAACTAGGATTTGTGAGCATAGATGCAATATCCGGTGCAAGCGCAACACTACCAAACTAACTGACCACTTCCTCACTGCAGGACATACTACAAATGACATGACATGGGTAGTCATAGAGCAACTAGAGAGCAATAGATATAACCTACAGAATGCTCTCCTTGAGAAGGAACAGCGGTGGGTGTACAGACTCCAGACCCACGTTACTGGCCTCAACGATAATGTGCCCTGAAACTTAATACAAAGACCGTGACCATGGGCACTCATCTATACTTTAATCGCCAGTACACATGCTTGTCAGCCTCTGTTTTCCCTACTTGATCGCACAAACATGGATTACCCTCACTGGCATTCCCGTTTTAATAACAAGCCCTTAATGATCTGAAATAACATTGCGCTCCTCTGTTTATTTTTTCTTATTCCCTGGATAAGAGTAACACTAGGTTCCTCTTTTTATTCCCTGGATAGGACATACAGGACCATGCCATGGCCATTTTAGTTGTGATGGTCACCATAGTTGGAAGCAACACACCACCATTCACATAATTAGTATACCAATCACAACAAGTACATCTTGCTTGTATAGGTTACTTTATAAGTATTTTCACTGACCTTTACTGAGGCTTTGTGTCCAGCACATCGTGGCCGTTCTGCCGGTAATTCTGGCGTTCCAGCGCTCCACTTAACTCTATTTCGTCTTTCCAGTTATCACGCGTAATACATGTCTGTTTTCCCTATTTAATTAATGGGGAACTTTTCATATGCGCAGCTCATGATATATAATCCTTTTTGTCAATATACTTTTGTCAATAAAGTACAAGCGCTTAACGCATGCGCTGCTTCTCCCCCATTGAGACGCCACGTCTGAACAAGTCAGCAGTCTAGATGTGGGCTCCCACGTGACTCGCATACGTGATAACGTGCTGCTTCAGGGTCCCTATTGCAAACAATTACCGGGACCGTTCACTTGCCCGGACCTAATCCACGTACAAGGTTGGGAAGTATCGCCAGAGGAGACAAACGTAAGTAACAACTACCCACTCATCGGCGCTCTGCTCCCTTTTCAAGCATACGATCGCCACCATCACGATCTTATGATATTACTAACTTAAAATCCTTACCGCAATTATTTTCCTACCTATCTACAGGGCCCTCTAGCACTTCAACGTGTAACAGGATCCCTGTACCAACATACCCGTAAAGATAAAGTGAGTGGCATTCTTCTTTGTTTTTTTTCTGTGTTGTCTGTCTCGTTTGGTCTTTGCACTTGAAGAATGGATTCCAACACACATATTACACGCTATTTTTCTGATATTATTTTAATATAGAAGTATACCCACACAGGATGTGCCATAGTTACTTTTCTAGGCACCATCAGAGCATCTTACTAGCAGTTGATATAAGTCCACCTTGACACATTGTAGCCACGCAAGGTTTTTTTCAGCATTCTCATGCATGCTGCACCTGATCCTGACATGCATGATGTATGAAAGAAGTATGCATATTCACCTGGATACTGTTCGCTCACCACAGGCACAATAGGAGCGATTCTGATTACGATGATAAAACATGCTTAGCATTAAACTGTTTTCTTTTCAGATACTTTACGAATAGGATCTGTGAGTATATTGATCCACCACATACACTACGCGCTTTAGGATACGCTTTGATATACCTACACTCCGCAGTGGCCACCCATTCCCTTTTTTGGCCACTCATACCATTGGTCCTGAAGAAAGCCTCACGAATAACGTAGAAGGCTGAAACTAGTAGACCTACACATTTCGATTGAGATATAGAGGGACATTTTTCCTCAACTATATCCTGCCTATGTTTTTACCTACGCCATAGGACCCTTCAATTAAAACTTTTAAAAGAGCATTTCCTATAGGCATTTTTAGCTCATAATTCACCGCACATAGCACGTTTACTTTTCACACGAAATCCCGCTCCGCTGTAGATAGGCGTTGCAGCACAGCTGGATCGCACTCGGTGATCCAGCTGGGGCCCGATGATGAAGCATGCCACCTTCCAGGTAGGTGGGTGAGGGGTTTCTTAACAACAATAACCTGTTGTTATCATCATATGACCAGGTGCCAGGGTAATATCCCTAACCTATACCTGCTTGAGGTCTTGTCCAAGTTGTTCTAATATATGTGGTTGGGGAAAAGGACAAGTCCCACAGTCTATTCCTCTCTCTCCTGTTGCTACCTTGTACATGAAAAAAAGACACAAACATGGATGATTGTTGTCAACGAAATCAAACATTTCAAAAAAACAATAACAAATTATTTTGGGGAAATAAACAACAATTTCACTACATTTATTGACCTATTGGATGTGGTCTACTAGGATATTAGTATTGCTGGATTCACGCACTGTCTACTTGGAAAGTTATGTAACTCACTAAACCAACTACAAAAAGGTTCTACTAGGACTGGTAGCAGTAGCACTCAGAAGCACGTGAATTGACAGACACAGTTTGCCATGATTGCAGACCACTAAAATGTTTCCTACTAATAACCAGTCATAATAAACTCAAACTATCAATCCACCACTACTATCTCTTCTTAGTGGCAGGAGTACAAAGGGAGGACTGGTCTCTAGTGTCTAGCATTACTTAGTTCTGTAAAGTACATTCATACATAATCACTCAGGCCAAATGAGCACAAAATTGAAAACAAGTAAGCATAGCAGCACCGCCAGTGAGCAGGCGAGCACCTGCAATCACAGGAGCTTTTGAAACATAATTTACCTGCAATGTAATCGGCAGCATTCTTGCTCTTCGGAAAAAACATATATTTGCAATATATAACACAGAGCAGCAGAAAACAAAGTAGTTTTTAAATAGCTACTAGTACTCACCAAGCCCAGGGATCTCGATGCCAAGCAGGTCTAGTAGGTCTTGTTCCCAGTCCAGGATGTTTGGACCACCGGTGCGTCGCCTGTTGGTTGGTGCGCCGGACCCCAGACTCTCGATACATGGCCCGGCACACCTTACCCCATAGCTGCCGACGCTCCCGGAGGCCGTACCCGGCACCGGACCTGCCGCCTGCCGCGTAGGTCTTGGGGAGGTGGCGCTGTACAAAGAAGACCAGTGCGGCTACCTCCACTGCGCTAAAGATCTCCCTAGGATTTATTGCTTCCCCCCTTAACCTCCCGCAAGGGAGCCGGCTACAGGGTTCGGGAGTCTTCCCCTTTGACTTGCAGGCTCCCTTTGCCATGGTCCCGGGTCACAGAAAGGAAAAATAGGAAAGAATAGGGGAAACAATAAATAAAAGAAAAGAGAGAGCTACACAAACAACTGAAAAAGTAGTTATTAAAGTAACAAAAAGTTAAAAAAAACACAAAATAATAGATGTAGAAAAATAGAGAGATAGATAATGAGTAAAAAAGATTTTAAAAAAGTTCAACCAAACAAAGGATTACAAAGATTGAAGGAGGATAGAAAAAGCATGCCCAGAACCATAGCAATGAATGAAAAACAAGATGGCCGCGCCCATTGCGACCACGTGGGTAAGTTTGTGCGATATTTCCCCCGCGAGCACGCGAAAACGGACGCGAACACGCAATTGCGCCCCGCATGTAGGAAATGCACAACGCGAGCATGCAACTAGCAACCGGAAACGGAAATATGCAACGTGAACACTGAAAACAAGATGGCCACGCCCATAGAAGACCGCATGGGTAAGTTCGCGGAAGCCGTGCTGAAAAAAATCCTGCGAAAACGCAAAAAATAAAAAATACGCAAGTTCCGAAAGTTTGTGGATTTTGCAGACCGCGAGTACGCTTTTCCCTGAATTTGTGTACTGTGAATTCGCAAAATTCACCCATACTTAGAGTAAGTCAAATGGAACTATAACCGCATTAGTTCCATGTACCCTAGACAGAGTTCGAACACTCACATGGCCCTCCACTCACTGAATTTGGTGGAAGGGACCCATGTTGCTAATAGAGAAAAGAAAGTACCCTAAGCCTGGAAAGGTCTCAGGCCAAGCGGTAAAGTACTTTCCGTGAGGCTTGTTTCCCAGGGAGCAAGTGGAGGGCGGAGTGTGGAAATGGTGGCCCCTTAGTGGGCAGCTCCACTCCTTCCAAAGCAGTCCACTGCTAGACTGTATGCAGGACTGGAGCCGCACAGGTCCGAACTAAGCTGGCAAGATGCAGCACGTCACCTCCACATCGACCAAGCTCACGCCACATTAGAACAAAACTTACGGCTGAGGAGCAGGGTGCAGGGTGGCCCATAAAGGACTTCTGGATGGGGGGGGCGGGTTTCCTCATCAGATATTACAACATCCCTCTGGAGTTCTGGACTTTTTGGTTCCGTCCAGAGGTGCCAGGGAACAACACCCGAAGACCCCGGAGTTCCACCTGTCTTGGTGCACGAATAAACAGAAACACGGGCTTCTCGATGGTGGCGTCAAAGACCAAAGGTTTATTACTGCAGGGACACAGAAGTCACAGAAACTACGCATGGGCAGTATCTAGGAGCCTGTTCGATTTGTACAAAGAGGGCTGCTCCTTATATACTGAAAATTGGGCTTCGGGCAAATTCTTCACATGTTACTACATTCCCAAACCTTTGTGTCCTAAACAATAAATATTTGGCGTTGCACAGGAATCGTCGACAATATCTGATGATACAACATTACGAATGAGAGGTTCCCACTTTTCCATCATAATCTCATGTCAACTTTTCATTCAGGACCCGGACCGCCTCATCGTAAATTTCGTTACCTCCCCCTAATAAAGGCCCAGAAGCAAAGGAGCAGAGCCAGGTGCAGAAGATAGAAAAGCAGGATAAGAGATGTTTGTGGGTTGTAAATGGGCAAGGCTACCAGCTTCGGCCGCCTAATCGTGATCAGGCCAACGGACACGAGAACCAGTTCAGCAAGGCTGGCCTCGGGCAGAGGAGGCAGCCTTTGCCGAGTCATGCAGCTACAGCGTGATCTGGTCTAAGGTGCACGTGTTACTAGAGAGGTGAATCGCCGGCTAAAGCTACGTGTCCTTAATTGAAATGAAGTAATCAAAGGTTATTGCGCATGTGAGGGCAAGAAACACAAAATGGCTGCCATGATCTAAGATGGATGCCATGGGTAGATCAGAAATGTGTCTGTTACAGGAGTACTCTTGCTCGTAGCGTAGCGAAAACACCAGGATATGCTAAATGGATCATTTGCGGTTCGCTGATACCAATATTATGTATTTTCGACAATATTGAAAACACGGGTTCAAATTGTCACGGAACCTCAGACCCTCCTTTTGCCCTTACATAGGCAATTACTCAGTCTATGTCAGAGTCTAATTCTATGCTCATCAGGTCAGTGACATGTTGTTGTATCATCATCCTTTCTCGCGCCTTTTCTCCAAACGTAGGTGGTTTTCTAAAACAGGTTGCAGCACAAAGACTACACAGAGCTGGACCACACTGGATAATCAGGCAGCATGAGAATAGGAATACTAAGATGACACCAATAACCATCAGAACCTTCCATCCCCACGCTGAGATCAGAGTCCAAAACCATTCCATGAAGGACCAGTTTCCCTTGTCTACGTGTATAGAGTCGGAAATCTTGTGTAGCTTAGAGATCGCCTCATAGACTGTTGGAGCATTATTGGGAATAAAGACACAGCAGCTCGATTGGATCATTCTGCATACCCCACCTCGATCTGCAAGTATTACGTCTAGAACCATACGGTTCTGCAACGTCATGAGTCTATCCGCCTGAAGCTCAGCTGTCAAATTGCTAAGGACACCAGCAGTTTCGGTAATAGTAGATTCAACTACCCATGTTAGCTGACGTATGTTTCTACTATTGGCCATAGGCCCCCAGAACGGAAGGAAACCTTTGAAGAAGTCTCCAGCTTCCTGACCAGCGGTATCTTCCTTGCTGAAGACACCTCTTGCTACTCTGGTCTTGTGATAATCAGATGAAGCAGTGTATGTTGGAGGCAATAATCGAGCAATATAACATGATCCTGAAAAGTCAGCAGGTAACCATGTATACGCCCTGTCTCGACAGATAAAGTAGGTACCCCTAGCAGTAAGAAAAGCAGGGGAAGAGTTAGACGGAAACACGTAAGTCTCTACGCACTCACTCCTCCCTAGCTGAGCTCTCGGATTTCTCCCATTTCCTTGCAAACAGACTTGACCTCGGTGAGGTACGACCCAGATTGGAGTTGAGCTTTTACGCTTGCTTTCTCCCAAACTAAGGCGATACTCTGAAGAATTCCAACTCAAATATTCCCGCAATTCGTCTCTAGGGTAAGATGGAGTATTATTGACGTCCTTGATCATGTCAATAATTCCCTGGACTAAAGCTTTGTTGGCAGAGTTATATTTAGTGGAACGTGGTGGACGTGGAGGATAGGTTTCAAGGGCATAAGCAAAGATGGTTTGAAGGGCCTGAAATGATCCATTATAGCTGAATGGCAAAACCAGATAGGGAATGCCTTTATCCATAGTGTGGGGTATCAAGCCACACACCCAGCAGTCTGTAGTGTTAACTACCAGTTGGTGTTGGTGCAAGAGCTGTACAAAAGTGTTATTGATGAATTCTGAGCGTCGAGCTTGCTCATGTTCAGGAAATGAGTGAAAAGAGTGTATGGAAGAGACAGTAGAAGTAGCAGGATCAAGGGGAGGTACTGTAGTTACTGGTACAAAAATCAAACTCATACCAAAGACGATTCCACCCACCAACGTTATCAAAACAATCAAAAATGTAATGGCACATTGTATCAAAAAGCATTTGCTGTGAAGAATTCTGTAAAGTCTGTTTCTGCGAACATAAATCACATTTTCTCGTTGCAGCGCAGGAAGCTCCATCTTCTACAATCCGCTCGCGACCACTGATGATGTGTACGTAGATGAAAATTCCTCTATCAGCCCTGGGAGTTCCCAGAACCAACAGAAAGATCGACCTGGTGTCAGACCCCCGCAGATTCAACTAGGCACACAGCCACGACCCTACGGCTACCCAGACGGCAAGGCAATTTTAAAAACAATAAAACAATAGCAAACTTCCTGGCTGAAGGCAAAAGTTCAGAATTTCAAAATATCACAATAGGCAGTTGCCTGCTTTATTTGTTCATATTACGAGGTCGTAAGTTGTATTTTAGTTTTGCAGGAACTGTTTGATCGGCAAATAACGTATCACTAGTAGCTGTTGCAATGTTCAGGTTCGCAGATGACAGAGTTTTTTCTGATGCAGAGGACAAATGTTCAGAGTTCAAAGGAGTCTTTTCAGGAGGAGAGTCAGAGTTCGGAGTGTCAGTTACCAATTCGGCATCGCTGAAAGGGATAAACTTGGGCGTTTGCTCGCATTCAGAGGCACCAATTCCCTTCTTCACCCAGTCGTCGTAAGGAAGTGGCAAAGGTACACGTTTGACATGAGTTGCGTGTATCCAGTGCTTACGTCCAGCCACACGAACGGCAGTTCTTGTTGCAAGCAGCACTTGGAAGGGTCCGACAAACTTGGGCTGAAGGTTCTTTGTCCTCGCGAAATTTCGGACCACAACGTGGTCGCCGGGTTTCAGCTGATGCCCTGGACTCCCCGGAGGCTTTGGCAATGCATCGAAAACCTGTTGGTGAATAAGACTCAATTTAGCAGTCAAGTCGTAAAGGTAATCGATCAACATAGGATATTCTAGAGAACAAAACTCCTTTGGCCTAGGCACTCCCCACACATTCGCCGGAAGGCCAAAAATAATTTCGTAAGGACTAAGCCCTACTCTAGAATGTACAGTTGCTCTTGTGGATAACAAAGCCAAGGGTAGTGCGTCTGGCCAGGATAAACCCGTGGATGCCTGTATTTTAGCTAGTTTTAGTTTGAGGGTGCCATTGTAACCCTCAACTAAACCAGCAGACTGAGGATGGTTTGCACTGTGAAATTTCTGTTTAATGCCCAAACCGGCACACACACTCTGCATAACTTTCCCTATAAACTCACTTCCGTTATCTGACCAAACAATCCGTGGCATTCCATACCTAGGGAAATATTCTTTGAGAAGAATTTTGGCAGTAGATAGGGCAGTATTGTCCTTTAGTGGATATGCTTCGATCCATCTGGAAAAAGCACAAACTACCACCAGGACGTATTTTAGATTATTACAGCGATCCATGTGTATGAAATCTAGCTGAATCACTTCAAAGGGGCAGGAAGGAGGAGCGAAGTGACCAGCAGGAGTTGGGGTTCCCTTGCCAGGATTATGCATCAGGCATACCATACAATTTTTCACCACTCTCTCTGCACATTTACTGATCCCATCATTCTTCCAGACCGGAGCCAACATCTTACAGATTCCTTTAGAACTTTTATGCGCTACTCCATGCGCCATTGTCACCACTGCAAGCACATACGCATCAGGCAACATCCACCGCTGTTGTTCTGACAAATCAATCCAACACCCACTCGAATCCAACTTGCCCGTACTTTCTTTCCATGCACGTTTTTCCTCCTCAGTTGCCTCTTTCTGAATCTCTTTCACACTTTCCACTGTATCCTCACACATTCCAGACTCGGAAATCCATCTTGCAGATGTAGCAACATACATTCTACTCATCATATCTCTAGCTGTCTGTTTAGCGGTCTCATCAGCAAAAGCATTCCCACAACCAACATCATCCGTGATTGCTTTATGAGCACTGCACTTCACAATCGCAACTTCAGTCGGCAAGGTTAGAGATTCCAACAAGTCGTTAACTAGCTGACCATGTTGAATCTTAGTCCCATGGGACGTAATGAAACCTCTTTCTTTCCACAAACGGCCAAAACTATGGGCCACGCCAAATGCGTACTGACTATCTGTAAACACATTCACTCTCTTTCCCTTAGCTAAAACACACGCTCTTGTTAGAGCTATTAATTCTGCAGCTTGGGCAGAATTCTGACTTACTCTTGCAGTCTCCACAATCGTACTCAAAGTCGTTACCGCATAGGCAGCAGTCACATCACCATTCTCCAATTTAAAGCATGACCCATCAACATACAACGTGCCATCTGGATCTGACAATGGGGTGTCTTTTAAATCAATTCGTCCTTTTGTCTCTTCCTCGGTTCTAAAACAGCAATCATGGGGCTCGGAATCACTCGATTCTTGATTAGTCGGCAACAATGTTGCTGGATTCAATACATTGCATCTTTTGATCTGAATATGACTTGCTAGCAGTGTCAGCTCGTAGCCAGATAATCTCGCACTGGTAAGGTGTTGTGTCTTGGTTCTGTTCATGAGTGTATCCACAGCATGAGGAACCATGACCACTAGCATATTGTTCATCACCAAACCAGCAGATTGTCGAATGGAAGCCGCAGCTGCCGCTGTAGCTCTCAAACAACTAGGTAACGCTCTGGCTACCGGGTCTAATGTTGATGAAAAATACGCACAAGGGCGTTGTTTATCACCAAATTTCTGTGTCAGAACACTCAACGCACAACCTTCTCTCTCGTGAACATAGAGCGTGAATGGCTTGCTGTAATCAGGTGTGCCCAAAACAGGAGCTGAACACAATGCTTTTCGTAACTCAGAAAAACTCTCCTGACATTCATCAGACCATGGCACCGGACTCGGAACATTTTTCCCAGTCAAAGCTACCAACGGTTTTGCTAAAAGAGAAACATTTGGGATCCACTGCCTACAGTAAGAGGTAATACCTAAAAAGGCACGCACTTCTCTCTGCGTGCGAGGAACACTCATTTGCGTAATTGCTTTTATTCTCTCTGGGGTCAACTTCCTTCCCTCCTTTGACAAGAGATGACCTAGGTAGGTCACTTCTTGGCAACAATATTGCATTTTCGAAGGTGACACCTTGTGATTCAAATTAGACAAATGATGCAATAACGAAATTGTAGCTGCTTTGCAAGTTTCCTTGTCATCGGCAGCCACTAGAAGATCGTCTACATACTGCACTAGAGCAGAACCTTGAGGAAGTACAAAAGAATCTAACTGACTTTTTAATGCCTGACTGTAAATAGATGGACTCTCACAATAGCCTTGTGGAGCGCGTTTAAATCTGAAGCTTCGACCTCCTAGACAGAAGCCGAAAATATCTCTGCTTTCTTCGGCTATCGGAATGCTGAAAAAGGCATTCTTCAAGTCGATGACTGAAAACCATGTGGCTGTAGCAGGAATCAATGTTAACAAGGCAGTAATGTTTGGAACTACAGGAAACTGCGGGACCACAATCTTATTAACTTCTCTGAGGTCAATGACAAACCTATATACTGGAGGCTTTGTAGGATCAGTTCGTTTCAAAATCGGTAATACAGGACTGTTACAGACATTTCCTCTAGTTTCTTCAACCACACCTTTCTTGATCAAATCTTGTACAATCAATAAAAGTGCACGTTCACCTTTACTAGATATTTTGTATTGAGGAATTCGTGGAAATTTTACATTTGCTTTCAAAGTAACTACATATGGTGGTATTTCCAAAAGGCCTACATCGTTAGGACCAGTCGCCCAAAGAGTATTAGGGAGCGAACGCAGCTCTGGTGGGAGTGCATCCATTGACAAGTACATCGGAGATGTGATTCTTTTGCCCAATGTAAGCTGTACTCCTTCCGGAGAACAGTACAATGTCGCATATAGGCGTTTTAACAAATCTAAACCAAGCAGATTTTCATTACAACCTGTCGTCAAAATCAGGGGTGCTTTCAATTGACACGGTCCAACAGAAATAGACAAAGGACCAGATATGGGGTTGTAAACAGGGGCGCCTGAAAAACCTACGGAAACATTTGTTAAGCCGGACAAAGGTGCGCCAGGGAGTTTCGCATGAATGATAGAACTTTTTGCTGCACCAGTATCCAACAGAAACGGTTCGACTACACCTGATGTTGCTACTGCGACATAAGGCCCACTCTGATCCACTGGAACTGATACTACTCCCTCTCTCTGTCCATGGCTGTCCTAGTACCCATTTTGCTGAAATCCCTCTTCCACTTCACAATAGTCTTCAACATGATACTGCTGAGATCTATTTTCCTGAGCAGACTGTCCATTTCGTTGATCAAAGTGATTGGAAGGGCTGTCGTTCGTCTGTGGAGGCATAGCACCTCGTCCTCGACCTCTAGGATTCTGCACAAAACCACCACGACCTCTCTGAGCTGCTGCTGCATTATTTTGCGCTAAGACTGGACATTCATTTTTGTAGTGACCCTCTTTCTTACAGTACGCACACTGGTTCCACTGATATTGAGGTCTCGGTGAACTATAATCTGTCCTTTGATATGACCCTTGCTGCGTATTAGTCTGATTCATACGAGGCGGATACGCCTGTTGCAAGAGAACTTTAGTCTTTAAATCTTTCGTTTTCTTATCTGATTTCTCTTTCTCCTCTTTATCCCTATTTTCATAATACTGTGCAGTTGCAAGTATTTGCGCAGTTGTAGAGACAGCCCACGCACTCTCGGAATCTTTTAATTTATTGCATAACTCAGGTAACAAATTATGTACGAATTTATCGACAAACAGTCTCTGTCCTCCTTCTGTGCTCATATCCTGACCACTATGATCTACAAAAGTCTCTTCGAACCTCGTGAAAAAGTCGGAGACACTTTCGTCTTTCTTTTGCCTGCATGCGGACAACTTGTCCCAATTAACACGCAATGCGGGCATCAGAGTCTTCATTAAGTCTATTATCCTACCTGGAAGATTAGCAATTAGAGGTTCGGGTTTGGAACCACCTATTTGCTGACCATCCGCTGCAATGATAGCTGCCCAATCACCACCTAGGGCAACTGGATGATTCTCTTTACGTATTTTAGCCCAAATTGGTTGTGGAACTACATTCCCGAATAACATGTCGATGTCCGCCAGATTCATTACACAGGCCTCAACTGTTTGCACTAATTCCTTATAGTATCCGGCAGGATTCTTACGCGGATCTGGCAAGGCCTGCTTTACTGCTAACACTTCGGCTCGCTTCCACGGAATGTGTATCCACACTCTCTGGAATTGCGCTGGAGCGGCTACAATACCATTGGCAACATCAGCTTGTACAGCGTCGCGCCAAATTGGAGGAACATCCCTCATTGGATATTGGCGAGTCTGCTTCGTAATGCCTTTCTCTAAGTCTCTCGGTGAACGAAGTGATGGATCATTTCTATAACTTAAAAACAGTTCCATCGCTTCTTTTATATTTTGACCTACTATCATTCCTGCAGCAAACTCTTTCTGAACCTTAATTAAGTCTTCTAAATTCGATTCAGAGTCATCTTCTTCTAGTTCCTCACGTAAAAGAGAGCACATCTCGTCAAAAACATATCGTTGCGTTGGTTCATTCCATTGCATAAATGTATCTAGTACATCTCTTGTGCTATATCTCCTACTCTTCGAAATCCATCTGAGAGCCGTGGAATCTAATATTCCCCGTTCCTCAGTACTTGGAAGCTGACTACGTCTTTGTACAGAGTCAGAAGTAGGAGTCTTAATTAAAGTTTTATAGAGGGGAGACAGAATGCTAGAGACAGAATCAGTGATTCTTCGACGAACAGAGAGCGGAGTCAACATACTGGCAGATGCAGAGAACACAGTAGCAGTTGGAATAGATAGCGGGACAGTAGGAGTATCGAGGAAGATAGCTTGTGGAACAGTAGGTGTAAGCGACATAGGTATAGGTAAAGAAGTCGGCAACCCAGGAAGAGGAGGTGCCGTAGGAACATTTACATTGACCACAGGGGGTACAGGAGCTTGATTCTGAGGGACAGGAACAGGAATACCAGGTTGTCCAGCAACCGGCAATTGAACATTCGGTACAGGTGGAGCCGTAGCACCTTGTGCATACGGTGGAGGTGACCGTAACAAATAAGACAGCAGAGGATCGTTTTCGGGGTCCTCTAGTATCTTAGTTGTTTTCGATGGCAAGGCAGGATAGCACTTGTCAATCGCTAAGTTATGCTCTCTAATGGCCACCTCTATAGCCTTCTCAGACTCGTTAACTTGCAGCTGTTTAGCCGCTTGTTCTAAAGTCAACTCTTCTTGCTCTTTCTGTTCTTTCTTCAACCTTTTAATTTCTCTCTGTTTAGATTCTTTTCGCCAGTAACGGAAAGAATCAAACATTGCCGGCCGGGCTTTCTTCCTAAACAATTTCGCTTCTAAATTATCAAGGATTTCGGGTTCAAAACTACCATGTAGTGGCCAACTAAGGACACCATCCTTTTCCGTATAGCGGACCCACACCTCATTATAAGATATAGGACCCACACCATGCTTACAGTACAGATCATATAGAGGAGTCCCAATCGGAGGAACCAGACATGAGTCCTCTAATCGTGAATCACTGTTGCAACCAAAACAAGACAACATACAATTTTTCCGACTTACCATTTTGCAACCCGGAACACAGAACGAACAAAAGAAGAAACAAATATGTGCACCTGAACCAAGAACTTAGGCCTACCAAAAACGAACTGATGTATCGATACCCAAACCAAACCAAATAGATTATCGTAACCAAAACAACCAGTGATAATCTTACGAAACCAAACCAAACCAAGAACCAAAAAGGATTTTAACAACCCTTACGAAGTAACCAGCTAGCAATCACTAAATACTTAACTGAGGCACTGAAGACGTCACTAAGGAGAAACCCGTCACGTTTCGCCGTACTAAGGACTGCACCTCGGGTCCAAGACAGGGCGACGGTCAAGGCAACGGCCCACTGCAGCCGTCCTGAACGGGAACCCTCGTGGAAGAGAACTTCGGGCCACTTTTGCGATATGCCGGGATCGATGAAGTGGGGCGCCTCCCTCAGGAATCTTCACACGAAGCTTCTCGAACTCTTCAGGCTTTTGGACCGGTACCGTATGACGTCGCCCTACGCTGGGCGCCAATTGGAGTTCTGGACTTTTTGGTTCCGTCCAGAGGTGTCAGGGAACAACACCCGAAGACCCCGGAGTTCCACCTGTCTTGGTGCACGAATAAACAGAAACACGGGCTTCTCGATGGTGGCGTCAAAGACCAAAGGTTTATTACTGCAGGGACACAGAAGTCACAGAAACTACGCATGGGCAGTATCTAGGAGCCTGTTCGATTTGTACAAAGAGGGCTGCTCCTTATATACTGAAAATTGGGCTTCGGGCAAATTCTTCACATGTTACTACATTCCCAAACCTTTGTGTCCTAAACAATAAATATTTGGCGTTGCACAGGAATTGTCGACAATATCTGATGATACAACATTACGAATGAGAGGTTCCCACTTTTCCATCATAATCTCATGTCAACTTTTCATTCAAGACCCGGACCGCCTCATCGTAAATTTCGTTACCTCCCCCTAATAAAGGCCCAGAAGCAAAGGAGCAGAGCCAGGTGCAGAAGATAGAAAAGCAGGATAAGAGATGTTTGTGGGTGTAAATGGGCAAGGCTACCAGCTTCGGCCGCCTAATCGTGATCAGGCCAACGGACACGAGAACCAGTTCAGCAAGGCTGGCCTCGGGCAGAGGAGGCAGCCTTTGCCGAGTCATGCAGCTACAGCGTGATCTGGTCTAAGGTGCACGTGTTACTAGAGAGGTGAATCGCCGGCTAAAGCTACGTGTCCTTAATTGAAATGAAGTAATCAAAGGTTATTGCGTATGTGAGGGCAAGAAACACAAAATGGCTGCCATGATCTAAGATGGATGCCATGGGTAGATCAGAAATGTGTCTGTTACAGGAGTACTCTTGCTCGTAGCGTAGCGAAAACACCAGGATATGCTAAATGGATCATTTGCGGTTCGCTGATACCAATATTATGTATTTCCGACAATATTGAAAACACGGGTTCAAATTGTCATGGAACCTCACCTCCCTCACTTCAAGACGGAAGTCAACCGGTCTGACTTGCCCATGGGTCCCAGGGATACTTGTGGTAGCCATCTTAGCGTGGTAAAAATGTAAAAAAATTACAACCACATCCGCAAAGTGTATCAGTACCATAAAGTGTCATGTTACACAATTAAAGAAATAAAACGAGTGAAAAGTTAAGAAAAGTTAAGGAAAGGAACGTAAACTAGCGGTCCTGCGGGTATAGTTAGTATAAACAAAGTGGAGGAACTTTGGATAATACAAAAACAGATACATCTGAATAACTGTGCATGCCATATAGATTCATTAACCTTCTGTGATCGACGTGTCCTTATAACCAATACAATTTATACAGTGAATCAGATGGGGGTATACAGTCAAAGTGATAATCTCTCACATCTCATGCTATTATATGAACACAGCATTATATGTACACTGGTCAAAACCTGTGTCGGGGATACATACAAACTCACAAAATGACAAAAGCCACCATCCGGGGCATGAAATCGATTGAGTCTCACATTTCTTCTAGGTAAAATCATGTAATAGAAGACATACAGATTCACAGAAGCAAACCCCTGGCAACATTTAATCGATGAAGGCCCACATTTCATCTAGGTCATTCAGGTGTGTTCTTGCAGTCCAAAAGCGTTCAATTTATTGTGCCTCTATTCTTTTCAAGGTCATGGTTTTCATGCCTTGAGTGCTGGGTATTACATATAGCTCAGACCTCTGTAATTCTTCTGCCGCATGGTTCTGTTCTCTGCATTGATCAACTAAGGGGGCTCCGTTTACATTGCATCTAATGAGCAACATGTGCTGTATCATTCTATTGTTCACAGATTGCATCGTACGACCAATGTAAACTAAATTATGGACATCTTATGCACTAAACTGTATTCTTGGTATTACAATTAGAGAGCCGAAGTTGATTGTACGTCTTGTCATTGAGTACAACCGTCTTGGAGTCTGATATAATTACATGCAATACAATTTTGACACCTATAAAGTCCAACCGTAGGTGGAAGATTCAAAATCTCCCTAAGGTATTTCTTGCATGCTCCTGGACGTTTGGCTCCTACTAGATGGTTGGAAAGATGTTTGTCCTTCCTAAATGAGAACAGGGCTTTAGTGAGAGCAAGTGGAGCTAAAATCTTCCAGTTCTTCAAAATTATATTCCTTATTCTGTTGGATTTATTCATTTATTTTATTTATTTATTGTACTTCTATAGCGCAACTGTCACCTTGCAGGCATCCTGGCGCTAGACCTTACAAAGAAACGCAGTCAAGAGGCCACACTACAGCAGGTAAGTAAATCTTCGGGAAGAGCCTTGTTTTTAGCCTTTTTCTAAAAGGCAAAATCTCATTGACTTGTCTCAGTTCCAGAGGCAGGGCATTCCAGAGCCTAGCAGCTGCCACCTCAAAGGATCTGCCACCTGACCTCACCTTCCTGAATTTCGGTACCTTCACAAGCTTTGTCCCTGAGGAGCGCATGGTTCTCGTGGGCACATACCAGGAAATTTTATTTTGATAGGAGACCAACCCCATCCCATTGAGGACCTTAAACACCAGGCAAAGAGATTTAAATTGAACTCTTTGTCTCAGCGGCAGCCAGTGTAGTTCCGCCAGTGCCTGTGAGGAAGAAGACCTTCTAGGCCAGCCAAGGACCAATTTGTCTGCCATGGATTGTATCCTATGCAACCTATCCAGTAAAAAGTTAGGAGCTTTCAGCAACAGGGCATTACAGTAGTCTAATCTACTGAGAATAGAACTGCACGCTATCACTGAGCGAGCCATGGAGGGTAGCAGAGGGAAAATCTTCCTCAGTGATCTAATGATGGCCAGACTACAGCCCGTTGTTTTTGTCACCTGTGCTTCCAGAGTTAGCTGAGAGTCAAAGATCACACCTAGGTTACGGACTGTCTTTACAGGCTGCACTGGGATAGGGGTGTCCAAATGCCAAAGGTTGCTGGGCAGCCTAGGAGGAAACCTTTCCGTGGTGCAGTAAAGCACCTCCGTTTTATCAACATTAAATTGCAGCAAGTTTTCCTTAAGCCACAATGCCGTGTCCAGCAGACAACTATGAAACCCTTCCAGTGAAGTAAATTGGTCCCCTTCCAGTGAAATAATCAACTGGGTGTCATCAGCATAGTTTATAATATTGATGTTATGTTTTCTGATGACTGTCATTAGCGGTTTAATATAGATGATAAAAAGTATAGGGCTGATGGCCGAGCCCTGCGGTACACCATGCAAAATCTTGGTAAAAGAAGATTGAAAGGGGAAAGAGACACCGCTTGCTAACTGTCCTGTAAAAAGGACTGAAACCATTTCATGGCAAGTCCTGTTACCCCTATCTCCCTCAGCCTTCTCAACAAAATTCCGTGGTTGACCGTGTCGAAGGCGGCTGACAGGTCAAGCAGAATAAGTACTGCTGATTGACCCCTGTCAGACCACCTTCTAAGTTCGTCCATTACGGTCACCAAGGCTGTTTTGGTGCCATGAGACGGTCGAAAACCAAATTGGACCTCCTCCAATAGGTTGTGTTGTTCAAGGAATTTAGAGAGAGTGCTGCTAACTACCCGAAGTAGGACATCACTAGATTGGCAATTTCTGGTGCGAAGCTGCACCTCTTTGCCACACTCTTCACTTGAAAGTACAGGTTGTCCTTAGGCAGCAACAGCAGCAGAGTGTATTCTATAGATACCGTCTCACAAATTAGTGTCATAAATAGAGTTCACTGGAGAAGCAAAGAAAGTAAACAACATTCTTACCATCTGTACATAATCTAGGGAAGTGGACACAGAAACATCTAAATCATAAAAAAATGAATACAGTGCTAGGAAAGGGGCATAGCACTTCTCATGGTACAGTAACTATGCCTGCATGTTTGCTGACAGCACAAATCTAGATAGGCACATGCAATATAGACTGGAGCCCCCAAAAGAAGCTGAATACTTTTCAAGTCAATCAAGCACAGCATCAGACACTATCTGACTTACCTATCCCACACTCCACAGACAAGTAAAATGCCATTGACCTCTTCTTCAGTGAAAAATAAATCTGACATCACATCAACAAAACCAAGTCTGATTCTCCTTTCACACCTACTCCTTCTTGAACAATCCCCCAATGGCCATCCCTCAAAGCCCTGGCTCTCAAACATCTTGCTGACATATTCAACTCCCTCTAAGCTACTTCATAGAAAGATGATTTCATACCCCCACCCTTCATTACACTCTATCTAGAGAAGCTCTGTCACCTCTACTTACCATTGTAAATAGCTCTCTGGCTCAAAACAACTTTCCAGAACCTTTCAAGACAGGCAAGGTTACCCTGCTCCTACAGAAACCAACTTTAGACCCTAATTACTATCTATTCTGTTCTATTCTACGATTCTTGTAAAGTGCATGGCTACTCAGAGGCCTCCCAGTGCTAGAACAGTCATCATAATTTACCAGATTGCAGCAAGGTGAGATTAATTGCCATACAAGCCAAATTTTCAGGGCCTTGCGAAAGGATATTTCATCGGTCATCTGATATAGATCAAGTGGAAGAGTATTCCAAAGTTTGGGGCCCAGATAGGATGGTGAATGGCTTCCCCAACAAGACCTACAGAGACCTTTCTCAGATATGCTGAGCAGGATCTAAGAGACCTCCTATGATTATATGGGGTGGATAAAGGTTTTAACAGTTGGGGACCTCCCTTATAAAGGGATGAGTGCAAAATACCTAATGCCTTGAATTGCACTTGCTCCTCCAGCGGGAGCCAGTATAAGACTCTTAGAGCCTTGTTGGTGCCTTGGGAGCTGCCTTGGGAGGTTCATAAGAAGACATGCATTGGCATTCTGGACAACCTGCATCCTTTTAAGCACATATTGAGGTGAGCCATGGTATAAGGCATTACCATAATCCAGGCGTGAGATCATGAGAGCCTGAACAATCAATTTTCTAGTTAAAAAGGGAGGAGATTGAGAACCTTTCTCAAGTGTCTCAGGACCCCGAAGCAGTTAGCAGCAAGTTTTTTTACTTGGTGGTCCAATGTGTGGCTGGAATCTAGCCATATTCCAAAACGCTTTATTGTACAAGTGGGGCTGGGGAAGCTGTCCATGCAGTCCAGCATAAGGGTCGGGATCCTATTGCTAAAGGTATTAACCAGCAAAATGACCTCTGTCTTTTCTTCATTAAGCTTCAACTTACAGTTAGCCAGCCTGAAGACATGGGACCAGACTGAGGTGGCCTGAGATGGGGTCGGGGGAAATTAATATCACCAGGTGAGCATCATCAACATAGGAGACCAATGACAACCCATAGAAGAACACAATTTTGTCCAGAGGCGACGTATAAAGATGTAAAAGGATGGGACTCAGGGTAGAACCCTGTGGCACCCTTCAGCTTAAAAGAAGACTGTTGGAGTAACAGGATTGATCTAACACCTGAAACTTTCTATTTTTCAAAAAGGAGGAAAGCCATTTCAGTACTCGTCCATCGATACCCACAAAGGCTGCACTAAAATCTAGAAAGATAATGGTAACTAGCCTCCTTGATCCAACAAGGAATTAGACAAAGCAGCAGGAGCAGGATAAATGAGAGTAAGACTGATCTCAAACTCTCCCCCAGTTTATGATAGGGCTGAAACCAAAGAGAAAGCTTTGGCAGAAGCTGCGAGAGGGCTTGGACCCTGTGCCAGCGGCTCTGTGCAGATATTAGTTGAGCACAGGAACGTGCTTATTAGAGCCATCACAGCCCCAGTTCAGCAGGAATGCTGCACTACACTACCTGAGGAATATGCAGCATATCTGCTAAATGATATGGATAATGCCTGTGAGGAGGGAAGTAACTTTAGTGCACCCTCACTTATGTGCAATGCAGACATGCACCTACACAGTTACATGTTCTTAATGACCTCTGTAGACAGATTGCAGCTCAGATCACTGCCCACAGGCCCCATCCACTGAGAGGTTGAAAGAATTGACCAGTGCCCTGGCAGTATTCATGAAAATAGGAACTTTATGTATTTATGACCAGTGCTAAATAACATATTGTAAAGAAACAAGGGAACCCAAGTAAGGTCTGCCATGGACCTTGGGAATTTAGCTATTTTGAGAACAGTGGTCCCTAGAGAAACAACAGTAAAAAGGGGGGAAATGAATATAGTCCCTGTCAGTACTAAATTTGTATAACTTGCCCAGCCGGACAGAAGTCCATAGTGAGATCCTCACATTCAAAAAGCTGGTCCTCAAAGAGGTCACATACTTAGAAAAGACACATTGTTTCATTCAATTTAACATCACACAAGAGGAGAAAAAAGCTATTGCTATTGCGGCAAAACAAAAATTTGATCATCAAACCCACCAACAAGGGTGGCAGCATAGTCCTTCAGGAAATTAACACGTACAAAAATGAAATCAATAGGCAATTGGCTAATACTTACCACTATTGTAAACGACCGACCAACCCCACCACTGAACTGCAGAAACTGACTTTACAAGTCATTAACGAAGGTCTAGATCAGGGGTTCCTGAGTAAACATGAACATCAGTTTTTAAACACCAAATTGCCACGCACCCTAGTTATTTATACTTTGCCCAAAGTGCAAAAGAATCAGGAAAACCCCCTGGCCGCCCGATAGTCTCTGCTTGCAGCTCAATTTTAGAGAAACTTGGACAATACGTCGACTTTGTCCTCCACACCTAATGTTATATCCGTGACAGCATGTCCAGGATTACCATCATAGAAAACCACCCTTTCAATCCCATTACGGACACTTTGTGTACTTTGGACACGGAGTCCTTGTACACAAATATCCCCCAAATTGACTCCCAATCATTGATGGAGACCATTCTCAATAACCGTCCATGCCCCCATGCTGCCTCCACAATCTTCAGACTATAACTTCTAGAGATCTGCCTCACCTGGAATTTTTTCCTATTCAATGAACAGTTTTATCAACAGGTGAAGGGCACATCAATGGGTGCCGTTTTTGCCCCAAACTTAGCGATACTGTACATGGATTCTCTTGAGAAAAAACACATTTTGTCACCTTTTATTTCATTCCAGTATGTTATTCTCAAGTGGAAGAGATACATAGATGATATTTTTCTGATCTGGTCAAGATACTGAAACAATTTCCCCACTGGCTTAATAACAATTGCGAGGGCCTCACATTTACATTGACGTACGACAAAGCGTCCTATCCATTACTTGATCTCAATATCCTCCATAAAGAAGGGGTACTAATCACCAGCCTTTTCCGCAAACCTCCCGAGCGCATCACCTTATTAAGATACAACACCCTCCATCCCCGCGCACTCAGAGACTCTTTACCTTATTCTTAGTTCCTCTGGATTAGGAGGAACTGCTCACTCAAAGAAGATTATTTCCATGAGGCCAAGGTGCTGAATAAAAAACTAACATGCAGAGGGTATCCACGTAGGCTAGTCCGCAATGCCATGAAGGAGCCTGGTATTGTCCTCGAGACGTCCTTCTTGAACCAAGGGAAAAACCCTCCCAAAACCGCCTAGTTTGCATCACTACCTTTTCCCGGGTCTCTAACAATATACGCAAAACCATCATTAAGAATTGAGGGGTCTTGAATGCTGGCATACTTGATCTTGAACATCCAATGTGTGCTTTCAAAAAGAACAAAACATTAAAGACCATCTCGTACGTGCAGCCTTACCCAATGCCAAATCCTCGAGCATCCTCAATGACTACTGGGGTCTTGCACCCCTTACTGGGCACGATAAGTGTGGTAACTGCAGTGCATGCGACTTCACCATTGAATGTAAACAATTTGCTTTTGAAAATACAAAAATCAAACTAAAATCGTTCTCTAAATGCAAAACATACAATGTAGTTTTTGCTATTTTATGTCCATCTAATAAAATCTACAAAGTGCAAACCACCCAAAAGATACTCATTGGATCTGCCTACACCATAGCAGAGTACCCAGTAAGACACAAAATGCACCCCTCGTTGAACATTTTGAGGAAACCAGACATACTGATAATGACATACCCTGAACTGTCATTAGCGTAGTTAAACCACCCCCGAGAGGTGGTGACATTTCCAAACTACTCAATAAGGAAGAATTAAAATGGATCCTGAGACTAACAGCATACACACAGGTCTGAACCGGGTTGAAGACTGGACAACACTTATATAAAGTATAGTGTAATTGTGGTTTAATTGTAGATTACTTGTAACCTTTGGTGCAAGTATTATCATCTTGACACCAATGTATATATAGCATTGTGGTCGTGCCTGTTTATTGCTTACATGTTTTTGTCCCACCTACCCTCTACTGTCCTTTTTTAATCAATTCAGAATTTTTGGATTTAATTGAAGGCATTGGCATTGTTCTACCTGCCATTGGACAATTGAACTTGGCTCTGACCTTTTAGTTGCAAAAGCGACCTACACTGGCAACTGTAAAAAATGTCACCAAATTGGCTCCCCGTTTTTCACTTTTCATTCTCTTTTACTCTCACCTCCGTGACCTATTTTTCTACATGCTCTCGCTATGAGAGTTGTGTTCAACACTGTACCACTCTGTCACTTCCATACCAGCTTAAGATGGCAGACACCATTCTTACTTTCCCTTGTCCCTTGTTCATCTCTATCCAGAGACCACATGACCATTCCTACCCAATCACACTTCACCACACAACAAAAAAACCTTGTCCCTCTTTCATCTCTATCCAGAGACCACATGACCATTCTACATAATAGCGCTTCACCACACACCATAAAAACACAGCTGGCTGAGGGCTCTCCCTCCCGCATCTCCGAAGCCTGCATTTACTGTCTGTAACCCAGGAACACGGAACTAGGTAAGCGCTCTCTCCCTCCCAAAACTTACCACTACGCTTGAAGATACCATTCTTCAGACCTGACCTCGTTCTTTCCTTACATCACAACCCTATATATGGAATTAGGAGCACGCAGCTGCGGCTCCCTCCCCAATTGGGATACTCACGCTATCGCGCCTTCCCCTTCCCATCACTGAATGAGTAAGCCCTCTTTTCCTTCACTCACAAATTTCTATTTCAGAGCAATTGCTCCTTACTTTTTCCTTTTTATTCTTGTTTGTACAGGTCTCACTAATACCGCGCCATTAACTTTGATGCTCTAAGCAGTCCGGTTCCCCTACACCTCTGATTGTATTTTTCTTGGTAAGCACCTGCCTGCTCTTTCTCTGGCACCTATTTGAACTCCCTCTTCCCCCCCACTACAGCTCCTCTATTTTTTCTCCTTCATGTTTGGCTGTTCACCAATCGTGTCCTCAGGTCCATATTTGTTACTATCCATGCAGGAGTTGCCAACATGTATGTGTCTCCTTATAAGTGTTTATTCACGGCTTAACTTACGTGTGGCGCGCACCTTCACTCTTCCCAGTTCATAGCGGTATCGCTTGCCTTTTCATATTTCTTAGGCACTGCACGCGGCCAAGCGCAGAATGGCTATGCATTTTTCTTTCTTCCATGTTTTTATCTCAACTCCCACAACCTCCTCAGACCTTGTCATTAAGGCAAAAGTGTATTTGAACTCTATGAGGTGCATCCTAATCTTGATATATGTTTGTACCTGAACCAGTGCTCTCTTTTAATTATTTGTATTTCCTTTTTTCCGCCTTTTCCTTCTCCTAATTGTACCACAGTTATAAAAGGCAATTGCACACAGGCATGCTTATTCTAAATGTCCTGATGATGATCCATTTATTAAATATATATATGGATGGAAACGCCGTCAACACCCAATACACCTTATACACTGAACTAAATAGTCATTTAATGTGTAAAGGTGTTCTCTTGCAATTTGTTTGTTACATTGAAAATTGTGTGTTTAACAAACCTACAACTTTGCCCAAGCCTTTTGTGTTCTTCATTGTTTGTCCCTCGTGGTTTAGTTGGACGCAGGCTTGTGTCCCACTTACAAATTGTTTTGCCTGTATTGTTCCTATTTGAATTTAAAATATTATATATCTGACTTCTGTCCGGCTGGACAATTTACACAAATATAAAAAAGACTGGGTCTATATTCATTTCCCCCCTTTTTACTGCTGTTTCTCTAGGGACCACTGTTCTTCAAAACAGTGCTAAATATCTGCACAATAAAGATGTACAAGGCTGTGGCTAATATGGCTGACCACCTGTGAAACTTTCCTTAGCTGTGATTTCCATTGAGTTGTCCCACATGTACAGGTGCAAAGGCAAAACACTTAAGGAAGGGCAGATTTACAGTGTCCACTAATGGTTGATGAAGGGTACCTTTTTTTTTTTGGGTGGATCAATGGCAGGCTGCTGAGCTTTGCCCATCTCCATATTTCACCTGTGATGCAGCAAAACAGTGCTATTCTAGTGAATATGAAGACCTTCCATTTAACATTACAATGGACTCTTTGCTCACCTGCGAGAGCAGAGCTGGGTGGACATTGATATTGTCCACATAGCAGTGATGCTTGTGCTCCCACCCTAGCATCTAGTGTATGAGGAAGTTGCAATCTCACTTCACAATGAGCGGACTCACACAGACTCTGTGAAAGAAATTATAATATCTTTGGAGTTGATGGCCGAGGGAGACATAAGAACTCAGGGCCTGTGTGGCACTTTTGTGCCACCGAGCATCACGTTTTTGATGTTCCGGTGGCGCAATGTGCTGCAGCATATTTACTAGAGCACACAAAGCCGCTTTATATGGCTTTTCATAGACTTGTAAATATGTGCCCCTTAAACACAAAATACTGCTTGAAACAGGCGTTGCATCGGTGTTGCTGTGGGTGTTCCCATGCAACACATATGGAATCTGAAGTATTAACAGATTTACGAGGAATCGTAATCCTGGTAATGCATCAGATTCTAACGCCACCCGAGGGGTGACGTTAAGGAGGCCTAAAGAGCAGAAATGTTTTCATTTCTAATTTTTTCCTCTTTTTATGTGTGCTGCATTGTGCAGCTTAAATAGAAAGAGGAAACCACCTCAATTGATTGATTTCATGCAGAAAGTTGTCCCTTCCTGCATAAAATCAATCAGCCTGCAACACATGCACCCTTGCATCATGGTAAAGGGTGCCACATTGGTGCATGGCAGCCGATTGTATGCCAGCGCCGGGGAAAAGGACAGAACTGTGTTGTATCTCATAGGTATGGTGATTTCCTGCCCTTTTTTTTTGATGCCAGGCTGCCCAGCAAGATTCCTTGTGGCACTGCCCTGTGCAAAAACCTCGTACATGAGGCCCCCAATGTGAGCCTTTCAAGTCAGTACACTGAATGGTTCTCATCCCTGAAGCGTCCCAATTCGTAATGGTGTTCCCATATTGCAGTTGAGCATAGGCAATCTTTCAGCATTTGGTTAAAACTCTGAGCTAAGTAGGTGAATGTCATTGCACGTGGGTGACTGCATTAATTTAACATTTATTGTGACTGATACTAACGCCTGAAGGCAGTATATGGCTGTGTTGTGTTTTCAGCTGTCTTTCTGAGTACCAAAGATTACTTTTGTCTCTCTCCATGGTGACTATATGGAATATGCATATCAATATGTTTTGCTGGTAGAAGCCTCCCTTATGATGGGGTGACTCCTTTGCCTGGGCCTAAAACACTACCAGCAGCTATTATTCTTGGAGGTGATCACTGGGAAGAAGAAAATGAATGAGCCTTCAACCTCTGTAATATCAGCTGCTATGAGACTTGAAGCATTAACAAAGGAATTGAAATCAATTAAACTCTAAATTGATGGAGTGGAACAATCTATGAGAAATATCAGTTGAGATGAAATAGAGGTATGCTCAACTCATTTTGCATCCTCCCAAAACTGGCTACGTTTTACTGTTAGAAATTGGGATTCTGGTTGATTGGGGTGTGACCCCTGTCAAGCAGTAACCATAATCATAGTCACCCTCTAGTATCTTGACACAGAGCAAGCTGGCTTAACTTGAAGGTAATGTGTAAAGTATTTGTGCAACAGTTCAAACACTATAAACAGTAAAAACACCACGAAAAAGATCCCACACCAGGTTTAGAAAAATAGAGTAGATTGTAAATGATAAAACAAGACCAAAACGAAAAAAATCCAATCAGGGAAACCAGGGAAATTGAATTTCAAAGTTGTAAGATAAAATACTGCCAAAAGGCACAAAGTGCCAACAAAGGATATTTGGGCCTGCCAGACTGGGACAAAGTCACAAGTTAAGGCCAACCACGATGGAGCATGGCCTGGCTACAGGGGTCAAGTTAGGCCCACTGAACAGAATACCTTAAATCTGACGTTGAAGATTGTTGCATGGATCCACGTCGAGGATTTGTCATGCAGCCAAGAAAATGCTTTGGTTCCAAGATGCGACAAAGCTGTGGTGCGAGGTCCTGTTGCGTTGGCATCAGCGGGGCTTGTGATGCATAGTCAGGTGTCAAGGATTAGAGGTGCAGCAGAGGCGATGCCTCGGTTCTCATGAGGGGTGAAACTGAGATATAGAACTTCGTTGTCAAGGCTGCCGTCGATGAGGAATGCAAGCAGCTTGCGCCTGGAAAAGCATTGCACAGTGGCAATTCTAAAGGTGAAATGTCAGCCCTAAGATGCGGGAGGCGGCGACGATGCAAGTCTTTTGCAACAGGTCCAATCCATGAGGCTGGGAGAATGTGTTGGCTCTGCTAGGAGATGCGTCACACAGCAGATAAGATGAGTTGGTTCAGCTGGCAAGCAACTTTGGCTCACTTCCAAGTGTCCAGGTCTAAAGTGGCACCATTTGGCAGGGTACACTCACAGTTGGCAGAGCCCAGGTACAGGGGTTGGAAGGCTGTCATGACCCTGATTTTTCAGACCAGGAGGTCAACCAGCTAGTCCTTGGAGTCACTCTGTGTTCTGGGGTCAGGTGATGCATGTCCAGTCATGATCACCCAGGCAAGAAGACAGCTGGTCAGTACAGCAATGCAGGATTCCAACAGAGCAGCAATCCCTCAGCTGCACAGCAGTCCTTCTTTCTGGTAGAGTATCCACAGGTCCTTGGCTATACTGAAGTGGTGGTGGCTGAGGTTCAGTACTTATGCACAGTTGCGTCTTTGAAGTGGAGGAAACTTCAAAGACATGTCTTTGAAGTGCACAGATGCCTCCCTTTCTGCCCTGGATCCAGACTTACTACATGGTGGTATACATCCTCTTGTGTGTGGACAGCCTATTCAGGTGTAAATAAGGTTGAGCCCATCTCCTCCTTCCCATCCTGCCATAGATGGCTCATTGAGACAGACTTAAGCTCCCCTTGTATGTGGCTGTCTAGGAGGAATATACAAAGCCCAACTGTCAACTACACCCACTCTTGATCAGAGACAGGCTACAGGCATCTAATTGGTAAACCAAGGAAAAGCTAACTTTCTAAAAGTGACATTTTGAAAATTGCAATTTAATATCCAACTTCACCATAAGTTTGCCTTTTAAATTGTGATTCCAGCAACAGCAAATTTGAATCTGTTATATCTCCCCATTTGGAAATTACTAATAAAAAATGTAATAAGGTTGTTCCTTGGTTATCCTATGGGAGATACAAGCCTTGCTGTAGTGAAAAACGAATGGAATGTAAGTGTTTTTCACTACCAGGAAATGTAAAACTTAAAAGTACATGCCCTTCCTTTAAAATACATTGTACCCTGTCCTTTGTGTTGTCCAGGGCCTACCTCACGGGCGACTTAGGTGTATGAACAAGAAAGGTTTGAGCCTGGCAAAAGGTTTATTTTGAACATTGATAGGGCAGTGTAGACTGCACACTCATGCTCTGCAATGGCAGACTTGAGACATGAATAAAGGGCTACCTAAATGTGTGGCATATTCTGTGCTACAGGCCTATTACTAGAATTTCATTTACAGGCCCTGGGTACAGGGAAGACCACTTTACAAGGGACTTATAAGTAAATTAAGCGGGGATGAAACAATATTATTATGGTAAGGGAGGAGAGCACAAGCACTTTAGCACTGGCTATCTGTGGTATACAATGTAGAGTCATAATACCAGCAAAAACAATGTCAGAAAAAGTGCTGGAGGAAGGCAATAAGTTGCGGGGAAGACCACCCTAACGATTTCGGGTCTGACATTGACTATGCTTTGACTACAAGCAGTTGACCAATTGACTCACACACCAGACTGGATGTAGGAGATGTGAAATCTCTGTATGAAAGCCTGATTGGGAGGTGCCCAAGATGTGGTTTGTTTCAATGAATTTTGTTAGTAGAATTGGAAGTTCACAGTAGAAAAGACAATTATCTAGACAAGAAAAATTCTGGAATAGAAAAATGCTTCTAAGAGGCATTACATTTCATTTAACCCACGTTGGAATTTCAGAAAGTGCACTGAATCAGATCTCTAACACCTGTAGATGTTATGAGGCTCATCATCTCTTATACACCGCACTGCCAACAAGCTGCACGTTATCCAAATATCTAAGAAACAAGGACCTTATGAATGCTTGAACTCAAATTTCAATATAGCAGCTGATGTTTTGCATGATACCAACAAAAATGTAATGGGACATGGGTTTTGGGTTGCTGGAGCCCACTATAATGCTAGTGATCATGGATTGTAAATCCACGTAATTTCATAATCCAGAGGCCTGTGAACATCTCTAGAGTAACCTGCTAACAACAGCAAAGTACATCAGTACATCAATGATGGGCTGCATTGCCTAAAACCTACCGCTACCTGACAATGACTGAAAACATGGGACTGACAAAGACCAGCTCTGTGAAGTGGCAATGTTAAAAAATAAAGCAAATGCAACTCACTTTTCAAATCGTCTAAAGGACCCATTTAATATCTGATGATCCTAACACAGTCCTCCCTGCAGCCTTATAGTCTCACTTCTGGCAAACTATTGTTGGCCACTTGCATGATCTCCAGGCTATGCACTCTTCTCATGAAAAGAAAAATGGCAAGCGAACCTACAAATTAACTTCTCACAGGAAGAATGGAATGAACTGTTAATAGTGCATGATAAGAGTATGAAGGAGGTTTGAATAAAATGTAGCAATTTCAATGTTTTGCATCAATGGCATTGGTTTCCTACATGCCTATTTCAAGATAAAAATGAATCTCAATTCTAATTGTTGGAGATTAGGTAAACAAGATTGTGACATTCCACATATTTTGTGCTCCTAGACTGCTTTACTTAACTGCTGATCTGAAATATGGAACTTACTGAATCTACTAATGGATGAGGAAGTCCTTCATCAGGTCTTATCATCTCTACATTGTGATATAATGCAGATATTAGCCGAATTCAACCAATGGTAAACGCTTCACTGGCTACTGCAAAACTATGCATCAGTCCATTACTGGAAAACAGTTGTCACACTGACATACACTGACTGGTTAGAGGAAAAAGCTGAACGTAGCATCTTATAAACAGCTGTCGCACAGAAAGAGAAAATAACTGGGAATATTTGGGGTCAATTTCTCTATGATAATCCAAACAGGAGGATTAGGTCTGCAGATCTCCCTCAGTTGTGGAGATAGAGGAATTCGTCTGTTGCAGTGAGAAGTGCAGTCTATGTACGGTGGTTGTTTCTGAAGCCTTATTCGTAGGTGCCCAAGATGTGGTTTGTTTCAATGAATTTGGTGAGTTGGGCATTGATGGCCTTCTCAATTACTTTGGCTGAGAAGGGGAGCAGAGAGATGGGTCTGTTATTCAAGAGGTCCCTTGGTTCAGCAGAGAGTTTTTTTCGGCAGATGGTTGATCTCTACATGTTTCCAGTCTTCAGACAGTATGGAACCCTTGGTGACTCATATACACAAAAGTCCCCGGTAGCTTGTCTCCTTTCTGGTAAAGAATTGGCTTGGTAGTTTAGTCTGCCCTGTTCCCATGATGCACTGGGCCAGGGACAGACTGATTTGCATATAGCCAGGTTCTGAGCTGGGATGGGGCAGTGAGATAAATAACGGTGATGGATCAAGCCCTGATCTTTGGACTGGGTAAGAGTGGTCTGCTCAATTCAGACACTCTGTTCATCACCACCCCCTTTTGTAAATCGATTTTGGCCACTATAGGTGTGACAGGGTATACTCAGACATGAGTCCCTTTCTCACTGCTCCATCAGGATTCAAGCAAGCCGGGCCGAAGAGGCTGAAATGCCAGAAACCGGTCCCCGGTAGCTTGTCTCCTTTCTGGTAAAGAATTGGCTTGGTAGTTTAGTCTGCCCTGTTCCCATGATGCACTGGGCCAGGGACAGACTGATTTGCATATAGCCAGGTTCTGAGCTGGGATGGGGCAGTGAGATAAATAACGGTGATGGATCAAGCCCTGATCTTTGGACTGGGTAAGAGTGGTCTGCTCAATTCAGACACTCTGTTCATTACCACCCCCTTTTGTAAATCGATTTTGGCCACTATAGGTGTGGCAGGGTATACTCAGACATGAGTCCCTTTCTCACTGCTCCATCAGGATTCAAGCAAGCCGGGCCGAAGAGGCTGAAATGCCAGAAACCGGTCCCCGGTAGCTTGTCTCCTTTCTGGTAAAGAATTGGCTTGGTAGTTTAGTCTGCCCTGTTCCCATGATGCACTGGGCCAGGGACAGACTGATTTGCATATAGCCAGGTTCTGAGCTGGGATGGGGCAGTGAGATAAATAACGGTGATGGATCAAGCCCTGATCTTTGGACTGGGTAAGAGTGGTCTGCTCAATTCAGACACTCTGTTCATCACCACCCCCTTTTGTAAATCATATACACAAAAGGGCAGAAAGAGGAGAAAACGTTTTTAGTGTCAGCTTACACCCTCCCTAGCATAAACATGAAACCTAAGGAAGTACATGACACCAGTAATACATTGGGTAAATTAATCACACCATTATGGGTGCCACCAAAGGGTTTTCCCTGAAAAGGGCAAATTCCATATCCACCAAGTTACTATGCTTTACTATCAGGCCCTTCCTCGCCATCATAATCCCCCTTTCCCTCTGTCAAGGGGCTTTGAAGATACACCTCCCTATTGGCAACATATAGGGGTCCTCAGGAAGGAATGGAGATGCTTCATGGCTGGATGTTTTTGAAGTGTTTAGCCAGACCTCCCTAATGTATCAGTACAAGCAAATACCCCTTAGAATCTGTAAAATACAGATTCTTAGTGATGTGTAACCAAGTCATGTGCTGATCTGCTGCATTTTTCATGGATACATGGGTAGGCCCACTCCTACTTATTTCAAATCCGGCAAGCAAGGTAATTCGCTAGTGTGTCAGTCTAAGGTGGACAGAGAGGGGAAGAAAGTTAAAGTCTTGGTTACACTTTTCTTGTTCAGTGAAATCACTGGTCAAGTTTTAAAAATAATATATAATCTTCATTGAGTTTTACAAGAGCATTCAGAATAGCTTACTTGCACTCTTGATGCCAAACACATTTCAATAATTAAACAGTCCTTCAACAGCCCTAGGTCCTACCTCCCCTGCTCAAACTCATGCACATGCATGTAGAGTAAACCTGACATCTGCAGAAGTAGTTGCATTACTATTCATTGACCTCAAGAAACATCTTATTCAAAAACAATTTCAATACAAAGGCCAATCCCACCCCTAGAACCGCAGGAGACACAGATAAAAGCTCATTAAGCACGCTAACCTAGCATTATTATCACAGACTATCATACCAGGCGTCATGCGCTTAACACAATCGCAGACCTTCATGGTGGTCACGAAATCGGAGGGCCCTTCAACACTGTCAGCATAGTTCTCCATGCTCGCAGATCATCCTCCAATGTCTCATCTCCTCATATGTTTCATTCTGAGATATCTCTAAGCCAGTCTCTATTGCTCGGGGACTCCGGTGCCAGCCAACTGACAACAATGCAGTGGTTACCAGCACCAACCTCAAAAGCAGAAACTTCCTACTCAGTTTTTTCTTCGTCGTGGTTGAGAGAATGCCAACAATGCACCGTTCGATGTTGAGGTTTGCGTTCCAATCACTGGTAATTTGACCTAGGAAGAGAGAGGAAGCCATTATCACAATTCATTCAGTGGTCCAAAATTGTTGTGCCCAACATGTATACAATGACGTAATGTTTGTATTTGGATTGCTTCATTGGTTTGATTGTTCACATGTGGTCACTGCAAAATCTGTCTAACCCAGGGTGGTGTGGAGTGCAAAATAACGATGGATTTGGGCCCAGATCTTTGGACTGGGGTGAGTGTGTGACATTGATCCACATTCGGTCCATCACCTGTTGTGTTTGCATATTCCGCCCTAAGTGCGCTGGGGATGCCCAGACGTGGGTCCCAGGCACTCCACACCACTGGAGTCAAGCTAGCCGGGCTGATGAGAGGTGTTACCTCGAAACCGGTCCGGTCCTCGGATGCTTGATTCCGTTCTGGGAAGGACATGGCTTTTGTAGTTCGGACTGGACTGTTCCCATGGGGCACAGGGTCAGAGCTGATTTGCATATCGCCATTGTCTAACCCAGGGTGGTGTGGAGTGCAAAAAACCGATGGATTTAGGCCCATATCTTTGGACTGGGGTGAGTGTGTGACATTGATCCACATTCGGTCCATCACCTGTTGTGTTTGCATATTCCGCCCTAAGTGCGCTGGGGATGCCCAGACGTGGGTCCCAGGCACTCCACACCACTGGAGTCGAGCTAGCTGGGCTGATGAGAGGTGTTACCTCGAAACCGGTCCGGTCTTCGGATGCTTGATTCCGTTCTGGGAAGGACATGGCTTTTGTAGTTCGGACTGGACTGTTCCCATGGGGCACAGGGTCAGAGCTGATTTGCATATCGCCATTGTCTAACCCAGGGTGGTGTGGAGTGCAAAATAACGATGGATTTGGGCCCAGATCTTTGGACTGGGGTGAGTGTGTGACATTGATCCACATTCGGTCCATCACCTGTTGTGTTTGCATATTCCGCCCTAAGTGCGCTGGGGATGCCCAGACGTGGGTCCCAGGCACTCCACACCACTGGAGTCAAGCTAGCCGGGCTGATGAGAGGTTTACCTCGAAACCGGTCCGGTCCTCGGATGCTTGATTCCGTTCTGGGAAGGGCATGGCTTTTGTAGTTCGGACTGGACTGTTCCCATGGGGCACAGGGTCAGAGCTGATTTGCATATCGCCATTGTCTAACCCAGGGTGGTGTGGAGTGCAAAATAACGATGGATTTGGGCCCAGATCTTTGGACTGGGGTGAGTGTGTGACATTGATCCACATTCGGTCCATCACCTGTTGTGTTTGCATATTCCACTGCAAAATCTGGCACACTCGTGCACCACCACTAAATATACTCTCTCACCACTAAAGGCCAGATGTAGGTGGCTAAATACTGGTCGGTAACACCGAAATTCGTAAAATTTCAGCGTTACCCACCGGTATTTACCCATGTGTGATGTAGGTATTACCAAACGCCATCGCTAAAAAGGAATCAGTAAAAATAAGGGAAAACAGTTACCGATTCCTTATTTAGCGATTGGCAGATGCCGAAAAACTAAAATACTGAATCGGTGAAAAAGAAATCGGTAAATAATCGCAAATGCGATGTACCAAAAATCGTTAATACCGAATTTGACAAAAATCGGTATTTAAGAATCGGTAATTACAACTGACTCCAAGCAGGTGGTAATCAGGTGCACTGCATATAAACAGCCCCAAAATGCAACAGTGTGAACGTAATGGCGTCTCTCTACATTATAGCAATGCGGTTACGTTTGCGAGCAGCAGGACTGAGGGTCTGGAGACGGGAGGAGCGTGTGTGCAGACTGCGCGTCACACTGTTCCAAATGACTGAGGCAGAAATACATGAGAGGTACAGGCTACACCCACAAACCATACTAGACCTGATACGGGACCTGCAACCATTCCTGGAGCATCAGACACCAAGGGCGCATGCCATACCAACACATGTGCAGGTGCTCTGTGTTGGACTTGGCCCTTATGGCAGGTTCACCCCTAATCTTTTTGCTTTTAGTCTGTGATATGCGTAGGTGATTTTCTGGTCTGTGCGCACTTTTTCTCTGTGTCCCAGAGTAAAGTGTGTGCATGTAGTTAGGCTGGCCTGCTCTCCCATAGGAATGCATGGGGAATGTCTGTGTCCCTAGTAATTCCCGATGTGTGGGGAGTGCATGCTCGAATTTGGTATGTGCGTGTTCGTGGGAATGAATGCTTCGCAATGATGTATGTTGCGTGAGTGTGGCATGTGTAGAAATGCCATTTCTAGTACTTGGCATATTAATGTAAAATATCCCTGCAGTGTGATTGGCTGGAGCTGGCTGGTGAGCCTGGCTCCAGGAAGGCTGGATGGGTCTGCCCGGTGGTGAGTGTGAGATCAGCATGCTTGATGGCTTGGGAGGAGTGCACCCGGTCCCTGATGGGCCTGGACTTTCCCCGGACAATGCTGGCTCCACCCCCTGTAGTGCGACTGATGGCCCTAGCCCTGCCAGTGAATAGAGAGGGTGGTTGAGGTAAACAGAGTACTTCAGAACCAGCTGCAACTGGTTTTCCCCCCACCCTGCACCCTGAGACAAAGGGGTTTGTCTGTATAAGAAGGGGCTGTGTCCCCATACAATTGGTCCTGTTCTTGGTTCTGCCTAGGATCTTGCCAGAGGGGGCTGCTGCTGCTGCTGGGGCCAAGAGGACCGCCACTTGGCTGTCTCCCTGCTTGGAGACCCAGTGTGCTGGCTCTGGCCCTGCCTTGCCCCTCTGCCTGCCTCCAGACTCTGCTGGAGCTTTCCTGTGCCTGGAGGCACCCTGATTTTGATTTGTAGCGCTAGGAGCGCTTTCCTTGTGCCCCAGCGCTTTGCTGATATTTCTAGCGCTAGGCGCGCTTTCTGGAGTCCCTAAGCGTTTGGGGGCGCTGTATTTTGCATTGCCGGTGCCCACCCGGCATTGGGACCCATTTCGCCGATTTTCGGCATTAGCGAGTGCCCACCTCGCTTTATCTTTATTTTGGAGGCCGGTGCCCACCCGGCATTGCCCCGTACTTTGATTTTGTAAATACCTCGAGGGAGCCCACTCCTCGGGTATTGAGAAGCCTCCTGCCTACCCGGAACGGGCCGCCGCGCTGCCCGCGACGACCCGGAAGTGTTCTGGCCGACCGGCCAATCGCAGCGCGGCCCCTGAGAGGCCGACCGGAAGTCCCGCCTCTGCATCCAGGCAGCGAGGAGAGAGGCGCCGCCAGCGAGGCTCCAAGGAAGAGGAGCCCCGCGCTGCAGTGAAGGAGAGCCGGCAGTGTTCCTGCCCCCGCAGCACCAGCGTGATACCGGTGAGTGCAGGGACAGGGTCCTTTGTTCGCCGAGCGGCCCCGATTGGCAGAGGGCCGCTCCAACGTGTGTGGCATTCCTTTTTAGGAGCGCGAGGCTCCAGGGGCATTATTGATTCCTGAGTCCCCCGTGAGGGACTCCCACGTGGCCGCATTTTTGGTGCTTGGAGCCCCGAGGCTCCTGGGGGCAATTTGTTTATTGAGAGCCCGAGAGGCTCATTGCCCTAACTGTATCTTTAGAGCCCCGAGTGGCTCAGGTCATTTCATTCAGCGAGCCCAGCGAGGCTCATTGCCCACATCGAGTGAGAGCCCGGAGAGAGGCTCTGGGGGCATTTTTCCTTGTTGATTATCCTGAGAGCGCTGAAGCTCTACCTTTGCACATTTTGCTTGGCAAGCCCCTGAGAGGCTCCTTGCCCACCTTTGTTCTTGAGCCCTCCTGGCTCCAACGTTTGCCCAGTGCATATTTACAACTGTCCAGCACTTAGTGGACAGTTGCCACGTTTAGATTTGTGCTGTGCTGCCTGCGCAGCTTCCCTGACATTGAGACTCCGGGCATTCCGCCCCTTTCGAGGCCAGTTGGCCTGAGGGACACTTTTGAGTGTTGTGCTTTGTGCACCCCGCGCATGGTAATTTCTTGTTATGTAATTCTTGCGCATGTGTTCTAACCTGTACCTTTTCTAAAAGTGACCTGATTCGGTATTCTTATGGTTATCCCCTTTTGCTAAATGTGACCTGCAGAGAGGATTGTTTATGTTTATCCATTATGCTAAATGTGAGCTGCATAGTGAATTGTTGATTCCGCGTACCTTTTCTAAAAGTAACCTGATTAGGTATTCTTATGGTTATCCCTTTTTGCTAAACGTGACCTGCATAGAGGATTGTTTATGTTTATCCATTATGCTAAATGTGACCTGCATAGTAGATTGTTGATGGTTCATTTCATGTTAGGTTCCCTTCCCTTTGCTAAGAGTGAACTGCTTAGGTGTTGGTATTCCTTCCTTAGGTCCTAGTTACCTGCGTGATTTACCTACAGTGAGTTAAGGGTTGCGTAGGAGGTCCTTACTGTTCCAGTGATTACTGGATGTGTGTTGCATTTATAATCTTGGTGCTACTCATTCTATGTTTACGACATAAGTGTATATCTACCAGTATTATTATCTAACAAGTGCCTACCCCTGACAGTGGTCCATGTGGCCCTGTCCTGTAAATTATTCCCCTTGTAAATTCTGCCCGTGCCTCTGGCACATTGTACAGTTTGCGTGTGTTATCTAATGTGTTTTGTTTATTATAATACAAAGGCTATTTTTTAATATCCTTGTGTGGAGTCCTTCTTTGTGGTGGGCCTTGGGTGTTGTTGCTGGGGTACGTGCGCAAATACTTAACTCATACCGCCTCCAAGTTTAGCCTAGACTGCTCGCGCCATGTTACCTAGAGGGCGAGTGGGGGTTGCCTTGGTGTGTGACTCCCCTGCCCTGACTTTAGAGATGGTGATCCCTGACTGACCTCGACGCGAGTCTTGGCCGGCCAGGGTCCCGTTTCTAACACTCTGTAGCTTGCACCTACTTGCATCAGGAAGTTACCAGGGTGTGATAGCTGTGGCAGGTGGTGTGTCACAGAGTTGCCTGTCCCATTTCTTCAACTCCTTCTTGGATGCCATGATGCAGAGAATGCATCACTACATACGCTTCTCCAGCACACAGGCGGAACTGCAGAAGACAAAGCTGTATTTCTACCAAAAGGCACAGTTCCCACGTGTAATAGGGTGCATTGATTGGACCCACATACCAATCTGCCCACCTGCTGCAACAGAATACATACACCGCAACTGAAAATCCACCCATTCCATCAACTTGCAGGTGACATGTGATGTAGACAACATTATCACTAACATCGTGGCCAAATTTCCAGTGAGAACCCTTGACTTCTACATATTCAGGAAAGGTGGGATCTACACATGTCTGGCTGGTAGTGAATTTGGAGAAGGATGCCTGCTAGGTAAATTAATGTGACACACCCTGATGTATACCTTCGATTAATGTATTGTTGACTCCAATTAATGGCACTTCCTTTCCCATTTATATGACAGCACATATGCCCTGCGCTCATTTATCCTAACTCCATACCTCAACCCTTCCACCCCAAGTGAGAAAAGATACAATGTGGCACATAAAAGCACGCACGTTGTGGAGCGCACCTTTGGACTACTAAAAATCAGGTTCCATTGCCTCAACACGTGCACCTCAATGCGGCCCCATCATCTGCTGCAAAATAATAGCAACATGTGCAATGCTGCATAACCCATATTAATCATTACAATTAGCTAGTCTCTTGTGCATTGCGGGTAACTCCACAATTGAGAGGTATCTTCTGGGATAATGAGGCGCCCATGTGAACATATTAGAGTTGATCAGAAAGGCAGGACAACCAGTGAAGGACATTGCCTCTGACTCCACGCTTTGATTGAGGGTTGGATTGTTGACTGTTTCAAAGACAGCTGAGCAGTCCAGCAGTATCCAGGGGCAGGGGTCACCTTCATTTGCAGTCAGGAGTGTGCTGTCTATGATGTGTAAACTAATGGTGTCTGTGCTGGAGGCGAGTGTAGACTGCTTTTTCAAAGATCTTGCAGATGAAGTATAGCGATGCTCAGTCCTAGTCAGTTATGCCTGACTCCTACACCTTCAGTCTAGAGCATGTTTCTGGTTAAGTGCCACTCCTTGGCAGCCCACAAGTTGGATATCTTCAGTTTTGTAGTTGAATCAGCACCTGATGTGCTTTTTCTCACTGAAACTTGGCTTCATAAGGGCTATGCCCCCCAATGATTTCTAAGCCATGCCCCCTCGATACTGTGTTAAGAGTTAGACCGGTTGGGCAAAGGAGGTGGTGGGATAGCCATCATTTATGAGGAAACACTACAGGGTATATTTTCACCTGTTGAGATCCAGAATTGTAGAGTCTGCTTCTTTATCTGACATTAAGCCCCACCTTCACTTTTCCTGGAATTCTGCTGTATAGACCACAGGGTCTGTATGCTCATCTTCAACAAGGACTACCTGATGTTATTGCTGGCCAAGCCTTAAACAGGGCTAACTTCACCCTGTTTAGAGACCTTAACCTACAGATGGATGACATTAACAGTGGTGCCCCCAAAAGCCTTACACAAGATACTACATCTTTACAGTTAATGTAATGGTGAAGGGCCTGACTCATGAGAAAGGCCATACAGTAGAGCTTAGGTTTAGTAATATCAGTAACCTTAAGGTGCACAGCCCCTTAACTTTAACCTGGTCACATCACTTTTTGATCACTATAATTTTATCTGTCCCCTTCCACCCTATGACACCCATCTCCATATTACCGGCCAGAAAGCTAGAACAATGTTAGCCTAAGTTGAATCCTGAGGACTGGTCAACTGCCTGGAGGTAACAAGAACTGACCTATCTGACCAAGTTACCTTGTCTACTTGCAGGTTCAATGAGTGGATCGACAACTCATTAGACACTGTCCTACCGGCAAGGTGGCATAAGAATGTCCCGCGATGCAATAAATCCTGCTGGTTCAACACTCATTTATTGACCTTGAAAAAGGACTGTGAGCAGCTGAAGAGAAGCTGGAGAAAGTCTTATAATGTAGCCTGGAAACTTAAGCATGGAAGTGCTATTATTCTCTATTATGCAGAAATAAAAGCTTCTCAATCATTTTCTTTTTCCTAAAAAATCAAGCACTCCTTTAACTCCCCTAAAAATATCTTACTGGTCCTTAAGAGAATCACAGAGCCTAAATCAGCTGGCTCAACCTCAAAAGCATCTATAGAGCGCAGCAACAATCTGTCTCTCTTCTTTCAAAAGGAGATAATGAACATCTACTCCTCCTTCCTGGATTGCCCTAAGAGTGATGACTCCTCAGCTATACCACCCCTTCTTGTGCAGCCAGAAGGTAGTCTTATGGCCTTCCCAACCTTTCTGTAAATCTTCTTACAGATCACTTAAGGGCAACAGAATCAGGTTCTCCTCTTGAGCCTGCACCCTTTCATATTCTCTGCCAAGGGTCTGATAGTATCGCCCCTACCTTGACGGAGTTGCTCAATCTTTCCCTAATTAGTACACAGCTTTCCCCACAATGGGAGCATGTTGTGGTCAAAACATTTTTAAAACAGCCCATTCTTGACCACCTTTGCCTGAGTAACTAAAGGCCAATCAACCTGTTACCAGGAGCTGCGAATCTCCTGTAAAAACATTGCAACAAACACCTTTCTACCTTCCTTGAATCCAACGAAATCCTCAACCCCACTCAAATGGGGTTTAGACAACAGCACTGAAACAGCTTTGCTGGCAGTGGTTGAGGAACTAAGGGCCAGATTCATCAAAGGGTTTTGCCCATTCTGTGTCTATGGGAAAATGTGTTCATGCATATGGCCCTAAGACGTTGCAGTGAGAAATTCTTGCCTTGCTCCTGTCATGAAAGAAGAAACAAAGTAAGGAAACAAACCCTGTTACTCTTTGTGTGTGAGTCTGAGAGTGAGAGAGAATGACAGTGTGTGAAAGAGAGGTGAGTGTGAGTGAATAACTGAGATTGAATAGTAATGGGTGTGAAAGAGTAAGAGTAAGCGACCATAAGTTACTTAGAAAGTGTGAGCGAGAGTATCTGAGTGAAACTGAGTGACAATGTGAGTCGAATTGATTGAGAATGCATCATAGTAATTGAACATGTGGAATGAATGTCTGAGTGAGTGTGAATGGCTGAGAATAAGTGAAAACAAACAATAGTAAGAAAGAGTAAGAATGACAGTGAAAACGAGTGTGAGTGAGTGACTGAACATGAGTGAATGACTGATGTGCATAAGAGAGAGTGAGAGGAATTGAGTGTGAGTGAATGTGAGGAAGTTAGAGTGAGTGAGAATGAGTGAATGCGTGCAATTATTGGGAGCATGCCACTGACCCTGCATAGTATAGTCATTTTTTTACATACAAAGTCATCCAAACCAACATGCTGACACTGGCATACAGTATTTAATTCTTGGCATGATGGAGGAGAGTCTGGGGTTGTACTGGTGGAGCTGATTCCCTCTGATGAAGCTACCCCACCACTAAAACCACCACATAGGGGACCAGAACAACTCTTTAGACAACCATAAGTTAAAGAGCTCACTTGGAGAACCTGGGAAAGATCCAAGCTCCAAAAGTTGCTAAGGCCAACACTGAAGGCAGTTTGTTACAAGGTACTAGAGAAACTCTGCCTGTCCAACTTCCACAAGAAGCGCCCGAGAGACCACCACTGTCAACCAATGTATATACGGCTGCTGCATTATTAAAACTGCCATCTGCATTTGGTACAGCTCAGAAACACAATATTGGCAATAGATGGACTGCATGGATAGAGACTTTTGAAGATTTCATTGATGCAAAAGACTAAATAGACCATAACATATCTGAGGAACATGGCTGGTGAAGGAGTGAAAGATGTCATGCCAAAGATACTGTGAGAAGGTGACGTGGCCTATGATCAAACCAAAACAGCCTTGAATGTTAAGTTTAAACCAGTGCCAAATGTGAGTTATGAAAGATACATATTTAGTCAAGAATGACAGAGCAGGTGAAACCATCAATGAGTTTATTGAGAGTCTGGATGTTCTGGTGAAGCACTGTAAATTCAATGATTTTAATGATGAGGATGCTACCTGTCTCAGAGAGATCGAAGGTTGTCTGTCAGTTTTGTTTTGACTATGAATGCTAAAGGAAACTCTGAGCTTGGAGCAAGTCCTCAAGGCTGCTAATGCTGAAGAGCGTGCTGATTGTCAAGTGACTGGCATGGAGGTCAAGGGTGCCTAAAGTGTGTCAGTCATGAGCATGAAAAGTAAGCCATAGTACATGGCCCTGGGTCACAGGGTGATGGCTCCACAGAAAAAAAAATTTTGTCACAGATGTGGACTGTCATTTCCACATGAAGGTAAATGTTCCGCCATTGGACAGATACGCATCGGCTGTGGTAAAGCAAACCATTTCATGATGACTTGGAAGGTGAAGAGAAAGGTAAGTGCATCATAGTTTGAAGACAGAATGGTCAACCGAACGCTACCTCAGCGAGGTTCGACGCTTCCCAAAAGGACAAACGATCACACCAACTGAGGCAAATCGACACCAAACTAAGTCAATTATTATCTAAATCCTCCACAAAGAGTTCTTCAGTATCAGTTTCCAGTGAAAGTGACAATGACAGTTGTGCAATGTTGATGTTCACTACAAAAAAGCATTTGGGACTAGTTGAATCTGCAAAAAATTAAAAATGAAGAAAAGTCGACACGAAAAAGCACCAAAAATATTCAAATATTGTGCGAAGATCACTCTAAAGATAAACAGGTGATCGATTTGATACCAATTTATAATTTGTCAATAAATATCATGCCTGAAGATAAGTATCAAGATGTATCTCCATTACCACAACTGACAAAGCCAAAGCATACACATAAGCAGCCTCAACGCCCTCAAAACTTCAAGGTTTGTTTGTAGCCACGATGAAACATGAGAAAATTGTCGCACAAGTGCCTATTCATGTACTTCAGGGTACAGCTTAAAGTGTCTGTTTTCTGAGTTTCAACACTGCTGCTTCTATGGGACTCATATCAGTGAACTACAATATAAATGCTCATCATGAACTTGTAAGTCAATTTCGTTAATTTTTTCATGGCTTAGAAAAACTCAAAACAATGAAAGTAACGTTTCTACTAAATGTGGATGCTTGTCCTGTTGATCACAGACACAGGTGAATTGTGTTTCACTTGTAAGAAAAAGAACTTAATTTGTTGCTTCAGCATAACATCATTTATTCCTCCACTGGTCCAACACCATTGGTTTTTCCCATTATATTAGTGCCTAAAAGGGACATTAAAGAAGCTGTACGCAAATGTGTTGACATGCGTCAGACCAACAAGGCAATTGAACGAGAGTGACATTGAGGTCCACACGCTGATATGATAACTCAATTGAATGGCGGAAATTTCTTCTCTCGACTTGACTTAAAAAAAGGATCTCAGCAATGCAAACTTGAAGAAAAATCCAGGTACATTACAATCTTTTCTACGCCTATCGGTCTGTTTTGCTATAAGTGATTGGTGCATACTCAGCTGCAGAACTTTTCCAAGATATCATTCGATGTATCATACAGTGTGTAGTAAATGCTTTTAAATATAGTGATGAGAAATTGATTTTCGGAGCTACACAGAAAGAGCATGACATTTGTGAATGATGCAGGCTTAACTCTGAATGCTGACAATTGTGAACTCCACAAGAAAAGTTTTAAATTCTTTGGCCATGTCTTTTCTGATGGGGCATTCAAACCTGGTCCAGCTAAAGTACAAGTGTTGTCTTCTGCAAATACCCTACAAGACATTTCTATGTTGCGATCATTTCTTGGAATGGCCAGTTACTGTTCTGGAGACATACAAGACCTTGTTACAGTCAGTGCACAGTAGCGAGAATTAACAAGGAAAAAGGCGTCTCTTCATTGGTCACCAGAATGGAATCAAGCTAGCTATTGACAGTGACACTGAAATGGCTACTTTGGTCCCAAACTTTGGGGTTTGAGATTACAAGAATACAACTTTATAATCCTTTTGTCATCCAGGGAAAGATCAGAATCCTGCTAATTATTTTTCAAAAGTGCCATTACAATGCCCTGGTACCCCATCTAAGACAGCGGAGGAGTATATCAATTTTATTGTGAAATTGAGCACACCAACTGCCATGTCCGTAGAACAAATTGTCACTGTCACGAGCCAAGAATGTGACATGGTAAAGTTAAAAGACATCATTGCTCATCAATCGTGGAACCAGGCCTCCAGACCTCTCACAAATGACAGGGAGTATTTGAAGTTCAAAAATGTAAGAAATTAATTTTCATTGACTCAAGAAGGCCTCATTCCGCAAGGTACATTAATTGTTATTCCCAAGAGTCTCCAACAACAAGTAATCAACATTGCCCATGAGTGATAGCGAATAGTTGCCCCTAAGAGAGCTCTCTGTGATCGAGTCTGGCTTCTGTATCTTGCCGAAAGGGTAAAAATGAATTGAAGACGTGTCACATATTGCGCTGTCATTCATCTCAAGTTACTCAGCACCCTTTGAACATGGTATACACCCGTTACAACGCATCTTTTACAACTACCTACTATTACAACGCATCTTTTACAACGCATACCATTACAACGCATTGCGCTGGGGGGCGCTCTAGGATAGGGAATAAGTATAATTTACTATCCAACACCTTCCCTAGTGTCCACGGGGACTGGAGTTAGAATAGTAAATTATACTTACCACTATCCAGCACCTCAAAGCGCTATGCGTTGTAATGGTATGCGTTGTAATGGTTGCGTTGTAATAGTAGGTAGTTGTAACGGTATGCGTTGTAACATGGTACATCCTTTGAACATGTCAGAATTGCTGCATCATTTTTGGGAGAAAATTGCTATTGATTTCTTTGGTCCCCTGGGGAATGGACATCGTCTTCTTGTTACTGTTGGTAAATATTCTCCCATTCCATTGGTAGTAGACTATACATAAAAGGTTTCCCAAAAATTAGATGGCATCTTTGCGACATGGGGTGTACCTGCAATCTTAAAATTTAACTATAGCCCACATTTTTATAGTCGAGAATTCAAATACATTCCTAATCGCCTCAATAAAAAAGCATCAAAAAAGCACTCCTCTTTTTTGCCCCAGGCCATTGTTCTGGTACAATGATTCATGAGTACTGTTCAGAATGCTGCCTTGGAGAAGCTAGACCTTAAAGTTGTTTTGAATACTATTCTTTGAGCTTGCCGTGCAACCCCTTACTCAATGACAAGGGAAAGCTTTTCAACTCTCATGTCCGGAAAAGTCATGATGACCAAGCTGCCCCAATATTCCAACCTTAGTTCTAATAATAAGGAAGACATTTATACTACGGAGAAGATGAAAATATATGCTGACAGACGATGTCATGTAAAAGATGGGACCTTTACAGAGGAATTCGAGTGTTTGTCAGACAACACAGAAAAAGAGTCTGGTGCTCCATTTGCAGCTAAACCATTCACCATCACTATCTTCAAAGGGGGCATGGTGACTGCCCAGTGTCCTGGGAAGTCCCTTGCAAGAGATTCGTCTCATTGTCAACATGGGGCCCATCACTCACTAAACATCGATGTCAATTTAGAGACTGTTGCTGACTCTGTGTATACGATAATCCACCACACCTGCCCAGATCACTGGCACTTCAACTGCCAGTTCCTGGTTTCCATTGACCTCATCAGGACATGTGATTTAGACACCACAATGCTTAGTTGAAGATTTATAATTGCCTGTATATCTATGATTATCTGTGTATTTATTAAAAAAACAACAAAAGAGTGCACTTTCCTTGAGAGTGGAGAAGTTGGAAAAAGAATCGGAAAGGGATTCTTTGAAAAGCCCTCACTCACTAACCTAGTTGGTGACATGCTTCATCATCGGGCCCCACCAGGAAGGTCTAAAACCCCCCCGGTGTGCTTCGATGCCAAAATTACTGCGGAGCAGGGTATTTTGTATGTGAGTGATCAAGTGGTGTGAGATAAAAGTGACTGGGTTGTGTCTTAAAGTATTTTATTTGTAGGCCAACCCAGCTTGGTTAAAAAAGGAAGCGGGCGGTAGAAAAGCTGGATAGATATTTCAGCTATGCCACGGTCCGTGTGGTCAACATGTTTCTGCCTATCCGGGTGCGAACTAGCTAGGCATTCATCAGGACCAGTGTGATGAGCCAGGCGGTATGAGCACACTAAGTCTAACCCTGACCTGGTGGTCATAGTGTGAAAAAACAGGAAAAAATCATTTAAAACCTGCTGTGAGGAGGGTGCCAGATGGTCGTCGGCACCCAACAGTTTTCTGAAAAGGAAGCAGACACAGACAGACATATACACATATATATATATATATATATATATATATATATATATATATATATATATATATATATAATATACAGTATGTACAAGCGGTTAAGCACTTCATTTCACATGTGTCTGCTTGTCAGCAGAAAATTAAAAATGGTGGATCTCCTCTCTGTTGGTTCATTCAAGGGAGTAATCACGGTACGATGGTGCAGTAACGTGTCTATTCTATGGATGTGTCCTTATATTATAAGGTTTCAACGTGAGTGGTTAGTGACAAAAATGCCCACTCAGTGTTTGGAGGTACCTTGTGTCAGTAGCACTACAAAACCTGCACACCTGCTCGGGCGTTGTGTGGTATAAGTGTGTGTAATGGCGCACAGGAATAAATAGTGACTTTCACCACCCCATAACGTGTGACGTGGAAAAGGGTGATGCCTGGGTTACAGATACCACAGACATGGAGCTTACATGTGGTGTGATCGCTATTCACACCATGGGTCTCAGGAGGGGGTGATGGCTAAATAGGCACACCCTGTAAAAATGAAAAAGTACGCGGTCAGATATAGCAGAGCTCGTCTGTGTTCTGCTAGTTACTAATCTGTATGTGGCGTTGGAAAATCTGGATTCACTCATGCCAGCGCAGTCAAGCACCCTCTTGGTACCTGTGGTCTGCCTCAATTACCGGACCCCGTCAATGCACAGGTAACTGGAATTGCCCTTAAGTATGGAGAGGCTCTAATTCAATGCCGCGTGCTGTGGGCGCGACTGCTCCTGGCATCTGCGCGGTAGCGACATCCGCGTTATTGTGTCATCATGCGTCTCACTCATAGCCAGTAGCATCTCCTTATCAAGGCCATGTGATTGCAGATTTTAGCAGGGAGCTGGTGTGCTAACTGATTAACATGCTCGGTGTTTAGTACTTGAAAAACCATGCTTTATTGACAACGAATCTCCCTATTGGACCACAATCTAAAGTTCACTCACACATGTGAAATGAAGTGCTTAACCGCTTGTACATACTGTATATTTATATATATGTGTATATGTATGTCTGTGTCTTCTTCCTTTTCAGATATCTGTTGGGTGCAGAACACCATCCGGTACCCTCCAAACAGCAGGTTTTAAATTATTTTTTCCTGTTTTTTTCACACTATGAGCACCAGGTCAGGGTGAGCCTTAGTGTGCTCATACCGCCGGGGTCGTCACACTGGTACTGATGAATGCCTATCTAGTTCGTACCCGGATAGGCAGAAACATGTTGAACACACAGAGCATGGCATAGCTGAAATATCTATCCAGCTTTTCTGCCGCCTGCTTTCTTTTTTAACTATGCTGGGTTGGCCTTTGAATAAAATACTTTCAGACACAACCCAGTCACTTCTATCTCACACCACTTGATCACTCACATTCAAAATAACTTGCTCCACAGTAATTCTGGTGTCAAAGCACACTGGGGGGGTTTTAGATCTTCCTGGTGGGGCCCGATGATGAAGCATGTCACCAACTAGGTTGGTGGGTGAGGGCTTTCTAAAGAATCCATTGCGATTCTTTTGCCGACTTCTCCTCTTTAAAGGTAAGTGCACTCTTTTGTTGTTTTTTGACTATGTTGCTCAGGGGGACTAAGAGTGCTTCTTCCTAGATTACCTGAAAAACCTCTCTCTCCTGTTATTCATTAGTATCTGTGTATTTATTCATGTTTTCATTTGTGTATTTATTCATTGGCTTATTTGTCTTCTTTTTTTTAAGATGTAACTTTTTATTTAACAGAGCAGGGGCTGTAGGGGCACATTTACAAGGAAAGTGACTCAGTGCGTGCCGCCAGCCATTTAGCTGTGCCGCACTGAGTCACTTTCAAAGCACAAGGATGTGGCATATTTACAACAATATGTTGCTTCTCTGTGCTTGCCCTTACTAAGCATGGGCGAATTTTGCGAATTCGCGGTTCGCGAATTTGCGTATTCACGAATTTGCAATCCGCAAAATCCGCGAACTCTCGCAAATTTGCGGATTTTTTCTTTTTTTTGTGTTCGCAAGGGTTTCTGCCAGTCCGCAAGGGTTTTGTACCAGTTCGCAATTGCGAACTTACTTGTCGGGTCGCAATGTTCACGACTATGTTGTTTCTACATCTGGTTCATCATCACAGGTTCACAGCACCCTCTGTTTTACCACTGCCACCCTCTGGTTCACCCATGCCACCCTCTGGTACATCACTGCCACCCTCTGGTTCATCACTGTAGATTATGGGAGGGAAAAGCAAGCACACCAGCCCTTCTTCAACTGACATGAATTAATTTGGGGTTGATTAATGTGTCACTGAATTTAAACTTCCAGTCTGGCAGCTGCTTCCTTATCTGTACTTTGCTTTCTGTTGCAGTGCAAGTTTTTTTTCACAGGACCTTTGTGGCCTACTTGTAGCTATTCTATGAGCCTGTTGTGAGGGTCAGAGCAGGGTCACAGAATAGTTGCAAGTAGGCAACTGAACTCTGGAGGGGCCCCTCAGGAAGCACTACAGGGAATGGTTACTAATGATGAGATTGAACTTTTGCACCTGCTGAGTGCTTTCAGTTTTGCAAAACTCATTTTTCGGCAATTTCGCGGGATTCGCAGGGCGCCAATTTGCGCGAGATCGAATTCGGAAGCCGCGAATTCGTGCAAATATGTAATTTGTTTTTTTGCGGCGTGTTAGTTGGCAAGGTTTTGTGAGTTTTAGCAAGCCGCTTGTAGTGCAACAGCGCGAAGTTACCCTCACGGTCGTTCACGGGCGCGGCCATCTTGTTTGCATGACGTATTTCCGTTTCCGGGCGCGATGTGTAATCTTGCAAAGTGTGTGGCTCACTAGTACAAGTTTGCGTGTGATCGCGAGGGAAATCTCGCGCGAACTTACCCACGCGGTCGTGAACGGGCGCAGCCATCTTGTTTCTCATTAATTGCTATGGTTCTGGGCATGCTTTCTGTATCCTCTCTGAATCTCTGCCATCCTTTGCTTATTTGAAGTTTTTTTTATCTATTTTGCTTATTATCTATCCCTCTATTTTTCTAGCTCTATATTTTTGTGTTTTCTGCTACTTTTGGTTAATTTTAAACTACTTTCTTAAACTCTTTTCTTTTCTTCTTCCCTATTCTATTTCTTCTTTAATATTTAGCTTCCTTTCTGCCCAGACCATGGTAAAGGGAGCCGGGAAGCATCCTGAGAAGGGGAAGGGTCCCGCACCCCGTGCCCGGCTCCCGTACGGGCGTTTGAGGGGGGAGACAGTCTCAGCCCGGGAGATCTTCAGCGTGGAGGAGGTGGCAGCACTAGTTTTTTATGTTCAGCGCCACCTTCCCAGGACCATCATGGCAGGCGGCAAGATCGCTAGCAGGTACGGGATCCAGGAGTGCCGGAAGCGGTGGGAGAAGGTGTGCCCGGCCATGTACCAACACTCTCGGGTCCGGCGCACCTACAACCAGGCCACCCACGGTTGGACAGATCTCCTGGACCGGGAAGGCGACTTGATCGACCTGCTCGGCCTTGAGATCCCCGGGCTTGGTGAGTAGTAGTAGCTATTTCATCACTACTCTGTTTTCTCCAGCTCTGTGTGTTATTATATTGCAAATTTTTGTTTTTTACCAAAGTTCACTCACACATTTCACATGTGTGAGTGAACTTTAGATTGTGGTCCAATAGGGAGATTCTTTGTCAATAAAGCATGGTTTTTCAAGTACTAAACACCGAGCATGTTAATCAGTTAGCACACCAGCTTCCTGCTAAAATCCGCCATCACATGGCCTTGATAAGGAGATGCTACTGGCTATGAGTGAGACGCATGATGACGCAATCACGCGGACGTCGCTACCGTGCAGATGCCAGGAGCAGTCGCGCCCACAGCAAGCAGCATTGAATTAGAGAAATGTAATTTCTGCCGCTGCGTCACAAAAGTCAAGCAACAATGGATCAAAAGAGCCGCAAGGGTCTTCTAAATCTGCCCCTACAGACTTAAGTCCAGTCCTTCCTTTGTACACCTGGCAATAAGAAGAAATAGTGGTGGTGGATTGATAGTTTGAGTATTTTAATGACTGGTTAATGTAGTAGGAAACTTTTTAGTGTTGTCGCTGAACTGCAATCACAATGGACTTTGTCACTTCGCGTGCTGCGGACTGCTGCCTGCCAGTCCTAGGCGAACCTTTTTAGTAGTTTGTTTAGTGAGTTACATAACTTTCCATGTCGACGGTCCGCAAATCAAGCAATACTAATATCGTAGTCGACCACATGAGATAGGTCAATATATCCCGTGGAATAGTTGTCTATTTGCTATTTTGCCAAAATATTTTGTTATTGTTCTTTTGAAATGTTTGATTTGGTTGACAAATATCATCCATGTTTTCTGGTCTTTCTTTCTTTCATGTTATACATCAGCTCCCTCCAGGGGCAAGAGGGCATTGGAGGAGGGTGCTGCTGCTGCTGAACAAGGCCAGGATCGGTCAGGCGAGGGCACCTTTGCTGGCCCCGGTAAGTTTTAATTTTAATATAGAGTACCTATTTTTTCCTAGCGTTCCTCATTCGATTTTTTCTAAATCGTCTTTTATCTTCTTGTAGACTGTATCCAAATTCTTATCCTGCCTCGACTATGACTCCCTGTGGTATTACTAGATTATTCTTATTAGTCTGTCTGTTTAGCTAACTAAGATTGCACATTTGGCAAAAAGTGTAAAACAAAACTCCCATTCTAGTCAGCAATAGCTCAATGCACTGAGTGCAGTCCTATGGGATTGTCCATAATGTCTTTTCAAGTCTTCTAAATGTTTATGCTTTGACAATTACCAACAATAAAAAGGTGAATGACCACCAAGAAAGAATAAGATACTACTTTACTTTTGGTTTGGATAGGAGGACAATCCATACTACTACTGTTGTAGGGACAAATCAGCACAAACAGAACTATCGACACTAAATAGTGCATTGTTTATCAATTATAATAGGCGCAGGTAGACTTTCCACATACCTCAGTGATATCAGACTTTGAAGAACCCCCAATCTCCTTACTAACTAGATAGTGTGGCAGAGTCATTTAGCTCCCGAATTCATTGATGATTGATCCCCAATGATGATTATCCAACGCAGGACAAGAGTACGGAGTCAGAGTCCAGAAGTATCAGAGGCACGGACTCATGCTTGCAAATTGCAAAACCTTTTGCTCATTCACTCATGACCAAAAACCACAGAGTCTATTTAAGTTTTAAAGCTTTATTAAAAGTAAAAATATTTATTGAAATCAAGCTTGTCATAAAACATAAACGGTTGATTAAAAATGGAAAAGTGCTTATAGTGATTTATTTCACACATTTATTGTGGGCGAGCCGAGCCCTCACCTGGTTTGAACTTTCATTTTTCTTTTTGGTGCTGAATCATTGGTCCCTTCGTCCTAGTTATGATGATTTGTTCTTAGAAGTGAAGCTTCTGTCTGTTATGAGAAAAATGATGCGTGTTAAAAAGCAAGCATTCATCGGTTGTGCCAAAAAGTGCAGCAAGACAACACCCTTTCCTGGAAAAAGGGACATTTTTACTTTAGAGTAGACAGTCACAAATTATTAGATTGGTTTCTGTATTCACATTTCTTCATTCCTAGACAAAATACTAGTGAGTGGTGTATGTCTATGAAATCTAACATTCTTAAATGTACTTTGTAGGTGGAACATCTGGTGCTGGGCCCAGCACGGAGGTGGAGGAGGAATGCTCTGGGGAGGAGGCGGTGCAAGTGCCGGACCAAACTTCTGTGCGGGTTGCCACGGTAGTGGCGGGCAGTGGTAAGCTCTTATATTCCTAACTTATTGAGATTGCAGACTGCATAGTGTGCTCCCCGTGAGAAAACGTAAGGTTTGTCCAGATGAGAGACATGAAGAAGAATGATTGACATATAGTTTGAATGGATGGATGACTGGATCATGGTACTATCTGACTCTTAGATAGCATATGTGTATCTAGAGAGAGTAGACGGTCACTGGATGAACTAAGTGTTACTTTGAAGAGTATGTAACACCTCACCCGCACGTCCGTCCCAGTGTAGGAAACGCAAGGAAAAGAAGTTGTAATTTTGTCCGAATACTACCAGGAATAGTAGCAGTAGTTTGTATTGCAAGCACAGCATATATCCGGCTATTACGATGGCCACTCACTACCTCTGTTAATAAGTTTAGTAGAACTCGGTCATTCATGTGTGGATGTATCACTGTTCACTCAATAAAAAGCAAGGCACCTAAAGTCATACCATATGTAAGCAAATACATACCATGTGCAGTGATAGATAATCAGATTATTTATCTTCTTCATTTTCCTTTTCTAGTATTCATTGGCACTGTAGGGTGAAAGTTAAATTAATTAAGCAGTAGCCCTTGTAACAGAGTATTCTCTGTGCCACCCATAATAGAAAAGTAAGAGCATCACCACCTGCATGTACTGGACTGGTACAGTAATGCAAGTCTGTTTCACTCATCATGGCGGGCGTCTGTTTTTCTCGGGTGCAAGTTGACTGCGCTGGCATTATGCCGGCTTGCAGAAGTTAACGTACCAATTTTGCTAAACAAGGGAGAAGAAGAAGAATAAGACTGGTGTACTGTCATAGTCGACTCTAATGGAGTGAGTCCATAGTGCTCGTAGAATTGATTCCTTAAACTCCCACTAATGTTAGAGCAAGGAGGAAGAAGTGGGAGGTTAGATAGATACTGGCCACAATAGTTATGTACTGCGCTTGCAAGTTGCTAGTTCTACTGTGCACAACTTTCTGCTGAATCATTTTGTGTTAATCTTAAAGAGCATTGGTTACAGACTATGTCTTTTTCTTTCTTCATATAGATGCTTCTTCCAAACCAACATGGAAGGAGCTGGCTAGACGGGCCCGGCAACGGAGGCTGGAGGCCACTGTCGCCGAATATCGGCGGCTGGTGGCCCAGGAAGAGGAGGACACGCAGAGTACGTCTACAACATCTACGGCGACACCTGAATCCTCCTCCGCGCTCCCTGGGTCAGCCGGTCAGTGTAGCAGGTCTCCAGCGGTACGGAGCCGGGGTACCGCAGCCACCTGCCACCGCCGAGCAGCAAAGAAATCAGCTGCCCCCCACAGCAGTTACAAAAAAAGGCTGCACCGCCTTTCCCTGAGGGTCTCCTACCTCGAGCAGGAGCTCCTCAACACCAAAACCCTGCTAGAGACCCTCCGCATGGAGCATGCCGACATGGCCCGGAAAGTCAACAGCAGCAGCTAGCAGTAGGAGGAGACTGTCACTTGCCCCTTTTTTAAAGACTTCTGGCGGGTGGGAATTGGGAGTTGGGTTTTTTGGACTTTTCACAGACATTCGTTGGGTTTAGGGAGTGGGGGTGGGTTGGGTCTTGCCGGAGATTATTTTTGTTAGGGATATAAATATACTTTAAACTTTATCTTAGCATACGTGTTTTTTTTACTGCTTTTGAGGCTGGTGGGTGGGGATTTAACAGTAAGTTTTTTTTCCTGAAACTTAAGTGGCATCTTGATTCAAGTTGTGTAATTAATTGCCCAAATGTTTTCAAAACTAAGTGCCTCTCACAGAGTAAGTGAATTCAATAGTCCTAGGACTTTACTAGTACTAGCGTAAATCTCTCGTCTAAACCTAATACTCCATTATACTTCCTCCCCCCAAACGCTTATCTTACCTGTAATTTGTGTTTGGAAATAGGGCTAGGCACAGGTCTGGCTGCACGGCAAATGGCGATTAAGGTTGACAATCCTGGGCAGATGAAATGTCATCATTGCGGTGGTACTAGTGGTGTTACACAGTGGCAGTTGCAGCATCTGAAAAAAAAGAAAATGAAACCTTGTTTGTCCTTACCGTAGCATTAGAACGGTACAATAGAGAATAGCAGGTGACAGTACACTAGAACAGTGCTACAATGTAGCCTAACAAATGGTAAAGTATTGAAAGTATAACTAGTACTTGCGTTGAATTTCTTTGACATTGGCTACTACTACAAGAAATAGTACCGAAGGTGAAGGACACAGCAGCGTAATAATTTGCCACGTCTAGGAGGAGGATGTTCTTGATGACCAATAAAGTTGATGGCGCACATGAAAATCTGCTTTCATTTGCCAATAGTGACTGAGTGTCAAGCTGAGTAAGAATAGAATATATCCTCGGATTCCTTCACCAGCCTGTTGCTATGACCTTATCCTCCCGAGCAAGTGTGTGGAATTATTGCTGTCATTTAGTCACACATCAATCAAAACCACACAGCCCGGGGGAAGAGGGTTAGGGTTTGGAAAATGGATGGGAATGGTGGATTTTGGGAAAGTTTGGTTGAGAGAAAAAAAAAGCACAGCATGGACAAACAATAATTGAAGATAAAGAAATCTTTGGGTACAAACTAACCATAAATCTTTTAAGTGACATAAAGGAAGTGCATGCACTACTGCATGCATGGTTACTGAAAAGTAAGTAGTACTTTCGACATCTGTGAATGAAAGAATGAGACAGTACAGGGCTGCAGTACTAATTATGCGTTTTCACTTGCCTATCTCTGCACTCAGAGAAACACTTCTTTCTTTAAATTAGGTTTAAAAAATAGCACAAGTAAAACCTATAGAATGGCTGTAGGGATGAATTTAGAAGCAGAGATCAAAGAAATGCAGAGTCACACTCATAGAAGTTCACAGCAATAACATTACTTAAAAGATAATTAGAAAAGAACGGATACTGTATCTGTATGTTGTTGTAGTTGTCCTGTTGAATTTGGTAAGTTGCATGCATCAAACCATTCCTCTTATTAGCGGGACTCCTCCATTCCATCTGACGCTCCGTCTATCAACGCTGGTGACCAGAAGACACCCTGTCCACTGCCTGCCTGGCGGATGCTGAATTGCGGCTCGCTAATGTGAAGCCTGACTTCATCCTTTTTTTCCCATTGCACAGACTGAAACCCGGCCTATTGATGGAAAAACAGGAAAAACAGGAAGTGATATTAGAACACCACTGACAAATAAATATAAGGTATGTACGCTGTGTAGTGCAAAAAGTCACACTTTGAGTTTCCTAATAGACAGTACAATATTTTTGAAAGTGCGTACTCTGTCTGAGTCTCCTTTTGAAGGATAAATAAGTATGGGCGAATTAATTTAGCGGATCTTTCCCCTCAAGCTAGGTGTACTGTGTTTCAGAACAAAATTAGACCTTCCCAGCAGTGCTCCCAGACCCCTACTAAACCCAGTCGCAAGAATGTAGAAGACCCCCAATCAGATCTAAAAAAAACCGAGGCCTAGTAGAAAAATGGTGGCAAAACGTACTTTGAAAGTAAAGTAGGGCCAAATTCCCCCTTACCCACCGTGGATTGTATTCAAACCACTTGCAAGCAAGCAAAAGTATCCATACCCAGCATCGCTCCAAGACTCGCAAACCCCCCACAAACAGCCCCCCGCCCAAACACATGCAATACAATACTGCTAACCCTAACGAGCCCTAAGTTAAGAATAGTGGCAAACGCTTTCTTTAACTAGGCCAAATTCCCCCTTTCCCGCCATGGATTTACTTCAAACCACTTGCAACCAAGATTACACATTCCCACGAGTGCTGTAAGACCCCAGAACCCAGTTGCAAAAATCTAGAACACCCCCAAACACATGGAATACTGCTGCTAGTGCTAACCCTAACGAACCCTAAGTTGCAAAAAATGCCAAAAGGCTTTTCAGCATGGATTTTGTCCAAACCACTTTTATCCAGTATTAGACCTTCCCAGCAATGCCCCAAGACCCACCAACCCACCCTCAAAAAAGCACAACACCCCCAAACAGCCAAAAAGCAAAAATGGAAAATCTCATACTTGCAATATTTTTCGGCCTTCTTTCAATTCTGTCCAAACGCGCTGTGCAGCTAGGCCATAACTCCCGTTTTCCACCATGGATTTCCTGAAAAACAAATGCAATCAAATTTAGACTGTGCCAGCAGTGCTCCCAGACCCCAAAACCCACCCACAAACACCCGGAACCCCCCCAAAGAGCACCTCAAAGACAAGCAAGTCAGCAAAAACGCAAAGAAAATTTCGCCTCCGATTTTGTCCAAACCACTTTTATCCGGTATTAGACCTTCCCAGCAATGGCCCCAGAGCCGTCAACCCAGGCGAAAACAAGTAGAAGACCCCCAAACAGCCAAAAAGCAAAAGTACAAAAATGGGGACTTAGTCATTTTCAGGCCAATTTCCAAAATTACTCTGCGCTCGCTCTGCAGCTAGGCCCTAACTCCCCTTTGCCACCATGGATTTTCTTCAAACCTCTTGCAATCAAAAGTATCCATCCCCCAAAAGTGCTCCCAGACCCGAAACCCACCCACAAACACCATGAAGCCCCCCAAACAGGCCCCCGAAAACATGATAGTGAGCAAAAAGGCAAAAACGTTTTAAAGTCTGATTTTGTCCAAACCACTTTCATCCGGTATTAGACCTTCCCAGCAATGCCCCAAGACCCGCCAACCCACCCACAAAAAAGCACAACACCCCCAAACAGCCAAAAAGTAAAAATGGAAAATCTCATACTTACAATATTTTTCGGCCTTCTGTCCAAACGTGCTGTGCAGCTAGGTCATGACTCCACTTTTCCACCATGGATGTCCTAGAAAACAAATGCAATCAACGTTAGACTGTGCCAGCAGTGCTCCCAGACCCCGAAACCCACCCACAAACACCAGGAAGCCCCCCAAACAGGCCCCCGAAAACATGATAGTGAGCAAAAAGGCAAAAACTTTTTCAAGTCTGATTTTCGCCAAACCACTTTTATCCGGTATTAGACCTTCCCAGCAATGGCCCCAGAGCCGTCAACTCACCCGCAAAGAAGTAGAACACCCCCACAAGTGCAGAGTCTTTCTTCATTGGGCGTAATCCAGCCCTCTGCTTTGAGGGAAATAGGAGTCTGGAGGAGGAGGATAGAGGAGCATGTTCTTGTGAACTTGTGAACCTGAGGAATGCAGACTGCGGCACCTTCAAATCAATAAGCAAATAAGTGAAGACAGTTCTGCTGATGGGCTTGTTTTTGTGATTAGGTGATTAAAGTTTTTATTTATATTGACTTTGCAAAACAAAGAAAGACATACACACAGGAATAAAAGTTAATAAGGACGAAAAAGAAAGTTATTGATTCATTGGCTCATTTTCAGGGCTCGGTGTCAGGGAAGAAGAGTTCGTCCTCATACTCTGCGAATTCAGGCAGGAGTAGGTCACCTAACAGAGAAGAAATTCCCTCATCTAAGTTGGTGTCCTCCTCGTCTTCTTCCGGCGTGTATTCTCGTACTTTGTAATCTGGTGGTATGAGGTGCTGATTCATCTTGATCATTGTTAACCTCTCCACATTTTTGGGCGAGAGGCGGGTCCTTTTGCAAGTTACAGTGCCACCAGCAGCACTGAAAACACGTTCAGAAGACACCCTTGCGAGTAGGCAAGACAAGTTGTTTATAGCCAGGTTGGAGATCTCTGGCCACAATTCTTTTTTCCCATGCCAATACGCCAATGGGTCATCATGAACATAGACCTCTGTTGAGTCATTCAGATAGTCCTGCACCATCGACTCAAGGTTCTCCACGGTTCCTCCACTTTGCTTACTTTTTGCTGGGACTTTTTGAGAAGAAAACCCAAGCTCAGTTAGCCAATGCTCTTCTTCACACAATGTTACTGTTGTGTCTGGTGCAGATGATCCGGTTGCTGGTGTCTTTAATGGCTGAGAGGCCACTTCTGCCACAGCCACAGGTGCAGAAGTGGATTCTTTTGACTCGGGATGGCCTGCTGATGCTGATGTACTGCCTTTTCCTTCAATTTCCTGCCGTTCTCTTTCAAACCGAGTGGCTGACACAGCTAGCCAATGTTTGTACTTTGTAACTTCTGCGTCATCAAAAGGAAAGAATACTCTGCCTGCCAGTGCCTATTTGTACCGTGGATCCAGAATAGTAGCACAAATGTAATGCTGTTCTAAGTGGATCATTTGAAGACGTTCATCGCCAAGTAGGCGCTGTAATAATTTCTCCGCCAAATCAAAAGCTTCTTGCTTCTCTTCATGTTTTTGAAGCATAGAAGACACCGCCTTCAGTTGGTGCTCTAGCATGCGCAACAATGGGATAGCTTTTCCCAAATTACAGTCCTCCCTGCTGACTGCACGCGTGAAGACCTCAAAAGGACGAAGCATGTCTGTCAGGATTTTAACTAGCTCCCATTGCTCAGCATCTAGCCTCAGGTCCTTCAAGGCTGTACCCAGTGTTAAGAATTACTGATCGACTACCGTAAACTGCTCATACAGACGCTCAAGCATGTAGAAGGTTGAGTTCCAACATGTTGCCACCTCCTGGATGAGTGCTTTCACTGGCAGTCGACGTTCATGTAGCAGGCCCCTCAGATGCTTCCGGGCCTTAAAAGAATGGCTGAAATGTGTGCACGTTCTTCGGCAGGTGGTCAGTAACCCGCACACTGGACTTTCTTCACTCAAGAATTTTTTAACAACCAGGTTTATACAGTGCGCCAAACACGGCACTCTGAAATATTTACCCAGTTCCATGGCCTTAACTACATTGGCGCCATTATCCATGGAAACATAACCAATATTGCCTTTTTTTGGGGACAGCCATTGAAAGACCATTGTGTTAAACTCCTTCAAAATGTTTTCTCCTGTATGACTTGTCTCCATGCCAAACATGGCTAGTGTTGAATGTTTCCGAGCAGCTTTAAAAACGTTGTCCAGGTCACCTACCCTTATCTTTGCTGTAACTCCTGAAAAGGAGACCCAGTGTGCAGTGATGCACATGTAATCAGTGACTGCGCCACTGGTCCACATGTCTGTTGTCAGATGTATAGTGTGAACAGCACTCTTCTGCAAAGCTGCCCCAATCACCTCCAGCACATCTGCATGTAGTGCTGGAACCGCAACTCTGGCAAAATAGAACCGGCTAGGAACCTTCTATTTTGGGCTGAGCGTTGCCACTAATTCAAGAAAACCAACCCCTTCCACAAAAGAAAAAGGGAGAAGGTCCAGAGCTAGCATTTTAGCCAGCTTAGTGTTGCTGACAGGGGTAATGGGTGTAAGTGAAGAAATGTTTGACGCTTCTTCCTCCTCGTCATCATCAGATGAAACATCAACGTATACAGTTTGTTGACTTCCAATTCGGGCTTCCTTGATCTCCTTTAGGTGCGCATGCCATTGGACAGTGTGCTGTCTCTCAAGATGACCTCTCAGGCCTCCGGTACCATAGTTGGTACCAAGCTTACCACGACTAACTGCAAGCTTACAAATGGTACAAATGGCTAGGTTTTCCCTTGTTGTGCAAACACTAAAGAAGTCCCAAACTGCGGACTTCAAATATCTGTGGGGGGCGGAGGAGGCGATACTGGTGGTCATGCTGCTAATGCCAGATGAAGTGGAGGATGTGTGTTGCCGAACTTTACTACGTTGTGCACCTGCACCACCACTAATTGAGGTCGCAGTGGATGGAGGTCCCTTCTGGCGAGAAAAAAATATGGAAGCGGTAGGTGGTGGTGTACTAGTTAACTCCAATGATGATGTTCCCATTGCCTCCTCGTCGACAACATCACGCTCAGCAGCTTTTCGGGCTAGGGTCAAAATGTCTGTTTGCCGCATGCCCGCTGAGGCTGGAGTGGCATGTATGATGACTGCGTCGTCGTCGTGAGAGTCTTCATCAGCAGGAGTTGTATACGCCACTTCTTCTTCAGCACCACACTCCATAAGTACGAGAGTTTCGGGGACCTTCCTTTTACGCTTAGCTACCTTTGTCAGATCATGGTGTGCCTCACTCTCAGACGGCAGTGGTGGTTCCCAAGTTAGATCCATATCATCAGAAGGAAGGGGGCTTGAAGAAGATGTAAACACCATCCTTGATCTTTTCCTTGCTAGGGATGTGGAAGACAATGAATGATCAGGAGGAGTGGCTTCCTCAAATGATAGCTCTGCTTGAATGTTGATTTCCTGATGTGCCCCTACTTCGGGAGGAACAACTATTGTGGGCACTTGTGCCCCTCCATGCACCTCTGCTTGAGCATCTCCTTGCCCTGCCTCTCCTTTCACATGTACTTGGGCTTGTACTTGCACATGTGGTTGTTGTTGCGGCTGTGGTTGTTGAACACTCGTCAGATGAGTTACAACAACCTGTGTTGATTAAGGGACATTGCTTCTACTTTCTTGCAATGAGCCAACATCACTGGTCGATGGTGATTGAACAACTAGACTAAGTGCCTCTGCAGCACTCAAGGGCTTGGACTTAAGTTGGTGTGGTGGTGGTGGCACTGAGCCCAATGGAGCGGGTGCTGCTCCCAGCTTGGTCCTCAGCAGATCCCGCTGCTGCTGCAGGCGTACTTTTTTTTTTATTCCCAAAAAATGTGGCGGGCGGCACACCAGTCTCCTTGGTAACTTGCTTCTTCTACTCCTTACTGGCAACTTTCTTGCTAGAGGAGCTATGGGGAAATTTTCTTGGGGCCATCTTCTTCAGATGTCAGAACAGCAGGTCGCAGTTGCAGAGTTGTCTTGTCTGTGGCCACGCGTGGCGTCGCATGACATTATGCTGCACACACACCGCTGCAGGACTACTTCCTGGCACTGGTGGTTCTCTTCTGCACCTAAAAGCAATGGAAGACAGAGGGACATCAGTTATACACCCCAAAAAGTCAAAAAACACATAAAAATCAGCACAATCCCATGCCATCCATGCCCTCAATGATGTTTAAATTCAAGACACCCCACAGAAAGTCTAGGCCCTGCACCACTGAGTACCCCTGGGCATAATGGATGAAAGATAGGCAAAATGGGTGCAGGCCTGAGAACACTGCCTGCCTTCAAAATGGCCCCTTGCCCCCCAGCACATGGCCAGGGCCTGCCTGTACCAGCACTCAAAATGGCCCCCACCCACATGGCCAGTCCCAACAACACCCCCAAAAAGTCGAAAAACACATAAAAAACAGCACAATCCCATCCCATCCATGCCCTCAATGATGTTTACATTCAAGACACCCCACAGAATGACTAGGCCCATGCACCACTCACTACCCCTGGGCGAAAGGCCCCAACAGCAGCCAAGAAAATCGAAAAACACAGAAAAATCAGCACAATCCCATGCCATCCATGCCCTCATGATGTTTAAATTCAAGACACCCCACAGAAAGACTAGGCCCATGCACCACTCACTACCCCTGGGCATAATGGATGAAAGCTAGGCAAAGTGGGTGCGGGCCTGAGACCACTGCCTGCGTTCAAAATGGCCTCTTGCCCCCCAGCACATGGCCAGGGCCTGCCTGTACCAGCACTCAAAATGGCCCCCACCCACATGGCAAGTCCCCATCAACACCCCAAAAAATCGAAAAACACACAAAAATCATCACAATCCAATGCCATCCATGCCCTCCATGATGTTTACACTAAAGAGACCCCACGGAAAGACTCCATGCACCACTCACTAGCCCTGGGCAAAAGGCCCCAACAGCAGCCAAAAAAATCGAAAAACACAGTAAAATCAGCACAATCCCATGCCATCCATGCCCTCAATGATGTTTAAATTCAAGACACCCAACAGAAATACTAGGCCCATGCACCACTCACTACCCCTGGGTAAAAGGCCCCAACAGCAGCCAAAAAAATCGAAAAACACAGAAAAATCAGCACAATCCCATGCCATCCATGCCCTCAATGATGTTTACATTCAAGACACCCCACAGAAAGACTAGGCCCATGCACCACTCACTACCCCTGGGCAAAAGGCCCCAACAGCAGCCAAAAAAATCGAAAAACACAGAAAAATCAGCACAATCCCATGCCATCCATGCCCTCATGATGTTTAAATTCAAGACACCACACAGAAAGACTAGGCCCATGCACCACTCACTACCCCTGGGCATAATGGATGAAAGCTAGGCAAAATGGGTGCAGGCCTGAGACCACTGCCTGCATTTAAAATGGCCTCTTGCCCCCCAGCACATGGCCAGGGCCTGCCTGTACCAGCACTCAAAATGGCCCCCACCCACATGGCAAGTCCCCATCAACACCCCAAAAAATCGAAAAACACACAAAAATCATCACAATCCAATGCCATCCATGCCCTCCATGATGTTTACATTAAAGAGACCCCACAGAAAGACTAAGTCCATGCACCACTCACTACCCCTGGGCAAAAGGCCCCAACAGCAGCCAAAAAAATCGAAAAACACAGAAAAATCAGCGCAATCCCATGCCATCCATGCCCTCATGATGTTTAAATTTAAGACACCCCACAGAAAGACTGGGCCCATGCACCACTCACTACCCCTGGGTATAATGGATGAAAGCTAGGCAAAATGGGTGCAGGCCTGAGAACTCTGCCTGCATTCAAAATGGCCCCTTGCCCCCCAGCACATGGCCAGGGCCTGCCTGTACCAGCACTCAAAATGGCCCCCACCCACATGGCCAGTCCCCATCAACACCCCAAAAAATCGAAAAACACACAAAAATCATCACAATCCAATGCCATCCATGCCCTCCATGATGTTTACACTAAAGAGACCCCACAGAAAGACTCAGTCCATGCACCACTCACTACCACTGGGCAAAAGGCCCCAACAGCAGCCAAAAAAACAAAAAAACACAGAAAAATCAGCACAATCCCATGCCATCCATGCCCTCAATGATGTTTAAATTCAAGACACCCCACAGAAAGACTAGGCCCATGCACCACTCACTACCCCTGGGCAAAAGGCCCCAACAGCAGCCACAAAAATCGAAAAACACAGAAAAATCAGCACAATCCCATGCCATCCATGCCCTCAATGATGTTTACATTCAGGACACCCCACAGAAAGACTAGGCCCATGCACCACTCACTACCCCTGGGCAAAAGGCCCCAACAGCAGCCAAAAAATCGAAAAACACAGAAAGATCAGCACAATCCCATGCCATCCATGCCCTCAATGATGTTTAAATTCAAGACACCCCACAGAAAGACTAGGCCCATGCACCACTCACTACCCCTGGGCATAATGGATGAAAGCTAGGCAAAATGGGTGCAGGCCTGAGAACACTGTCTGCATTCAAAATGGCCCCTTGCCCCCCAGCACATGGCCGGGGCCTGCCTGTACCAGCACTTAAAATGGCCCCCACCCACATGGCCAGTCCCCATCAACACCCCAAAAAATCGAAAAACACACAAAAAACACCTCCATGATGTTTACATTAAAGAGACCCCACAGAAAGACTCAGTCCATGTACCACTCACTAGCCCGGGGCAAAAGGCCCCAACAGCAGCCAAAAAATTCGAAAACACAGAAAAATCAGCACAATCCCATGCCACCAATGCCCTCAATGATGTTTAAATTCAAGACACCCCTCAGAAAGACTAGGCCCATGCACCACTCACTACCCCTGGGCAAAAGGCCCCAACAGCAGCCAAAAAAATCAAAAAACACACAAAAATCAGCACAATCCCATGCCATCCATGCCCTCAATGATGTTTAAATTCAAGACACCTTACAGAAAGACTAGGCCCATGCACCACTCACTACCCCTGGGCAAAAGGCCCCAACAGCAGCCCAAAAAATCGAAAAACACACAAAAATCAGCACAATCCCATGCCATCCATGCCCTCCATGATGTTTACATTAAAGAGACCCCCACAGAAAGACTCAGTTCATGCACCACTCACTACCCCTGGGCAAAAGGCCACAACAACAGCCAAAAAATCGAAAATTCCAAAATTGTAGTTGCAGCAACTGTAATGCCCCAAACAAACTAACTTGTGAAATTTCTAATCCAAAAGTGATCCAAAGAAAGTCAAAAAGGCCTCAAATCCAAATATATAGCAGCATTCCACAAAAATGTATCCTTCCAGGTCAAGATCCGAATGAAAGTGACCAGCACATGAAGAAAGCACTGGGAGGAGCCTGCTGGACAGGAACAGGAAGTTGGAGACTGTGGGGCACTTCCTTCCAATAAAATCCCCCCCCCCCAAAATGGACACCTTGAAAAAAAATGTCAACCTGAGGAGTTATTCTGATAAAAATCATCATTTTCAGAAGGTTTATGCTGCTTGCTGGTGGATTTCTTGTGCAGAATTGCAAATTTTGCAATTTCGCGAGTGCGAGATTGTTGCTGCCCGCCGCATCTACGTGTTCGCAATTGCGTACTCCCGCGATACATGATCAAGGCGTACTCGCGTTGACAAACTCTCGCTGTGCAAGGTGGCAAGCCGCGATGACGTAATCGCGGTCGCCAAACTCCCGCGGGATCCCGCAGCAAGATCCAAAATGGCGCAGCACACGCAAAATATTGAGAAAAACTACTCGGCAAACGCTGAATGACGGTAAGTGAACGCCGCCGCCGCAATATTGTATCACCAAGCAAAAAAATCCACTGCGTGCAACTTTGCGGATTTTCGGCAATTCGCGAGAGTTCGCGGATTGCGAATTTACCGAAAATCAGCAAATTCCGTGAGCGGAACGGATTTTATGCCCATGCTTAGCCCTTATGCTGGCAAACAAACTGCTGCTATGCGCCGGTGCAGGCACACCTGCACCATGGTGACATTGTTTATGTGCAGGAAGGGTTGTCTTCCTACACATCAACAATCAGAAATGGCGTTTTTTCAACTTCAACTATGTGTGCTGCAATAGCACACATAGTACCTGCAAAATGGCATTGATTTACTAATTGTTTTGTTGTGTTTCTATCTAGGACACTAATTCGATATTCCCGTTTCATGCCCTTATGTGGTTATAACAAATAATATCCTTATAAAGGCATAGGAATTATATCCATATTTAGTAATAGCCCATGCAGTCCAAAACACGACAAGGCTACTCCCATAGACTCCTAGAAAGGACTACGTGTTCTTTAAACAAACCAAACCTCCAGCATCCCGGGAATTCCGCCAGATTTTGTTTTGATTTGCACAAGAACTCCTGGAGTCCAGAAAGAACTGTTAGTTCTTAGTGACGTCTTATGTCCAACCTTAGGTCAAACCCGGCATCTTTCAGGTATAAATATATCAACGTTGCCTTAAGCAAACACACGGTGGTTGGGAGCAGAGCGATGTTCTACTTGCCCAAGAGCCCAGCTGTTGCTAGAGCCAAAGGAAACCACACTCCCTTCAACGCACTGAGAGAGAGACGCTGTCTTTTTCTCCAGCCGAGAAAATCCAGCTCCGGTGTTCCCAAGTGACCCTAGCGGGTCGCTGGGACATGGAGTTCTGAGAAGGGAGATACAAGACCTCCTTCATTCTATAACCAAGGTACGGAGTTGATTAAAACCTTAGAGAGAATTCTTGATTCCGATTCTTGGCAAAAACCTAACTTAACTTAAAGCTGCAATTTACTTACTCCTTCCCAGGTATTAGCCTTAGGTCAGGTACACCGGGGTAGGCGTATCTTAGAAGCACCAGTTGAGTTCGTTAGTCAATGTTTTTATGTATGTATATATTTTATCCATTTTAAAGTGTCATATGGCTAAGAAACCATATCAATGCTTTTACAGTATTATTTCATAATACTACTTTTACTGTACGCACTTTACTTTATGATAAGTATTGCAATTGTGGCAATTCATTTCTCTTGCATGAGAAAGAAGACTGCTCAATAAAATAACACCTTTTATTGAAAACCCCTGTCTCTCTATTGCACTCTGGTGAAATTAAGCATGCATGATTGACTGAGTGAAATAGTTGTCTATTCTTTTCACACGACTCTAGAGATATACTCTTTATTCTGAGGGAGCAAAGCTGTCATGTTTATGCGGTTGTCAGAAACTTATCCCTTCTTGTCTAAATCAGGGCGGTTAAACCTTTCCTGGACATTCGAGAACGTTTCTAATGACCTCTGAGCAAGCTGGCAAAACTAATTAAGTCTAACATAGTCAGTAGAGACCTAGATGACCTCAGTCCTACGTCTACACTGCTGTTTCTGTTATTCCAATGCGCAGAGCCTATTGGGAATATAGAAACTACACTACAGCTTGTGCCAAACTGATTTGTTTATCAGTAAGGTTAAAGATAGAAAATAATGGCGTTATGTTGATTAGATGCCATGGCACGTAGCCTGAAGTCTTGCTCTATTATATCAAAGGCAGATGATACAATGCTGTCCAGTAAATATATTCTGGAGGACAGAGTCGTTAACCCATTGTCCACTACAGAAAGTGATTTTTCCAAATTTGTACGATCAATTTCTCGTATTTTTTCTGCTGTTTCAATTTGCATTACTTTCCAAGCTTCTTTGTATGCAGCGTATATACCGGCCGCTATGAAACGTTTTTGACGCTGTTTGCGAGGTCCCATTATGAAATCTCGGAACCTTCTTTAAGTAAAGTCAAGTGTTGCTTAATTTCAGCCAGTGTGGATTTCTGTAGCCACTCAAGGCATATTTTCCCTGCACTATATGTTGTTACTATCCCTGGATGTTGTCTCTGGGAATATCTTGGGTCTGGCCTGGTCAGTTTGAACCCCTGTCTTTTGTTCAGGAATCTATCTTGACAGCTATTTGTGTCTGTGGGCCAGATCAACCATTTTTTCCAATCAGGATTTGTTCTGTTTTGGTGGAAAATATGGGATACGTCTATTTCCACATCCGTAGTATTATTGCTATCAGGTATAGGCTTCAGAATAGACAGTTTATTTAAGTCTTTTATCTTAGCTAAACCAAGACAAGTAGTTTGTTGAATGGTATCATTCTGGAATATTATTTATTCTGGTATCATGCAGGCTCTAAATAATGATTCTAGACCTTGTAGTTGCTAGTCTTTTGTTCCCCAGATGGTTTTTGTTTCAATGTTGTTTTTCCAAAATTCAAAACCAAATGTTGACATTTTGTCATAAAATTTTTCTGAATACATCAATTTAGTATTTGTCAACATTGTTTTCATTCCTGTCTTATTTAACATTTTAAAATAAAACGTTTCTGGATCACTGTTGTTAAACTCTGAGAAGTATGGAAATTTCTCATAAAATGTCTTCGAACTTCCTTTTGGTGGAGTTGGACAATGTTCCCATTGATTATAAGTAAAAACATTTCTAGGTTGAGCAGATTTATGCAAATAGTGGTGACCATAGTGATTGTAACAGTATAATTCTTCATAATTTGATGAACCCTGCAAATAATCATGTTCTGTGAATTTAGCTGACATTACTAAATCTGACATCATATTATTAATATTTTCAAAATCCCAATCATCAGAGAAAGAACTTGGTATCACAAAGTCACTTAAGGAAACCTTAAACTGGTGTGGATACTTCAAGAGCTCAATCGGGCCATTGATTTCATAGTCAGTTCTGTCCCATGCTATACCACCAGGTATTGGATTGGCTGTGATGTTCACTGATGATATTTCTCTTTTCTCGATGTGAGAGGATCTGTGAGACTTTAGGACCAAGTTGATGTTCTGACTTGCTGTGTCCATTGTACTATTTTCCATCAATTAATTTACCTAAGCATAAAACCATGATGAGCCAAAGCAGGAGGAAAAGTAAGCCTAACACAGTCCAAAATGCAATCCATGGTGTAATCAGATGTGCTTCTTTTAGTTGGTGAAAAAGCTCCGTTATTTTTTCTTTGAAAGTTTTTGTTGCTGGCTCGTCTCCATGTTCACTTGGATCATCTGAAAAGTCATCAAAGTTGATAAAGTAGCCAGATGCAGTTCTGTCAATTGGTGGGATTGCTTCCGGATTTCCATTGATCTTTGCATTTTCTTTTGTTACATTTGTATAGTCTGAGGCTACATCGTTGTAGATTGGTGTATCATCATGAATTGTTGCAATTTGGGTTTCAAGAGGCACAAGTTCCATGGCTTTGTTGCATAGTCCTTTTTTATTTACTGCAGGTTTATCAAATGTGATTAGTCTCTCAGTTTGAACCTCTTGGATTGTAGCAAAGTTTGGTCTTCTGCTATTTCTTAGGAGTCCACTGGGCCTGCTATTTATTATCGGCCACATGTTTGTGTTTTCACCAGGTCGATGGAAACAATTCTGTTTTCCTTCTTACCAGCAAGTGGCGGTAGTACTACTGATCTTGTTCCGCTGACAGCTAAGACAGGTACTGCTTTTCTGTAAGAAGGCCCAAATTCCTTCTTCACCGCGATCTTTTCTCTGACCATATCCGCAATCTTTGGAATACAGACAGGTCTTGCTGGGACAGGGGGTTCTTCAGTGGTTGTTGGCTTAAACTTTATGTTACTTAGACTCTTTCTTGTTTCATTCAAGTCCTGTAACACAGCCAAAAGATCTTTGATATCAAAGGTTTTTTCTTCTACCACTGAAGTTTGACGATCCAAATCCTGGATAATCATTCTAGTACCAAACAAAAGTTCATACTGACTGATGCCTCCTAGAGAATTTCTTGGCATGTTATTAAGACTACGTTGGACACTTATTAGATGTTTGACCCACCCGTCACCCGAACCTAATACCCTCGCTGTTATAGATTGCTTTATGTCACTTTTTTTTCTTTCCACTACCACATTTCCCTCAGGATGGAAGGGAGAAGAGTACCACAATGCAATGCCCATGCTGGTCATGGCCTCTTTGTGAGCCTGGTCAGAATGTAGCATGCCAATTGCGTATGTGCCGATAAAGACTCTCAAATCTTTTATAACAGTTCTGGCATCAGCTGAGCGCTGGGGCCACATCCAAATGAATCTCGTGCAGGAATCCACTGCGACCATGATATATTTATAGTTGCCATCCCTTTGTAAGGGACCACAGTGGTCCAGGTAAACACACGCAAATGGTTTATCTGAGATTACAAGGGGCGTCTGCGCTGGTCGTTTCACCGTTGATACTTCCATTCTTTGGCATATTTCACACTCTAGAACATAGTTCCTATTTTGTTTTCTCATGCATGGCCACCAATATCTCTGTTTTAATAACGATATTGTGGCGGAAATACCAGCATGTGCAGTAGCTAGCCCTTCGTGTGCGGCTAAAATAAGTCCTAATCTGTGTTCCATGTTTGAAATTGCCCTATCCCCCACTCTAGGGATTCGAGCAAATGGAACATTATTTACATCAGTTATGTATGAATACTTTACTGGAAAGCCTTTCGGGAGTGTTTTTCTATCATCTTTTACTGAAGCACTGACAGCTTGCATTATATCGCTGTCTATTTATGTTTTTGACCGGGTGATAGCAGCTACGGAAGCCGTTTGCACAGCTGCCTTTGCGGCTTCGTCAGCCAATGAATTCCCCGCAACGTGAACGCCATCACGTTGATGACTCAGTGTGTGTATCACGTGAGTCTTTTGTAGTTCTTTCTGTAAAAGAACTACTTGTTCCCAAAGCGTTTTATGCTTGATTGTGCCACCTTTTGCATCTTTGAAGCCGTTTTGAACGCAGTTCTGCAAGTATTCATTGTAAGATTGAACGCAGTAATATGAATCGCACACTATTAGTGTGGGGAATTCGCGATCAGTATTTTCAAGCGACATCTTAAATGCCAGAAGTTCAGCTCGCTGAGCTGTACAATCTCTTAGAGATTGGGTTTTAGTGACCAGTGGTCTAAATTTTCCTTCGTGCCAATGACCTTTAACGATCGCGCACGCAGCACTATATGCTTGTTTACCCCCAACTGCGGGTTGTGCTGATCCTTCTGTTTATATTATAGAGCCGTAATGTTCCAGAGGCAGGATTTTGGTTGGCAGAGGACATTCGTATTCATATTGGAGAAATTCTTGTGTTTTTAAATTAACTAACTAACTAACTCGTTTGTCTGCAGTTTCCACCTGAGTGTTTTCATTTGTGTCCACTCTCTCCAGAAGATTCATCAGGATCTTGAGAGCTATGGTCACTTTTGCTGCGCTGTCTGGCATTGTCTGGGCCCACTCTCAGTTTTTCAGTTGTGTCCTCAGAATACTCAGCATGTTTAATTTTAATACTGGCTACCTTCTTCTTTGGATAATGTAATTTTTTACTTTGATGAGCAGGTTTCTGGTCTTTGGACTTGACGTGCTCTTCTTTGTGTTCTGACCGTCCTCTTCTTTCCGATTTCTGTGAGGAAGTCTGAAAAGATCGAGAGGGACGTGTATCAATATCTTGATATCTATCAGGTTTTCTCAATTTATCCCTATCTCTAAGGTTGTATCTTTTCTCAGAGGGTTTCCTTTGGGGAGACTTCCCTCCTCAGCCAGGAGATCTTTCTCTCAGTTGAGGAGACCTTCCTCTGGATTGGAATCATTTTTCCATGGGAGTGGATTGTTTATTACCATTCCAGCTCTTTTTTGGAGCGTTTAGATTATTTTTAATAAATGTTTTTTCAGGATTTTCGGTTAGTTGGGGTTTTATTGGTTTCCCTCCCAAACTATCTTTTCCTACTTCTTCATAGAATTGTTCTATGATTCTGGCAAGTTCAAATGGTTGGTCTGTTATATCTGTCTCCTTCAATTTTTGGCGGATTGCCACACATGCTGCTTCACCTTTTATGTTGGCTAATAATATAGCCGAGACCTGCTTAAAGTCTTTTAGTAATTTCATACCCAGAGTTAAAGCAGGTTCTGGACCGTATTCGTTTTGAATTTGTCTTAGTACATCTGGTATGACCACCATAGACGGAACACCATGTGTTTTTGTGTAGATGGAAGCAAAGACCGTGCCCCAAGTGTCACAGTCCTCCACATGTGGTGCGATCCCCATTGGGAGGCAGATAGTGAGAATTCTGTGTTTTTCATGAGGTGTAGTTCCCGTTTTATGGGTGTTTTACCAAGACATGATTGTATGTTCTGTGGTGTAATTTTGTTTGTGTTCCCCTGATGAGGGGTCAGTTGTGGAATGTTAATTGCTGGTTGGACTGTTGAAGTCCGCATGACATATTGGACTAATTGTCTATGTATTTTAATTAATAGTTTTAGCTGAGCTAAAAGTTCCCGGTCCGACATTTTATCAATGTCTGGGTGTGGTGGGTAGCTGGCTAGAACCGGCCACGTGGTTCCTGGTCTACCTAGTAGACCGTGCCTGGTGATGTGATTTTGATGTTTTAGGGCACCATTAAACCAGAGCAGGTGCTCTTGGTAAGTTAGTGGGATTTCAACGTCCTCGAAAGGAGTGTATACATCCGGAGGTTCCTCTATTTTGTAATAGTGGAAATCTTTTGTCACAGCGTGTGCTGCTGTAAAATGTATCCATGAATAGAATACCTCTGTCTGCCGATACTCATGTGCCTCTATCACGAATATGACCGTACCACCTCTTGGTGATAGTCTATTTTCTATAAGTTTAAGAGTTATATTTTTTCTTATATTGACCGGAATGATTATAGCATTCGGGTCTTCTTGCCGGAGACTTGTGTCTTCCGCTATAAGTTGAGTTGCTAAGGCTTCTCTTTCTCTTTCTTCTTCACTTTCTGTCATTTTATTGACAACATTTTTTTTTTGTTGCAGAGCAAGTTTCAAGGAAACAAAGATTAGGTGCACAATATTTTAGAACACTGTATCCTTCAACGTTGACTAAACCAAAAACTAATACATAGGATTCTCTTCCTACTAAGTTCCGGTGGATATTAACCTTTTACCCACTCCAGACGTCTTTTGGAGTTTTTCCAGAAAAAGAGTCTGTGTGAAAAGCACGACTGAGTTACTCTAGTGTCTTGCGTTAGATTATCGCCTTACCAAACGTTGGGCGCCATGTAGTGTAGTTCCTATATTCCCAATAGGCTCTGCGCATTGGAATAACATAAACAGCAGTGTAGACGTAGGACTGAGGTCATCTAGGTCTCTACTGACTATTTTAGACTTAATTAGTTTTGCCAGCTAGCTCAGAGGTCACTAGAACAGGAAGGGACACCTTCATGTACATAAACAATCACCAGAGGTGATTTCCTCTTTCTATGTGTACTGTAAAATGCAGAGCGCATCGAAAGTGGAAAAAAACAAGGAGAAATTAATACATTTCTCCTCGTTGCACCTCCTATGCCTCCCTTGGGTAGGCGTAGCATTCAGACGCATTTCCAGATTTACGATTTCTTGTAAATCTGGAAATGTGTCTGGTGTCAAGGATGTTGCGTGAGAACACCCACAGAAACACCCACGGAACTCTCCTTTCATGCAAAGTGCTGCATGCAAAGGGGCCATATATACAAGGACAGGAAAAGTCACACAGGGTGGCTTTTCCTGTCCTTGTAAATATGAGACAGTAAAATGTGCGACCAGTGCGTCACAAAAACTGATGCACTGGTGGTGTAAAGGGCTTGTAAATCTGCCCCGTATTGTCTGCAATGCTGGAACTCTTTTCTTTCCCACTGTACATCTTAGGCCTGTGACATAAGCATTGGAGAAATGAGTTATAATGTTGAGTTCTGATGTACACACAGTCGAATGAAGGCGTGTAAAATTACCCTCCATTTGTGGCTAGTTCATTGGCAAATACCTGGGCTAGCTGGACGCTACAAAACCCACCTTCACCAGTGAAGAGGATTTATCATTACCAACGTGTATAGAGGTATTCGCAATGTTAGCCTATGAGAAGGATAGGCCTCACAGTAGTAAAAAATGAATTTGGGTGTTTGTTATTACTGGGATATGCAAAGATTAAACATACATGTCCTACCTTTTACTTACATGGCATCCTGACCTTAGAATTACTTAAGGCCTACCATAGGGGTGACCTATGTGTAAAAAAGGGGAGTTAAGGTTTGGCAAGTAGTTTTAAATGCTAAGTCGAAGTGGCAGTTACCTGCACACAGTCACTCGGGTGGCAGGACTGAGACAGGTTTCAAAGACTACTAATGTGGGTGGCACAATTAGTGCTGCAGGCCTATTGGTAGCATTTGAAGTAAAGGCCCTGGATATATGATATACCACTCGACAAGGGACTTAACAGTACATCAAATGTGCCAATCAGATATACACCAGATTAAGGGAAGAGGCTAGGGCGACTGACTCCGGAATCTTAGGAACATGGTTCGATCCCCGGTGCCGGCGGCAGATTAGCCCAGCACCATGTGACTCTGGGCAATAGCTTACTTAATCTTCCCGACAGTCCCCAGCGCCTAGAGACCCTTACGGGTGATTGTTCGCGCTTTACAAATGTGGATTATTAATATTATTATTATCACATTTAGGGGCGAAACACATGCACTTTAGCACTGGTTAGCAGTGGTAAAGTGCTCAGAGTCCTAAAGCCAACAAAAGGTTTCAGCAAAAACGGGAGGTAAAAGGCAAAAGGTCTGGGGAAAGACCATCCTAAGGATGCCAGGCCTAATATTCGCTCTGGGGGCAGATGTATCATCTGTTTTTTTTGTCTCAAACGCTGCGATTCGCAAAAAAGCAGCGTTTGCGACAAAAAAACTCCCAAATGCGATGTATGAAGAAAATTGCATCGCAAAGGAATCGCAAAATTTACGATTCCCTAATTTTGCGCAAGCATTTAAGGAATCGCAAAAAGCAATTCCTTAAAGGCTATGTAAGAAACAAAAATGTTTTGCGATTTCACACTAAGAAATCGCAAATAACCACCAACTTGTAGTTGGTGGTAATTTGCGAATTCTTTTACAAATGCACTTTTTGGCATTTGTAAAGGTGCCATGTGGCACTCATACATGTCCTTAAGACACCCTTGCACCCTTGAAATTATTCTCAATTTGCGATTAGCAAATTGCGAATCGCAAATTTAGAAAAATTTCCCATTCCTTCCTATGGGCCTTCTGGCCCATAGAAATGAATGGGTAATTATTCCTTAATTGCGATTCGCAATTTGCTAATCACAATTAAGGAATTTTAAGAAATTGCTAAGAAATAGCGATTTTCTACCTACATCCCAAATTGCAATTCTCAAATAGCGACTTCTAAAAAATCGCTATTTGAGATTCACAAATGATGGTGATGATACATCTGCCCCCTAGTCAGTAATATAGTAAAGAACTTAAAATGGCAAATCACATCAAAAGAAAGGAACGCTAAAATTAACGCAAACCAGAATATCATAACCAATGAATATCTGGCAACAAAAGAACAGATTTTCTATTTGTATTTAGGTCCTATAGTAAATGAAATTTCACTCTTTTAGCAATATTTGTTTAGCAATATTTATTTTTATTTTCATAATCATAAGCAACATACCTATTTTGTGCTATGTAGTTATTGTAACACATTTAAATAATCGAATCAATAAAGTTTAATTTAATTTTCATTTATTATGATGTGGCATTCATATATCGTGTTGTGGTTTTGCTGTTTCTAAACTGCTGTTTGTCTGTTCCAATGCACACAAATATTCTTGCCATACATTGCTACCGAATGTCTGCTTTCATAATATCATGGTAAAAGATGTTTTGCACCAAGCACTTCCTTGTTTACCAGCAAGGACATATAATACCGTCAGCCAAAAATAAGTTGTTATCCGGAACGAAGCCTCTGAGTCGACGCTTTAACTAATTAAATTACTGGAAATTCAGAATATAAGGCGTTTTTTTTTTGTTGGAGTGAGTTTTCTTGTTTGTTCAAGGTATTATAACTATTTATAATGCACTCATTTAAATCAACATACTCGTTTCTGCCTTTAGGAAGCCTGCATCCCACAGACATGCCAGGCGAGGCAACCCTTAGCACAGAGAATGTTATTGGAAATGTACTTTCGCTCCACTTTGAAGCAAACACCAGTTTGCTTCCAAATCTTAGCAGATGCTGCAGTCAATGTGGCATGAAGACTTCTGAGCAGATGGAGTGTGGTTTGCGTGTAAGAAAAGTTAGCCCTGCCACAAACAGACTAAGGATGATTGATGATTATGTTGTCAACAGTTGAAACTCCCACACATTTGGCAATAAGTGCCCGAGTTGACTAAATATACAGCAGGTTTTCTTATGCTACTTTTACAAGGATTATGGCATCAAATATGTTCAGAACCGAATGCATTTGGCTACTTCTTTTAAGGGGTCTGCAACAGTAAACTGCAGACAACCGGCTGGAAAATATACTGTATAAAACCCCACTGTAATCCATGACATTAATAACTTACCTGCTTTTATCAAAGTCTTGCAATTGGACTTAACACAATACGAATAGTGCCTTCGAAATACGATTAGTACCTTCTATATTTCATTACCTGGATGTAAACATCTGAGAGAAAAGGCTCGTCTTCAAACTCAATCCAGTTCATTCTTCCAACTAGTACCTGTAGTGTATTGATGTCATGTGCACTAGTACCCTTGTGGTCCTGGGTGGACTTTGAAGAGGAAGTACGTAATGCGATGGGAGGTGTTAATGTGTGGTTAATGTGAAGTATGATGTAATGAGCAGTGTATGAGTGTATGCTGAGAAATAAAGAAGTGTTAGAATGCAGCTCCTCCGTGGCATATTTTATTCGCGTGGGCCAGAGCTGGGGGAGACACTACATCCGACAATGAGTAGGGAATACGTGCCTCGAAGAAAACAAGGCGGCTTTCCTGTGCGTGCCACATGTGGCTCATATCAATGCAAAGCAGTTTGCAGCTGATACATGTAAAGTCAAAGCCATGTTCAAGCCCTGACATAGCCAAAGAAAAAAGTAGGGGCCTGCAGAGGAGAACATTCAAAATTACCACCAAAACTGCCAGCGATGCAGTTGATGGAAACACGTTGCTGCACCCCAAATACAGAGCTATTTCTAAAATGAGGCAGAATGATAAATGGCAGCAACAGCAAGGTACAGGAAACAAAAAACGTACTCACAGTCATGTGCCATTGAAACATCCTGCAACCCCAGGTTAAGCACAAGACCTGTGCCTACAGGAGTTGTCGGTGCTGACGAAAACTGTCTGAACAGCATGTGGTGGAAGAAGGGAGAGCAAAATACAATGCTGCCATGTTCCTGAAGCCACCACCGTCCTTTGACATTTCTATGAAGCCGAACATTGGTGCCAGATGGGCTGCGTGGATTGAAACATTTGAAGACTTCATAGAAGCACTAGAAGGAGAAGTTAAAAAGAAGATCATCAATTACTCAAAAAACCTTACAAGCAATTGAGTGAAAGAAGTGCTAAAGAAAGTTTCACAGACTGATGTAAAATCATACCATAAGGAGAAAGAAGCTTTAGAGGCCAAGCTCAACTCAATGCTGAATGTCGACTATGTAAGGTATATCTTCCACCAAGTACAACAATAGACTGGTAAAACAATGGATGCATTTCTTAAAAGGCTTGATGCACTCATTAAACACTGCAAGTTCTCTGATTTCACCGACAAAGAATTCATTGACGTCTGCCATTCAGATTTGTTTAGAATGAGCATGATGAGGGAAACCCACAGCTTAGAGAAAAAGTTGAAGGCTGCAAGAACAGAATGAGCAGACTGACAAGCTGCTGACAGAGAAGTTGGAACAGCCCATAATTAATTGGCCTTGGCTGTGAAAAGCAAGCACAGGTAAAAGCAAGATGCACGTAAGTCGATGTCTTCGAAGAAATGAAAGCTATGCTTCATTTGTGGATTTCCGTTTCCCCGTGAAGGTGAATGTTCCACCATAGAGCATATCTGCAAAGGTTGTCAAAAACAAAGAAACATTTCATAACTGTGTGCAGAGCTAATGAAAATTCAAATGGGTTATGCTTGAAAGAAAAGATGGACGCGATAATGGTCCAGATACACTCCAGCCATACCCAAAAAACAAAAAAGCAACATCAGCTATCACAAATGGAAACCAGACAAAATCAATTGTCAATAACCTCATCATACAAAGGCTCTTTGTTACTATTGAGTGCCAGCGAAGAAGATGGGTCTACGCTGATGATGTCTACCAAAGGATGATGTACAGATGTTGGGTTGGCTGCCTATAAAGAACATCACAATTCTCAGAAAACTCACCAAACAAAGTATCAAACTTCAGTTGGACATTGTCACAAAATCACATTTAAAGTGAACGATAACCCAATAACTTTTATCATAGACAGTGGTGCATTGATTAATATCACACCCCTGGAAAAGTTAAACATCTGTCCCCTGTGTCTCCCCTCACACCATCAGGCATGAAGATATACACCTGGGCTGCTTCTGAGCCACTGCAAAGTCAAGGGTCATTCACAGTGAAAATGCCGCACAAAGAGATATTGCTGCAACCCACCATGGGAAACAACTTTACAACACAACTTTTACATCGCACTACCATTACAACACAGTCAATAAATCGCAACATCCTTTACATTGAATGCCATTACAATGCAACCATTACATCGCTTGTCACTACAACGAATACCATTACAATGCATGTCATTACAATGCAGTCATTACAACGCATAACATTACAATGCATACCATTACAACGCATAGTACCCTTACACTATCCAACACTTACCCTACTGTTGCACCCCCTGGAGTTAGAATAGTAAATTTTACCCCTACACTATCCAACACTTACCCTACTGTTGTATCCCCTGGAGTTAGAATAGTAATTTGCACCCCTATACTATCCAACACTTACCCTACTGTTGCACCCCCTGGAGTTAGAATAGTCATTTTTACCCCTATACTACCCAATACTTACCATAAATGCAATGTAATGGTATTCGTTGTAATGGTATGCGTTGTAAAGGTCATATGCGATGTAATGGAATGTGTTATAAAGGTAGTTTTTTTTAAATACAATGTTGTGTCATCGATGTAATGGAATGCGTTGTAAAGGATGTTGCGATGTGAAAAATGCGTTGTAAAGGCATGCGTTGTAAGAGTATGAGTTGTAGCGTCATACAACCCCCACCATTGATGTCCTACAAGGGACTTTGTTGAGTGCCTGTTTGCTCACTTTTAGCCACTGCTACTACCTGGGGTTAATATCCCTCAGATACCACCTATGTTCTCAGTTTGAGCTCATGAGCTAATTCTCATTGGGAAAACTCAAGAAAATGAAGCTTCACATCAATGAAGACATTCGCCCTGTTGCTCAGCGACACCATAGAGTTGCTTTTCATTTACAAGAAGCTTTAGAGAAAGAGTTTGAAGCACTTATAAAGCATGGTATTATTGAATGTTTCACAAGCCCCATGCCATGGGTTTCACCTATAGTATTAGTGCCAAAGAAGGACAGTAGTGGAGTGGTATGTATTTGCATCGATAGGCGTCAGGCAAGCCAAGCCATCAAGAGGGAGACACACCCTGGTCTGCACATAGTGGACATCATAATGCAGTTGAACAGAGCCAAAGTGTTTTCCAGTCTTCGCATGAATAAAGGATACCACCAATTCTAGCTGGATGAGAACTTCAGGTACATTACTACCTCTTCGACTCATGTTGGTTTGGTCAGCTGTAAGAGACTGATTTTTGGTTTATCTTTGGCAGAAGGGATATTTCAGGACATAATTCTCCGAGTGATCCAGCCTGTTACACATTCTTTCAACTACAGTGATGACATGCAGTTTTTTGGGAGAATTCAAGAAGCTCTCACACAAGTGTGACAGTTACTCATTGCTGCAGTTCTAACTGAATCCCACAAAGTGTGAGTTTCACAAAACTAAACATGTTTTTTGGGTTACATGTTCTCTGATAGGCAAATGACTCCTCATCTTGACAAGGTGCAAGCATTGTCATCTGCTTGCCCCCCCCCATGATGTTACCATGCTGCAATCCTTCCTAAGCTTGGCCAGATACATTCACAGCTTTGCTACAGCGAGTGCCCCATTGAGAGACTTGATGAAACAAAATGTAACAATTCAGTGGTCTCCAGAATGCGACCAGAGTTTCAAAGACATTAAACATGCAATTGAGAATGCAACTGAAATGGCATACTTAGACCCCAAGTTACAAAATATTGGTTGATGCAAGCCCCACAGTGCTAGCGGCCATCCTTGCTTAACACAATGGCCACCTGAATGTTTAGAGACACATTATGATCTATGCCAGTTGAAGCCAGTCTGAGACAGAAAGTGCCTACTCTCAGCCTGAGAAGGAAAGTCTGGCTGTGGTATGGGTAGCAAACATTTTCATATATTCCTCTATAGAAAGTGATTCACCATCATCACAGAGCACCAACATTTTTGGAAATCCGAAGTCTAAGATGGCCCTCCACATTGAGAAATGGAGGTTAAGACTTCAAGTTTATGACTATGAGATCGTGCACAAACCAGGGAAGGATCAAAACCCAGTAGATTACTTTTATCGAGTGCTGCTATCTCACCACAGTTCACCCACAAAAGACAACTGAAGCATATGTCAACTGTATTGTGAGATCTAGCACACCAGCAGCTCTGTCTGTGGAACAAATCATTGCTGAAACCAATGCTGGCAAAGACATGACAACATCATAGAACTCATTACCTAGTACTCTTGGAGGAGAAATACCCAGCCCATTGCCGATGATTTTGAATTCCTAAAGTTCCGAAATGTACAGAATGAGTTAGCAATCATTTTGGAAAGCCTAAGTCAGCAAATTGAACTGGACCATGAATTAGACTGTGTTACCATGAGCACCAAGAGTGTCCAAGAGAGTGAGTGTGATTCCCTCAGCTAGATGAGTGAGTTGAGAAGAGCTGAAGATGTGCCACATTTGCAACTTCTTGTCCCGGAAGTACATACAACACCCAGTGACAATGTCTGGTTGATTGTGTAGGCCTTTGGGAAATAGACACCATTTCATGGTGGTCATAGGCAAATATTCATGTTTTCCTATGGTGGAAGACTTATCTTCAACAACCCATGACAAAGTCATAGAATGGCTTTATAACATCTTTGCTATGTGAGGCATCCCCAAAAGCCTCAAATTTGGCAACGGCCTGCTCTTTAACAGCAAAGAGTTCAAAGCATTTCTTGTACGACTCAATGCCAAACCCCAAAGAAGTACACCCCTCCAGTCCTAGGCCAATGGTGTAGTTGAATTATTCATGGGCACCCTCAAGAGTGTTATTCAGTGAGCTTTTATGGAGGGAATAGATCTGACCCAAGCCTTGTGTTAGGAGCTCCGGGCCTATGAATCATCTTCACAACTGGTGAGAGTCCAGCCACCTTGCTATTTGGGAGAGCTATCAGACAAAATTACCTTAATGGACCCGAGACTGATCAGTGAACCTGACATGGTTTGAGACACTGCCGCAAATCGGAAAATAAAAATGAAAATTATGCATTACCATGCCCAGGAAACAGTCTGACAAAGGAGACTGGATACTGATTAAGCAGAAATGAAGACGGAAAGTCCTTTTGCCGCTGAGCCTTTACAGGTTGTAACATGCAAGGGACACATGGTGACAGCACATCGTCCTGGACAATCCCTTACTTGGGACACACCTCATTTGAGACACCTATTGCAACATTTGTCGAGTCCTGAAACCATGTGTGAGGCTGCCCCACTAGCACAGGTTCAACCGCCTGAGCCTATGTCACCGTTGCCCGATCAAGGTGGACCTGGATCACCTCGGATTACCCGAGCTGGCCAACCAGTGCGATCTCCTCACCGTCTAATTGAGGAAATGTGAATCTAGTAGTGTCTGACATTTTTAATCTAACAAAGGGAGAAATGTAGCATATTGATCTCATGCACACTAAGACCGTTGTGGTTGTGTGCAGACTTTCAAAAAAAGGAGTATGTAATGCGATCAGAGGTGTTAAGGTGTGGTTAATGGGAGATATAATGTTATGTGCAGTGTGCGAGTGTATGATAAGAAATAAAGAAGCTTGACAGCAGGTCCCATGTGGCGGATTTCTTTCGCATGCCCCAGGGCTGGAGTAGATGATACAGTACCGTCATCCCAGGTTGTGCTGCAAATCCGCATTGGTTACCCCACACCCAGATTTACCAATACCATAGGATACAGTAATTCCAGGATGTCAGATTAGCAGATTATTATGTTTCGTAGTGAGGAATGGGGAATATCTACAGGAACCAGTGTTTGTTCACTGGTCTTCAGATGCTATTCAAGAAAACACATGTCCACACCAAGATCATTGGCCCTGAAGAAGACCTTCAACCAAAACAGTGATAAGGTCCATACCTGTAGGTTTAAATGCGTCAGCGTATTATATTTAAAGGTCAAGAGTCCAGTTGAACAATTTACAAGTGCACACAAGGCACCCAGTAGAAAGCGCAAGGAAGGACACCACTACAAATTAACTAATAAAAACTCTGAACTTTCCAGGACCTTAAAATAATGTAAGTACATGAAAACATGAGAGGACACAACGTTACCCGGTCCAAGTACTAAATAAGGATAGGGCACACAACATCTTGCAAAGGCCACCTTACAAATTGTAAAACTCTAAGGTAAAGATCAAGAGCAACACTTGTTAATATAAATCACCCATGTGTTATGCACTATGACGTGTCGCACTGATTATGGAAAGTGTTTTCACTTTAGTTATGTTGTCACACAATGTTAGTCAATGTTAGTTACTGTTGGAATTGATTGTTTGTCTTGAGTCTGCGCACATTGTCGCAGTGAATTGTACTTTATATTTTTAATTTGTGGTTCGGTTAAATTTGGTAACTGTTCACATGTTTAAGTTAAATGTTGATACAGTGCAGTGTATGTATATATATGTTCATATTTGTCCATGTGATAATTTGAAAAGATTATATAATTTCTTTTTCTCAATAACAAGAAATCAACAGAAGACTTAGAGTAAGAATATTTATGAAATAAGTTGGGTGTTAATCAATAGTGTAGAAACGGAGATGTGTATAAATCATTTAAAACTGTACCAAAGGAGGAAGAGTTCAATGTTAGAACCTGAGTAGGGATATTAATTTAGATCCTGACTCTATAAAGTATGGTAATTTATGGTTTGTGAGGTACTTATTGCAGACACACCATTCCAAATGCAACATCATGTCAGAATGGTCAGACGCCTAGAGAATGGCATCAATCCCCACACCAATCAATGGAAGAATCTGTTGAAGCAGATATAATGTGCAGGAGTGTGTCCTCCACAGGTGAAGATGCCAAGGCCAAGTAATTTACACAATGACTTGCAAAACTGCAAACGATTAATTACTGTACACAATGGTAACTTCCCTTGTTCACAGAAGACAACCCAACTAGATAACCTCTTAAGTGCTGCGTCGGGCCGTTGGCCGACGGCAGCACTACCTCCCCAGTGCTGCGCACGTCCATTGGACGTCCATTCAGCACTAGTTCCAATGGACAGCGCAGCACAGGGGAGGGATATTTGCGCCGCATCTAAGGTGATAAAACAGACCCACCATAGCACTGTTCCAGGCTCACTCAAACCTGGAGCCTATACAGGGCATACATGTGAATGTCACCGCTGTGCATGGAAAGAAATTATGTAGAAAATACATTGCTGACTTCGTGTGGCAAGCATTACTGAGCACACAAAGCACCAGCACAGCATATACGGAGAGCCAAAACTGGATATACCTAACACAAATAAACTAGCTCACAAAGAGGACATCAGTTATGTAAAGATCACATAGAAGGTTATGTAAAGTAATCTTGATTAAGACAAACAAAAAACACTAGCAAAAATATGCTTAGACAAACTCAATATTCAAGGAATTGTGAATTCATTCTCTAATGAACTCAATTGAAGGCAACAGCTGAACCTGAAAATGCTCTGCATCTGCATCTGTAATTATGATCTGTAATGTGATTCGTTCCAGCATACCCATCATCTTGTGTTGCCGTTTAATAAATTTTTGCAAGGCTGCCTGTTAAATCATACATACCAAACATGCCAGCCTCTCAATATCGCTCTCGGTTTCCAGGAAAAAATTCATATATACAATCCTGAGAAGAACCTTGGTGCCAATCTCCTTTTTTCGATGTGCTTAACTTGAATGTCAAATCGTGACAGTATCTAGCCTTGCTAATTGACTGGACACACTTCTGGAGGTTATAAAGGCAATTTCATATCTGTAAGTAGTTGTTCTTAACAAGCTTCCCTCCACTCTCAGCCAGAAACAGTGTCATCTACAGAAGGATTAGGAGGGACACCGGTGCACAAGACGTCCACTTAACTAGAGCCACAAGTAGACAGTCCACGGGAAGTTAAGGAAGTCCAGGTGTGGGAAGACAAAACCTTCAGGGTGAAGAATGGCAAGTCAGACCTCCCCTCAATGTCCTATCACTGAACCACCCCCTGGGTCCTGCTTTCTTTTCACATGCATAGGCTGAACATTATTGAAAGTGTTTGGGACTACAAAATGTGGCACTATGGCAAATACGCATTTCAGCCCAATGGTGTCTTTCTTCACCTCCTGGATTTCAACATGTAGCAAATGCAAGTTTTATGCATTGCTGTAGACTCCTCATATGCAAATACATTGTACTTTACTCTGAATTTGAGTAACAGGAATGAGGAAGTGGTCAAAGGATTGATTAGCCAATCACACATTGGAGCCAGCTATCAGCCTGAATAAACCAGTCACTATCAAACAGCTGCAAATTACAGCCTTATGACTTCTGGCTTCTCCAGTGGCTCTTCTAAATTACACTTATGTAATTTCTAATTTGTAATTTCTGTAATTTCTATTGCTAACAGTACCATAAATGTAATTTTAAAAGGAATACACTAAAGGGAAAATGACTAAACCAGGAACATTTGAACACATTGATATTAATACTAATCTGTTTTTCTGAAAATGGGGCAGGTCCCACTCAAATATTAACAATCATTTGCAATGAAATAGCTCTCACATTTGCTAGAGTTTGAGCTGTTGGCATTGTAAATGACAATCCCTTTTATTTATGTGTTTGGAAAACCTGCAAGCGGCTCGTAAACACGCACTTTGTACTTAGATCCGTTGCATACGAGAAGCAAGGCTGGCAGTAAATGCGCCTCTTTTACTGTCAGCCTTGCTTCCATTTAGAATGGACAGTAACAGGAGCCAATTAAAAAGGTGGAGAGGAAATGAGCGGAGCTTCAAGTCCATACCTGAATACAGCATGTCTCAAAGAGATAGCCCAAGCGCTTCCTAGGCGAGACCTAAAAATCTGGTATACAAAGGCCATTCTAAAAAAACAAAATATTGAGTGAATTTTAATATGCAGCTTATTATAGCCCCCAGTAAACTACACATTTTAGTTAATAATTATTAACAGCATAGTCATCTCACATTGTCATTTTAAATTTAGAATATTGTGCAAAGAAATATAACTGCACAAATGTTTTAGTTATGAAGAAAGGAAATGGGATTGTGGGTCGAACTCCAAGCCCATGTTTTAAATCCACAGGCTTTGATGTTTCAGGGGCTTATGAAATCATGAAACAAAGAAAAGACAGCTAATGCATGAGGATGCAAAACTTTGACAGCATCCCTGGTGCTGAAGGTGTAAAGACAACAGAAGAGAAATAGAAAACAGGCATTCTATGAAGTAAAGTTGCATATACCAATGTAGCCAGGGATTGATGGTCAAGAGGCTATGTCGGGGGTGGAGTCAGAAAGCATTAACTGGTCCCCTCTACCAGCCAGGGGGGGGGGGGCTTAAAGTAGCAGAGACAATAGGTTTAACTGAGATCCCAAAACTGTGGCAAAGGGAGGGATTGATTTTACCAGTAAGTCCACCCAAACCCGTTGGCTGGGAAATCCCCCAATGGATCAGTTGTCAATCATCCGCCTGTAAATCCCTCAAAGCCGCAAATCTATTAGAAAGAGGAAGTTGGAAAGGGCAGATACCGGAAAATACGCTGTCAGGCACAGGGTGTTCATGATTCAAACAGCGGCAGAAGAAGCCCAATGGGAGGAGCATAATAGAGTTGGAGGAGTGGGACGATAAGCTCGACAACCTTATCCACAAACCTGTTTGAAACTGATAATAATGAAATCACCCTCAAGGGACTTCCTAAATGGACCAATCTTGCCAACCCTTCTAGCAAACAGGATTTGATGAGCTTTGAAAACCGGAAAAATGTACCTAGCCTAAATCCAGAGGAGGACTTTGTTCCTTAGCTTTTCTGTGGACTAAGATATGTGATGAAGGTGGGGAGAGATGTCCCACATAATCACAAAATAAGGGCAACAGTCTGGTGGTATATTAATAGAATCATCACTATGACTCCCTTCTTCTATGTTTTGGACCCTCGTATACCCTATCACCCAATTGAATTGTCCAGAAGGGTAACAGATAGTATATTGCTACCAGTTGTCCTAACTTTATTATTGTTATTTACACTGGGGAAAATGGTGGATAACTGGCCCACCATGGTTCTAGATGACCTACCCAGGAGCGACCCCTGCCCCCCAAAGTACGAGATCCTTCCACACCACTTTGCCCAAGATCTGCGAGAGATTGATGATTTTGTAAGTGGTAGGATTGGGATTGCTAAGGGGAGGAAGGAGCAATATGGCTGGCTACAGGACAGTTCGATGGAGGGTGGTGGGTGAATGGGAACAACTCGGGAAAGGTGTGAAAGACCCCAGAAACCTGGAGAAGGGAACATTCAGCAGCTAAGCAGTTAGAGGGAGTAGAGAGACGTGACATAATACACTGCAAGTGATTTTTAATAACCCCCAACCAGGCCAAAGTAGGAGAAAGCAAGGTTTCAACTGCCCGCTCACACAAACCAATAATTTCCACCAAAAAGACTCCAGATTCACAGCAACAAGCACAGAATTGTTTGCTGGGCTTGTGTCAGGGGCACACGTTAACAATTGCAATGTAGGGACCATCGTTCTAGCCCCCTGGCGTATTATCGGTTTAGCTGATGGGCCCATATTATGTGGAGAGGGACTGTCAATTCCAGCAATTTAATATAACCATCTAAAGACGAGTTAGGACAAAGTTTAACAGAAACAGTGGTTTTATGTTTCACCATCACATGAGCGGAGGCAAGTCAAGCAGATAATAACGATTCAAAAAAAGCAGCTGTACCTTCAGAAAGCTGAAACTAAGGGAGGCGGCACAGCTGAACCCAATTACCGCCTCCTCCAGGCTCTGAAGGCGATGGACAGGCCTGCCCCTAGCCAAGGCTTCAAAAATGAGGCTGCCCTTAAAAGGACTCATGAAGCATTGCTGGGCCCTGGGACCTCTTCCTCAGTGGCATAAGGAAGTATGGGACAGGTAGTCGCTGTAGGTAATAGTGCAGGGTGCAGAGAAGTGTCCAACGCTGCAGGAACAAGCCTGCGCTTAAAAGCACTCCCTCAGTGTTTCTGGAATCTGGGCCATTATCCTCGGTGGCCCAGGGCAGTATGGGACAGATATTCCCTGTAGGCAAAAGTGAAAAGTGCAGCGAGTCAAAGATTCCTATGCCACTGCCTGAAGTATCCTTGGTTGTGTGGCACCAAAAGGCTGCAATTTTCACAGAAGCATTGGGGTCTTCACATGCAATTGCGTGCTCCCAGGCGCTGCCTTCTATATTGTGGTACCTATTGCATACTTCTAGGGCAACACCACAACTGCTCTCCAAGTCAATCATAACTTTCAAAAGTTTCTCTTCCTGCCAAGTCCAGGAGAGGTCGAGCAGGCAGGTCATGCCACATCCGCACCTTGTACACACTGGTAGTCGATTGCCTCAACTTCGAAGCAGAAGTGGTCCACTGCTCCCAGGCTGTTGGACCCTCTGCTTCCTACTGCAGCAGTCGCACTCACCTCCCCATCCTCTACATGCTTCAATCTCGAAGCAGAAGTGGACCACTGCTCCCAGGCTGCTACACCTCAGTGAGGAGGCCCTCATGCTGCTCCACATTCAGCTTCCTCATCTTAGTGAAGATCTGTAGAAGGGTCGGTGAAGAGCCACCAGTACTCCCAGCTGAGGCAAAGCCAAGGTATGAAGTGCTGGCAGGGCCACCGACGTGTGCCGTGTGCACAGATACTGCAGCGAGGCACTAGGTACGCTGTGAGCAGTCCCACAGTGGAGTCCGCCAAAGTGACAACAATGAGGATCTGGAAGTGGGCTCACTGGGTGCTGCGATGTTTTTGCCGTCACCAACCCATGCAGCTGCTTACACACCAACTGAGAGATACAGACTTTCACACAGTTAAGTCACTAGCCCATGCATTCAGTAAGACACGTTCAATCACTCACTTATACAGTCAGTCACGTATGTCCTAAATAGTCCCTTCAGGCACTTGTAAATCCACTCATTCTTCAATACACCTTGGCATAGATATATATGAAAAATATTTACACTTTACAGAAACGCACATTCACTGGATGATGTCATCAGTGATGTAATTTGAGATGCCATCAGTGATGTCACTGACCATGTCATGAGTGATGTAATATGTGACGTCATCAGCAGTCATTGCAGGTGCGAGAGTTATAGTTAGCTCAACTAACTATAATGGGCGAATTTCTCTGGTTTTATATGAGTTAAATGTCCAACTAACTACAACGTCCCTGAAACCTATGGTTTTTTTGTGAATTTCAAAGGTTTTTTAAATAGCAATTCCTAACTATAACATCTTTAAAACCTATGGTTTTTTCAGTGAATTTCGAGAGTTTTCTAAATGTTAATTTCATATTTTAATATTTATAAAACCTATATATTTTTCAATTTTTTTGTAATATTTTGGAACTCTATTTTCCTTTTTTTAACTTTTACAATGATGTATGATTTATATCTTAAAAAAAAATATGTACATCTTTTTTTTTGTTGAGAAAACTGGAGTCCCATACCGGTAGTGTAACAAGCTCCATCAGCACATGAATCCTATCCGCCATATTGCTAAACTCGTAAATGATGCGCACGTCGTATCTGACGGGGTCGCGCCAGCCGCTACTCTGGTGTGCAACGGGTAAGCAGGACCAAGCCACGCATTATGTCGTGTACGTATGAGGTCGGGGTCGCTGCGTATTGCGTATTCGATGAGTGCACGCTGCCAGGCCCTGTGTTACATCATAGACGTATGGTGTCGCGCCGGGTACACCATTCCCTAATTTTTTTTTATGTCTCAAAACTATTTCTAAATAAGTTTAAAGTGTATATGAGAGCAAGCGATAATCTAAAATATTTTAAACATTTATATATTTCTAACTGTAATAAACAAATGAGGGTAAATATATTTTCGCAAAATCACGTCGGGTGCGCCCTCCTTGTGTGCTCGGTGCTCGATTGCCATGCGACCTTAAAAAAAAGCATTTGATTGGTTCATCACATTTCCCATTCTAACAGTTGGAGAACCCCACCCATTTTAGTCATTCTCTCTACAGCGTTTGATGAGAGACACCTCTTCTGCTTAGGGAGCTTTTTTGAAAAGTTATTTTTACTGTGTACGCATATCTTATACTACACACAACATGCAACAATCATCTTGATCAATATTCATGGTCTGTACAGTAGCCTTCCACGTGTGATGGCCATGCATCTGAAACGTTACATCAAAAAACAAATGTGTGTTACACAATGCTCCTGGTGTGTGTGTGTGTGTGTGTGCATTATTGTGCTGCCTTTCGGCCTGGGTATTGGTGGCTCGAAGGGGTATCATCAGCCACGGGCAGAGTGCACATCCTAGATCACATGTGACAAACAGTAAAGCGTGATGTGTAGATTTGTGTTGCAGTATGCTTTGTTGTCAGGCTTAAACACTATAGTAGTGTGTCATATGTGAGACTTTCAGATTCATGTTTGACATGCATTGCTTGACTGAAATGAGCGTTATCACTTTGTATGACGTAGCCTCACTGCTGATCCTCCCTCCATCTGAGCACATTCACATGTGTGCGCTTCACGATAGCAACACTTTCAATAATACCGCACACCATTGACATGCATGTCTGCACATATCCACAAGCTTGACGACATGTGTTGTTGGCCATTCAATGTTTTCAGACAGCATCTCATTAGCGATAGTTGCTGCCCTCCCGGTAGATGCTACATTAATGTAAATTGCAGATTGTGCAACATCAAAACTGCAACAGGGACACACACATAAGTATACTTCCTGGCCAGGCAGGAACTGAACAACGCCCTGGTCCCCGGAATAATTATTCACACCCCTACACTTGCCTGGCGTACGCAAGCCCAGCCCACTTTGCGTACGTATAAATAGGATAACGACGACGCCACATGTCACTTTTCTTCCACACTTCCTCAGGTGATACGGCCGCATCCACCTCGTATATCACAATGCGCAATAAAAAAAGGGATCCATGAGGTGTACACCATCCTGGCAATCAAAACTGGATTTGATTGTGAACCCTGCTGGCCGTCGTGTTTGGACACACAACAATGACAGCAGGTGAGCGGTAGGGCCTGGGTGCACAGGGGCTGCAATTGAGCGCGGTGCAGCGGGAGGGGTGGGGTGCATCAGCCTGGGGGCACAGGTGCTAACAAGCAATGTTGCCGTGCGTAATGATGTAATCTCTGACCTCATTCAGTCACCTCTCTGTCTCATTTTAAGGACCTGCTGGACCATACTGTAGGCCTGAGCCAGAGGGCAGCACTGCCCTACACACACATGGCGTTGGCTTGTGGGGCATTGTAGTGAGCTGATTACTAAGTGTACATGCACACAGGGTTGCGCCACTGCATTACACGCACACATTATGCTTCTAGCATGCGCTCTTTTCCTTTGTATGTGATCGTTGGCAACATATTATTTAACCTTGTGTATTCTCGTGCACTCCAACTCCTGTTTGAACCATGATTTCCACTAAGAGTTAGTAGATCTAACTTCAAGAAGGAAGAATTCACTCAACTGGTTTTCTCTATTAAGCTTGAAGTAAACCTTCATTTACCTCAAGACGTTTCCAGCATTATATTATTTCTCCTTTTCATACACTAAGTTGGTTGCGCCAAAATGGGCAGCGCGGGTGCTCAGCTCTTGATGATGCCCTGGGCATTCTGACGCTGATCATCGTGGTATCAAGACACCATCCCCAACTGGAGACCTGCTGTGCCATCCTGAGAGAGTCACCCCGGAGTCGGAGCTCGCACCGGCATGTCGTTGGACACACCGGTGGTGGCAGGTGAGCAGTGAAGCCTCGGTGCGTAGGAGCTGCAATTGATCACAGTGCAGGGGAAGGGGCTTGGGTGCAACAGTCTGGGTACACAGGTGCAGGCAAGCGATGTTGCTATAGATAATAATGTAATCTCTGGCCTCATTCACATTTCTGTTTCATTTTAAGGACTAGCTGGACCACACTCGTTCTCATAAACCCCAGCGTCCCAGACACACGGGTGACGGGAGAATAGTGAGGGCTGGGTGCATTAGGCCAACGCTCTGTTTCCTTCTCCCTCTGTTCTTTTGACTCTCCCTCCCCTTCTCCCTTCCACCCACTCGCTCTCTGTCCCTTTCTCATTTTCTTCCTTTCATTCTGACTACCTTTCTTTTTCTCTTCGACATGGCACACATACTTATGTTTCTTTTTTGTCTTGCAGGTTTTGTACGCTGCTTCCAGAGGAGTCCCACCCACTTATTTCATGTTTTACTGTTGTTTGTTTGAATAAAGTTGCGTTTCCATATATTTATGTTCTTTTAATAAAGGTTATTTTTTTACCAACAAATAAGTAAGTGTGTGGGTCTTCTTTTTCTGACAACAATTATCTGTAGTTCATTGTGAAAATTGGAGGCTGATAGGAGGTTATGAGGGAAAACATTTGTAATTTTGCGGTGTACCTACCAAATATAAACCAACAGGCTATTACATAAATGAAGCCTGGGTAATTCCACAACTGCAAGGGTTCTATGAGTGTATCACTTTATAACATCATGAGTACTGCCAGTGTGATTACAGAACCAATAAGACACTGCCTAGGGCCACCGAGGCTTCAGGGACTGGCGAGGCCCACCCTGCATATTTAAATAAAGCCCCGAAGGTTGGCGGACCCCGGACTTGAGTTGGCCTCAAAGCCCCCCAAACAATTAGTGAACAATACCCGGGGACGTGGCGATCCCCTAGGCTGCAAAACGTGTCTGTGCCCTCCCGCGCCTAATTTACATGTGAGATAAGGTCCCGAGTGCTGCAGAGACCCGGCAATATAATATTAGGATTGGCCCCGGAACATTAACCACCAGGGGGCTCATTTAAATGAACGGGTGAGACCCGCTTCATTTATTTTTTCAATTTTTACCATCCAGTTCCGCTTTATTGAAGCGATACGAGGTTTTCCTCCTCTCACTTCAATGAGGCAAACAAGGATTTGCTATCACAGGGTGGAAGCCATGTTCCCGCCCTGTAATAGCAAACATAAATGTCCTGTGGATGCACACCCGTGACATTGTATGAGCTGCGCCAGGGAGGTGGCGCTCCATAGGGCTATGATGCATTGGTTACTGCATAACTACAGAATTGGTATAAACGCATACTAACACTACTTGCACATGTGTAGTACAGCGACCAGAGTGTAGTGAAGAGGCAGAGGAAGCCCAAAATCAAAAAAATATAAATCCTACCAGAGGTCGAAGACATAGTTTGATGAGCCGATGACCCTTGGATGACTAGAAACAGCTTCACGAAGAAAACGAGTCTTCAGCAGAATGCAAGGAAGCTCGAAAAATATTGGTGAGTGCTGCTTTTTTTTACCTTCCCCTGCTCGTCGCCAAATTTATGTAGTGAAGAGGCTGATAGCAGTGGATCCGATAAGTAGATTTATTGCAGGAAAAAACAGCCACCAACAGGAGAAGACAGAAAATCAACCGTCTTTTCCCTCATCGTGTATAAACTCCCCAAGATTCCCCTCATGAAAGCCCTAACATTACATACTCACATTCTAGCAGCATCACATACTAACATTGTACTGTGACTTACATTGGAATACTACACAGAGCACATGACTTTACACCAATGAGCCCATGGTTTCATCCTCGAGTCTTGAGACTGGTTGGTGCATTGTGGGTGCGTGAGTTATAGTTAGCTGAACTAACTATAACGGGGGATTTCAATGGTTTTGTATGAGTGAAATGTCCAGCTCACTATAACATGTGTGAAACCTATGGTTTTTTCAGTGAATTTCTAAGGTTTTTTAAATGCTAATTCTTAACTATAACGTGTGTGAAACCTCTGTTTTTTTCAGTGAATTTCAAAGGTTTTGTAAATGATCATTTTTAAATGTATTAATTATTAGGGGCCTAGATGTATCATCGTTCTCATTTGCGAATTCTTAATAGTGATTTTTACCGAATCGCTATTAAGAATTAGCAAAATGGGATGTATGTTTAAAATCGCTTTTTTTTTGCGATTCCTTATAATTCCTAATTTGCGAATTCGCACGTTGCGAATTCGCAAATTAGGAATAATTTCCCATTCATTCCTATGGGCCAGGAGGCCCATAGGAATGATTTGGAAAAAATTCTCAAATTGCGATTTCGCTATTTGCTAATCGCAATTTGAGAATTATTGCAAGGGTGCAGGGGTGTCTCATGGACACCCTGCTGCACCCCTGAAACTTACATGTGTGTGCATATGGCGCACATACATGCCCTAGGGGCATGTATATGTGTCACATGCCACACTCAAAATTGCCACATTTTGGTTTTTTAAAGGATTTCGCAAATTAACACGAACCTCAAGTTCGTGTTAATTTGCGATTCCTTAACCTGAATTCGCAAAATAAAAAAGCTTCATACATGGCATTTAAGGAATCGCAAATTTGCGATTCCTTAAATGCTTAAGCAAAATAAGGAATCGCAATTTTTTGCGATTCCTTATTTTGCTAATTTCACATACATCTCAAAAGATGCAAAATGTCAGTTTGCGATTCGTTAAGGCCGAAATTCGCAGAATTTCGGCCTTAACGAATCGCAAAATGCTTGATACATCTAGGCCATATTTCTTTCTTTTTATACTAATTTCCTACATTGTTGGTATAAATATTTATGTTTTTTAACGTTATATTTCATATTCTTAATGTAAAATAATAAAACTAAATTCAAATTTTTGTTGTTTATTAATTACATTTTTCTTTCAAAATATTAAAAATAAATTCTATATAATTTCTTTTTCATAGTTTTTTTGGGGTAATCTTACCATATGCGTACGGTGATCGTACTATACTTTGTACAGTAATTTATACTCTGTGCATACACGTCACGAATTCGCTTTGACGTTACTCTTCACATCTACGCTTCCATGTGACGTCACGTACGGTGTCCAGTACGCGCACGACGCAAAAGTTTCTAATTGTTCAAAAACATATATTTATGTATTTAATGTACATATTAAGGGAAGACATGATCTAGGATAATCATGAAACTAATTTTTTTAACTCATTAACTCATAATAAGCGTATATTACTTTTAAAACAATTACGCAAATCACGTAAGTACGTCATTCACACTCACATCGCAGGAGCACCGTAAACGCACCGTAAGCGTACGCAAAGCCGCCTGACTTAAAAAGAGATTAGATTGCCTCATAACACTTCCTATTCCAACTCTTGAATGACCCCTCCTATTTAAATCATTCTACTTTGACTTTTTAAGAAAAGTATCTCTTCTATGAAGCCTTTCAAATTAGAACAATGACAACACCTATGGACTCATCTTTGAGCCATTCCTCTGATAGAGAATTTACTTAAGGAGAAAAAAAAGCTCAATGCACCTCTTGTGACCTGTAAAATTTGCCAAACTACACTTTCCAGGGGCAATCCTTCAAAAAATATTCATTTGGCACTGCAAGTATGGTACGGCACGTGAAAACCTTGCACCCCAACAATTTTGCAAGAGCTGCAACACTTAGGTCGCAAGAGGACCCACCTGCTCCTGTAGCAAGTACATCAAGTACACCACCTGTGGAAAGCAGTCCACAACCACAGATTGAACATGATTTTAGTGAAGTTACAATCCTCAGCATTTATTGTGACAAAGTTTTATGTTACGGGGAACAGTCCATTGACCTCATAAAGCGCAGGAAGCGTGAGCATCGCTGTCCTCGTCATTACTTTTTTTTCACATTCCATTTTGTTCCTGTTGGACACTTTTTGCGTTCCTATTCTATTTTTTTAGTTTTAAAAAAAAACTTGTTCAATAAATACAAAAAAAATAGAAAACTAAAAACACAAAAAAACAGTTCTTTTTAGAACTACCTACACTGCTCAAAGAAAGAACTATATTTCAATGTTAGTCTGTAAAAGTTTGTCAGAATGAATGTGTAGTTCATAAATCAAGGAATGAATGCATTACTACTGTATGGTGAATGTGAAACTGCAGAAATATAAGGAAGTGCTACAGCATAAATCTATAAGGTATTTATAGTATAGTGTAGTACTTCCGAAGCACTTGAATGTAACATATCCATATAAATATGTTACAAGTCTATGCTTCAATTTGCACTGCTAGTGAAACTACCTGGGTGAATTTGTTTGTGTTAGGAACAGATATACAATGCCCATGTGCCTCTTTTACACATCTGTTGCGTCACTTTCGAGATGCAGCGGTGGTGCAAACAATGTGCCATAGTGTGTGGTATTCACAATGACATGCATATGGAAGGTGCATCACATTGTAAAGCCCTGCGCCAGAAGGAGGCTTTCCTGCGCAGAGGGGGAGGGGGTTTGGGGGGGGTGGAGGTGTTCTGGTGCAGGAACGCCTCCTAAAAGTACCTAAGTGAAATCTATAAGATTTCATTCAGTCACTTTTATGCTTATGCTTCATCAAAACCCTGCATCTGCTTGAAACAGGTGTAAGGATTGACACAGCATTGTAAGCATAGGGCCCCAAGAGCATTGCTGGAGCTGCATTATGTTTCCAACGCAAGTCAAGTAATGTGCCACCTTCACAACACAAATATATCACATAACTGTACTGTTTTTGCCCCATAATACACCACATTGTAGATACAGTGCATCCATGGTGGTGATGTCACAGTGCACAATAACTGGCATATCTCTGGGGATGTACCACTTATTGTACATCTGCTAATTACTGTTTGAATGTAGTGAATGGATTACTACACACTGATTAATGAGTCACTACAAAACTATAACAGGAATGACAGAGTGTTTTGTGCAAGTGTAAGGATAAAGACTGGGGAATTGAACATATAAAAGGTACATTTGCTGGTGCATAGAACAGTGCATGCATAGTCTATAGGAGATTCAAGCAGTCCATGCCCTAAGGCCCACTTTGCACCAAGAGTACTTAGGTACAGACTGAATTATTACAATTCTGCAAGCAGAGTGTGTGACTGAATGCATAGCAGCTTTATTTTTACAACAATGTATAGATAAACACATACTACTATATGGTTAACTACAATACTGAAACAGTAGTATGATAGTGTTTGCTGGAAGTGTATAGATACACATTGAGGAATTGAAGGTATAAAAGATAAGTTTGCTGGTGCATAGAACAGTGCATGGACAGTCTAAAGGGGTTTGAAACAGTCTATGGGCTAAGGCCTGTTTTAATCCATGAGTATCTAGATAGTGAGTGGATCATCACAGTTCTGCAAAGATAGTTCCTCACTAAATGTATTACAGCTTCAGTTTTACCACGATACAATGGAAAAGAACATACTGCTGACTGGCTCACTACAATACTAAAACAGCAGTGTCAGAGTGTTTGGTGGAAGTCTAAGGATAAAGACTGTGGAATTGAAGGTATAAAACACAAGTTTGCATAGAAGACTGCATGTATACTCCATAGGGATTTTAAGCAATCCATACCCTCAGACCCACTTTGCATATTTTAAATCAATACAAAAATGTAAAGAATGTATAACTGTATCTATAAGTGCTTCACTTTTAGTACAATGAATACATTAGTAGATAGTGCTCAAATCTTTATTATTTTTAAACAATAAATGTATTCTTCTAACATCTCATAATTTAGCAGACCTTCTAAAACAAGGTATTTCATACACATCAATTTCCTCGTTAGCAGTTTCGGAATTATTTTGTTCTAAAATTTCAACATAATTTAATGCTTTCAGAAAATCTGCATCAAAGCTTTCGTCTTCGGAATCACTGGGCCCGATTCACAGAATAAACTTACTACTTTTGGCATTCACAGAATGCACTTACTACTTTTGGTATTCACAGAATGAACTTACTCATTTCGGTATTCACAGAAGTTAGGACTACTAACTTTAGGACTCCTAAATGCCTTCTGTGAATACCGAAAGTCTTAAAATTAGGATTTTTCTCAATTTAGTAGTAGTAAAGTTAGGACTACTAACTTTAGGACGCCTAAATGCCTTCTGTGAATACAGCAAGTCTTAAAATTAGGATTTTTCTCAATTTAGTAGTAGTAAAGTTAGGACTACTAACTGTAGGACACCTAAATGCCTTCTGTGAATACCAAAAGTCTTAAAATTACGATTTTTCTCAATTTAATAGTAGTAAAGTTAGGACTCCTAACTTTAGGACTCCTAAATGCCTTCTGTGAATATCGAAAGTCTTAAAATTAGGATTTTTCTCAATTTAGTAGTAGTAAAGTTAGGACTCCTAACTTTACTACTACTAAATTGAGAAAAATCGTAATTTTAAGACTTTCGGTATTCACAGAAGGCATTTAGGCATCCTAAAGTTAGTAGCCCTAACTTTACTACTACTAAATTGAGAGAAATCCTAATTTTAAGACTTTCGGTATTCATAAAAGGCATTTAGGAGTCCTAAAGTTAGTAGTCCTAACATCTGTGAATACCGAAATGAGTAAGTTCATTCTGTGAATACCAAAAGTAGTAAGTGCATTCTGTGAATGCCAAAAGTAGTAAGTTCATTTTGTGAATCGGGCCCATAGCTCATGTCTGCAGCACTAATTTCCTCTTTTTCACTCTCATTGCCTGTGACAGATACGATTAGTTCTTCAATTACACTCATGGTAATATCCAAAATCTCCTCAGTATGAGGCTATTCTCTTTCCATAATGTTTCCTTTATGCTGTTGCTCCCTGTATAAAAATATAAACAGTTAATTGTATCAGTTTTCCTAATACATAATACAAAACTAGCGTTTCACCTATTTTGTCCTACTTAAAATATTATATAAATACCATTGTCTAATAGCATTCCATTACTAGAGTTTTACTCCTTTACAAAGTTATATAAATATAATTACTTATAAGGATATCCTGTTCTTAGGTTTTCTTCAATATTGAAACCAGTCACTCCTTATGACTATAGGAGAAGACTCAGGCTGTTATAGTAAAATACAGTAGTAAAAAATGTAGAATATGTCTATTCACCTTACCCATTCCAAAATAGTAAATGTGTTATAGTAAAATGCAAGATATACTATTGATTGTCCAGGATAACACTGTGTATCTGTGTACATTTAGATATCATTATCACACTACTTTTTGAATTCTTCATGTGTTTTCACACAAATAAACTCTTAAAGACCTATCCAGTACTCACCTTTTAACATAATTAGAAAGTAGTAATTCCTTATATAAGTAGAAAATACTCACAACAACAGGTATAGAACACTGGTATTGTCAGGAACAGTAAGCCCAGAAACTCTTACTGAATACTTGCACAGGAACAGATGATGCTAGTTTTCAACTCCCCCTCCAGGATCCTCCAGAGACCAAACTTTTTAATGTAATCTCCAAAAAAAAAACACGGGAGAAGGGGGATGGAAAAAAATTATAAAGAAGAAGAGACTGGCTCGCGACCTCTGGATTTCCTCCTTGGAACCTTCTCTCTGGCTGTCTTGTTTTATTCACAGACAATCCCTTGACATGGATACATAACGGAAACTAACGAAGAACAATTATTTAATAACCTACCCTACTCTATCTCTATTCCTTATCTATAATTTAGTCTAACGCTACTAATTACCTACCCCTTGGTCTTTCGAACTAGACTCTCCTCTGGTGTTTATCTGCAACCTTGTAGCTTGCGGTTCTTTATTTTTCTCACTGCTGATTCCCTATAAATACATAACATTTATTAACCTAGGCCTCTCAGTTTATTGTCTAATTTTTATATTATTAATTTCCTTTTGTTCTTCTACCAACTTTTCTTTATGCAGTTGCTTGTTATCTATTCTGTCAATCCTTGAATATCTTGTGTTTTTCACTAATGTTCCTTCTTACTTGAAGAGTCTTTCTGGTATTCCTTACTCAATGTGTTCTTTTCCCTTAAGACCTTGCTTAACACAAATTTTATCGTTTCTTGTTTTAGGTTAGAAAAAATACATCGACTGAGTACATTCAATATTGTCTATAATGTCAGGTAAGTTTAGTCACTCAGTAACTTGTCATACGATTATTTTCCAAGAATATACTTTTGTCAACTATAACGTATCACTTAGCTTTCTTATATGGTTTCTTGTTCTCTCTGCTCTCCAGGTGCCGAACACGACTGAGTCTGTCTGCCGGAAGGAGCCGCGATGGGAAAATCAACCGCTGTGCAATGTTCAGGCTTCTTCCAACTTGGAAGCTGAATTCTAGTTGCGGGCATGATAACTAAGGTAAGCTTAACCCGGAACCTTTTTTAACTCTCTCAGAAATATTTGTGCTTTCTTTTCAGGAATATCTATGGAGCAATTGAAAACAGGTCTGAACTTGGGAAGGTCTTAGGTGAAGTGCACACTCGTTAGGGAGCGCGCGCCTCACCAAGGATTCCCAACAGGTGTGGTAAATGACTAGATCACCACCGCGTCTTTCCTCGAGGCGGCCATCTTAGAATTCCTCTGTTGCACTAAAGCACTCCAAGTCTCTTTCCTTGCGGATTCTTCATCTGTCCTGCACCAGCTAGGGTTTAGGTAAGTCATTATCGTATCCACTGAATGATTAGGGGTTCTGACAGGTACGCTCAGTATATAATTTTTTAAAATGTCTTTAAAAGATACAAACCATCTTTACACACTTATGTTCTCCATCCATGTTTTGTTACTTCAGCTCGGATGAAGCACATTCCATCGACCATTTTTAACAGTTACTTGTACTAACCTTAAGCATAATAAATAATAAAAACTTTATGGGCCAGATGTAGGTAAGCCCATAGGAATGAATGGCAAATACCAAATACCGAATCGGTAATTACCGATTCGGTAAAAACCGAATCTTAACGATTCAGTATTTTTTACAGAATAATTACCTACATTGCATTTACCGATCCGAAAATACCGAATTGGTAAAATTTGGTATTTTCGAATTGGTAAATCTAAATAACCTACATCTAGCCCTTCATATTTTAAAATTACTATCTGTGGAAGACACAAAGGGTTCCATTAGGATGGCGGGTGGGCTTTGTCCGCCCGCCACCCTATCGGTAAACGGGACCGCCCGCTTTAAGGGCGGGGGTTTCGACACCAGCATTAGGATGTGCCCGCGACAGTGGCGGGCACATCCTGCATTTCTAGCATTGTGGCGGGCAGTGCTCTCAGCACCGCCCGTCACAATGCTAGAAATGCATTTCTGCATTTGCATTAACAAAGCTGTGCCTGCCGCTTTGTTAACCGCATCGCTGCTGCGGTGATTTTTGCGCAGTGCTGCAAATGATCATTTTGCTGTTTACATGACGAGCTCAGCTCGTCATCAGCACACGACACCCGTGGGTGATGACGAGCTGAGCTCGTCATCAGCAGCGAAAGGGTTAATGCAAATGAAGGGGGATACCACAGGTACCCCCCATGTGCAATACCCCCCTACTTCACTGGGCCCCCAGAGTGAAGACTGCATGCCTTTCCGTGGCGGCATTGCCGCCACTGATAGGCATCACCCTCAACCCATCATAATATGGCTGGTGGTGTCTGCTTGACACCGCTACCATATTATTCATTTTCCGCCCGGCCGCAATGTGACCGGGGAGGAAAAGTGGCGGGCGGTGTTTTGCTCCGCCATGGTCCCCCCGCCATTCTAATATGGCGGGGGGAATACAGGGAAGGATGGCGGGCGGATTACCCCCGCCATGCTGGCGGTGGCTACCGCCAGCCTGGCGGGACAATCCGCCCGCCATCCTAATGGACCCCAAAGTATTACATTTGCCTTTTTTGCTGTTCTCAGAATATATTGAATTTCACTAGAAACAGTGAGTTTAATAGTACTCATCAAATAACAGCAGGCAAAAAAAAGACAATCAATAAGATTATCTTAAAAAAACATTCAACATTCTCAATAACAATCTAAAAAATAGAAATAAAACATATCTTAAATGCTTTTTTCTAAGAGCAATTTCTTACGTAAATATGACACATCTCAAACAATCATAAAATAACAAACCATTATGATTAATTTTCATACACTGTAAAAAATGTTACTTACGAATGTATGCTGACAAAATATACAACAAAAACTCGTTATTGGTTTCACAAACTTTTCCGCACTGCCAAATAGTATGCGTCAAATTCTTACTTTGGAAATTGCTCAATAGTAATCCTGAGTATCTGCCTCCCAGCCTTCTGATCCAAAGCCACTGACATCATTTGCTCCCTCCCCCAGTGCTCACTCCTCAACCCGACGCTATTCAACATCTACATGGCCACCCTCACACAAGTAACCCACCATCACAACCTCAACAGTATCTCCTATGCCAACAACACCCAGCTCATCCCCTTTCTCACCAAGAAGCCACATACCACCAAAAGCAACCTCCACGACACAATGAAGGACATCACCAACTACATAAAGAGCAGCTCTCTAAACATGAACTCGCACAAAATGAAGGTACTCATCCTCAGACCCACCCCCTCAGCCTTGGACGACTCCTGCTAGCTGACTACACTGTGGACAGTACCATTACCTACCAACCATGTCCACAACCTAGGATTCATCCTCAACTCATCTCTCTCCATGTGTAAGCAAGTCTACACCGTCTCCTCGTACTGCTACAACACCCTCAACATGCTCCACAACATTTACAAGTGGATCCTAACCAAAATAAGAAGAACAGTGACACAGGCCCTCATCAGCAGCAGACTACACTGTGGCAAAACACTCTACACAGGATTTCCAGACAAACCTACAACAACCCCTGCTGCAGCCACATCACCCACCACATGATACACCTACACTGCCTCATTATCAACAAGAGGACCACCTTCAAGCTCCTCACCCTCACTTACAAAATACTCTACAAAACCAGACTAATCTACCTTTACAGCAGTAATCCTGAAAGGCCAAATCTTGATTTTAAAATTTTTGGCTTTAAAAATATTAGGTAAGAATTTGGTAACTCTTTAGGCAAACGTTGCTTAAAAACAAATTGACTATGATTACAATGTATCCAACCTTTCAGACATTTTAAATGAACAGTGTAATGTCCAGATGTTGTAGAAGGTCCATCATGAAAAATACTTGCTACAAAAGTTCTTCCTGATATTGAAACTTGACCAGCTACAACATTTTTAATTAAAGTTTCCAATTTTCCTCCATCAGCTCTACAACGTTGCAGCAATAAAATTACATACTGTCCATATCTTTGTATAAATAATGTTGATGACATTTCTGATTTACATTGGCTACACTCCATGTTTTGACTTGCTCCTATAATTAGATTGTTAAAAGACACTAATTCACAGTCAGGTAAAGTCAAATATATGAATCTTTCAGTGTCTATGTTAGTGCTACATGTAAACAAACAATTTTGACAGTCATGTTGCCATTTATAAGAAAGGCCAAAAAGGTTTTTATTATCTATACCTTCATCTTCCAGTACACCAAGCATAAACATTAAAAATTCCTGTCAATCTTGCTGAATATTCTGCGTAAATTGACTAGAACCAGAACATATGTCCAAAACATTTTGAATATCAGAAACACTTTGTATTTTACTTTTATCACTACTACAGTTCTCATAAACAGAATACAACAATGAACAGAATCTTTCATCCCGATTTTCAACAATTTGCTGTTGCAAACTTTCAAGAACAAAAACAACATTAACAACTACATTAGCATAGCAGTTGACACCACAACCATTTTCAAACCGATAACCAACATTCTCTTCAACACTGTCCTTTTTCTTTTTGCTTGCAGGCACAACTTCATCTTGTTTTTTTTCTTTCTCTACAGTTTCACTACAGATATTCTCAAATCTTCTTTTTCTACCTACCACACGCTTTTCAAATACTGGAAATTGACCTAAATTGGGTGCATATTCTCTTCTTAACCTATTATACTCTTTCACACAATTTACATCTGCATTAACCTTTGTCTCATCAAAATCAATCAAGTACAATCCAGATAAAGTTCTGACTCGAGACAAAGCAACATATGCCATACCCTCTTTAAACACGGTACTTCCAATATTCACTAAAGCACTATCTACACTTAAACCTTGAGATTTATGAATGGTCACAGCATATGCCAAACAAATAGGAAACTGTTTTCTACGTACATACAAATCTTTTACAAGCAAAAACCGAGATGAACAACAACTAAATTATTGTTCTTCACCAATTTTATCAAATTTGATTTTCAAAAATTCAATACCATCTCTATTTACATAATTACCAAAATCAACAATTTTACCCATTGCTCCATTTACTAAACCTTTTTCCACATTCAAATTACGTCGTAAAATTACCCTACAGTTTACACATGCATACAAATTCTTTTCTAAACCAGCAGTTTTACTTATCGATTTCGCTAAAGAATCCAATTTCCTCTTCAACTTTTCAGTCAAAATAATAGTGATTCCTTCATGATCTATTTTATCAATAGCTTCCAATTTTATAATTTCTTCATTTTCCAACTTTAACATTTCTTCATTGAATATAGAACATTCACGTACTGTTGGCATTAAGCAGTTTACAGATTTGTTTTCTGCAATTCTCATGTATATTTTCTCTGGGACAATATTTTCATTTGGAAACAAATTGGAAAGTGATCGTCTCTGTAATATGGCCGGGATGCCCGCCACCCCCTCCCAACACCAATTCCCCATGGGAGAAGACAGACACAGGTTTGAACTTTTGGAAGGCGGGGGGGAGTTACCCCCCCGGCCGTATTTATTAAAATATGAAACAAAATTTAAAACATTAAATAAAAGTTTCATTCATTATGTACAATTTTATATTTATTACATTTCGATGAAGACATGTTCTTTGGCTAACCTTAACAGATCTCTAATACAAAGGTTTCCTAGCCGAGTCTAGCATCCTGAAAATGCATACATTCTAAGTTAAAATTGTACATCCTAGCATTAAGGGCCAACGGCAAGGTCTTAACCGGTGTCAGATCCCTACTACCAAAATCCCGCCCTCACGGTGTGAGTGGCGCATGCGCAGAGGACTTTACCCTCATTGCCAACTGTAACTTCCCTTGTTGTGGGGGCCCCCTTTTCACTCGACGCCATCTTAAAGGTCATCCGAGTTCCCGTGTGAGGTATCTGTAGGAAGGACAGCGTGGACTCCCCCCCATCCCCACACTCTCTATCCGCCGTCGCGGATATCCGGCCCCCGGGAAATTCGTAGGAGGGGCATCTAGCCACCTCCCCCCCTGGGAGGGGCCTATGGCCGTCTCCCCCTAGGCGACCCATCCTTAGTGGGTGCCGCCTCCCCGTGGAAGGGGCCAATGGCCGCCTCCCCCGGGCGCTCCCATCCATTCTGGGTGGCGCCCCCCTCTAGGGACCTTGAAATTACTGCTCACCGATCATGACCTTACAGCCCGACCAAAAAATAAATACGACAATTGTTTTACCTACTAAGGGAAAAAAAATTCTGCCATAGCCTTGGTGAGTCATTACTTCACTTTTCTACAAAGGGAAACTTTCTTCCTAAAACAGAAGCCACATCTTTATATGAAACATTCCCCTACTTCTCTATAAAGGAAAAAAAGCCTATACATTTTCCTAATCAAACTTTATTTAAACCAACATTGCAATAAGGGGCTGGTGGGTGGGTCAAAATTGCTGCTTGTTCCGTCGAGGGCTCACGAGCAACGAGTTGGTGCAGCCTTCAGAGCACAGGAACAAGAGGACGCTTCTTCGGATTCCCGCTCTATTTATCCATCTGCGGGAGAACGGGGACCCTCCTCCGGTACGCTTCCAGGGCGTGGTCTTCCACGCGGATGTCTAGGACAACCCCTCCTGGGCGGGAAAGGGCGCGCCCCGGCTACGCCACTTCGGGCATACCAGCCGAGCCACGCCTCCCGCCCAAAATGGTTTCCCGGGGGGATCGGGGCACCCAACCATACGTTCGGGGGGACCGAGTGGTCGCCCCTTTCCAAACTTGTTTGCCATGTTCAGTAATTTTTCCAATTCTTATATCTTGAAGAATAGTTCCATATTCAGCATCATTTGCCTGTCGCATATTTGTAATAAGTTCCAAATACTCACAATATGACCAAATGTTTACATTTCCAATGCTCCCCAAAGACTTTCTGGTATCTTCATGTGCCAGTGTTTTAAACACTGGTTGTCCTTTTACAGGAGTAAGTTGTAGAAGATCTCCAAAAACAATGACGTGTTTTCCTCCGAATAATACGTCATACTCTGTTTTAAGAATTTGCTGCATTCTTAAATGCACAAAAGCAATCATGCTTACCTAATCAATAATGAGAAGTTTAATTTTCCTCAAGACTCTTGAAACTTCACAACAAGCTTCTCCAGATAGCTTGTGGTATACTAATTTGTTTTCATGCCCTACTGGTAGCATTAATAAACGATGTAAAGTAATTCCTTTAATATTGTGGGCTGCTAATCCATTTGGAGCAGTGACAACACAAGATAAATGCGACTCAGTTGTTTTCGGTAGAAAAGTTGTGATTACTTTAATTAAAAAACTTTTGCCTGTTCCAGCTTGTCCACTCACATACATTCGGATAGGTTCAAATGATGAGCAAGAGCACTCTTTCTTCTCATGAAGTAATCCATGGTCAATCTGCTCTCTCACTTGCTCATATATTTCTTTCTGCTCAAGGTTTGGTTGTTCTTCCAAGTTTCCTAAGTTTGTTACATCTTCTTGAGCTTGATCCATTGCTGTTTCCACCACTTCCATAGCAGTTGCTGCTTCATTTTGAACAATTGGTTCTCCTAGTGGGTCTTGACTCAACGGAGCAGAAGTTTGACTCTCTTGAGAACTGTCTCTAGCAATCTCAGCTGCAAATGTAGTTTCTTGCTCAATTTCGGTATTAAACATTTTCACATAATTAGCAAAAACAGGACATTCTATAGTATCTTTAGTTGCATTGACGGAATCTTCATAGCTCTCGAAATCTCCAAGTAATTCCAATTCTGAACGCCGTGGCTTGAAAAGCTGCAAAAGAGCTAAATAGTAAAATTCCCTTTTGCCAGGTGTTTCGCAACTCAGTTTACTGTGATTAATCAAATGTCCTTTTCTTTGTTTCACCAGACATCCTTCAGAACCAATCATGGCATATATACCATTATTGATGTTTTCTTTAATATTCTGTTTAAAAATATAGCTTTGCAGCACTTCATAGAGACAAATGTTCTCAAGATAAGGACTTCTATTTGGATAATATGTATCCAACATAATTGTTTTCACAATATCTGTACTTTCTGGCTATTTTTAAGCTAAATATTCAATTTCTTGTACAGATTTAAAAACTCGGTTTCGTGTTGCAGCAAGACCTAGACTCACCCAAATAATTCTTAGATTTGGAGTATAGAATTGCAGATGATAAGCGATCCGAGCATTCATAAGCTCCAATTTCTCGATGAGATAAAATCTTCAAACTGTAAGTACGTAATTTCTTACTTAGACTCTTCCCACATTTCCTTCAATTCCGTCTGTTCTGATTTTGTTATGTACAATGTTACATATTGAGCAACAGCAATGTAATTGTCTGCAAACAACAGGTTTAAAAAAAAAATATAGGGGCATATTACCAGCAACTAGCGATAATTATCGCTATGTTGGCTTAACGGCAATATTTCTATCGCCGTGCTGCGGCGATTTTTATCGCTTAGGAGCCTTGCTATTATCAAGGTTTATCTCCTAAGCGAAAAAAATCGGCCGAAATGCATGAATATCGCTGAAAAGTCAGCGATATTCATGCATTACCGAGCTAATGCTCTTAGCCATGTTATCCACCTACCATTGGATAACATGGCTAAGAACTGCTCAGGGGCAGGTGTTAGCTTTTGGAGATAATCGCGCTTAGCGCGAATATCTACAAAAGTTGGTAATAGGAGATAGCGATGTTAGCGACTGTTTCAAGTCGCTAACATCTTGGCACGCCCACTTTGCATGTCATTAGTGATAAATTTCACTGACATGCAAAGAGGGGCCCAAGATTGTCGCTATCTCCTACTAGCTGTCACTAACTGGTGTTAGCGATAGCTAGGTAATAGGGAGATAATTTTATCTCCGCTTTCTTGGCTTTTAAAGCCAAAAAAGCGGAGATAAACACCCTTGATAATATACCCCTAAGTTTCTTATGACGGTAATGGTGCAATCCTTCACCTTGAATTTGCCATGTCTCACTAAAACCTTAGTACCCCCAATTTGTATCCCTAAAACATATGTAATCCTGTAAAACCAGACGCCACCCATGCAACATTCATTTCCCCCAAGACTAGCCGGGTTTGCTAAAGGGATCCGTTTTGGCTGCATATTCGCCGGTTTGAATCCTGGCAGGTCTGATCAGTCTTTCAGGTGTAATTCTGCGACAAAATGAGTACCACTGAACTTGGTAACAAAAAAGTTTCATTGGTGTCAAATTTAGGAGTGAACATGTACTATTTAATTGCATCTATTTTGTTGTCACCACTCTCCCAAAACAGTTGCCAACACACAACCCACAAACAACCTCAGGACAGTCACAAAGCACCTGCCACTAATTCACCATCCTGTTGGAACTTGCCAATATTCCGGTGAATCCCTCTATTATATAAAATAAACAAATGCATACGTTATGTTACATTGCGTACCCAGTCTGTCTGCTTATTTCTGTATACCTGCTCATTTGTTAACAGAAAACAAAACATATAAAATGTATTGCGTTTTATAACACTGTATATAAGGAACTATCATTCTGCACGTGAAGAATTGTTCAGGTGACATGTTTCCAAACCCATCGGCTTGTCTTATAATAATTTCTACTTGTATTACTTCTATTAGGACTAGTAAAAGTCCACAGTCGGACCCCCCAATAATCTATTTTCCAGCTGCAGATTACACACTAACATCAGTTTGTCATTTCAAGGGAAACAGATAAAAATAAGGAATTGGCAAATAGGATCTTTGTTTATAAAGAAAAGCTCATGTAATGTCAAAGTTATTACTGGGTTACTGGGTGAGTGAAAGAGACAATGTCATGAGCGTACCTGGGTTAGTTAAATGTGGGGGGTGAGCTTCAGATTATCCAACAATCATGCTGGCATACAATGTTAAAATTCATTAAACGACAAGCAGGGTGCATGAGAGGGGCTTAAGGGGCTGCGGAAAGGGAGCGGAATGCAAATTGGTAGGAGTACTAAGAGAGGGAAACAGAATGTTTTGTAGAATCACCCAATCAATCAATCAATCAAAGACATTTATAGAGCGCACTACTTACCCGTAGGGTCTCAAGGCGCTTAGGGGGGGGGGGGTGCCGTTACTGCTCGAACAGCCAGGTCTTGAGATTCTGCCTGAAGGAGAGGTGGTCTTGGGTCAGGCGCAGGTCGGCCGGGAGGGAGATCCAGGTCTTGGCGGCCAGGTAGGAGAAGGACCTTCCTCCTGTTGTCGCTCTACGGATGCGTGGGACGGCGGCGAGGGCGTGGCTGGCAGATCGGAGGTGGCGTTTGGGAGCGTAGAAGTTGATCCGGTTGTTGAGGTAGCTCGGGCCTTGATCGTGTAGGGCTTTGTGTGCGTGGGTGAGGAGACGGAAGGTGATTCTTTTGTTGATGGGGAGCCAGTGCAGGTCTCTCAGGTGTCTGGAGATGTGGCTATTTCGTGGGATGTCGAGGATGAGTCTGGCTGAGGTGTTCTGGATCCGCTGGAGTCTCTTCTGGAGCTTGGTGGTGGTTCCGGCATAGAGGGCGTTGCCGTAGTCCAGTCGGCTGGTGACGAGGGCCTGGGTGACGGTCTTCCTGGTCTCCGTGGGGATCCACCAGAAGATCTTCCGTAGCATGAGCAGGATGTTGAAGCACGACGAGGAGACGGCGTTGACTTGTCTGGTCATGGAGAGGGAGGAGTCCAGGATGAAGCCCAGGTTGCGTGCATGGTTCGTCGGTTTGGGTGCGGTGCCCAGGGCGGGGGGCCACCAGGAGTCGTCCCAGGCGGAGGGCGAGGAGCCCAGGATGAGGACCTCTGTCTTGTCTGAGTTCAGTTTCAGGCGGCTGGTCGTCATCCACTCGGCTACCTCTTTTATCCCTTCGTGCAGGTTGGCTCTGGCGGTGGCGGGGTCGTTGGTCAGGGAGAGGATCAGCTGGGTGTCGTCGGCGTAGGAGATTATGTTGAGGTTGTGCTGGCGAACGATGGCCGCGAGGGGGCTCATGTAGACGTTGAAGAGGGTAGGGCTCAGCGAGGATCCTTGAGGGACGCCGCAGATGACTTCGGTGGCCTCTGACTTGTACGGTGGTAGGCGGACTCTCTGTGTTCTTCCGTCGAGGAAGGAGACGATCCATTCCAGTGCCTTCTCCTGGATTCCGACATTGCTGAGGCGCTGCACTAGGGTGCGGTGGCAGACCGTGTCAAAGGCCGCGGAGAGGTCTAGAAGGATGAGGGCCGCTGTTTCTCTGTTGTCCATCAGGGCTCGGATGTCGTCGGTGGCGGCGATGAGGGCGGTCTCGGTGCTGTGGTTGGCTCGGAAGCCGGACTGTGAGGGGTCAAGGGATCCGTTCGTCTCGAGGAAGGCAGCCAGCTGTTTGTTGACGGTCTTCTCGATGACTTTGGCTGGAAACGGGAGTAGCGAGATGGGGCGGTAATTCTTGAGTTCAGTGGGGTCTGCTGTAGGTTTCTTGAGTAGGGCGCTGAGTTTGGCGTGCTTCCAGCTCTCGGGGAAGGTGGCGGTGTCGAAGGAGGTGTTGATAATGTCCCGCAGGTGGGGTGCGATGACAGCGTCGGCCTTGTTGAAGACGTGATGAGGGCAGGGGTCGGTCGGAGATCCGGAGTGGATGGAGTTCATCATGCGGACGGTGTCTTCGGTGCTGATCGGGGTCCAGGCTCGGAGGGTGGTGGTGGGCGGCGTTGCTGTGGTCGTGGCGTGGGTCGGTTGAGTGCTGAAGCTGTTGTGTATGTCCGCGATCTTGTTGTGGAAGTAGGAGGCGAGGGTGTTGCAGAGGTCTTGCAAAGGGGTGATGTCGTTGTTTCCGGCGTTGGGGTTGGAGAGCTCTTTCATGATGTTGAAGAGTTCCTTGCAGTTGTGTGCGTTGTTGTCCAGTCGGTTCTTGAAAGCCGTTTTCTTGGCGGCGCGGATCAGTTGGTGGTGCTTCCGGGTGGCGAGCTTGAGGGTGGTCCTGTTGTCCGGCGTAGGTTCCTTTCTCCAGACTTTCTCGAGGGCTCGGCAGTTCTTCTTGGAGCTCTTGAGTTCGTCGGTAAACCATGGGGCTTTCTTGCTGCCGGGTCTGCTGGGCGGGGTCCTCATAGGGGCGAGTTCGTCTGCGCAGTTGCTGATCCACTTCGTGAGGTTGTCGGCGGCCTGGCTGGGGTTCGCTGAGCTGGCAGGAGGGTGCTGGCTCAGGGAGGGGGCGAGCTGGTCGGCTGTGATCTTGTTCCAGCTTCTACGGGCAACCTGTTGCTGGTGGTGGTGGATCGTCGTTCTTTCGAAGGTGAAGTGGACACAGCTGTGGTCCGTCCAGTGGAGTTCTGTGGCGTGGCTGAAGGCGATGTCTTTGCTGGATGAGAAGACGGCGTCGAGTGTGTGTCCGGCGAGGTGGGTGGGGGTGCTCACCAGTTGCTTGAGTCCAAGGTTGGCGAGGTTGTCGAGCAGGGTGCTGGTGTTGCGGTCGTTGTTCTCCAGGTGGAAGTTGAGGTCCCCCAGGAGGATGTAGTCAGCGGAGGGGAGGGCGTGCGGGCTGATGAATTCGGCGATGTGCTCGCTGAATTGAGTGCGTGGTCCCGGGGGTCGGTAGATCAGGGTGCCTCTGAGGGTGGTCTTCGGGTCGGTGTGGATCTGGAAATGCAGGTGTTCGGCGGTGGTTAGGGTGTTGTCGGTGCTGGTCGTGATACGGATGGTGTTCTTGTGGATGATGGCAATGCCTCCACCCACCTGGTTGGCGGTGCGGTCCCTCCGGATGATCTTGTAGCCCTCTGGGATGGCGATGGCGATGTCGGGCGCTGAAGAGGCGTTCATCCAGGTCTCCGTGAGGAAGGCAACGTCAGGGGCTGTGGTGTCTAGGAGGTTCCAGAGTTCGATGGCGTGTCTGTGGACGGAGCGGGTGTTGAGCAGGATGCACTTGAGGTGGTTGCTGCTGGTGTTCGGCTTGGCAGGTGCTGGTGCCGGGCAGGTCCAGATGCAGGTGAACTTGCAGGCGTGGCAGCTGAAGGGTCCCTGGGTGCGCTTCGGGGTGGCTTGGTAGCATCCAGGGAGTCGGCCAGTGTTGAGTGCGATGAGGGTGGCGGCTGTGTACGTCAGGCGGGTCGGCCGGGGTCCTCGTGGGCCAGGGGTCCTGGCCCTGGGCGCGGTCCAGGCGCGGGCAGGCGTAGACGGGCTTACCTTTGGCGCGCCTTTGGCGCGCCCGCTGCGCGTGACCGCTGCGCGTTCGCACGGTCGCCATATATGGCGAAGTGCGCGGGGGGGCGGAGCAGCTGGGAGGCGGGAGCGGGGAGGGTACACAAAGAAAAAGGGGCGGGGCTAGCGGTGATGGCGGGAAGCGGGGAGCGGGGAGGGATGAGACGGGGACGGCAAAAAACGAAGGCAGAACAGGCACAAATGGGGGAAGAAACAATTCAACAGCACAGCTTACAAGTCAATACAAATCAATACAAATCGAATGACAACAACAGAGACAGGGACACAGGCCAGGAAGCTAGCACAGACCATGCCGCTCGGTGGCAGGGGGCGTGGTCACGCGGCGTAGCCGGGGCAGCGAGGCAGAAGGCGGGGAGGCACACGCAGCAGCTGGTGGCCGTGCGGCGCGGGGGTGTCCTAGAACTAGGTCACACTCACCTGCGTCGCACGGTCGCCATATATGGCCAAGTGCGCGGGGGGCGGAGCAGCTGGGAGGCGGGAGCGGGGAGGGTACACAAAGAAAAAGGGGCGGGGCTAGCGGTGATGGCGGGAAGCGGGGAGCGGGGAGGGATGAGACGGGGACGGCAAAAAACGAAGGCAGAACAGGCACAAATGGGGAAGAAACAATTCAACAGCACAGCTTACAAGTCAATACAAATCAATACAAATCGAATGACAACAACAGAGACAGGGACACAGGCCAGAAAGCTAGCACAGACCACGCCGCTCGGTGGCAGGGGGCGTGGAAACGCGGCGGAGCCGGGGCAGCGAGGCAGAAGGCGGGGAGGCACACGCAGCAGCTGGTGGCCGTGCGGCGCGGGGGTGTCCTAGAACTAGGTCACCCAAAAACAATTAAGGGCTTTCAAAACAGAGACGGCAGTGTGTGTGTGTTTTTGTGTGTTTGCCAGTGTGTGCATGTAAAAACTCCGGGTGTAATCCGATTGACACCTCACCATGCTCGACTGAGAGCACAGGTACTCAACTATTCATGAGAAAATACATTAATTGGGGGCGGGGGGTGTAACACCCCATACTCCCCTCCTGAAGCTACACCCTAAGACTGTAAGAGTGATTAGGTGTGTGAGAGAGAAAAAGTGGATGAAATAGATGAGAACAAAAGACTTAGAATACAGGAAGTTGTGAATAAAGACATCAAGATTTACTGCATATTAAGAATAAATGCAAAACAACTTAATAGAATTCTGAAAATCTATAATGCAGGGGGTGGATGTGGGATGGAGATCATGCAAACTCCCAAGGGTTGGGCTTCAAGTACGGAATTCTTTAGACTAGATTGTGAGTGGCCAAAGTCGTTGAAACAATTATTGCATCTGATAAAAAACACATCAGAGAGATGTTCAGGATTTAATCAGATGTGACAATTGTCACATATTCTGAGCTTTTTAGGAATTATATCCGGATTTTGGTGGTTAACAAACCAACATGTGTTATAGTAAACACTATACACTTTTCCTGAGGCACATTTGCTTATCCGAAATCTAATGAAAAGTGAGGTTTTTATCACACCAAGTAATCAGTAAATGCAGTAAATACCAAAAAAAGAATGTAAACTCCTGCTCAAATTTTGAATTGCTCAAGAGTCAGAAAACTCTGACCCAGTCAAAATTACGTCCTTTGGGGTGAGAACTACGGTATGCTCAACCATTCATGCAACAGGAGCACTGTAACTTGTGAGATCAACTGAGATACCAGGGATTCAACCAAGTGAGCAACCCAAATTCTGTGGGAAGGATTCAGAGGATCGCCATATGAGAACATTTAGAATGAATAGAATCATACAGTGCAATTAAAGCATAGTATTTACATAGTTGCTAAAAACACACAGATTCATAAAGCACCCGCATGAAATAGTCCAATATTTACCTGCAAAATGGCAATGCCAGAATGGTCCTCATTTACGATGGGTGCCTCTACGTGATAAAAAAACATACCTCTAATATGTTAGGGCGACAACTTTTCATGGGTCCCTGATCCCCCGCCTAATAAATCATGTGTTGCCGCCCATCACCCGTGGATTACCCCCAAATATATTGCTATAGATGCCCTCTTATGCCAAATATTGTTTCCATTAGGGGATACCCTGCATTTATTCCACGGGTCACCTTTGCATATGTCATGGATGCCCTCATCCATAAACCAAGAATAATCTATAGTATGGCGTCAGCACACTTGTATGCATAACACTAACACCCGAGCACACCCGCACACACCCGCACACACACACTCCCATACACAAATTTAGTGCTAATCTCACACTCTCACATGCACCTACACACCATTTCGCCCACGGTCCTTCAAGCAATCAATCAATCAGGGAAATTGTAAGCACACTACTCACCCATTGAGCGTCTCACTATGCTGGGGGGGGGGCGGGAGTGAGCAGCTCCTTTTAGTCGTATAGCCAGGTTTTGAGTGATTTTCTGAAGATGCTCAAGGAGGGGAAGCGTCTGATGTCGATCGGGAGCACGTTCTAGTTCTTGGCCATGATGTAGGAGAAAGTTCTTCCCCTGATTTGGCTCTGCGGATCCGCAGGACTTCGGTGAGGGCGAGGTCAGCAGATTCTAAGTTTCGCTTGATGCGTGGAAGGAGATTATCTTTTTGAGGTATTTGGGTCCATTGTTGTGAAGGCATTTGTAGGAGTGGGTGATTATGTGGAGCCAGTAGGGGTTCCGCCGGTGTTAGGTGATGTGCTCATATCGGGGGATGCAGAGGACGAGTCTGGCTGCGGTGTCCCGTATGGCCTGGAGTTTGCGGAGCTGGGCCTTGTTGATCCCGGCGTAGAGGGCATTTCTGTGGTCCAGTCTGCTGGTTATGAGTGCATTGGTGATGGTCTTCCTTGATTCGGGGTGATCCATTTGAAGGTCTTTCGGAGGATGCAGAGGGTTTTGAAGCAGCTGGAGTCCACGGCGTTGAACTGTCGGGTCAAGGAGAGGGAGGAGTTGAGTGCGATGCTGAGGGTACAGGCGTGGTCGGTGGGGGTGAGCCGGCTGGTGGGCCACCAGGTATTGTCCAATGCAGAGTGGGAGGTTCCGAGCACAAGGATCTCTGTCTTCTCTGAGTTGAGCTTGAGGCAGCTGCTGCTCATCCAGGATGCGACATTCTTCATTCCTTCCTGGAAGTTCAGCCTGGTGGAGATGGGTCCTTGGTGAGGGAGGGGATGAGCTGGGTGTTGTCAGAGTAGAATACTATGCTGACTCCATGGTTTCTGACGATGGCAGCGAGGGGGGCCATATAGATGTTGAAGAGCATTGGGCTGAGTGATGATCCAAGGGGTACTCCGTGTCATGAAACTGTCTTCCCAAGCCCATGACAAGCTTAGAACACCCTTCAAGGAAACCCACCCCTGTCCCGTGCAACCAGCACTCCTGTACCTAAAAGGGAAAAAGGGGGGTTAGTATGTAAAGAAAACTGGTTACTGTGAATTATGTCATTATGGTCATCGGCATGTCATTAGTAAAGGTTCACTGTTCACTGTTATGTGCATGTTTCAAACTAAAGCTCTTATACGTTTTCTATGATTGGTTTGCAATATTCATGTGGTATTCCATGTTGGCAACCAAAGGAAAAAGACGCGCTTTGGTGTTGCATCAAAGAAAATAAAAAAAGACGCGCTTTTAAAACAACACGCATCTTTTTGGTGCGCGATGCAGAATGATTCGGTGCTCCGCTCTCGGCGGATTTGGGCGTGGCACGCAGCCGTTCCCCGACGTCCCAGGGTGTGGCTAGACTATAAAAGCCACACCCAGGGTTCCAGAAGACGCTTGGTCTTCGGAGCATCGTGGAGGCAACACCTGCATGGAAGAGCTCGCGAACATCGTCGAAGACCTGGGACTGAGTCAGAGTCAGCCATCCTCTAGAAATCATCGGACAGCCCAGAATGAAAAGCTAAGTACATTTTCTCGTCAAGGCGCCCAACGCTAGGATCCAAGAGACTTTGTTTTGGACATTGGCAAAATAATATTTTATGGTTTTTTCAGGTTATTCTTTTGTGAACCAAGTCAAAGACTAATTCGAACATGAGTGTTTATAATGTTTGAAAACCTAGGTGGTACATGTTAAAATGAATGTATAGAATATATTTATCCTCACAGAATTTTCTGAAGTTTCAGCCGGAATCGCAATGGTTTTAATAGTGAACTAAACTATTGATCCTTACGGAAAAGTCGTGATAAAACCTACCAAGCTGGGAAAGGAAGTGAGTAGGATTAATTTTAAGTTGTTTTACAGGGAAAGAGAGGTTTAAGGAAAGTGCAAATAAGTGTTGTTTCTCTTCATAGAATTTACAAACCTAAACTGGGGGCGGACAAGTCAACCACCTTCAACTGAAAGACCTCAACCCTTGCGCACATCACGACGACGACATCCTGGACGCGAAGACTTATCGAGTAGTTCGCAGGTAGGAGACTGCTTCCAAAATGTCAAGGAAGAGTTAGAGGAGTAGAATAGGAGATTAAGGTAATTAGGACTCTTGTTAAAACTACATTCTTGTATATATTTTCAGGTCGACTACTAGACAACAAGTAGCGTCAGATCCGGCCTCTCTCCCTGACTGCTACCCATCATCCTAGTGTGTTTATAAGAATCACTGGCTGAAAAGGTAGGGTTTTGGGGGATTGGTCCATAGCGTCTCTGCAAAACCGATCAAGCACCTTACAGGTAAGGTTGGTGTTCAGCTCAGGTAAGAGTGCTTGATCATATCTGACAGAAGACCAAGCCCACGGCAAAGTTTTGCCCAGGCGCTATGGATGAATCCCCGCAAATCACGTTGCAGGATTTAGCTACAGTACTATTAGAAATCAAGGCAGAAAATGTAGAATTAAGGAAGGATTTAACTGCAATTCAAAATAGAATTACACCAAGTCCTCAGACCTGGACCTTTACTTCAGATAAAAAATCTTATATGAAACCTCCAATCTTTCAGCCAACTATGCATACTCTGTATAGTGGGGAAGCTAATTCTAATACGTCAGGTAATCCCCAAATTCAGGTGGTTACTCCGGTATCTATACCATTAGCACCACCTGAGAGGTTTTATGGGGATTGTAACAAGTTCACCATCTTCCTAAACCAGTGTCAATTGCATTTTGTGGCGAAACCTACAGCATTTCCCGATGATTCCTCTAAGGTGGCATTCATCTTGTCCTATTTGGGCGGAGACGCTGCCTTATGGTCCGTACCTTATGTAGAAAGGAATGATCCCATGTTAACTGATTTTAGAAGATTCAAAAGAGCAATGAAGAAATTGTTTGCCAAACATGTATTTGTGCAATCTGCAGATCATGAACTGCTAAATTTAAAGCAGGGGTCTTCAGATCTTCTGCATTATATTTCAATCTTTAACAGGCTGGTTATTGAAGCAGAGTGGCCTGAGGAGAAACGCGTATCACTGTTTTATCGTGGTTTACGCGATGATTTAAAGGACATGGTAACACAAATTTTAGATCCACCTACAGATTGTGAGGAGTTCATAGATCTGGTTGTTAAATTAAATCACAGGATTTCAGAAAGAAAAGGAGAGAGGGGGAAATCAGACTTTAGAATGATGATCTTCAAAGAAAAAGGGAATGTAAGAACTGAGCCTTCTCCTTCTAAACTCGATCCAGTAGAGCCAATGCAAATAGGCACAATTAGAGGACCCCTCACTAAAGATGAGAGAGAGAAGCGCCGAAAACTGAACCAATGTATGTACTGTGGGAAAACCGGGCATTTTATAAAAGATTGTCCCACACGTCCTGTAAGGCCTAAGACCAAGATTTCCGAAGTTGCAACTATGCAACAGTCGGAAAACTAGCTCTCTCGGTAGATACAGAGGTCGATCTATCGAGTCCATCTATCACTTTGGCCTCCTTAACTCCAACTGCCTCTCATTGTCACCTCAGTATGCGTATTCTTCTTCAGTCTCAACTGAATAAGGAACGGTCCTGGTCCATAGATGCCTTAATTGATTCCGGAGCAACTGGAAATTTCATTGACACTAAACTATTTCAGAAGTTAGGTCTAGAACAAATAGTTAAGGACTCACCAGAAGTAGTCAGGGCAGTGGACGGAAAGGAACTCACGTCAGGACTCATACAGTACCATACAGAAATGTTAAACATGACTTGTGCAGAAAAACACACAGAGGAAATAACCTTTGACATAATCGATGCACCTCAATTCGGTTTGATTCTGGGGATTCCATGGCTAGTTTTACATAATCCTTATATAGATTGGACTAACAGGAGTATTTTATTCAAATCCGATTATTGTCATGCTAAGTGTTTCAAACAATTCCCAGGTTCGGAATTGTTAATCCAAGGATATGACTTTCCAAAAAGATCCAAGAGTGTTCTAGTGGTTGCAGGGGTACCTGAAGAATATCAGGACTTATTGGATGTTTTTGACAAAAAGAAGGCAGAAACATTACCTCCTCATAGAGATTTTGATTGTCAAATAGATCTGGTCCCCGGGGCATCCTTGCCCTGTAGTCGAATTTACGCGTTAACAGAGAAAGAAAATGAACATCTACGTAATTATCTGGATGAATACTTGGCCAATGGGTTTATCCGACATTCTAAGTCTCCGGTCTCTTCTCCTCTCTTCTTTATCCCAAAGAAGGGAGGAGAATTGCGCACCTGCATCGACTATCGTGCCATCAACAATGTGACGGTCAAGAATCGATATCCTTTACCTTTGATTCCGACCTTACTTGATCAGATCAAAGATGCCACCATTTACACAAAACTGGATCTGCGTGGCACATATCATTTGGTGCGAGTCCAAAAGGGCGACGAATGGAAAACAGCCTTTAGAACTAAATTCGGTTTATATGAATACCAGGTAATGCCCTTCGGACTTTGCAATGCACCAGCAGCGTTCCAGTTTTTTATAAATGAGGTGCTGAGAGATTTTTTGGATATTTGCTGTATTGTGTACATTGATGATATTCTAATCTATTCAAAAAACAAATCTGAGCATGTAAAGCAAGTACGAGCCATTCTTCAACAGCTTTTACAAAATTCTTTATTTGTCAAACTCGAAAAAAGTTTGTTCCATGTGACCACAGTGGACTTCCTGGGGTATATCCTTAGTCCGGCTGGAATTGAAATGGACCCAAAGAAAGTCAAGGCAATAATTGAATGGCCCAGTCCCTCTTCGGTAAAGCAGATACAGAGTTTTCTGGGTTTTGCGAATTTTTATAGGCGTTTTATTAAGGACTTTTCTCAAAAGGTTACGCCTATCACAAAATTGTTACGCAAGAACACAAAATTTGAATGGACTTCAGAAAGTGAACAAGCTTTTCAGGATCTAAAAGATCAATTTGTGACAGCCCCAGTGTTAAAGCACCCTGACCCCTCCCAGCCATTCATAGTAGAAGCTGATGCTTCACAATTTGCCATAGGAGGGATCTTATCTCAGAGAAGTACAAAAACTGGACAATTACACCCCATTGCATACTATTCTAGAAAGTTAACCCCTCCTGAACAGAATTATGCAATTGCAGACCGAGAGTTATTGGCTATAAAAGCTGTGTTTAAAGAATGGCGACACTACTTGCTAGGGGCTCGACATCCAGTAACCATATATACGGATCACAGGAATCTACAAGCACTTAGATCCGCTAAAGCTTTGACTCCTCGCCAACTGCGTTGGACTTTGTTTTTTAATGATTATGATTTCATCATAACTTATCGACCAGGAAAAGAAAATAACAAAGCCGATGCTTTGTCTAGAATTGGTTTAAGTGATGACCTAAATCTACAAAAGGAAAAGTTACACCCTATAATTTCAGAGGATAGGTTTCAGATTGGTCTTGTTAACTCAGAAGTTTTGCCTGATATTGAGAAAGCCTTACGAAATCATACAAATGCAGAATGGAATAAGCTTTATCCTATGTTGCAATGGAAAGATAATATGCTGTTTATGAATGACCAAGTTTTTGTTCCCAATGCAATATTACAAGAAAAAGTGATGCAGAATTATCATGATTCTATGCTGACAATTCACCCAGGGGTTACCAAAATGTATCAACTCATAAAAAGACACTTTTGGTGGCAGAACATGTTAAAGGACATTCAGAAATATGTACAAACATGCACTGTCTGTAGCAGGAATAAGGCGGTTCATAAATCTCCATCTGGATTACTTATGCCTTTGCCAGTTCCTCCTCAGCCTTGGCATACGGTATCTTTAGATTTCATTGTAGAATTGCCTCGCACCACTTCAGGGTTTACCACCATTCTTACAGTAGTGGACCATTTTTCTAGATATGCTCATTTCATTCCTTTAAAAAAGCTTCCTTCTGCCTTGGAGTTAGCACACATTTTCGTCACACAGATTGTTAGGTTACATGGAATTCCATCTGTGGTGTTATCAGATAGGGGTTCACAGTTTGTGTCACATTTTTGGCAAGGTCTTGGGAAGTCCCTAAAAATGGAAATGCGCATGTCGTCCAGTTATCATCCGCAAACTGATGGACTAACAGAACGCACAAATCAGACAGTGGAACAGTTTCTACGCTGTTTGCTAACCACTCATGATCAGGAATGGTCAGATATCATTTGGGCCGCTGAATTCGCTTATAATAATTCAAACAATTCTTCAACTGGTATGTCACCCTTTTTCTGTGTCCATGGTTTCCATCCTAAAGATATGCTAGGTATAGATAAAAAGGTTTCTGATATACCAGCAGTCACTGAATTTGTAGATAATCTGGTCTCTATTCAACAAGAAGCTCAACAGCAGCTAGTACATGCAAAAGAGGTACAAAAGAAATTTGCTGATAAACATCGGACTAAACAGCCCGAATATTCAGTGGGTGACGAAGTATGGCTAGCCACAAAAAATTTAAGACTGAAAAATCATAAGACATTTCGTCCTCGATTCATAGGACCTTTTCCGATAGAAAAGATTGTTAATCCAGTCAGCATGAAGTTGAAACTACCTGATTCATATCGTATCCACCCAGTTTTTCACGTCTCATTACTGAAACCTTATGATCCTGACACTCGGAAGCTTATTCAGCCGCCTGCAATCCAGGTAGAGGGTGATTTGGAATACGAGGTAAAGGCAGTTTTAGATTCCAAAAGAAGGAAAGGCAAATTGTTTTACTTGGTGGACTGGAAGGGCTATGGTCCAGAGGATCGCTCGTGGGAGCCCCTAGAAAATTTAAAAAACTCTCCCAAAGTCTTAAAGACTTTTCATAATCGATTCCCAGACAAACCAAAGCCAATTCCAATGGTATTAGGGGGGATTCTACGGGGAGGGTACTGTCATGAAACTGTCTTCCCAAGCCCATGACAAGCTTAGAACACCCTTCAAGGAAACCCACCCCTGTCCCGTGCAACCAGCACTCCTGTACCTAAAAGGGAAAAAGGGGGGTTAGTATGTAAAGAAAACTGGTTACTGTGAATTATGTCATTATGGTCATCGGCATGTCATTAGTAAAGGTTCACTGTTCACTGTTATGTGCATGTTTCAAACTAAAGCTCTTATACGTTTTCTATGATTGGTTTGCAATATTCATGTGGTATTCCGTGTTGGCAACCAAAGGAAAAAGACGCGCTTTGGTGTTGCATCAAAGAAAATAAAAAAAGACGCGCTTTTAAAACAACACGCATCTTTTTGGTGCGCGATGCAGAATGATTCGGTGCTCCGCTCTCGGCGGATTTGGGCGTGGCACGCAGCCGTTCCCCGACGTCCCAGGGTGTGGCTAGACTATAAAAGCCACACCCAGGGTTCCAGAAGACGCTTGGTCTTCGGAGCATCGTGGAGGCAACACCTGCATGGAAGAGCTCGCGAACATCGTTGAAGACCTGGGACTGAGTCAGAGTCAGCCATCCTCTAGAAATCATCGGACAGCCCAGAATGAAAAGCTAAGTACATTTTCTCGTCAAGGCGCCCAACGCTAGGATCCAAGAGACTTTGTTTTGGACATTGGCAAAATAATATTTTATGGTTTTTTCAGGTTATTCTTTTGTGAACCAAGTCAAAGACTAATTCGAACATGAGTGTTTATAATGTTTGAAAACCTAGGTGGTACATGTTAAAATGAATGTATAGAATATATTTATCCTCACAGAATTTTCTGAAGTTTCAGCCGGAATCACAATGGTTTTAATAGTGAACTAAACTATTGATCCTTACGGAAAAGTCGTGATAAAACCTACCAAGCTGGGAAAGGAAGTGAGTAGGATTAATTTTAAGTTGTTTTACAGGGAAAGAGAGGTTTAAGGAAAGTGCAAATAAGTGTTGTTTCTCTTCATAGAATTTACAAACCTAAACTGGGGGCGGACAAGTCAACCACCTTCAACTGAAAGACCTCAACCCTTGCGCACATCACGACGACGACATCCTGGACGCGAAGACTTATCGAGTAGTTCGCAGGTAGGAGACTGCTTCCAAAATGTCAAGGAAGAGTTAGAGGAGTAGAATAGGAGATTAAGGTAATTAGGACTCTTGTTAAAACTACATTCTTGTATATATTTTCAGGTCGACTACTAGACAACAAGTAGCGTCAGATCCGGCCTCTCTCCCTGACTGCTACCCATCATCCTAGTGTGTTTATAAGAATCACTGGCTGAAAAGGTAGGGTTTTGGGGGATTGGTCAACAGCAGCTAGTACATGCAAAAGAGGTACAAAAGAAATTTGCTGATAAACATCGGACTAAACAGCCCGAATATTCAGTGGGTGACGAAGTATGGCTAGCCACAAAAAATTTAAGACTGAAAAATCATAAGACATTTCGTCCTCGATTCATAGGACCTTTTCCGATAGAAAAGATTGTTAATCCAGTCAGCATGAAGTTGAAACTACCTGATTCATATCGTATCCACCCAGTTTTTCACGTCTCATTACTGAAACCTTATGATCCTGACACTCGGAAGCTTATTCAGCCGCCTGCAATCCAGGTAGAGGGTGATTTGGAATACGAGGTAAAGGCAGTTTTAGATTCCAAAAGAAGGAAAGGCAAATTGTTTTACTTGGTGGACTGGAAGGGCTATGGTCCAGAGGATCGCTCGTGGGAGCCCCTAGAAAACTTAAAAAACTCTCCCAAAGTCTTAAAGACTTTTCATAATCGATTCCCAGACAAACCAAAGCCAATTCCAATGGTATTAGGGGGGATTCTACGGGGAGGGTACTGTCATGAAACTGTCTTCCCAAGCCCATGACAAGCTTAGAACACCCTTCAAGGAAACCCACCCCTGTCCCGTGCAACCAGCACTCCTGTACCTAAAAGGGAAAAAGGGGGTTAGTATGTAAAGAAAACTGGTTACTGTGAATTATGTCATTATGGTCATCGGCATGTCATTAGTAAAGGTTCACTGTTCACTGTTATGTGCATGTTTCAAACTAAAGCTCTTATACGTTTTCTATGATTGGTTTGCAATATTCATGTGGTATTCCGTGTTGGCAACCAAAGGAAAAAGACGCGCTTTGGTGTTGCATCAAAGAAAATAAAAAAAGACGCGCTTTTAAAACAACACGCATCTTTTTGGTGCGCGATGCAGAATGATTCGGTGCTCCGCTCTCGGCGGATTTGGGCGTGGCACGCAGCCGTTCCCCGACGTCCCAGGGTGTGGCTAGACTATAAAAGCCACACCCAGGGTTCCAGAAGACGCTTGGTCTTCGGAGCATCGTGGAGGCAACACCTGCATGGAAGAGCTCGCGAACATCGTCGAAGACCTGGGACTGAGTCAGAGTCAGCCATCCTCTAGAAATCATCGGACAGCCCAGAATGAAAAGCTAAGTACATTTTCTCGTCAAGGCGCCCAACGCTAGGATCCAAGAGACTTTGTTTTGGACATTGGCAAAATAATATTTTATGGTTTTTTCAGGTTATTCTTTTGTGAACCAAGTCAAAGACTAATTCGAACATGAGTGTTTATAATGTTTGAAAACCTAGGTGGTACATGTTAAAATGAATGTATAGAATATATTTATCCTCACAGAATTTTCTGAAGTTTCAGCCGGAATCACAATGGTTTTAATAGTGAACTAAACTATTGATCCTTACGGAAAAGTCGTGATAAAACCTACCAAGCTGGGAAAGGAAGTGAGTAGGATTAATTTTAAGTTGTTTTACAGGGAAAGAGAGGTTTAAGGAAAGTGCAAATAAGTGTTGTTTCTCTTCATAGAATTTACAAACCTAAACTGGGGGCGGACAAGTCAACCACCTTCAACTGAAAGACCTCAACCCTTGCGCACATCACGACGACGACATCCTGGACGCGAAGACTTATCGAGTAGTTCGCAGGTAGGAGACTGCTTCCAAAATGTCAAGGAAGAGTTAGAGGAGTAGAATAGGAGATTAAGGTAATTAGGACTCTTGTTAAAACTACATTCTTGTATATATTTTCAGGTCGACTACTAGACAACAAGTAGCGTCAGATCCGGCCTCTCTCCCTGACTGCTACCCATCATCCTAGTGTGTTTATAAGCATCACTGGCTGAAAAGGTAGGGTTTTGGGGGATTGGTCCATAGCGTCTCTGCAAAACCGATCAAGCACCTTACAGGTAAGGTTGGTGTTCAGCTCAGGTAAGAGTGCTTGATCATATCTGACACTCCGCAGTTGATTTCCATCAGTTCGGAAAAGAAGGGTGGCAGTTTGATTCTTTGGGTTCTGCTGGTGAGGAAGGAGCGTGTACAGTTGAGGGTGGTTCCCTGTATTTTGGCGTCGCATAGTCTGGCAGTGAGTGTACGGTAGAAGACAGTGTCGAACGCTGTGGAGAGGTAGAGTAGGAACAGGGCTATGGTGTATCCTTGATCAAGGAGCGTGCAGGTTTTGTCTGTGGTAATGAGTAGAGTGGTCTCAGTACTGTGGTTGCTGTGGAATCGGATTGGGAGGGGCCGAGGCTGGTGGTTTCTTCTATGAATCTTGTCAGCTGGGCATTGGCGGTCTTCTCAGTGACTTTGGCCGTGAACGGAAAGAGGGAGATGGGTCGGTAGTTCTTGAGGTCCGTGGGATCTGCTGAGGGCTTCTTGATCAGTGGTCTGACTTCTGTGCATTTCCAGTCATCAGATAGATGCCAGTATTGAAGGTGGCATTGATTGCACATTGTAGTTCTGGAGCGATGGCTGCTCTGTGGAAGATGTGCGGCAGGCAGGGGTCCGTAGTGGGTTCCAAAATGGATGCTTTCCATGGTTGAGGTGGTTTCTTCAGTGGTGACTGGGGTCCAGGAAGAAATGGTGAGCTGGCTGGGATTGCTGGAGGAGGATGCGGTTTAGGGGTCAGGCGTCTTGTCATTGAAATTGTCGTAGAGGCCCTTGATTTTAAGATGGAAGTAGGATCCAAGCTTGTTGCAGAGGTCCTGGGAAGGGGTGATGCCCTCAGTTTTGCTGGGGGGCTTGGTGAATTTCTGGATGATGCTGAAAAGTTCCTTTCAAGTTGCTGGCATTGGCGAGGATCTTGTTTTGGATGAAAGTCCTTTTGGTGGATCTGATGTACTGGTGGTGTTCCGTCATGTCATTCTTTTAGGTGGTGCGACCTTCACATGTTTTGCTGTTTCTCCAGTTTTTCTCGAGGTGTCTGCAGGTGCAGCTGGATTCTTAGAGATCGGCAGTTAACCATGTGGTCTTCCTGGGGCATTGTATGTTGGGGTACGTAGGGGTGCAAACTCGTCTGTGCAGTTGGAGATTCATTTGTGGAGTTCCTTGGCTGGAGGTAGGCATTGGTTGGGGTGGTGGGGAGGTCTCGTTGAGGGTGGAGTTGTGCTGCTCCTGGGTGACTTTGCTCCAGTTTCTTCGTGGGTGGCGCGGTGTAGTTTTGGGTGGCGTGGGTTTGTTGACTTGGAAGTGTATGCAGTGGTGGTCCATCCCTGGGGGTTGCGTGGTGTGGCTGAAGTGGATATTGTTAACTCCTGTGAAGATGGGGTCCAGGTTGTGTCCTGCCTTGTGGGTAGGTGTGGTGATGAGCTGTTTCAGTCCAATGTTGGTGAGGTTGTCCAGGAGGGTGGCGGAGTTGGGGTCGCTGGGGTTGTCGAGTTGGAAGTTCAGGTCTCCGATGAGTATGTAGTCCATGGAGGTGAAGGAGTGGGGGCGATCAGGTAGGCGATGGAAGTGGTAGCGTGAGGTCCGGGGGCTCTGTAGGCGAGGGTGCCATGAAGTGTGATTCTAGGGCTGGTCTAGATCTGGAATTCCATGTGTTCGGTGGTGGAGAAGGAGTCGCTGGTGGTGGAGGTGGAGAGTCAGAGGGAGCTCTTGTGTGCAATGGCGAGTTCTCCCCCTGTGCGGTTGGGGCGGTCCTTCCTCTGGATCTTGTATCCATCATGGATGGTGGTGGCGATGTCGAGGGCGGAGGAGGCGTTTGTCCAGGTTTCTATGAAGAAGGTGACATCTGGTGAGAGGGTGTCAAGGAGGTCTGAGATCTCCACGGCCGGCATGTCTGTGCACAGAGCATACGTTGAGGAGGATGCAATTCAGAGTTTCCGTGGTGTTGCTGTTCGGTGTGGGGATTGTGGCCGTAGGGTGTGTGCGGTGGTGCAGGTAAGGCAGCAGTGACAGAAGGAGAACTGTCCGTGGGTGGTGCTCGGCGCGGCCCACTGGCAGTTATTGCTCTTTCCAGGGTCGAGTGCGATCAGGGTGGCCGCGTCCTAGCGATGGATGGTGGGAGATGCTGGGTTCCTGGCGCTGGTCACGTTTGGGTCACGGAGGGGTGCGGACGGGCACAGACGGGCTTGCCTTTGGTGCGCCTTTAGTGAGCCAGAGGTGTGGCCGCAAAGAGGCCGGCATTAAATAGGCCAGAGGGGAGGGAAGCACAGCTTGGAGGCGGGTGCGAGAATGGCAGGGGGGAGGGGCCGCGGGGGCAGCAGCGGGGAAAAAGGACAGCGAGAACGGGCCGGGAGGAGAACGAGGGCAGGGGCACAAAAACAATGAAGTTCAGAAAAAGAGAATACAGACAAAAAACAGGCACAGAAGTTACAGTGAAAATGCAGTAAGACAGAGAAAAAAGCAGTAAAGACAGGAAAAGACACCACAAAAGAAAACGGGTACGACAAAGGCAGACAGACAGAAGTGGAGAAGCAGAAGAGCAACGCTCTCCCACTGGACCACCAGGGATGAGGCGCAGGCAGGAGCCTGCGGGTGGAGGAGGGCCTAGGACACCTACCAGGAGAGAGGTGTCTGGGGCAGTGGCAGGCGAGCCGACATAGGAGCTGCTTGGGCGGAGAGCGGGTCCCTGGCCAGGAGGTCCGTCACATAGACTCATTCATACACCCACACCCTCTCGCACTTGCCACACATTCACACAAAATCTTTGTTTCATACACACACACAAACTCATTTGTGCACATAGTAACATTGGATTTTCTCAAATGGAATTACCTTTTTCCATCAGGTGGTGTCTGCCTCTGAGAAGGCTGCTCTCCACTCCTTGCCGGTACCCGAAAAACTGGAATGGGATGCTAGAAATAGGATCCAGCATGATTTCCGGGCTACAAATATGGAACTGGATAGGATAGAACAGCAAGCACACGTTTTCTGAGAGAAAGACTCGGTCCAGACATCTCCGAGCTTCTAAGTGGTTTGGATCTAGCAATCCCTTCAGAATCAGAAGCTCCAGCCCTGACAGAGGCTGGGAGGTGACTTTAGATCTGTCCCTGCTGTCCACTTCCAGACCAACATAGTACAGTTGCATTTTAGTAGCTATGCAGTGCGACGAAAACATGACTTTTGGCCATACGTAAAAAAGTAATAGAATCACTCAATCAATGTGGCGGCTCCTATGGAGGTAGTGCTCCCACAAGGTTATGATTTAATGAGTTCAGCCATTGACTACTGCGCCTCTAATGAGCTGTGTTGTTATACAATATGGACTGTGCTCGGCTGCTGCCTACAGGCTTCCTGAAGATGAAGAAAAAGTAGGTGTGGGAAATAAAAAACAGATCCAGAAAACCAAATGGGGATTTTGTTTAATAAAGGAATTATAACTCAGATTCATTTTTTGCTGTGTGTAGCCTTTACTGTTAGGGAATGCATATTATTTAGTTAACAACGCAGTAAAGAGAATGCTTGTGTTGTGCGCCTGTAGGAATACTCCTGGCTGTAATAAGAACAAACTGTGCTCGTATTTCATTTGGAATGTTATACAGGACCGGATGCCATATTAATGTTTTATTTACTTAAAACTACTATACTCATTAAAAAGCATCTGATTATTAGGTTACACTGCGCATTGTGCACCAGATTCAGTTTCACTTTGGCACATTTGACAACGGGTGCACAAAAGAAGTTTGACACAATACGGAGGCAGTTCCCTTTGGCTTGGGATGTCGGTCATGAGCTTGCAAATGAAAGAAGTTAAAAGGGTGGGTGCAATGAAATGGCCAGTGTCCTGTGCTTAGATCATTCCTGGAGTGTTACAGAACCAGGATGTGCGTGTGTGAATGGCTGTGGGTCTATGACCAGAGGATGCTTCAGTGCAACTGCGGTCTCCCACACGCGTGAAATATTTCTTCTTCCTATCCACGCTGCTCGAAGGTGCATTGTTTCTTCAATACATGTAGTGTTAAAAGGTGATTTGAGGATGGGGCTACTGTGATCAAAGTAAAGTATGCCTATGATGAGGCATGCCACGACTAGTATATTGTTTCTGAGCAGGACAAGGGAGGGTGGATTGTTGTAGGCTGGATGAAGTAGGAGAAAAACGAGGAATTAAACATCGGTTCTGGAATAGGGCGCTGCCATGAACTCAAGTATTTTCCTTATTAGGTTGTGTCAGAATTGAGCAGAGTTCATATTATGTTTGATGTCGATAGTGACTAATAGGCTTCATTTGAGGCAGGTGTTTGCCATCTGTGGGCATGATTATGTGTCCGCCCAATCAGAAATGGGCCGGTGTTCCAGCACCCAGATTTACCGGAAACAGTAACACCAGACCCGATTTTACCAGCCAGAAAGACATTCTGAGCATCTCTGAGCCCACAGGAGAATTCTCCATGCTTTTGTGCTGCTTCACCAGAAGAGCACACGGATGGCTGGACTAGGAGTGTAACTTGAGTGTACTGGCACCCTTACTAAAAAGAAGAAACCTCCTCCTCACCATATTATGTGGAGATTGAAATACGGTTGCAGCTGTGCATATTGTTGATTTAGGTTGACAAGTGACATGCAGACTGTTTATTACAAAAACGGAGGCCTTTTTGAGTAAAACCTGCATGCAGCACAAGATTATTTCTTCCCAAAAGGAAATCTGTTCTGGCTTCTGTTCCTTAGGGGGGACATTAGGTGGCAGATCTTTGGAACATTAGAAGATGTTTTCTTCCCATGAGAAAATCTGTTCTTGCGCACCTCTTCACTGAAAAGAGCACTTTAGATGGCACCACAGATACTCAATGAGAGTTTCACCCTTTTGTAGGGCTGGTGTTAGTGACAACTTTTTAATTTTACAAACATTATATGTATAATTTACTTACTTAAAGGGGTTTCAGATGCCTCTCTTCATCCGTTGGTCTTTTGTGTGTCATTCCCATTTTGCTTCCTCCCACTACATCATACAGCATGGGGAAATGGGTCAGCCTACTTCAGCGACTGGCTAGCTTCACTCTGCTCAGCACACCCACACACAAGGTAGTTCCCTTCAAAGCCAGTGTTTTTATTTTAATTTTATAATTACTTTAGTGTTGCTCATATTTTAGAGCCTGGGGTGATAACAATATGGTTTCTACCAGTTGAAAGCACATGCCACATTGCGACTTGGTCAGTTCCTCTCTCCTGTCAATGCTGTTCTAAATTCCTTTGGAAATATTGCTGGTTTATTTGATTACGGGTATTTCACAGCAGAACAGATTGCTTCCATTTGAAACTCCTTTGTATTTAGTGATTCTCTTTTTATTATGCATGCAGTACACAAACGAAAAGCTTCAGTATTATACATGTCAACTCATAACACATTTAATCTGGACTCAGTTTTGTTTTACCAATGGTTCTTTAACCCCTTGGGTGCTCGTGACGGCTCCACGCCGTCATGAGTCACGGGCGGCGTGTGCTCATTTCGGCGTGTAGCCGTTATGTTGCTGCCACTCCGCCCACACAGCACTAATTACCCTGTGAGGGCGAATTCATGAGCAGGCGGGGTCATGATGGCACCACGCCGTCATGAGCACACGCCGCCTGTGACTCATGACGGCATGGAGCCGTCCTGAACACCGAAGCGCCACGCCCACCCCCTAACCCCCCTGCGCCGTGGCGGAATTCGCATTGCAGGGAAGGGGTTAATAAAGAATGAAGGAATAACATCAGCCTTTATCATGCTTAATTTACAGCACTTGGTACACTTTATTTTTTCTTTCTTTCCTTTTTTCTTTCCTTCTATCTAGCTTTCTTTCTCTTTTGCCTTCTTTCTTCCTTCTCTTTATTTTCTCTTTCCTTCTTTCTTTGTCTTTCTTTCTTTCCTTCTTTCCCTCTTCCTTGTCTTCTTGCCTTTTTTCCGTCTTGCTTGCCTTCCTTTTTGTCTTCCTTCATTGTTTACTTGTTTCTTTCTTTCTTTAAGGCAAGAGGCATGTATTTTTTTTAGGTCAGTGTTAGCCAAGACCTTTTGACTTTACTAAAATTATGTGTATACCATAGTTACTTATAGGGGTTTTCAGCCACACTTCATTTTTTTTTTTTATTTTTTTTATTTTATTTTTTAGTTTCAAGTTTCAAGTTTATTTATTATGATAAGGAACTCTTTATGAGGTCCACATAAAACAACATGTACATACAAAACAAGAAATACATAAAATATTATTCCATCACAATTACAAAAGACATCTTAATACAGGTCCAAAAAACATTTAAAAAAGTTGTACAGTTTAAAAGCAAACATTTCATTAGGTGGGTTAATCAAGGCTGCCTTAAACGAAGAAGCAGATAATATGTTAAGTTGTAAGCAAATTGGTCTTAACCATCTACGCCTGCAAGACATCAACGTAGGACAAACAAACATGACGTGATCTAAGTCCTGATCATACAATTGGCAAAGATCACAGCATGCCGAATGACCAAACCAGCTGGCATGTAGAACTTTCAGCGGAAGCAAATTATGTCTTAGTAAAAATACCAGGCGCCTGGCGCCATGGGAGATGTTCCAATGCATATACGGTTGAGCTTTCCGCAGGGTATAAGATTCAATGACAGGCGTACAACCTTTTCTCGCTAGACAGAGATCTCTATCCTGACAATATCCCAATTCCCAAGATGCTGACCTCAGAACAGTTTTTAATTGAAAAGAGGACAATGAGAATAAATTCTCCTCGTCCAATTTCAATTGTAACACAGCAAATCTAAAGTTTTTTACAATTAGTGAGAAGTCATTAAAAGATCCTAATAATTCATTTTTTATAAGATCTCTTAAGGTATTAGGTTCACCTTTGGATAGAGCTACTACCCAACGTATGATACTTGCCAGACCTTGAACCCAGCTGCTACGTAAACCCAGTTCCTGTCTCAAGGAGGCAGTTGAATTTGCTGTACCTACCGAAAGTAAACTACGTAAAATTTTCCCTTCCGCAGAGTTTAAAAAACTCCACTTTTTTAGATCAACTAACTCAATTCCGTATAACAGGGAGGCCGGAACTTTCGCTCTGAAAACATCTAAGAGAATAGAAAAATGCCTTCTACCTGTGGCTTTATACAGGGAAACTAAACTCTTTCCCTGCGAAATAGCCTTCCGAGAGTTAGTGTCAATGTGTTGTTTGTCACTTAAGTTATAAGTGACAATTTTGCCTAGGAAGGTATAAAATTTCACACATTCCAGTTTTTTCCCCCCCGCAACCCATGGATAGTTAGGGCATTTAGGCTTCTTTCTGCCGGAGAAACAAATCACCTTGCTTTTTGCCGCGTTTATTGATAAGAAATGGCTTTCAGCATAATCAGAAAGTGCATGCAACCGATTGTTCAGGCCCTTTGGCGTGAGATCCAAAATCAGGATGTCGTCTGCATACATCAGACATGCAATTGCAACTCCACCCAAGGACGGGGCGATGCCGGTGCAAGCAGAAAGAGTGATGGGTAAGTCAACTGTATATAAGGAAAATAGCAGTGGAGCCAAAAGGCAACCTTGCTTCAACCCGTTGGAAGTGGGGATTAATTTAGATACACCACGTTCACCTCCAAGTAGAACTCTGCACCAAGTGTCAGAATAGAGGGCGCGAATTAACTTAATAAGGGATGAGGGCATACCTAAGTTAGATAACTTTCTCCACAACAAATTTCTGTCTACCTTATCAAAGGCGGTGGAGAAGTCAATAACGGCGCCATATACCTGACCACCACGGACTTTCACATATTTTTCATTAATAACTTGCAATGCAGTCAGGTTATCTAAAGTTCCATGATTTTGTCTGAAACCTGTTTGCTCCATGGGAAGGATTTTATGTTCAAATACCCATTGATTCATTAAAGTAAGCACACATTTTGCAAAGACCTTACCAATGGCATCAAGCAAGGCAATTTGGCGATAGTTTTGTGGAAGATCTCTTGCCCCTTTTTTATATAAAGGGACAATAATGCTTCCTTTCCAGGAGGGGGGGACTGTTCCGCTAGAGAAACAAAATTTAAACACTGGAAAGAGTATTTTGCTCCAAAGTTCACTCTGGTTTTTTAATACTGAAATTGGGATTTTATCAGGACCCATCGCACCAGAGGAACGCATATTCTTAATGGCACATTCAATTTCCTTTTCCGTTGGACAGTCAAGTATACGTGAAACATTATCAGAATCAACATTAAAAACATGAGAATTATTGTTACTGTACAACTTCTCGATATAATGAACCCACACCTGTTCCACTATGGCAATAGGCGAAGGACTGGCTCTGGTACCACAACCTTTGCCAATTAAGGACCAGAATGTCTTGGCTTGACCATTATAAGAAGCTTCCCTCAGTTGGATCCAGAGGGCATCTTCCTTAGAACGTTTTAAGCGGGCCTTAAGCCTAGCTCTCCTTCTTTTTAAAATAAACAACTTAGACTTAGCTTCTTGAGAGAAGAATAAAAATTGGCCCCTTACAACTTTGTTTATTTCTCTGTTTAAAGCCCGTAAAGAATGAGGGACTACGGGGGATTGTTTCACACCTGGTTTCTTTTTTGCACTAACAGTCACAGAGTCTAAAAAATTATTAAAACACAACAGCTCTCTCCCTTCCCAGAGGGGTAAATTCTCAACAGTAAAATTCAAAAGAGGCACCAGATTTTCAACAGTACAAGGGTTCCAAAAACATTTCCCTGAGCTGGAATCAAAATTCACAGAATCTGTATCCAGACTCCACGGATCCACTTTCGGAAGATTAATGGAGACAGAAAGCATCAATGCATTATGGTCACTAAGATTAGTCTCAATGACCTTCATATCCTTCAATAAGTGAAAACCTGCATAATCTACCGTGATAAAATCAATAATAGAATTTCCCTTATTAGATTTACGAGTATAAGCTGCCGGGATGTCAGATGGAAGCCTCCCATTTACTATTAAGCATTCAGCTTTAAGTAAACCATCTAATATAAGTTTACCTCTTTTGTTAGTTTTAATTTTGGGGGGAAACTGGGCAGATGGTATATTCAAAGACTCTTCCAGTGGAATATTTCTAAACAACTCCAACCCACAGTTGGATATATTACAATTTAAATCCCCAAACATTAACACATGCGGAGTTGGGGAAATATCCAACACTTTAGTTAAAAAAATGAACAGAGTTTTTACACCAGCATTAAAACTACAATTGGGGGGGATATAAATGTTTACCACAATCAACAGTCTATTAGGGCAATCTTCAAATACATCTTTTAGCGTTATTGCTAGGAACAGTTTTCCTGGATCTAAATAATGTGAATAGTTCCATTGCAATCTGTTAGATAACAGACATGCTAACCCTCCCTTAGCATGTCCCCTTCTAGTACTGGTTGCACTACAATCCAATACAAAATAGTCTTTTTCCAAGGCTAATCTTCCTTCAACCCATGTTTCCTGCAAACAGATTATATCTGCTTTTAGAGAATGTAGCAAACCCAATTTCTCCTTATAATCCTTGAATCCGGCCGAGTTCCATGAGATAAATTTCAGCTCTCTGTTAAAAATTGGAATGTTGTTTAGAACCAGGAGCTGATTTACTCGCTAGAACACCGGGTAACCAACTCCATTTAGATTGATCATCCTTCACTGTCTGCTTAAGGGGAGGGTTTTTATATGAAACAAGTCTTTCATTCCTAGCCACACAGATTTTTAAGTCCTCTGATCTGAGATTAGACCAATCCGACAGCGGCACTTCCAAATTAGAGGGAAGTGATAGTAAAGAATTAGCAAAAATACTTTGAGTACGTTTTTCCCCAAAGTAAGGCATAACATCAATCCCTCTAATTTGTAATTTTTCAGCCCACTGTAGAACAAGATTTAACACAACTTTCGAATGAAATTTCACCCTTGTTGATCTTAATGGTTTCCCCATGTTGGAGTTAAGGAGAAGTACAATGTCTAGATCGGACGTTTGAATTAATTTCAAACTTTCACTTCATTCATTTGTCGACTGTTGATTCACATTATTTCCCAACCCACTCAAGCATGCATCAAGGGGCAATGCATAAGCCTACATCAGTCACTGGCTGACTTCACTATGAGTTGTGTGCCATGCTGCCCTTTCACAATGAGCACATACACACACTGAGTAGTACCCTTTAGAGACAGGGATTACTATGGTAATGTTTGCTTTTTTGAGACTCCCACTTTTTTTTGCCTTTAGACAATATTTTATTTTTTTAGGTTGACAAACACCCGGCTACTTCCCGAACAATAAAGTTTTGCAAAAACCATGACAACATTAGAATTGTCCAAACGATGGAGGACAATGCCAGACCTATTGGCTTTGCCAGTACTTTGTTCTGGTTATCAATATACATTGAACCCAAAGCTGTATGTTAACACAAAGGCAACTGATCCTCCAGATCTGCAGGGAGATAGCTTAGCCCTGCTCAATGGTGCATGACTTTTACGGGCCCCAATCGGATGGCTATGGTTATACTGTTTGAACCAGGCACTCTTTCCTAATTGGTGTTTGATAAACCACCACTGTGTTGACAAGTTTGCTGGAAGTGTAATAAAGTTCAATGAAGTGGAAGGGTTGTCCACAAGCAAGTACAGAAGAGAGATTGATACTGATCGCTTAGTTTTTGTCACGTTGACCTTTAATGTATAACTGTGCATAATCTTTATTATACAAGAGCAATCCTGTGGAACATCGTGTATTTACATCACGCTTGTTACATAACATTCCCGATCTTACACCATTATGTTATACGGCGTAACGCAGCAGTTTGTTCAATGATAAAAATGATTGGGTCAACGGTGTTAATATTGCAATCAGCTCGACCAGGTGTGTGTACCGATTTTGTGCCATCAGGTATCGATTGTTGAACGAAATTCTTTTTGAGTGGATTTTTCCCAAAGCACTGGTTGAGAATTTTTTTGTTGTTGCCAAAATCCACTTTGACAGGGGAAGCACCATAGAGAGTATGGCTTCTCTACGGTGTATATTTATTAGCAGCCTTCTCTTCCTCTTTTGAAGGCTCCGTACTGTTCTCTGTTAACTCCTTCGTTAATTTAGATTTGGTGATGGAGTGAAAGCATCCTCTTTTAATCTAGAAATCTAGAAAGGCGCTGGCGCGGAAACTATGATAACAATGAAAAAGATTAATATAAAAAAGCCCTGACTGAATACAGAAAGCTCTTAATCATAGAAAAACGAAAGTTCTATCTTGAGCAAATAGAATTAGCCAAAAATTCCACCAAACAACTTTATCAAGTCATTACAAAATTATCTATTCCACCAGAAAGCATTACTACAGAACCGTCTCAAAATCTGTGCAACGACCTAGCGGATTTTTTTCAATCTACGGTAAATGATATTTTTTCTAACTTTACGGTTAAGATGAGCACTGAACCTATTGGTTCTATTAGGAATGACCCTTTTTCCTTTACAACTTTTAATGAATTTAAGCAAATCTCTCAACAGCAGTTAGAGGAACTTATGATCAGTATTAAGTTGGGGTCTTCTTTGGACCCGTGCCCCCCTTTGATTCTTAAACCAGTGACTAATCTGATAGCTCCAACTCTTACAAATATTTGTAATTCTATGTTTTTGTCAGGCTCCTACCCGTCAATTTGGAAGAAAGCGGTCATAAAACCATTACTTAAAAAATCAGACTTGGATCCACTAGAACCTGAAAGTTACCGACCGATTGCATCTCTTCCCTTTCCTTCCAAAATATTTGAGAAGATTATGAATTGCCAACTGATGGATTACATTGATCAAAATAATCTTCTTGATGAAACTCAATTTGGGTTCAGGAAAGGGCACGGGACCAGCAGATGAAGTCAGACTGATTTTGGATCAGGGAGGAGCAGCAGTCCTGATTTTATTGGACTTGTCTGCGGCCTTAGACACGGTCGATCACAACATCTTGATCGACCGTGTAGCCCACATTGGCATCCAGGGTAAAGCCAAATCTCTTCTGACTTCCTTCCTATAAGGCCGCAATCAGTCTGTTAAACTGGGTAGTTTCTACTCCCCTGTTTTTACTTTACCATGTGGTGTCCCCCAGGGATCCTCGCTAAGTCCAACACTATTTAACATCTATGTGTCGGACTTGGCGAAGGTCATTAAAACATATGGAATAGGGGTGACATCATATGCAGATGACACCCAGTTGGTACTGGCCATCCATAACAACGGAGGAACAGTTGCGGCTAATTTTCAGGAAGGTATGATGGCTATCAGTTCCTGGATGGATCACAATTGTTTGAAATTAAATTCTGACAAGACGGAGGTCATGGTCTTTGGAAAACTGACCCCATCTTGGTCCCCAGTATGGTGGCCATCAGACCTAGGAGCTCCCCCACTGCCTGTTACCAAAGTCAGGAATCTGGGGGTACTATTTGACAACAAGCTATCATTTCTGAACCACGCTAATGCAGTAGTCTCCTCATCCTTTTACACTCTGAGGATGATCAAGAAACTACTACCTTCTCTTCCTTCTGGTGCAGGTAAAATCCTAATGTGCACTTTAGTACTCTCTAAAATTGATTACTGCAATGGCTTGCTATTAAATGCCCAAGAACAAGTTTTGAATAAAATGCAGTTAATTCAAAATGCGGCTGCCCGAATTTTAACAGGCACATCAAAATTCTCTTCCATCACCCCTATTGTACGCCAACTCCACTGGCTCCCGGTCAGGAGTCGCCTCAAGTTTAAGGCGCTCTGTATTACTTATAAAGCTGTGAATAATACTGGCCCTGAATTTAAAAAAAAAGCTTTATGCACTTACTTGCCCAAAAGAACGCTATGGTCATCTGCAGCTTCTCTGCTCTCAGTTCCGAGAACAAAAAGAGTGAACTGGGGTGATAGACGATTCATAGTATCTGCATCTAGACTTTGGAACTCTATCCCTCTATATATAAAAATCAGTCCATCTTTAATGATCTTTCGGAAACTACTAAAAACGTGGCTTTTTAGTCAATAATTAAATTAGAACCCATCTTGAGCTTTAGATCCAGCAGCGCCGAGACACCTTAGGGTATTTGCGCGCTATACAAGTTGTATAAATAAATAAAATAAATACATTTTGTCTGGAATCTCCGCTGCATCATCCACCCCTGGAGTTGTGAAAAATAAATCTAGTTCAGCTTTGTGCTTCACAACAAAACTTTCGTCATGGGGTTATGTTTGAGAGAGGGCAGGCACTACTAGTTTGTTTTTCCTCTTTTGGATTTAGTTCATTTTGTTGGCAGGGAACATGGCAGGCCCATGTAGGAGAGAAATAGGAGTATAAGAACAGTATATTTTTAGGGTGACGATGGCAGTGGGATATGTTTCTTACTTTTCTTTGATTATTTTCTCCAAATCTGTGGAGCTGTACTGTTTGGGACCTGCTGTAAGGGCGTGCCGTAGTCCTCGGGTGTCTTTCCAATTTCCAAGCCACTATGCTGTGCTAGGAATGTTTTAACAGGCCTGTTAATGGCATTGAAAGCATGCCTAATTTGGGTATTTAGTTAGTCGTTGTGAGGAATTGCCATGCGCAGGCCCCCCAAGTGCTTATTCACATATCTGCGTGTCTAAGCTGATTCATTAATGTCCTTTTTCTGCAACTTTTAAAACTCTTTGGCTGGGTGCATTGCCTTGACGTGTTGGTGTTAGGGGCACGTTTCACTTTATTTAACTTTTTTTCTATTTCCAATGTTTCTGGGCTGCCCTGTCGGACCGATGGATCTTTTTGTGACTCATAGATATTTGAGAATGTTAAAGTGTTGCTGCACTGGTAGAATAGGGGCATGTGGATGGTTCTAGCTCCATTCAGTAAATCCTTGCCCTGCAGTGTTGTATGCGTTTGTTGGTGATGGGATGTGGCAATGTTCTGGGCAGGCAGCCTTTTTTCTGTTCCTCCTTCATGCCTCCTACTTCCTTCAAAGCAATGGGCTAGGCTTTAGTTTTGTGAAACCCTTCTGTCTGTTAGGTAATCATTTTCTTTCTGTTCACTTCGCCATTGCTTTCCTTTTCAAGGCATGTGCTCACCTACCTATTTGTGAAACCAGTATATGTGTGTGTTTGTGTAGGTCTCTGTGTGTGTGTGTGGGAGTGAGCTGGTTGACATTTTCTGATAACTTTTAAATCCAACTGCAGGGGGTATTGGGTAGGCCTGGGTGGAACTCAGAGAGGCAGATAATGCACCTTGTGCTGTGATTTAACACTGGTAGCACATTAGAAAATTTTGCAGGAAGTCCAACTATCGGCTGGAATTTGCACTAAGGAGCTCCAGATCTTGCTTGCGCTTGCCAGCTTTCATTCTGAAGCCTTGCATTGTTCCCGTTGTCATCGCATTGCTCAATTGGGTAAAAAAGTCTGCCACGCGGTGATTGGTGGAATTGAACAGGAACTCCTTGTTAGAACAGTAACACAGAGTCACCAAATTTCTCCAATTCCACGGACGGAATAAAAAATTCCACCTGAGCCTAGTGTTGAGTTTATGTTAGGACCGTTTTGGAGTGTAGAGATATCTTGCTAATTTTCCTGATTTATTTCTCTAAAGTTTCCACAACTGCGAGCTGACTGTAATTTGCTGGCCATGGTTATTCTTTTCAACTTATTTAATATTGATTTCTTAGCGCCCCTCATAGTCTCATTAGGGTCCTATGAGGTTAGGACTGACAAAAGAGATTATTGCTCATTTTATAGAATGTATTTAAAATATTACTGCCATTGTGATTGCACCTAAGGGCCAATAGGTATTACTTTTAATTCGTTAAATCATTTTTTCTCAGCCCCTCTTCTGTGAAGTTGGGGCAACACTGGATATCTCTTTCTCTTTATTGTGAATGCCAAAATGATTAGGCCATGGAGTAAGTTCAAGGAAGAGTGTCTTATAATGATGATGGAAGCTACCACTGCTCCATTGAAGGGATTGACCAACAAAGAAGTGGAATGAGTATATTTGTGGCTAACCACACTATTTCCATTGGACCAAATCAATGGTCCTAAATGGGATGTAGGGAGATGGAGAAGTAATAAAAGAAAAATATTCTTTTGTTAGAAGACCCCTCACTCACCAACCTGGTTGGTGACATGCTTCATCATAGTGGTCCCACCCGGACAGCTGAGTGCCAATCGGTTGTGCTGCGACACCTCACTACAGTGGAGCGTTTTTTTTTTGTGAATGAGGTGCAAAAAAGTGATGTTAACAATTTTCAGAGTATAACTTCCTGAAAAAAACATTTTATTCTGAAGCTACTGGACAATGGTAAAATTAGTTGTGGGATACTTCTGTTGTCTTAAATGACCAACAGTATCTATATGAATGTAAAATAAAGGTCTACATGTTTCAACCTGTGTTGGAATCTACCAGGTTTTCTTCAGGACCAAGTCCTTGGAACCTGGGCGGTATACACACTCTAACGTGTATCCAACCCTCGATTCCTAAGACCTAACTGTATACTTGCAGTTGGTGTCCTCACAGCCTTAATAGGCGAGGAAAAACTGAGAAACCTGTGGAGGAAAAAGAACAATCACAAACAAACAGATTACGTGCCTGTAATGTAGTGTAGTTTCTCAGTAATCAACATGCTGCATGTGAATCCCTTTCATGCTGAAGAAAATAACCCAGAGGGTGCATACTATATGGTAGCTAACAATGCTGGCACGAGATAGCATTGTGACCCAGGTATGCATTGATTGTAAAAGGTATTTTCAGAAAAAAGGCTTAATTTGCCTGTGTTTAAATATCTCACACACTCACAAAATCACACTGATCAATATTAATGAAAAAGTGGGTGCAACATAATATTTTAATCACTTTGACATTCCTTAAGAGAAAGTGGCTATCAACGCTCACATACATTTGTGTAAACGTTTCCAATGCATGCATTGTTAATTCAATAAAGCATCATGAATGATGGCGGCGGGAGTGGTGTGCAAGGTCTGAATGGTAAAATCTTACTCGAGATGTGAGTTTCATATGCTTCACGGGGGCGAAGGATAGGCCTGTTCTGCATGAAACTAGTTCTGTGGTTGTGAAAGGCAAGAGAGGGAAATAGACTGTTAAGAACAGTTGCGGGCGGGAAAACGCATCGGAGAGCGGATTGCTCGACAAAGCGTTGCGTTTAGTAACCGCTGGTGGATGTCTCTCTATCGCCAGGAAAGTGATCGGCCTTAAAAAAACTTACAGTTTCTGTAGAAGGAATAAGGCAGTTGTGCCTAAATGCAGGCCACTCACAATAATATGAATTAGGCCCTCTGACTCCACCCAAGACGCATTTACAGCATGTCTAACCAAGGTGGCGGTCTGGATGAAACAGAACCATCTGAAAAGTAATCCAGATATAAAGGAAATCTTGCTCTTTAGAAATGTACACAACCTATGGTCTATTAACTGGTGGGCTTCCGGACTGGTAATGCCCTATTTGCCAAACACTAGCCAAAACTTCAGGAGTCAAATTTCACACATATTTATAATTTCATCCCCAATTAACCTGTAGCAGGTACTTCTTTTTCTATTTTACTGCAACTGTGAAAGGTATTAGATGTTTTACCAGTTGAGACCCTGGAAATTACAGTCTATGCCTTGATAACAGCTAGACTAGATTATGCACATGTTTTATATGTGGGGCTCCCTAACTATATGTTGAGTCGTCTTCAAGTGCAGAATGCGACTGCCAGATTGATTCTGAGGATATCTTGTTGCCAGTCAATCTAAAAAAATCTTCAGCAGTTACACTCCCTGCTGGTTTAGAAAATAATTATTTTCAAGTTGTTAGTGATGGCACATAGACAGTTGCATAACACGTAGCAAAAATACTTTAGTGATAGGTTACTTCACTTCTGCCAATACGGAATACTGAGATCATCCAATACCCACTTTCTGAAGAATGCTCCAAGTTTCTGGCTGGTTAAAAGAAGGGATCACTCTTTTACCTGTTTTTCAGCTAAGGCCTGGAACGGTCTTCCCTTTGCCTTATGGCTAACCATAAATGAAATCCAATTAAGAAAGCATCTGAAAAATTGTTCTTTTAATGTGGTTTAATCACATCTAAGTCACTCCTGCCTTGCCTGAATTATGTTTTGGAATGCCCTTCAGGGCAAATGTTGCATTCCAAAAGATTGGTAATTTATTAATTCATTCATAGACCACAGTGGGTGTTGTGGTTGCTTGTCTAGTCAGAATAATTGTATCAACTATCAAAGGCAAGACACTTTTAGTATTGACAAAATAGTTTTCAATAATGGCAGCATTTTATTAATAACTTTTGTCTAATTTCGGGCCCAGTCTACCAAAGAGTTTACATATGGCATTATTGTTATGTTGTGTGATGAGGTGTAATACATTCAGTCTTGATGTATGTAGCATGACAGTTTTGTTTCTTATTTTTTATTGCCTGCAGTAGGATAAGTCTGATACAGAGAGCAATTTGTTAACATCAGAGGCCAGGCCCTGTCTAATAAGTTCTAACTAATGTCTAATAAAGATGATTACGCCCAAGAAACTGAGTCCTGCTAGGAATGTAGCAAGTGTGTCTCTACTGGAAAGAGCACTGACATCAAACTCTCTTCCTATTTCTATAAACATGTTCAATTGGCACACTTGATGCACACTTTTCAGGGCAAGATGTTGTTGGGATTACTCCTGGATCCATAATAAAACCATGAAATCAAAAGCCCACATCTCTCAGTGCTGCAGTGACTGCAATCATGGCTGACAGAGAATTGGAACTGTCCAATCAATATAAAAATCCTCCCAGCAAACAGAATAGGAATGTACGCTACACTTGAAGCTCCTGAAGTTGGAGTAGAGGAGGAAATTGATCATGCACCACAGGTAGGATGTTGTGCCTGCTCTTTTGAAAGATGCATAGTCTTCACCTTCTCCTCTTCCATGAAATTAGACAGTCAGATCCCTCTCTTTCTCCAAGACCTGCTGCAAGAGAAAAGGCTAAAGGAAGGTTCCAAAAAGCACTGTTGCCTGTGAGGAAGATAACCCACGTCATTGTGTGTGTCAAGACTGGCACTAAGGAAGAGAAAATCACCTCTATTCAGATTGCTTGTCTATTACCACCAATTGCCACCATCTTCTCAAAATTCCAAACACCAGCAGCAACAACCCTTTCCAAAGTCCCAGTCCACCCTGAACAAAAGCGATCCTATTCTACCTTAGCAACAAGTTCTGGGTTTGGCTCTATATAGAAAGTTTCTTCCTGATTTGGGATTTCCTAACAGTGAGGTTGAACACATTGGAAACAGCATATTCTGCCACAAACCCAGTGTGTTCTCAGGAGCTATGCAGGCTTCTCGGTACAGAGGGCCCACTAATCCCATATGGAAAAAACAGACAGTCATATGGAAGCGCACCTAAGAACTATGAGTTTGAGAAGACCCAAACTGACAAAACACAAGGGTGGTGATGAAGATGGTGTCAGCAGAACAACAAGCCATGATGCCATTAGGGTGCATTCAGCGTGAGCAGCAACCTCTGCTGGGGATAAGGAAAATGAGGTCATTCCAAAGTGTCCAAGTAGCCTATCTACATCGAAGTCATTTGAATTAGGAAGTCAAAAAAATCCCAAAGCATATTGAAGGCTATGTTCAGCAAGGAATAGGGGTGGATGGAACTAGAAGAGCTTCATTCTGCAGAATTCCAAGGAGTTACCTAAAACTCCACGAGATTCCACGGAGTTCTGCGAGTGGCGAAGTTTGGTACGTTGTGCTGTTCGCGCTGAATTTTAGTGCTGGGAGCTTGTATAGCTCTGTAAAATCATTGTAAACTGCACTATGCAGCACGCCAGATGAAGCTGCTTATTTGTGCCACTGGAGTAGATATCCTACTTGAGCTGCATCTTTCTTAATGCGAGCAGTAGCGATCCGCCACAGCCGGCAAATGTTGCCGGGAGGTGTGCTAATGCTCGATTTGTTTCGCTCACGTTCACCAACGAGCCATGTGCGATAAAAAAATCTGCCATGGTTGAGGTAGCTGCATGCTCTACAAATGACTTTGATTCATTGGAACAGTCTCTGCCAACATCACCAGAGGAGCAGAGTTTACTGCCCACCACTAGCCAGGATGCCCCATACCACCACAACCACCTGGTTAAATTATAAAATGGGAAGCTGGTCAAAACGTTGGCACCTGAACTTCCTCATTTTTCCTCAGAGGAAGGAGAAGGATTTCTGACATGTGTGGTAGTCTTTGTCCAAAATGGGTATTTCCAGGTTTGACCAATTGCCCAACTGTCACATCTGTTGAGTCAAGTGCTATAATTGTTTACTGTGGCACTGAAGGAGAGAACTGTGCAGTTCATCAATTTCCTTATAGACATTTGGACCTGTAGTCCAGTTACAGACCATATGTGTATTGCTGCACACTGCATCATCGCTAAGGGATTAAGAAAGGCTATCCACCAGCGCCACCAGCACAAATGATTTTCGAGCTATTCATTGGCATGCAAATCTTTCAATGTTCTCCATGGAGAAAGCATTCACAGCAGCCAACATTCTGGAAAATGTCAAGGCCAAATTCTACAAATGCCTTAAGACCAGGGATCTCCGGATTGGATTTACAGCCACTGGTAATGACAGTAAGACTTTCAAAGCCATGGCAGATGGAGGATACTTCTGAGTGCTCTGTTAGTCCAGTGCTTCAACCAGATTCTGCAGGAAGGCATCCAAAAGGAATAAGTAGTCTGCAGCATACATTTCGCCTGTCATGAGAATCCCACATATTTCAAGCCATTTCTTTAAATCCCTAAAGAGCTTGAATGACTTTAATCATGCTAACACATTTTCCATAATAAGTCTTACACAGGAGGCTCTGACTCATTAGAAATCTACAGTTTACATGCCGCAACACCTATTTGAGCAGAACAAGTCCATAACGGCTGCAAAGGGGAGGAGGTGCGTTGCAAATGTTGTTGAAGATACACAAATGAGTGCGTTTAGAGTGTCTAAACAAAATTGTTGGATCCTTTGAGATTTTGACGGGTGGATTTTCTACAGGCACATTTGAATAGGATGGAAGACATATTTACCAATGTTAATGATGAAGCAGCTGGTTTGGTCAACAGCTTACTCATTCATCTGGATACAAATTTCAGGGTGTACGAAGAGATTATGTCCTCTGAAGAGTACATCTGTGCCACTGTGCTGGATTCATGATACAAACATGGGCAGTGTCTTTTCACTCTCTTTTCAGTGGTGATAACTCAATTTATGAGAACTGGATCATCAAGAAAATGTCAGAATTTGAAGATGAAAGATTGAAACTCCAGCAGCATGTTTGGACAGCAGGACTTGACACTAGTAGAGATATTGCTTTTCTAAGTTACACCCAATGCTAATAAATGAACACCAGCAACATCTGTAGAAGTTTCCTGGATTTATGTCAAGTGCATACAAGTAGAAAACAAGAGCAACAGCTGTCACATATGAACACAAAAGAAGATAATACAGAAGTCCTTGGAAGACGAAAAAAGAATATGCCAATAGATCATAAACTGTTGAGCTGTTGGCATGCAAACATTGATTAGTTTCCAGGACTCAGCAGTCTGGCGATCACACGTGTATCTTGTCCTGTAGCAAGGGTATCCTTTGAGAGGTTTTTCCTGTAGTAGAATTGTTTGTTTTCTCAAACTGTAGAGAGACTCATGATGATCAGAATGAGCAAGTCTCTAGAAGAGAAAACATCAGAAGATGAGGAAGATTCCTCAGGCATTATCATTATAACTGATCCTTCAGAGGAAGTTACTACATATGTAGGTAAACATTACATGCTGGATTGGCAAACTATTGTCTGCTGTACGAAATGACTACACTGCAAGAGAACTAATTTCTATGATATCCAGTCACCAAGAGATGTAAATAAAAATTGGACTTGGGTGCTCAGTGAACAAAGTACAGAGGGGTAATCAGGGGTAGAGTTATTTTGTGTCTGATAACAATCAAACAAAGACAGTTAATTCAACCTTCAGGTCCATTAAATACTTTGTAATGAACAAGGTCCTCTGCAATTGATGCTGCCATTTCAAAAGAGAATTACATGCTAACCACCTCGACCTTTCATTTCTATGATCAACTCTCATCCAAGAGAGACTGCTATATGCGTCTTTAATTAAAAAAGAGAGACATACCACCCCACATAGATAACAGATGATTTGGAATAATTGATAAATGCTAAATGATTGTGGAAAGGGGCGACCAATCGGTCCCCCCGAACGTATGGTGGAGTACCCCGATCCCCCCGGGAAGCCATCTTGGGCGGGAGGCGAGTCCCGGCTGGTATGCCCGAAGCGGCGTAGCCAGGGCGCGCTTTTTCCCGCCCTAGAGTGGGTTGTCCTAGACACCGAAGCCGCCAGCCACGCCCCCGGAGGCGGGCGGAGGCGGGTTTACGCCCGCCCGAAGAGGGATAAAAGGAGCGACAAGCCAAGGTAGCATCCTCTTGTTCCTGTGCTCTGAAGCTGCACCTCCCCGCTGCACGTGAGCTCGAGACGGAACGAAGGGCCAATTTTGAGCGTTGTAATTTTGTCTTTGTTCTTTCAGAGAATCATCGGTCGAGAATGCCGGGCAAGAAGGTCGGAAAGCGGGTCGGTACCGATCAGATGCTCCGCATGCTCGTGAAAGACATGGCCGAGATGAAGAAACAGATGGCGGCAATGAACGGTGTAGGAGGCCCAAAGCGAGTCGTCGGACCAGCATTGCCTGGAGTAGTCCCGAGCGGGAGAGGTAGAAGGTCCAAGAGGGGGGCGACTGGGGGAGAGACCCCGGTTCCCGAGGCACCGCCGGCGCTCCCCGATACACCGACTGAAGCCCCGATCCCGGTCCCGAAAGAGGGGCAACCAATCCCTGTTGTAGTCACCCCTGTGAACGGGGAGGATATGCCTCCCGAGTTGGCTGCACAGCTGGCAGCGTGGTTGGGGAAAGATAGCGAAGGCACCACGGCGGATGACGCCAGGGCAGTAATGAGGCAGTTGCGGCAGTCAAGAGAGGCCGCAAAGGCACCATGTCCTTTTGTTCCCCCGCAGGCTCCGGTGGGTGAAACCGCGGCGGGCACGAGTTCGGCAGCGACTACAGTTACAGCCTCTAGTTCGGGTAAGCAGCGACTGCCGATTGCGCGGGAGGGGTCTGTACCCTCGAGAAGGGAGAAAGTGGCTCAGCATATTCCGATTGAAATCAAGGAGAGGATATGGGCTGAGAAATATGTGAACATGTTTTCTTTGCTAACTGATCATTATGAGATCGAGCATGTGAAGGGTCAAAAAGAGTTTTTGCACCCGAGTGTTTGGCGCGCCAAGATGGCCGCTTTTAAGGTCGATGAGAACATAGGCAATTGGGGCAGAGCATTTGGCATTTTCACTTCAATTATGGGGGAACGAAGGCCTGAAATGTTGGCCGAGTTACCAGTGTACCAGACACGCATTATGGAGTATTCTCAGTCATATGAGGGCAATCAGTGGTTTTGTTATGATAATGTTTTTCGGAAGGCCAAGGAGTTCGACACATCTCTGACGTGGGATTGTTACGACTCCATTTCTTGGCAAAAGATGGAGAAATCAGGCATGTTAAAGGCACCATTGGTGGGGGGAAGCGGGGGAGAGTTTTCCCGCCATTCATCTGGGGCGCCCTTTCGGGCAGGTTCAAGTAATGAGCATCACTCGAGATCGAGTGGCAATACAGGCAAAAAGGGCATCTGCTGGAATTTTAACAGAGGAAAGTGTACGAGGCCCCAGGGGTCATGCAAGTTTAGGCACGACTGTGGGGGGTGTGGGCAATCCTCGCATCCTGAGACCATGTGCAGAGCCAAAACGGGTGATAACGGAGGTAGGGGAAGCGCCAAACAGGTCTGAAATAGTCCGAGGGGCGCCTTTACCTACCCCGGTTGATACCATGGCAATGATTCCTTGGCTCAATGAATACCCTGATCATGTCTCCGCTGGGGTGTTGCGAGATGGGTTTTCGTATGGTTTCCGCATCCCGGTGGGGAATTTTCAGGGTAAGGCACAGTGTAGGAACCAACTGTCGGTCCGGCAGAATACGGCGGTGGTACAGGCGAAGATTGTGAAAGAGTTGACCCGGGGTCGGGTTGCCGGACCATTCGACACGCCACCAGTTGCTAATTTTGTTTGTTCCCCCTTGGGAGTGGTCCCCAAGAAGGACCCGGGTGAGTTTTGATTAATACATAACTTGTCCGCCCCGAGAGGTCTTTCGGTGAATGATGCGATAGACCAGGAGGTGTGTTCGGTGCGGTACGCATCTTTCGATGAGGCCGTCGCCATGTTGAATCGCCTGGGGCCCGGAGCGCTGATGGCCAAATCGGACATCGAGTCAGCGTTCCGGTTGCTCCTGGTACACCCAGACGATCAGCGTATCCTAGGTTTTATGTTTCAGGGTCGCTATTACATGGATAAATGTATGCCAATGGGATGCTCCATTTCTTGTGCTTATTTTGAGAAATTCAGTTGTTTTCTGCAATGGGTATTCACAAGAATGACGGGGTTTCAACATGTTATGCATTATCTTGACGATTTTCTGTTCCTGGGGGCAGCTGGGGATCCAGAATGTGCACAAGCTTTAAATGAATTTTGTGGTCTGATGAATCAGTTTGGTGTGCCATTGGCACCAGGTAAGACAGTGGGGCCATCAACTTCGCTCGAGTTTCTCGGAATAGAGCTCGATTCACTGGAAGGTTGCTTCCGGCTGCCGAAAGAGAAGGTGGGGAGATTCAGGGCCTCCCTTGAGGCATGTATTCGGGAAACCAAGGTGAACTTGCATCAATTGCAGCAAACTGTGGGTCAGTTGAATTTTGCCCTTAGAGTAATGCCAATGGCCCGCCCTTTCTCCCGCTCGATTGCTCAAGCCATGGTCGGTCTTAAAGAAGGGCACCATCGCACGAGGCTCTCGGCCGAGATTCGCCAGGACAAGCGCATTTGGTTGGCATTTCTGGCGGATTTCAATGGTCGGGTGGTCTGGAACAAGCCGGCGGTGTCCTCCGAGGAGTTGGGGCTGTGGACAGATTCGGCGGGGAGTATAGGTTTTTGGCGCCATATTCGGTAATCACTTGTCGGCCCAAAAATGGCCGTCATGGTGGCACGAGTGTGGGCTGACGAGCAACATTGCGTTTCTCGAACTGTTCCCTATTCTGGTGGCCCTACAAACATGGCCTGATGGGTTCCGGGATCAGTCTGTGGTGTTCTGGTCGGATAACATGACCGTGGTTGAGTGTATCAATAGTCAGGCAGCACGATGCAAATGGATTCTGAGATTGCTTAAGGAAATTGTGTTACTATGTATGCAATTGAACGTACTCTTTAGGGCAAGACATGTGCCAGGAGTACTGAATCAGGCGGCTGATGCGCTTTCTCGTTTCCGTATGCAGGCCTTCTGGGGTTTTCTGCCCACAGCGGACCCGGTGTCGGCACCATTCCCCGAAGCTCTCTGGTCTCTCGGTGCCCCGAACTACAAAACCTCGTGGGAGAGAGTTTAGCACCCAGGATGAGGAAGGCTTATGAAGGGGCGTTCCATTCTTATCAGTCCTTTTTGGGTTCGGCTAGGGGGGAGCTTTGGGGCCAGGAAGAATATGTTGTAAAGTTTTTGCTGTTGTTACATCAGGCAGGCAAATCGGTAGCCACGGCCCAGAGGCATCGGGCCGCCATTTCCTTCATGGCGCGGGCTCATGGGATCCAGGACCCTACTGCATCTTTCGTAGTACAGAAAGCGCTGCGTGGGTGGCAACGCCTTGAGGGTCGCAGAGTAGATGAAAGGCACCCGATAGGTCTGGAGAGGTTGGCTCTGTTATTTTCCGTTCTCCCTGCAACTTGTTCATCCCAGTCTGAATCAGTATTATTCAGGGCCGCTTTTGCATTAGCATTCCATGGGGCTATGCGGGTAAGCGAACTGGTGGCGAGGAACAAGCAGGATACGGGGGGGGGACTGTGCCGAGAGCACGTTCTAGTTAAGGGGGATACGATGATGGTCTCGTTTCCCAGGTCCAAGACCGATCAGGGTGCGATCGGGGACAGTATAGTAGTCCATCGGAGTCCCGGATCCCCCATGTGCCCCGTCGTATGCGTTGAGGAATATTTGGCGTAGAGGGTGGCATCGTGGGGGGGGGGACCCTGTTGAGGCACACTGATGCCACCCCACTGACGAGGTTTCAGTTCCAGCGGGTGCTAGCAATGGCAATCTCAGCCGCGGGCTTGAACCCGGGCGATTTTGGGACCCATTCCTTCCGGATAGGGGCTGCTACAGAGGCTACAGCCAGGGGTCTGAGTGTGGAAAAAGTAAAACAATTGGGGCGTTGGTCCTCGAACTGTTACAAAAGGTATGTGCGGTTGCACATGTTGTGAAGCTGTAATCATGTACTCACGCTTCTTGTTTTTGTTTGGTTTACAGTTTCGCAAGCTTACGAGGCGGGGCGGACTGTGCAGTCGACCCGACACCTGGGAACCAGCGGTCAAAGATCACCGGCTGCGGGAAAAGTGGTGTGGGTCGTGGGCCACTCATACGTGAGGCGTGCCGCGGACGTATTCAAAGCAGGTGACATGATTCACATGGCTGGGGAATACAGGTACAGGGTGACCTTCTACGGAAGGGGCGGGCTCTGTATTGACCAGTTTCAACCTTTTGTTGAGGGTTTGTTAGGGCGGACAAGGTCACCGCCATCTATAATCATAGTGCATCTTGGGGGCAATGATTTGGTGACCACTGGTAGACGACTACTTCTCGAGGCGATACTATCCACAGTAAGTTGGTTGGCGAGAAGGGTTCCAGGGTGCACAATTGCATGGTCCCATATGATTCCACGAAAAGTGTGGCGGGGGGCGAAATCTGTGTCTGCGATAAATCATTCAGTGAAGAAGGTAAATAACAAGTTGGCTAGACTGTTTCGTACAAGTGCATTGCATTCGATTCCTCATGGTTGTATCAGGGGGGACAGTATGTATCTGGAGGATGGGGTCCATTTGTCCTGGGTGGGGAATTCTTTACTCATAGGGGACCTCGTAGCCTGGCTAAAGGGTTTACGGCATGACCTTTAGGTAGGAATTTTGTGGGGGGTCCAGATAGCCGGTCAACTATCCGGCCTGTGGCGGTAAGGTCATGATCGGTGAGCAGTAATTGGAAGATCCCTATGGGGGGGGCGTCACCCATTACGGATAGGAGCGCCCGGGGGGAGGTGGCCATTGGTCCCTCAACGGGGAGGCGGTCCCTTCTAAGGATGGGACGCCGAAAGGAAAGGGAAGGCGGTCAAGGCCCCTCCCTGATAAGGAGGGGCTACGGGCCCCTCCTGGGAATTTCCCGGGGCCAGGACATCTGCGACGGCAGATGTGGTAAGTTGTGTGGGGTGGGGAGGGGGGTCCACGCTACCTTCTAGACACCTCACACGAGTCCTCGAACGACCAGCAAATGGCGTCGAGTTAATTGGGGCCCCCGTCAAGACAAGGGAAATTGGTATGTGCACATGAGGTACAGTCCTCTGTGTGGCCGCCCCTCACAAGTGAGGGGGTAGTTCTGGTTTAGGGATCTGACACCGGTTACGACCTTGCCGTTGGCCCTTAACGTTAGGATGTACAATTTCAATTTAAGAATGTATTCGTAGGATGTTAGTATCGGCTAGGAGAACCTTTGTATTAGAAATATGTTAAGGTCAGCCAAAACATCGTAATATGGAAATGAAATTGTACATGATATGAAACTCTTATTTTAATGTTTTAATTTTGTTTCATATTTTAATAAATACGGCCGGGAGGGTAACTCCCTCCCGCCTTCCAAAAGTTCAGAAACGTTTCCGTATTCCCATTCTTGGGGATTGTGTTGAGAGGGGGTGGTGGGTATCTCAGCCATATGGAAAGGGGCGACCAATCGGTCCCCCCAAACGTATGGTGGAGTACCCCGATCCCCCCGGGAAGCCATCTTGGGCGGGAGGCGAGTCCCGGCTGGTATGCCCGAAGCGGCGTAGCCAGGGCGCGCTTTTTCCCACCCTAGAGTGGGTTGTCCTAGACACCGAAGCCGCCAGCCACGCCCCCGGAGGCGGGCGGAGGCGGGTTTACGCCCGCCCGAAGAGGGATAAAAGGAGCGACAAGCCAAGGTAGCATCCTCTTGTTCCTGTGCTCTGAAGCTGCACCTCCCCGCTGCACGTGAGCTCGAGACAGAACGAAGAGCCAATTTTGACCCACCCACCAGCCCCTGAGGACAGCAAGTGGTTTGAAGTAAAAGTTTTGATGTGGTAACTCAATTTTCTTACAGGTTACTTGGATTAGAAGTTGTGATTCATTATGCATTAAAGTGGTAACTCAATTTTCTTACAGGTTACTTTGATTAAAGTTGTGATTCATTATGCAATAAAGTGGATAATTTCTTACAGTAATTTTTATCGAATAAAGTATTTGCACCAGTGTTGATCAGTGATGGTTCGACAGTTCATATATTGAGCATCTTTTGTCTTTTAGTGAGTAGTCCTTTTTAGTTTAATGTCGTATTTATTTTTCGTCGGGCGGTAAGGTCATGATCGGTGAGCAGTAATTGGAAGATCCCTATGGGGGGGGGCGTCACCCATTACGGATGGGAGCGCCCGGGGGGAGGTGGCCATTGGTCCCTCAACGGGGAGGCGGTCCCTTCTAAGGATGGGACGCCGAAAGGAAAGGGAAGCCGGTCAAGGCCCCTCCCTGGATAGGAGGGGCTACGGGCCCCTCCTGGGAATTTCCCGGGGCCAGGACATCTGCGACGGCAGATGTGGTAAGTTGTGTGGGGTGGGGAGGGGGGTCCACGCTACCTTCTAGACACCTCACACGAGTCCTCGAACGACGAGCAAATGGCGTCGAGTTAATTGGGGCCCCCGTCAAGACAAGGGAAATTGGTATGTGCACATGAGGTACAGTCCTCTGTGTGGCCGCCCCTCACAAGTGAGGGGGTAGTTCTGGTTTAGGGATCTGACACCGGTTACGACCTTGCCGTTGGCCCTTAACGTTAGGATGTACAATTTCAATTTAAGAATGTATTCGTAGGATGTTAGTATCGGCTAGGAGAACCTTTGTATTAGAAATATGTTAAGGTCAGCCAAAACATCGTAATATGGAAATGAAATTGTACATGATATGAAACTCTTATTTTAATGTTTTAATTTTGTTTCATATTTTAATAAATACGGCCGGGAGGGTAACTCCCTCCCGCCTTCCAAAAGTTCAGAAACGTTTCCGTATTCCCATTCTTGGGGATTGTGTTGAGAGGGGGTGGCGGGTATCTCAGCCATATGGGTTAGATAAACTTGCTTCTTAATATTTGGTTGATTACTCTGGACACATGCAGTTTTGTCTCTGGAAGTGGTACTGGAACAGCATGCCAATGAATATTACTCAATCTGTCAAATCCCTTGGTTCTTCTAAGACTGTCAGTGTACTTTGACTCCTAGAGTCATATTTTGTCTTTGTTTCTTCCAGCAGGTCAAAGTCTTGTCAGGAGAAAATAAAATATGAATGTCTGTTCTAAAGCATTCATAAGAAGGACCCCGTCTTTATTTAAAATAATGATGGCTAGTGACACACCCAACGTTATCAACGTAGTGCATATTAGGGGCTTAGCTACACTTTAACTTTTGGGTGATTCTTCTGAAAGGAAGGCAACAGTAGTTCACAGTAGCATCAATCAGATAATAATGTGAATGTTATGTTAAAGAGGGTTAATAAACGCATGTTGACCCTAAAGAAGTGGGAATGACCAGGACACATGAGGTACAAAATATTTTCGGACTAATGTAGCATCACTAATAAATGCACTAACTAAATCCGTAATACTGAACACCCAACAAAATTGTACCAAAAAAACAATATATTTAGTCAGCATTGGTTATTAAATGTAGAAAAACAGGAGGGTGATAACTCAGTGAAAAGTGAAAAACGATGTGGCAAACTTGTGGATAAGAAAAAGACAAGAAACCTTGGTGATATTGGACAATAGTCGAATTAGAAAGAATGCCAGCAAAGAATTATGTGCAATCATATACTGGTCGAGTTGTCTTTACAATAGATAATGTTTTGATTACTACATTTATACAGTTTAGTCATCTGAGTGAAAATAAAGTAAATGAGCACCCTAGTTTCTATCTGTCAAACAATCACACACATTTGCTATACCTAAGAATAGGGGCAGAAATAATTAAATTCAAAAGAGGTTGCAAGAACAGAAGTCTTAATGGGAAGGATTTTGAACACCCTTTGAATCTGTCAGAGGCAATGCTAACAGATCTTGTATTTGCTAGAGTTAGAGCTATTGGCATTGTAAGTGACAATATCTTTTACCCATGAGTTTTGGAGTGGAGTGGAGTGGATGTATGTGGTGTGGAGTGGAATTATGTGAAATTATGTAGGTTGGATTGGAATTGTTAGTTGTGGAATTATGTGTAATGAAATTGTGTGGTGTGGGGTGAATTTGTGTGGTGGAATTAAGGTGGATAGATAGATTACCAATGAAGGGTAAGCTCCGGGTGGGTTTCAAAGCCATTATTAAACATAAAAGTCTCGCAAGCAAGGGCAGCATTCGCAGCTTCGACTTTAAAAGGGTCACATAACTGTACTCCAACTGTACAGCAAAGCATACTTGCAAGGAAAGTATGAAAGACAGGAGTATTTGATAAATGCACCCAGTTATACGTCTGTGGGAAGGCGGGACTTTCGGTCTCTTCTCTGATTACTCTAGATCTAAATCCCCACCTAGGTCGCCTGAATCTTTGTTGCCTGTCGTAGAGTAAAAAGCAATCCACTACCAGGTTAATCAAACCAATAATTGGCACGACTCTGAAGAACCACTTACCACAAATAAGTTTTAAAGTTTTATTATAAAGCCAAAGATAGCTGGAGATACAAACATCTCAATATAAGATTCAAAAGGTATACTGGCACTAAGACAAACATGAATTCTCTAAACGATCTTAGGCGACAGAAGAATACCACCAAAACCAATTCAAATATCAGCAAGTTTGCAAGAATAGACACAAGTTGTAACTTAAGTGTCATTTACAGAAAGAGAGAAAAATCAGGTTAGACTGTCCCTACACTAGACTAAGTGACATCCCTACTTAGCAGAATCTTAACCTAAAAAGGTGTCAGCCGTGGTGACTTCCGAAGAAGTTCACTCACTTTCCCTTAGTCTTTGGTGTAAATCTGTGCATTGTAGTCATGCCCTCTCTGCCTACCCATCCGCTCTCTGAGGGTCCTCAGGCCATCTGCTCTGACTCCACCCCAGGGTGCTGTCCCTAATACAAAATCACAATTACAGTTGAAACGCCCCTCAGAGACGCCCCTCACGTACACCTCTCACGTGGTTTCGGTTCTGGCTTTTCCATACTGATACTCCTCTGGACTTCTTGTTAGCGTTGACCTTGCTTCCCAGGCTTCTTCTTGGCACACCCCCAAGAAATTCCTGAAGCCTCCTCCAGGCCTGTGCCTGTCTCCCAGAACAGAACTCTATTCATCACTCTCTTGATTGGAACCCCCTCACACCTGCAAACAGACACCCATGAATTGGGCCCCAAATTCCGACCTCCAGTTTATCTCTCAAGTCGTAAAACTTCGAACATGGTCGGCAATTCATGCTTAACGAGACCCGAATTTAACTAGCACATGCAGATCAAAGAAGCGACTTTATCTTTCCAGGCCTACTAAATTACTTGCAACAGGCCTGCACTCTGTGAACCGTTATTTCTTAGCCTAAAACAATATTCTAACCTATTACACTCTGATTATACGGAACACTTCTATAAAACATAACTTTAACGTATGATCAATAATATTCTAAATAATAGTAATCCATCTTATGTGAACCTGCAAAGGCACGTATTCGTTCTTCATACACTGCCATGAGGCCCGCACATTTCTACGTTTGGCAGCATTACATTTTCTGCAACAGTCACATAACATGGAGTCTTAACAGCGTTCTAGCATTTCTAAACATTACTACATTAGCTTCACACTTCTAAAATATGCATTCTACATTGATTAAACACTCGTGAGTATGTGCATTTCTATATTTTTCGACACTCTAATGTGCTTTAACTAAATTTGTGCATCCTACATGTAAATATTGTGCACTTCTACATTTTTACTCAAATTGCGCTCTCTCAGTTCCCCCCTTTGATGACCTCTAGGGGTCATCACCATCTCAACAACAACATTGAAATAATGAATTGAATCAAACAGAGCTCGTTGCAATGCTCCCTCGCTTTATCATTTCTAGAGCCCTCAGGCTCCTGTATTGGTTATCTTGCATCGCAGCTAGTCTCTGCTCCTGCTCTCTCATGGATCTTTGCAACCTATTTGACCTATACCATTGATACAGTCTCACTAATACCCACAATATGATTACACAAATCACTATTATGATGATAGGTTTTAGTATGTACCAAATGAAGCTTTTCCCTAGATTGGCGAACCAACCCCCAACTTTGCCCATTCCGTGACCCACTTTTTCCCACACATTTACTCTTGAAAAATCCTTAATTTCTTGATGGACTTCAGTAATATTCTGTATGTACTTCTCAAGAGGTTTTGAATTGTCTGGAATGTAAGTGCAACATTCCTGGACCTTCAAAGCCTTACAGACTCCGCCCTCTTTGGCTAACAGAACGTCTAGAGCAAGTCGGTTCTGAAGAACCATTGCCCTTATCGATTGCATCTCTCCCTCCACCAACATTAAAGATCTAGCAGTACTGGCAGATAATCTATCTACAACTGTTGCCAATCTCCTGATCTTGACATCATTCAGTATTAACCCTAGAAGAGGGAACATAGCACCAAATACGTCTCCAACTACCTCAGCATCTCCTACATCTCTTCTCCCTCTGACTTGAGTTTTTCCCTCTATGATTTCTAAATCCTTAGCGTGATATATTTTGGGGAAAACAATTGTCAAATAACATGATCCGTACCAATTGTCTGGCAGTTTCACGTAGGCATTTCTTCCACATACAAAATATACATTCGGAATCACTTGCATTCCCTTTAAGAAATCTTTTGTATAGTATTCTAATAGGAAAGCATGTTCACAACTTACTTCTCCCACAAATATATTTTCATAGTAGGTTTTACCTCGATATATACACAACTTCCCTCTTTGTTCTCGATCTAAAGCTATTGGACCACTACTACCCTTCCTTTTGTGTGACTTTTCCTCCTCGGTCCAATCTGTCTTCCACTGCCCTGAGGCTTTCAAAATCGTCTGCCTCCTGTAACGATCATCCACCTGCCCTATAAACTTTTTCTCAATTTCTGATACCTTGCAAGTCAGATTATTTCTTCGGGCATGTGAAGTATCTAAAGTTTTCCAAGGAATGAAACATTTCTCTAGTCGATCCTCACTCTTATAATAGTCCCATTTATTCATGTGCTTGTAAGCTGGGACTTCTGGTAACACAGCATTGAAATTTGAAAAATAGTACTCAAAGTTATCTCGTCCATAAAATATACTAAGCAATAGTCTACATGTAATCCCATAAGTCAATAGAAGATGATGATACCTAATACCTTCGTCTACAGAGGCTGGCAATTGAATGCAGACATAGCAGTCCTTTGCCTCCATGGCATCAATGTACTCATACAGTAGCTTAGCATAGGCATTTGACTTAAAGTTTTCCTGTGACTCATCTACATGCAACCTACGAGCTTCTGCTGCTAGTAAAGCTTTATCCTTCACTGCATTGTCCTTTTTTTTACCAGCAGTAGTAGGTTTCGATGTTACCACAACCTCTGCTTCTGTTGCTTTTGCTTCAATTTCATGTCCCACTATATATGATACAGTAACTACTAAAACTATAAGAAAAATTACTCCCGCTAAAAGTGTACCTACTATGCATTTTGCTTTACGGTTCGGGTTGCCGGCCTCCATGATCTCAAGACGGTGTAGCTTTAGCTTCTTCTCCAACACAAAGTCTTTTCTCTTTATTCCTTCAACAGTCTTTCTTTGCTCATTCAGTCTTTCTCGAACTACACCTCTGGAAGCTGACAATCCCCTTTGCGATTAGTCCTTTGAATTTATAAAAACAGACAACCCTAGCCCTTCTCCGTCAACTAAATGGAAGAGTCCCTAAGTTTCTTCTTCTTCCACTTGGCGCTAGGTTATCTTCTCAATCTTGTTTATTTACAAAAAGTCTTTAGGTGTCCACGATCACCCGCGTTCCAGCAGCTCTAATCACGTATTCTGACAGTTCTAAGCGAAGAATGGTCTCCTCGAGTACTGATACTGTTGTGCCAAAAGTCGGAAATTCTACTCTGTTTAAAACCAGTTCTCTTATTCTGCTCAGGTAAGGAGGATTGGGAATAGTGAGTGTCAGCAACCCTTCAGCTTCAACTCCAGGCACCAACAACGCCACTTCCAGCTTTATGATGGGATCAGTGCTGGTCACTGTCACTTCCCTCACCCTCCCGGATTGCACAAGACATCTGCTGCCAGGTAGGTCCACTAAGGAGTGGCGTATCTTCTGCAGGGCACACGCACCCTCCTTGATCTTCTTAGACCCTCCGCTTCTGGATTCTGTGCACCTTCGTCCAGGTCTGAGTCTTCGGATATAGGAGCAAGGGTTCTCTCTGGAGTTGACTTCAAGCTCGGCCTCTTCCTTCTTTCAGGCCAACTAGTCTCTCCACGCCTTGTTCTCCTATTTCTTGTCCTCACACTCGACTCTTGATCACTTGCAGCTTGATCAGTGTCTGATTCGTACTCACAGCTACTTTCTCCTTCTGTGGCAACGTCAGTTTCACTGTCGTCCTGTCCTTCTTCCACTTGATCTGACACGCTCCCAGCTTCCTCCGACACCCCTACAGCTTGTCTGGTCCCCTCTCCTGATTCTTCGTCCACAGCTGGATTTTCATCCGAGAGAGGAGCTGTTTCTTCCAGGGGTGCTGGAACTCTTCGCGTATGGGAGGCGTGTATCCAGTTGGGCAGCCCTCCACATTTAACAGCAGTATTCGTTGTCAAAATAATCTGGTAGGGTCCGCGCCAGCGCACGTCCAAGCAATTCTTCCTGACGTGCTTCTTCACCACGACCCAATCACCAGGGCACAGGTCGTGGCACAGGTCTTTGGACAATGGAATTTCAGCAGCCTGCACCTGAAGAGACACAGAATGAATGGCATCAGAAAGTCCCTTGCAATAATCCAGGATCAGATCATCTGTGATATTCAACAACGCTGCAGTTGGAACTGATGGCAGTCTCATTGCCCTCCCCATTAAAACTTCATGTGGAGAGAGGCCTGTTCTCCTGTCTGGTGTGCTACGTATACTCATGAGTACTAATGGCAGTGCATCAGGCCAGCTTAAGGATGTCGATGAACACACTTTGGCAATTCGGGACTTTATCGTCCCATTGATCTGCTCCACAATTCCTGAAGCTTCTGGTCGATAGCTACAGTGTAATTTCTGATCAATATTCAATGCAGAGCAGAGCATCTTAACAACTTCGCTGTTGAAATGTGTTCCCCTATCTGATTCCAAAGAGGCCGGCACCCCGAATCGTGGTATTAGCTCTCTAAGCAACAACTTTGCTACCGTAAGTGTGTCACACCTGCGCGTAGGGTATGCCTCGACCCATCTGGAAAATATGCAGACAACCACCAGAACATACCTGAGGCGGTTGCATTTTGGCATCTCAATAAAATCTAGCTGCATCCGGTTGAAAGGGCCACCAGACCTCCCAATGTGACTCAATGTAACTGGTGTCCTTTTTCCTACGTTCAATTGTTGACAGGTTACACATCGTTGACACACTACTTCTGCGGCTACTCTAAACTTGGGATTATACCAAGTCTGTCTAAATACCCGCAACATAGCATCTCTTCCTAGATGTACCGGGCCATGTATCTGTCTTGCCATTGGACTCACTAATTCATTTGGTAACACTGCCCTTCCATCTGCTGAACCCAAAAATCCATTAAACTTTTTACACAACCTGCAGTTTCCCATGTCTTTTTCTCAAAGTCTGTTGCGTTTTCTTGTATGCCTTTTAAATCATCCCAGGTATCTACAGTTTCTAACATCATAGTTAACTCTGTCTTTTCCTGTGTCCCACCCACTTCTACCTCTGTGAAAGAGTATCCCTGTTCTGTGCAGTAGCGTGCGACCTCATCAGCGTATCTGTTTCCCTGGGATACAAAATCTGTGTTTTTCGTATGGGCTACACATTTGACAACGGCAATTGCTGCTAGACCTTGCAATGCTTCCAATAATAGTCTTACAAATTCCCCATTTCGAATAGGTGAACCTGAAGAGGTCATGTAACCTCTTTGAGACCACAATTGCCCATAGTCATGAACTACCCCGAAATCATATTGGCTATCGGTGTAAATGGTGACTCGAACTTTGCTACCTGCTAAACAGGCACGTGTCAATGCAATAATCTCAGCTACCTGAGCGGAGTGTACTCCTTCCAGGCAAGCGGCTTCCACAACTCCAGTAATGGTGCAAACAGCGTAAGCTGCTCTCAACTGACCGATATTGTCTCTTACACATGAGCCATCAACAAAGAAAATTTCATCAGGGTCAGTCAACGGCTCATCCACAATATCTGGTCTCGGTTTGGTGCATAGTTCAATCACATCAAGGCAATCGTGATCTTCACATTCTTCATCTTCTATATTATTCGGGAGTGGCATCAAAGTAGCAGGATTCAAGACAGAGCACCTCTTAAGGGTCACGTTCTCCGCAGCAAGGATAACTTGCTCGTAGCGCGTGAGCCTATTATTGGTCAAGTGCTGCGTCTTGGTCCTGGTCATTAACAATTCCACAGAATGAGGTACATACACCACTAACTGGTGTCCCATGACTATGCTCTCGCACCTCTCAATGCTGACACCCGTTGCAGCAACGGATTTAAGACATCCGGACAACGCTGCGGCTACTGGGTCTAAAGTAGCCGAGAAATATGCAACTGGTCTAGGGGCATTTCCATGAATTTGGGCTAGAACTGACAAAGCACAACCTTCTCTTTCACAGCAGTAAAGTAAGAATGGTTTTTCGTAATCCGGCATTCCCAAAGCAGGGGCACGACACAAGTCCTCTCTCAGCTGCAAGAATGCCATCAAACAATCCTTGTCCCATGGTACCGGATCACTCACCTCCTTGTGCGTCAGTTTTTGTAAGGGCTTTGCTTTCAGGGAAAAGTTAGCTATCCACTGTCGGCAATAACCACCCATTCCTAAGAACATCCTGACCTCTCTTTGTGTCGTGGGCGAATTCATTTTCATGATCGCCTCTATCCAGTCTGGTGACACCTTCCGTTTCCCTTTTTCAATTCTGTGACCCAAGTACTGTACTTCTGTCAGACAGTACTGTAATTTGCTCGGAGACACCTTGTGTCCATTCTCAGTTAAATGGTTCAGCAAGGTGATGGTGTCTATCTTACAAGCTTCCTCTGTTTCTGACGCAACAAGTAGGTCGTCTATGTACTGAACTAGAACCGAGCTCTGTGGCAGTACTAGACTTTCAAGGTTTTTCTTCAGCAGCTGGTTAAAAATCGATGGACTTTCTGTATACCCCTGTGGGATACGACACCATTTTAATACGCGATTTTCCAGCTTAAATGCGAAAAAAAATTGGCTCTCCTCATCTAATGGGATTGAAAAGAAGGCCTGGCAAAGGTCTATCACTGTGAACCACTCAGCTTGGAATGGTATCTGAAACAATATCACTGATGGATTCGGTACCACTGGACAACATGAAACGACTATGTTATTAATCTTTCGGAGGTCCTGAACTATTCTGAATTTCCCACTAGGTTTCTGCAAACCCATAATCGGGGAGTTACATGGACTACCCACGATTTCTTTCAGTATTCCCTGTTTAATCATGGAGTCGATCACGGGCTTTATTCCTGCAATCGTCTCTGGGGTCAATTTGTATTGAGGCGTTCTTGGATATTCAACATTTGGTTTTATCATGATTTTCACTATTTCCACTCCTTTGATCAGTCCTATCTCTTCCCCAGTGAAATCCCACACTTCAGATGACACCGTATGTCTTAAGTCCCAAGGGAGCTCTTCCACCGTCAAGGTAGGATACAGCTCTATGCATACCTTTGAATTTGCAACTTTAAAGGTGGCGTTAGTCTGTACTTCCACTCCCTGAGGCGTGCAGTAGATTGTGCAATTTAATTTGCACAATAAATCTCTTCCTAACAGACACACAGGGCTAGAATCGCATACTACGAACTGATGCTCATCACTGTATTTTCCTATCCTCACTAGTACTGGTTCTGTTAAAGGGCTAGTCATTCTCCTATTTGCGACTCCTACCACTTGAATGGTTTCCCCTGACATTGGCAAACCCGGAACCACTGCTGATCTCAGAGTGGATCGAGTGCCCCCCGTATCCACCAAGAAGGTCGTAGGACACCCTGCCACTTCGGCCTCCACATACGGTCCCCTTTGGTCCACCTCTAGAACTGCCCCGAGGGTACAGTCCTCCTCTCTACTCACCCGCTGTCCAGTTAAAGGATCAACATAGTAACAGTCTTCTCCTCCTACCCAAAGAGGCATCTGTCTATAGGTCTTTCCCCCGTCGCAATTCTGGGTGGTTGAGGGAACTGGGCTCGAGGAGCCGAGGTCCCCCCTTTGACAACCTTACCCTTGGGTATTGTCGTCCCTTTTACTGGACTGCTCTGAACTTCTTCCTCCTCTATTTCCAGTTCTCCATTTTCAGGGTTATAGGGACACTCGCGTTTCCAATGTCCCACCTGGTGAAACTGATGACATTTTGTCGTCTTTTTCAAGGTAACCAGGTCTACTCTAGGTCTCGGATTTTCCTCATTGTCCCTGTTCTGATTATTTTGTCTCCTTCCCACGGTCCCTGTTCCCTGTTGCTGCTGTCCACCCTTTCCAGCCGACTGCATCTGAACCAACATCAGCTTCTCCTTAAGTTTTTTTGCTTTTGAATCAATCTCATCGCTACAATACCTTGCATATCTCAAAATTTCATCTAATGGTTTGTTTTGCCAGCAAATTAAATGTTGCTGAATCATCAAACAAATATCAGGTCTCAATCCCAAAACGAATTTCGACACAAACTGTCCTATGTCTTTGGGATCCATTACATCTAATCCACTGTATTGTTTGAACGTTTTCAGTAGTCTCTCATAATATTCATGAACTGTCTCCTTGGGTTCCTGCCTAGTCCGATCTATTTTGACCCAATCTATGTCCTGCGGTGGCACCTTATCTTTCAGCCATGTCATTACCCTTTCATATTTTTCCATGACTCTTTCTGACTGTCCATTAGTCTGAGCATCCCTCTCCGGTTCAGATGTGGGCCATTCAACACTAACCTTGCATGCTGTCCACAAGTCTCCTCGGACTACAATATCAAATAGGGTGTTCAAATCAATCCACAGTACTTTAGAGATTTTTACAAACCTCTCTACCTGTTTGTACCACTCCACGGGATTCTCTCTCAGCTTAGGAAAGGAATTGGTAAATGCAGCTAAATCTCCCCTACTCCAGGGCACATGCACATAGCTCCCATTCGCTATTTCTCGCAAAGGGTATGCTTCCATCCTCTGTAGCCCTCCCTCCGGGGACATCACAATTGTGCTCCGCCTGACAGTCCCTTTCTTGGACCACCTTTCCTCCCATTTATCCAGGTCTCTCCATGTTCTTATTCCTGTGATCAGTTCCCTTATGTGTGTCTTTAATCCAATTGTCCTCCTCTCATCAAGGTCCTGATCTGAATAATGCAACCTATGGTTACCCTGTAATGCCTTTGTTCTTGACAGGTCTACCATGTACTTGTCTGCCAATTCAGATCATTTCGCGTGTACTACTCTCGCCTTCCGAGTAATATCCTTTGCTATAAACAGCACCTCATCTTGCTCGTACATGTCAATCCTCTCCAAAGGCAACGTACCATCTATTATCTCATCCAGATCAGATTTTAAACTGGTTACGTCAAGCCTTCTTGCCTTTATCTCAGTTTTCAGTGTGTCATTCTTAGAGGGTCCATTGACATCTCTCCCATCCCAGCTCCGAGCCCTACGCCTGGGCTCAGGCGAGTTATGGGGAGTCCTCCCATGTTCCCATGTTTCTACGGTCCCATGCAGTTCCATCCTCCCTTGGTGTGTGGTGAAACAATGCTCTCTTTCCCACAGTCCCACTCTGTCTATTCTGCTCGGACTCTCTAAATGCATGATAAGACCCTCCATGGTTCCCCATGCTTTCGCAATTCCCTTGCTGTCTAGTATCACTCAACACGTGGTAAGACCCTTCGCAACTCCCCATGTTCCCGCGATCCCAGTGTTGCCTACTATCGCCAGGTGTGTGGTGAGTGCACTTAAAGCTGTCTCTGTACTCTTGCGTCCTTCGGTCTCCCTCCCTGTGAATGAGACGAGACGCCCTTCCACACTCTGTACTTCTATCTTCTTGTTCCTGTCTATTTCCAATATGGAAACGACGCATAGTTCCTCTACTCTCCTGACTTTTGCCATCACACTCCTGACCGCTTTCACTAGCACCACAGTGAGACAATGTTCCATCGCCTCGACTTCCCCACTCAGCTTCCGCTCCTGACCTGTTACCCTGGGTTCCCGTATTAGCATCCCACTCTCTCAAGTCAGCCCTCAATTCCTTAAAGGACTTCGGCCGTGGTCCCCTTAGATCCATCGGTCCTCTCTGACCCCCCTGATCTATTATGGGATCCACTGCTGAATTCAATGGGGTGCTCCGATCTCTTGGTCCTGGCAACTGCTTTCGAGAATTAATCATATTGTTCCTACTTTCCATTTCTGCTCTCTCTCTGTCCAGCCGTACCTGTTCCTCCTCTCGTGCTTTCTCTGGGTCATAAATCGATACTATAGGACCTACGGTAACAGGTACTTAGAGAGCGTCTGGCAATTGATAGGACTTGGCACGCTCTGTTTCTGGCACCTTTTGTACCACGAACCTTCCGACTACTCTCTGTACTGGACTAGGTTGAGGTGTTTCCTCACCTTTGGTGGGTTCCCAATCTGTTATAGGAGGTGGTCTACACTCCCCTATGCCAGCCCCATCCCCCCTTTGGAGCTCGGCACCTTCCATCCCTCTATTGTACGGAGGCGGTCTGTCTATCAACAACCTATTTATCAGACTGTCCTTTGTCTCGCTCTCATCGTCCTCCTCTGGTGGTCTTTTGTCTCCTGCAACTTCTATCACTGGGTACAGTTTATCTACTTCAATAGTCTGCACTCTCCACTTTTTAGCTTCCTCATCCCATTTGGCATCCTGCACTGCTCTTACCGATCGTCTCACTCTTTCTTGACGCCTGTTCTGGTTCCTGTCATGCGCCGCCCTGATCCACGCATTAAGGGCCTCAAACTGTGTTGGTCTGGGCAGAGGTCTCATTGAGGTCATAATTGCTTTTAACTGGTGCAATACTTCTAATCTAAACGTTCCGTATTTCGGAAAAGTCAGTTCCTCGTTCCCCTCTGTAATCTTACTCCAATTAGAAATCCACAGTATGGTATGCAACACAACATTCGTAGCCATATAATGAGCTGGTGTACCCTCTGGCGGGGCCTCTTCCCCGTCAAAAGATTCTCTCCTTTCTCTCTTAAAGATCGCTCTCAAGCATTTAAAACACTTCATGATCCAATCTACACGTTTCCTTAATTCCCTGCGTTTGTTTACTTCCTGATGACAATCCACCAATCACAGCGCGGTTCTTACTAACTGACCTATCACAGCGCGGTTCGCGTCAACCGGCCTATCACAGCGCGGCTTCACAACAACCGGGCTATCACAGCGCGGTTCGCGTCAGCCGGCCTATTACAGCGCGGCTTCACACCAACCGGCCTATCACAGCGCGGCTCTCCCTGACATCACTCATCTCCCCTTCGCAGCAGTTCCCCTCCTTTCTCAGCTCGTCTCCCGGTCATGCATGCGTCCCATTCATACTCTGAAAAATGATTACTTCCAACCAAGCGATCACTTTTCTTGACTGTACGCCCACAGTCTAACTGTAATTGTCACCTCAACTGACGAAATGTCTTCCGTAAACGTCCAGACAATCGCCTTAACTGATAGGTTACTTACACACAGTAACTTCCGACCAGCGTCCGTTACTCATACACTCACTCTTGCGTTCCCCCTATCACGGTCCTGCGGGCGATCAATGGTACCTCATGACCCCCTTCACAATGGTTGATAATTACTCTGGATGTCCGATACACCCGAACCACTTAAGCTCTTCCCTGAACTTAAGATTTTCACCAGGTTACGCGCGCTCACAACCCTGCCTCAATCACACTACAGGCATTCAACTCCGAATGACATTACAACACAAATACAACACAAAACACCGCAATCTGACAACGTATGACCCTTATTATACTCACTCTCGACCGACTCTGCTGCTTTTCTCTCACACCGTCAGCACCTTCTTCGGCAGGTGATTCTTCTGCTGGTCATCCCTCGATCTCTAGGGGCCTCGGGGTAATCTTAACCTAGTCTAGATCACCTTCCTCTAGAAGCCAACCATCCTAATCTGCTACCAACTGGGAAGGCGGGATTTTTGATCTCTTCTCTGATTACTCTAGATCTAAATCCCCACCTAGGTCGACTGAATCTTTGTTGCCTGTCGTAGAGTAAAAAGCAATCCACTACCAGGTTAATCAAACCAATAATTGGCACGACTCTGAAGAACCACTTACCACGAATAAGTTTTAAAGTTTTATTATAAAGCCAAAGTTAGCTGGAGATACAAACATCTCAATATAAGATTCAAAAGGTATACTGGCACTAAGACAAACATAAATTCTCTAAACGATCTTAGGCGACAGAAGAATACCACCAAAACCAATTCAAATATCAGCAAGTTTGCAAGAATAGACACAAGTTGTAACTTAAGAGTCATTTACAGAAAGAGAGAAAAATCAGGTTAGACTGTCCCTACACTAGACTAAGTGACATCCCTACTTAGCAGAATCTTAACCTAAAAAGGTGTCAGCCGTGGTGACTTCCGAAGAAGTTCACTCACTTTCACTTAGTCTTTGGTGTAAATCTGTGCATTGTAGTCATGCCCTCTCTGCCTACCCATCCGCTCTCTGAGGGTCCTCAGGCCATCTGCTCTGACTCCACCCCAGGGTGCTGTCCCTAATACAAAATCACAATTACAGTTGAAACGCCCCTCAGAGACGCCCCTCACGTACACCTCTCACGTGGTTTCGGTTCTGGCTTTTCCATACTGATACTCCTCTGGACTTCTTGTTAGCGTTGACCTTGCTTCCCAGGCTTCTTCTCGGCACACCCCCAAGAAATTCCTGGAGCCTCCTCCAGGCCTGTGCCTGTCTCCCAGAACAGAACTCTATTCATCACTCTCTTGATTGGAACCCCCTCACACCTGCAAACAGACACCCATGAATTGGGCCCCAAATTCCGACCTCCAGTTTATCTCTCAAGTCGTAAAACTTCGAACATGGTCGGCAATTCATGCTTAACGAGACCCGAATTTAACTAGCACATGCAGATCAAAGAAGCGACTTTATCTTTCCAGGCCTACTAAATTACTTGCAACAGGCCTGCACTCTGTGAACCGTTATTTCTTAGCCTAAAACAATATTCTAACCTATTACACTCTGATTATACGGAACACTTCTATAAAACATAACTTTAACGTATGATCAATAATATTCTAAATAATAGTAATCCATCTTATGTGAACCTGCAAAGGCACGTATTCGTTCTTCATACACTGCCATGAGGCCCGCACATTTCTACGTTTGGCAGCATTACATTTTCTGCAACAGTCACATAACATGGAGTCTTAACAGCGTTCTAGCATTTCTAAACATTACTACATTAGCTTCACACTTCTAAAATATGCATTCTACATTGATTAAACACTCGTGAGTATGTGCATTTCTATATTTTTCGACACTCTAATGTGCTTTAACTAAATTCGTGCATCCTACATGTAAATATTGTGCACTTCTACATTTTTACTCAAATTGCGCTCTCTAATCTGCGTACTGCTTTCAGAGTGATGAAAGCCTTCCAACTACAAAAGCAAGCCAGAGCAATCTGCCTACTTCAGTCACTATGGCAAATGAGACAGTAAAGGCGCATCTTCTTACAATCTACAACATTTAATTACAGGCCCGTGTTAGGAAGTGACAGCAGCAGCATAGGTACACAACATTTAGAAAATGCTGCCTCAGTGATCCAAGTTCAATACAGAGGACACCTTGCTAGGAAACGAGCTGTGTTGGGTGGTGTTGCTACTTGCTTAAAGAAATATGTGCTCCAAAAAAGAAGCGTGTATGTTCAAATGTGCAGTAACAAGTCATGCCTTTTGTCATGCCTACAAAACCAGAAAAAAGTTTCAAAATTTGAACCGAGTCATCATGAGAATCCAGGCTAATGTGAGGATGGGGCAAGGGCAGCAACATGACACAGCTCTAAAGAAAGCTGTGCTCTTTGTTCAAATACATTACCATTGAAAGCAGTGCATCATGCAGCATAATGCAGAACTTGGACGCATGCGGGAAGTTTGTATTTGTTTGCAGGCTGCACCGAGGGGCCATTTGATCAAGAAACAAATGCACCAGCGGAAGAAAGCTGCAAATGTCCTACAAGCCCAATATAGAATGTTCTAGAAAAAGACAGCTCTACATCAGACTCCGCAGTACAGCAGCTGTGATCCAGAGTCATTTGTGCACAGCTTTACCAGAGGCAGACGTTCTTGAAAATCAAAACATTTGCAATACATATACAAGCAGCATTCCGCAAATACGGAGCACTGAAATGCCTTAAAATGAAAGTCAGTGCAGCACTGAAAATTCAGACTGTTTATAGAGCTTAATGTGCTCAGAAAAATGGTCTCTTAAATGTGACAGCATGCCTTACATTTCAGAGGTTTATTAGGGCCTACCATTTGTAAAAGGTGAGGCACGTTGCATTGTGCCTACATGCAGTATACCGTGGCTAGGTTGCCCGTAGCAAAGCCGCTGTGGTGCTTTAGTCCTCCTACAGGAAGGCTGTGGTTCAAAAACAGGTTGCTTGCCCTTAATAAAGACGCATGCATTTTTCCCATATTAAACAAAACTGCCAGAGGCTACTTTTTACACTACTATTACATTGGCGAGATAATGAGGCATAACGGCCAGAGCTGTCGACTTGGGAACTGGGGAACTGGGTCCGAGACTCGACGTCCCCTCAATATCCTGTGATTCTATGCAAATCACATATTCGCCCCATACAACAAAAAAATTCTGTACCTTTTGTAGTGTAACTGCTGTTTAAGTAAAGGGCTCCAAAACCTTGAGATCGAGTTCGAGCTGTATATAAAAAGAAAATAAATGAGAGGTGCAGGGTTTAACACAGGTGTTACATCACAAACCTAGTAAAGTTTGCCACAGTGAAGTAACGCATCCCCAGCCCTTTTAACCGTGTATGACATCAAAGCAGTGACATTTGAAGACGTGATACAGAGCCTACCTCCGGGAGTAATCTTGTAAGATTTCATTGATTAGAATAACTTCTGATAGTTCCCCGAAGTACTGGAGCAGCAAATAACCTCGCCATTTGCACATAAAACAACCATTTTGAAAGAATTATTTTATTATCAAGTTGAAATAATTAGAAGAATAACAGAAAGTGCAGTAGGTGAATTTTTTGCTTCAAATATACAAATGTGCCTTCCCAGGTTGTTTAAAATGAATGGTGTTAGGTAATACCTGCAATTGTGGCAAACATAAAAATAAACAACAGTTCAGTCAACCTCGAGGAATACACAAAGCTGCAAAAACAATATCCGAGATGTGATGAGAAGAAACAGGGAGATGGAGTAAGGATAACTTTAAACAAGCATTTGCAATGCAATCAGTCTACCCTTTGGGACCTTATATGTATTTAGCTATGCAGCACATTAGCCTGGGTGCGGAAACATCTATTGTCCTTTAACATGGAGGGAAAGTAAGCACCAAACTGCGTGACACACCAGGTGTGGGAACACATGGAGAGAAATGTTGCCTTTCGGCGGGAAATGGCATAGTCCAAAACTTTGTTTTTAATATAAAATCAGGGCCTTCGATGGTCATATCTTTTTAAAAAATATATTTTTATTAAGTATTTTTCTCCATTTATACATGTACAGAGCACTTATCTTGTAAATTATATTAAACAGCAAGTAGTACACTCTAATACAGTGTAGTTACCTTCATTACATTCTTAGATACCCATGTGTTTAAATAGCAGGCAGAAAAAACAATCAAGCAAATAGAAAGGATACAACAAAGAAGACATTTGAGTGACATAGGTTTAGGATGTCCAATTAACTAGTACTTCCCCTCCTTCCATCGAGTAATAGGTTCCCAGATTTGCCTACCCAGCTTTTTCCCCTTGCTTACATATATCGCAGTTTCTAGATTATAGATTGACAGCAGTTTAGCTAACCACTGAGAGTATGAGGGTGGTAAAGGATCTAACCATGCCGAGGCCATGCACAGTCTCAGGACTGCCATGGCTATAAATATAAAGCTTCTACCTTGCGTCTGCATGTCATCATTATTAACTCCTAAAAGTATTATCGATGGAGTTAATGCAATCTCCGTCCCTAGTAGTATATTTAAAAAGATCGCAATATCCTTTTTAGTTGTTTGCAAGTGGGGGCATGTTGCAAAGACGTGCACCAGATCAGCCTCTAAACTGCCACATCTGAAACAATTGATGCCCGATACCCCTCCCCATTGGGCTATTTTTGCAGGCGTATAGTATAAATGATACAAAGTTTTGTAGTATTGTGCCTGGAGTGACGCTGAGCACAGTATTTTCTGCCCCAACTCTAGTGACTGGAAAAACGTTACCCCCCTATATCCAAACTACTTGCCCACTTATCTGCCCCTTTTTCCAAATCGTCCTGTTTTAGTTTTATCAGCTCAGAATAAAACCTCTTAATCGTGCAATCTGTACCAGTTTGAATAAGTTCCATAATTGGGTTTTTCCCAAACCCAGCCGAGCCCCCCCTCTTTGTGATGAGAAAACCTCTAACTTGTAGGTATTTAAACAATTGTCTCATCTGTAGACCATTTATCGCCTGTAGTTCTGGAAATTGCATCAGTCCTTGTGGGCCAATAACGTTGCCGAGCATCATAATTCCCTTCCTCCCCCATTCATCAAAGGCTAGGCCAGAAAATACCTCACTCGGGAAAGTAGGGTACCGTTCATCCTTGTATAGGCATTATATTTCCCCAGGCCAAACCTCTTAGCGAATGCTTTCTAGACAGTATGTGCAGCCAGAATTATCTTAAATCTAGTCCTCTTAAAATAACTCATATCAGTAAACTTCAGGAATAGATTTTCTGCTTCTGCCCCCATGACCAATCCATAAATGGCTACGGTACCCAGCTCATCCTGCCCTTCTACCTCCGCTCCCCCCAGGAGACCCGCCATATACTGTAGGACCGCTGCCCAATAGTAGAGTTTGAAACCTGGCAACGTCCACCCTCCCCTTTCCCGAGGGAGTGACATAAATCGAAGAGCTCTCCTTGTTTTCCCCTTCGCCCAAATAAACCTGTTGATCATATGCTCACAACTTTTACACCACTTAGCTTTGAATAGAAGTGGGATCGCTCTATAGATATATAAAAACTTAGGTAGTATCATCATCTTTACAATATTAGTGCGACCCACGATTGAAATATGAAGGTTATCAAGCCTATCTAGCTCCTTCTTTACATTAGCTATTATGGGAGTGATATTTTTTTCCACTAGGGTATTAAGATTAGCAGTGATAGTCTCTCCCAAATATATTCCTGTCTGGACCACTCGGTTATCAGACCAATCTGTCTGCCGATTTTTAATTATCTGCGTCTTGGTGGTATTTAACGCATACCCTGAAATATTACCAAATCTCTGGGCCTCAATCTCTACCTGTCCTATAGCCTCCGTGGGGTTTGGTCTAATCACTGCCACATCATCGGCATATGCAAGTATCTTGCATTGACCCAATGCGTGTATCCAACGGAGTGATTCTTTCGCTAATCTGTATTCTGCGAATCAGTGGGTCCATATACATTGCAAATAAAAGTGGGGAGCATGGGCACCCCTGCCTCGTGCCTCGCTTTACTTGAAATGGATGGGTAGAGCCTGCATTGACTCGTATGGAGGCCACTGGGGCAGTGTACAGCGCCTGAATCGCTTTAACAAATCCTTCTTTGAATCCTGCTCTAGTTAAAACCTGCCACAAGTAGTCCCAGGAGACCTGATCAAAAGCCTTCTCGGCGTCTAGTAACATAACCGCCATCGGGTCCCCTGCGACTTCTGCTGCATCAAACAAAGTTATAACCTTGCGTATGTGGTGGGTGGTGCCCCTTCCTGGGATGAACCCATGTTGGTTACCACTCACAAGATTTCCTTTTATTCTGGTGAATCTTGTTGCCAAAGCCTTAGAATATATCTTAGTGTCCGTGTTCATTAAAGTAATCGGTCTATAAGACCCAGGCTCGGTAGCAGGCTTCCCCTTTTTTAGTATTATCACAATTTCGCTCCCCCCCAGGACGCTGGTATAGATACACCTGCCTGTGCCGACTGCATTGTTGTGGCCATTTCATCAGCTAGTATTTCCTTGAACACCTTATAAAATTCGATTGGCAGTTGGTCTGGGGCAGCCGCTTTTCCTGAGGGAAGATTTAATATGGCTTTTTTAATCTCTTCTAGATCCAGCGGATCTTCCAGCTCCTCTACATCTTCCTCTGTCAACCTTTCGACTGGGATTTTGTTCAAGTAGTCCTTTATTTCCACTGAATCTCTATACTGCCGGTCATCATACAGTGCCTCATAGAATTTCCTGAATACTTCCCGTATCTCATCAGGATTTGAATGCAAGTTACCCGCTATAACCCTAATTTCCCTTACAACTCCTGATGCCGCTTTTTGCCTGGTGCGGATGGCCAATGTGCGCCCTATCGTCTCACTAAATTCATGACATTCTCCCTTTTTGTAATAAAGCTCTTAGCTGCCTTGATTGCGATATCCTCTTCTGCCTCCATTTTAACCTTTATAAGCTTGGTGAGTGCATGGTCCAATGAAGCCCCTGATAGTACACATTGATGCAGCTCTTCCTCAGCATCAAGTACTGCATTGGGTAATTCTCTGTTCCTGAGCTGCTCTTGCTTGCATTTAAAGGTGTTAAAACCCAGAGTCTCACCGCGAGCCCCTGCCTCAAAGGCATCCCAGACCACCCCTACTGCCGTGCTACCCCTATTGATTTCGAAAAAGCTTTTAATCCATTTTGTCATGTGCTCTCCTCTCTTTTCTTCTCACTGTAGGCAACGTTAATGTTAAAATAAGGGGATTATGATCACTAAATATCTGTCGGAGTCTATCAATCCCTGAGTTGGAAAGTAATACATTTGATATATAAAAGTAATCCAGCCTTACGCAGATTCGATGTGGGGCTGAATAGTACGTAAACCCCTTCTCATTTGGTCTTATTTTCCCCCACACATCTGCAAGCACATTATTTGTTACCATACTAAGCCGCGCTTGATGTACCCTTTTTTTTTACCTTTATATCTTCCAAAAGAGCCTACCCCTAACCCATCTGCTCCATTAATATTAAAATCACCAGCAATGATTACACAAGGAGCCCATGTAGCGAGTTCCACATCTAAAAAAATCAAAGACCTCCGGATCATCTTCTGTAGAACTGTATACCACCCCCAGAGTGGTCCATTCACCCTCCAAGAGACATTCAATAAGTGCCCACCTCCCCCACTGATCTTCCATTTTTTTTCTAGTAATCACATTTGTATTTCTTGCTAGTATAGCGACCCCTCTATTTTTAGCACCTTGCTTCGAGCATGCTAATACATGGAATCCCAGCTGATCCAGCAGGTACCCTTGTGAAGCCATAATGTGTGTTTCTTGCAAAAAAATAAAATCTACATTCATCTGTTTTAATGCCATAGAGATCCTTTGCCTTTTCTGGCGATCATTCAACCCGCAGACATTCCATGTTACTAACCTAGTACCCATTCAAGATTTCTAATAGATTTCCTAACTTTAAGATCCAGGAAGCTTTTCTGCAACAATTTTGAGAACGAACCAAACTGGGCATTGTTGTTTTTAAACCCCATGTCACTACCTACTCTCAACAACTCATTTTCCTGTACAAAAAATCTGCCTGTTCCACCCTTGTGCTTTCTTATTATGCAGTGCCCTGTACCCCTTCCCCCTCCCCCTCCCCTGACAACCCACCCTTGAATTCCCTCCCCCCCATACTGGCAAATAGGCCAATCCTGACCTATATCTGACAGCCAAGGTCCCTGGGTTGCCCCCCCCCCTTCTTAGTTCTCACATTCCTTGCTGATCCTTGTTACTGCTGTACAATCCAGATTCTCACCAAATTTCTCCCTTTTTTATACCCTTTTCCCCACTTATTTCCTACTACTTGTAACTACAGCTTGCGGGCTATTTGCCTCACGGCGACAGTCTGGCTATTCTGCCCCCTATTCTCTCTAAGGGAGTTAAGGTATTCTTGAGCCATAATCTCAGAATAGAATACTCTGAACTGACCATTGACACCAATTTTTAGACGTGATGGAAACATTATGTACACCTCGCACCCCGCATTTTGGAATGGAGTGATTAATTGCCGCATGCGCCACCTTCTTTCAACGGTGGCGTGCCAAAAATCAGGCCGGGCAAAAAAACGTATATCTTTAAACGTACGCTTGGTCTGTGGCTTTGCCTTCCTCATTATTTCCTCTCTTAACAAATAGTTGCCTACGTACACCAAGATTGCCCGTGCTTTGCTAGATGTGCCCCCCTTTTTCTGTATCAGTGGGAACCTGTGGGCCCGCTGCACTTCAATTTCCTAATCTCACTTATCCATTTCCGGAAATGCACCCTTAAGTAGTTCGACCACAAATGCCCGCACATCTTGACCTTCCTTCCCCTCCTCCACCCCAAGTAATCTCTAATTATTGTGTCTTTGTCTGTTTTCGAAATCTTTAAGCTTCCAAAGCACGTCTGATGATGTCTTTTCTTGTTCCAGTCTAATTTCCTGTAGTTTCCCCACCTCATCTTCCAGTTTGCCTGTTCTTTCCTCCACCTCTGAAACTCGACCTGCCATTTCTGCATACAGTTTATTTACTTTACGTAGTGATCCCTGTATTTTTTTATAAGCATGTCTTGCCCTTCGGCCTCAGCTCTGGTTTCACTCTGGATTTGTTTTAAAGTTGTAAACAAAAGATCAAAATTAAAGTTAGATTTAGGGCTAGATTTAGAACTTAATCCCGTTGTCTCTAGATGGGGTTGCTGTGAGCCACCAGCTCCCTCATGATATAATTGCGAAGCGGCCGAATAATCCCAATCAAGCTTTTTTGCAACTCCCGATGGAGCAGGACTCAAGGAGTTCTTAGCTCTACTACGCAGTCTGTGCTTTGACTTAATTTGCCCTCGGCCAGCACACCCCTTGTGCACAGTATCTTGTTCTACTTCTGAGACTTCTAAATCTGATTCCTGACTCTCTGGGGATAATGATATTGAATCTGGATCCGTGTCCGTGCCCAGGCCTTCACTTAAAGCTGAATCAGATTCCTCCTCCTCCTCTTCATCTTCTTTGTCATCATTTCCAGTGAAAAAACATTCATCGCTAGGTGAGCCCGTGACTGATGGAGCAGTATTTGGACCTTCTACCATCAAACCAGTGTCAGCTTGTATTACCTCTGCGTTTATAATATCTGCTTTTGTCACTGTTTGATCCCCAGAGTTAGTTTGTAAATGTCTCGCATTCATAGCGTCTAAATCTGTACCAAAATTAGCCTTTAACGCAGAATCACTACCGCTAACTTGTTTTTCAACTTTATCACCAGAGGTCTCCCTTGAAGAGCCAGATAATTTAGTACTTAAATCTTCTGCTGGTAGAACTGGTGCGATTTTGCCAGTTGCCTTTGCCACAGTTATATCACTGCAAGTAGTGACATCGTTGCCAGGTTGAACCGCCTTGTTACCATCGGCTTCACTATTTATACCATTAAGGGGCTGGTTGAGCTCTGTACTCACAGTACTTGAGTTTTGCATAGCACCCCCATCTGCAGTCGCCAGCTCCCCAATAGAAGTTAAAAGCTGCTCTGCAGCGCACCCCAGTACCTGCATATCGATATTCGGTTGAACATCCGGATAGTCTTGTTCCCCTGCTGTCTGTGTCTGCTGAAATGCACTGGGAGCACCTTTAATCGCGTTACTTAAGCCCTTCACCGTTTTCCTCACTTCCTCTGCATCCTTCGACGTCCCTGCGCTGATCCCTCCGTGCATCTCTCGCACCTCTCGCTCTGAAACCGACAGCTCCGCCTGCGTTTCGGCTGCCTGCGCATTGCTTCCACTCTCACTGCGTGCCCCGCTATGAATGACAGACGCATCAGCTGCTTCTGTGACATCAGGCGGGGAAGGCCGGGAAGGCGGGGGGGAGCGACAGTGTCTGGATCTGTGGACAAGTCTGTATCTGTATCTGTTCAGCCGCTGCACTCACCGGCATCGGAGAGAAAGATTCAAATAAGGTAGGCTGGTGAAGAACCACTTCTCTTCCCATTCCACCGCCTGTGTCAGAAGCCATTGTTCGATCTTTGTTCTTTTTGCTGGAACCCGCCTTCTTCTTTTCGGCTTCTTTTTCTTTTGTCTTCTGAACACTTGGCACTTTTGCTGCCTTTTCTCCTTCGACGCCTCTAGCCGCTTCTTTACGAGCTTGTGCTCTCAGCCGGGACTTTGCCCTGAGGTTAGCCGCTGGCACGCCAACATCGCTGGAATCTCCTTCTTCATCCTCCTTCTCTCGTGGCTCCCTGTATTTCTTATGGGGCTTCTAAGGTTTTGGAGGCATAATTCGTTTCAGGCTGCTCCAGCCAAAGAAGCAGTGCTTTATAGTGTCCAGCAGTGTAGATAACCTCTGAGAAAGAAATGAGGCGCGAGCTGTTCAAGTATAGAATGCTTCAAGCATTCCTAGTTCTCCATCGCTCTGATGCAACTTGTCAATTTCTTGCCGCTTTTCAGCCTTCCTTTCCCCACATCTGGAGTTTTTAGATCTGGGGTTTGCGGGAATACTAGTTTAAACGGACAAAACAAGTAATCGGAGAGTAAGTAAAGTCAGGGATGATTTCCTCGGGAGAGGAGGGAAAGAGCGACCATCCCCTACGGCCTCACGGCGGCCATCTTGCCATTTCTCAGAATGAATCTCGATGGTCATATTACTGAAACGACAAGATTTGGAAAAAATATTATTGTCTATGGGTGCTTGTGGAACACAATTACTATGGACTGGAATCTAGAGATTGCTAAAGTGATTCTGTTTTTTTTACTGACCTCTGCTGGTTGTTTTCTATCACGAAAATTAAATAGAGGCAGTTGAATAGAAAAAGAAAGCCTAGGGCTGATCTCCAGCGTCCACAAAGTACACACTCATATAAGTATATACTAAAGAATATACAAGAGGTCTCCAATGCTCGACCAAAAAGTGCATAGTTTTAACCTGAATTTCAGTGGGAGCAGCAAGAGGGGAAGTAGTGTAAGGGCCAGAGCTGCAGACCTTGGAGCCTCCCCATTAACTCAACGTCCTGTGATCCAGGACAAATATCTTTATCTCCACACACCTAAAAAAAAAAAATCCTACGTGGTTTGTATGCATGCACACCTTCAAAATGAGGTGAGCACATATAGGAAAGGCCCTAGATGAAATGGTTTAACCTAGTGCACAGAGGATGTATGATAGTACAACGCGATCATTTTGATCGCTGTACTTTACATTGCGGATTTTACAACGCAAGTCGTTACAACGACTTGCGTTGGAGGGCGCGGATTAAGGATTATTATAATTTTCTATTCCACATAACAGTAAGGAAGGTGTTGGAATAGAAAATTACAATATTCCTTAACCAACAGAGCCATCCAGCGCAAGTCGTAGTAACGCCTTGTGTTGTAATGGCAGCGTGGTAAAGGTTGTGCAGTGTAAACACCGCGTTGGAAACGAAGTTTCCCGTGCACGGGAGAGCAAGTGGAAGGACAAAACTGTACACGCACTGAGAGCAGCTTGAAGGGAAAAATTGTTGAAAGTATAACTTTTATAATGGTATGTTAATAAATGTGCTGAGAGACCTGGGAAAACACATGCATTTGCATGGAGATTTTTAGGTGCTTTTGACCAAAGACTCAGAGCTGGCTGAAGGTACCATACATGACATGAGAATATAGCACCCGTAGCTCACGATTAAGAACCACTGGGGTGCAGCCTGAGAGCCAAATGGAAGAAGAACCTATTCAGAAATAGCCACATTCCTTCACTATCAGACAGGCCATGGGTAGGTGTCACCATCAGCTATGGAGGACCACCCAACCATGATCGAGGCCACGCCCTCCTTATTCAGAGATGCTGCAAGGATTCACTGAGACTGTGTGATAGCTCAGGAGGTTCATGCATACACTGTTAGGCTAGGAGTGTGTGAGAGGGAGGCTAGTCCTTCGTCTTTCTGGGCCAATAAAAATAGTATCACTGAATTGGATAGCTAGTACAAACAGGATGCTATTTCAGGGTCGAAAGACAGTTTAACTTCATATATTGATATAAATGATTGCTATATTGATTGTGTAAGCAGCTCGCTGAGACGGTATACAGTCAAAATATCGAGTTTTTATTATCAATTTGCATTAATATCGATTAAAAAATATAGAATGGACACAATATCCACTGGACAGAATATAGACTACAAAAATATCAAATAGGATAGCATTAATATATAATTAAAAAATATAGAATGGACATAATATCGAATGGACAAAATATAGACTACAAAAATATAAAATGGACATAATATAGACTACAAAAATATAGAATGGACAGAATATAGACGACAAAAATATAGAATGGACAGAATATAGACCACAAAAATATCGAATTTGAGGTAAGTAAGTTAATATCAATTTTTTTAAAGTGTTTTTATGTTAGTATATGTTTGAAAAGTGTATATTTATTTTATTATTTATATTAAATAATTATTTTTATGGTATTTCATTTTTGCGTAATATAATTCTGTAGCGGGTTGTGGGTTTATAGGGGAATAGGGTGAGAAGTAATTTATTATAATTAATTAAATATGTTAATTTATTTATTGGTATTTATTTTGAATTAATTGTTGATTGATTAATAATTGGTAATTAATTAAAATATAATTGGTAATTATTTTTAATTAATTGATAATTATGGTAATTTTAGTAATTTATTTTCTGTAGTGGGTTGTAGATTTATAGGGAAATAGGGTGGGAAGTAATTGAATTATAATTAATTAAATATGTTAATTTATTTATTGGTATTTATTTTGAATTAATCATTAATTAATTATTAATTGGTAATTAATTAAAATATAATTTGTAATTAATTAAAATTTATAGATTAATTGATAAATATGTTAATTTTAGTAATTTATTTTCAGTAGCGGGTTGTGGGTTCATAGGGGAATAGGGTGGGAAGTTATTTATTTATAAATAATTAAATATGTTAATTTATTTATTTGTATTTATTGTGAAATAATTGTTAATTAACCTTTAATTGTTAATTAATTAAAATATAATGGGTAATTAATTTTAATACATTTATTAATTGGTAATTATGTTAATTTTATTAATTTAGTTTCTGTAGCGGGTTGTGGGTTTATTGGGGAATAGGGTGGGGAGTAATTCAATTGTAACTAATTCTATTTTTAAATTATTTTTTTAATTTTATCAAATTTTTTAATATTTTCTAATTGTTAAATATCTTATTGGTAATTGGTAAATAATATGTATTAGTAGGTAATTATTTTTATTAATTATTTAATTTGCATTTTTAATTGATTAATTAATATATTGTATAAAAGTGTTTAGTATTTTAATTAATTTGTAATTGGTATTATTATTTATTTTATTTTTATTTATATATGAAGTATTTACTTTCCCTACTGTTACACTCACTGGAGTGGGAATAGTAATTTTGACCCTCCTGCTATCCAATGCTTTCCCTACTGTTGCACTCACTGGAGTGGAAATAGTAATTTTTACCACTACGCTATCCAACGCTTTCCCTACTATTGCACTCACTGGAGCGGAAATAGTCATTTTTATCCCTACGCAATCCAACGCTTTCCCTACTGTTGCACTCTCTGGAGTGGGAATAGTAATTTTTACCCCTACGCTATCCAACGCTTTCCCTACTGTTGCACTCTCTGGAGTGGTAATAGTAATTTTTACCCCTACGCTATCCAACACTTTCCCTACTGTTGCACTCTGTGGAGTGGGAATAGTAATTTTTACCCCTACGCTATCCAGCGCTTTCCCTACTGTTGCACTCTCTGGAGTTGGAATAGTAATTTTTACCCCTACGCTATCCAACGCTTTCCCTACTGTTGCACTCTCTGGAGTGGGAATAGTAATTTTTACCTCTACACTATCCAACGCTTTCCCTACTGTTGCACTCTCTGGAGTGGGAAAAGTAATTTTTACCTCTACGCTATCCAACGCTTTCCCTACTGTTACACTCTCTGGAGTGGGAATAGTAATTTTTAACCCTACGCTATCCAGCGCTTTCCCTACTGTTGGACTCTCTGGAGTTGGAATGGTAATTTTTACCCCTAGGCTATCCAACGCTTTCCCTATTGTTGCACTCTCTGGAGTTGGAAATTAATTTTTACCCCAACGCTATCTAACGCTTTCTCTACTGTTGCACTCTCTGGAGTGGGAATAGTAATTTTTACCCCTAGGCTATCCAACGCTTTCCCTACTGTTGCACTCTCTGGAGTGGGAATAGTAATTTTTACCTCTACGCTATCCAACGCTTTCCCTACTGTTGCACTCTCTGGAGTGGGAATAGTAATTTTTACCCCCACGCTATGCAGCGCTTTCCCTACTGTTGCACTCTCTGGAGATGGAATTGTAATTTTTACCACTACGCTATCCAACGCTTTCCCTATTGTTGCACTCTCTGGAGTTGGAATAGTAATTTTGACCCCTACGCCATCCAACGCTTTCCCTACTGTTGCACTCTCTGGAGTGGGAATAGTAATTTTTACCTCTACGCTATCCAACGCTTTCTCTACTGTTGCACTCTCTGGTGTTGGAATAGTATTTTTTACCCCTACGCTATCCACCGCTTTCCCTACTGTTGCACTCTCTGGAGTGGGAATAGTAATTTTTACCCCTACGCTATCCAACGCTTTTCCTACTGTTGCACTCACTGGAGTGGTAGTAGTAAATTTTACCCTTTCCACTATCCTACGGTAAAAATGTTGTAATTGTTTCATTAATATTACGTTTATATATATATATATGTGGAAGCCTTCAATCCTCTCTGCACGACCCAGCCGGCGCCCTGCCAAAGGATGAACCACAGACACCTGAAGAACGTGGAATGCAGGTCTTTTATTTTTCAATTCTATGTCAGACGCGTTTCGAAAACCGTAGTTTTCTTTCTCAATGTACAAACATATAGTCCACTTTTGGTTTTTATACAATTTTTTCAAAATGTGATGCTTTCACCCTCTCCATGTGACAAAATAAACAGAAAGGAAATACTGGTCAGGTATGCATGCTGGGACTTGTAGTTTGCAAGGCCTCATCCAACAATTTAGCATATGTATTTTGCATAATTACCGCCTGAATGCAGTAAGATAACTCGCTACAGCATAGAATGCACAAACTATATCCATGGTTTATAGTCATAATTCAAGTTGATGTTTTCATAGTATCATATTGTCACCTTTGAAATGTTTCAAAATGAATATAAATAAATATATAAATATAACCATTAGAAAAATATATATATACATATGACCCATATAATATCAAAAGCACATATATAAATATATATCTAATGTCAATTGATAAAAACAGGCATCATATATGTACAGAATGCAATATAAAAATAGAAATTGACTATTAAAATAAGGAGTCTAAAATTCTATACAATTATTACGGAATAAATTCCTGATTTCATTATTCGGTGAACATCATCAACCAGTGGAAAACTACGTGGGGTATGTGCAAAATATTGCAATGTGCAAAATCGCAAATTGTGTGCAAATTGTCCATATTATAGCAGCATCCTGGAATTTCCTTGTTAAAGTGCAAAAAAGTAAAAGTGATTATTTTTAAATTTCACTCAGATATACTATTTACTGGTGAGAATATTAACTCATTCATGGTTTTTAAAATTTACAGGAGAAAAAAAGGTTTCTACTTGTAATGTGAAAGACTAAAAACAGTATTGAGATATAAAAGGAGGGGGGGGAGACCAAGATTACATGTAAGGGGAATTCAAAATATTCAGGTTATGGGATACACAGAACATACGGGATTTGGGGGATGGAACATCAGAGGAAATGGTGTAAATCCTCTGTGTTGTTCAGCCCATTGGGGTGTCTGCTGTCTAGTTCCATAATGAATTTGGACTCCATCTGACGTAAGTTCTTGTCCCGGTTGCCACCTTTCGGATCGTCATCTATAGCAGCAATGACAAAGTATTTAAGATCCGCCAGTTTGTTATTATGGATAGCTTTAAAGTGTCTTGCAACCGGGTAGCTACTGTCATTATTGACAATGGCCCGTAGATGTTGTAAGATCCGGACGTGCACTTGCTGCTTGGTACTTCCCACATACCTAAGCCCACAAGTGCACGTCAGGATATAGACTGCATATTCTGTTTTGCAGTCATAACACCCCTGGATTTTAAACTCTGTTGGACTGAAAGGCGTGATGTACTTTTTAGTTGTTACCCCAAATTTACAAGCTCGACATGACGAGCATTTGAAAAATCCCTGTTTTACAGGAAACCATGGAGTTGATTTCTTTTTGGGTTTACTGGTAAGATCAGGAATACTCTTAGCAATTTGACTTCTCATAGAGACACCCCTCCGATATGTTATAGTCGGGTTATCTGGTAATTCTGGTTTCATAACCGCATCAGTCTGTACTATTGGCCAATTACGGTTAACTATAGACCGGATTTGGCGATGCTGGTTATTGTAAGTAAGAATTAATCTCGGGGTATTGGTATTAGGAGTCTCCTCACTTTCTAGTGGTTCTCCTATCTCTATGTTGGTATTCAACAATGATTCCCTGGGTCTATTATTGACTTTCTCCAAAGCCTTTTGTAGACTTCGTGCCGTATAGCCTCTTCTGCGGAATCTCTCCATGGCCTCTCGCATACAAGTGTTCTGTTGCTCCACACTGCCACATATACGCTTGATGCGGAGAAGCTCACCATATGGAATGCTCTCAATCAAATGTCGGGGGTGGGCACTGGAGGCATGCAACGTGGAGTTGCCAGCCGTCAGTTTCCTGTGTAAAGTTGTTCTTATCTCTCCATCCTCCACATATACCTTGGTATCAAGAAATTCTACCTCAGAACAGCTTATATGTGAAGTAAAATTCAGATTGATTTGATTGGCATTGATGTCACCTATAAAATCGATTGCATTCTCCTTAGTGCCCTTCCACAGGACAAAGACATCATCTATAAATCTTAACCACAACTTTATGTGGGCTCCATATTTTAAAGATAGTTCTTGTCTTAATGTCTGCTCCTCCCACCAGCCAACCACTAAACAGGCATAGCTGGGGGAGAAGCACGACCCCATAGCTACACCTCGGCATTGTCTGTACATCTTCTTTCCGAATAAAAAATAGTTGTTATTTAAACACCATTTGATACTCTTCATAATCATTTTGTTATGTTCATGGCTTTCAATAGACCTGGTTGAAAGGAAGTGTTTCACTGCATTTAGTCCAACTTCATGATCTATGCAGGTGTATAGGGATTCTATATCCATAGTTATTAATTGCATATCATCTTCCCAATCAATGTTCATTATTTTTACTAAAAAATCACCAGTGTCTTTTACATAAGAAGGTAATTCTTTTACCAGATCTTGTAAAAAAAAGTCGATGTATTGGGATAAGTGCTCACTGGCACTATCAATTACCGATATAATGGGACGTCCTGGGACGGGTGTCCTTTCTTTGTGGGTTTTGGGGAGAAAGTAAATCGAAGGAATTATGGGAGAGTCATTCCATAGGAAGGCACATTCATCCTTCGAGATCATGTTGTCTCTTTTGCATTGGAGTAGGTGTTTCCTCAGTGTCTCCAAAGCTCTAGTGTATTCCTTGTTATTTGTTTCCTCATAACACGTTGTATCTGCAAGTTGTCGATTAGCTTCCGTCAAATAGTCCTGTTTTGGCCAAAGGACTATATTACCGCCTTTGTCAGACGCTTTCACAATTATTTCAGTGTTGTTTTTTAACTTCATCATTAGTCGATTGTATTGAATCTGATTGAAACCAAGTTGTTTGGGGTGATGATTAATACGGTGGTACAAAACCTTTATATCTTCCGTTATCCTCTCGTGGAAGATGTCAAGGGCGTCTTTGTGCATTATAGGAACGAATACGGATTTCGGCTTGAAGGGACTACTGCCAGCCCCCAATTGACTTATGGAAGCTTGTTGTAGTTGTAGTTGAGTGGACATTTCATTTTCATCCTCCTCACCCATATTTACATCTAATGCTTGTGCAGCCAGGACACCTTCTACATCAGAGGCCGCCAGCCTGATGTTGCTTTCAGCGGCTGATAGTTCTGCCGGTTGTTTCTTTCCTAGTACTTTCTTTATTTTGAAGAACTTGAGCAGTTTTAGTTTTCTTATATAGCTAAAAATGTCTATTCTGGTCTGTGCATAGTTGAAGTTTTTGGGGGGGCAAAATGATAGACCCAGCTTTAAGAGGTCTTCTTCCTTCTCATTTAATTTCAGTGTTGTCAGGTTGATTATTGTTTTGTCTATTTTATTGTTCATTGTTGTTTGCGCCAATAATTTCTTTTTCCCTTTCCTTTTGGTTTTGACACGCCTTTCCCTCCTTTTAGCGTTTCGGGTTTTTGTGCCGCCTGATTTTGTGGTTCTGGTCGCTTGCGTGGTCTGAGCGTGTTCAGCCTGTATGTATTAACAAATCAATTTGTATGTTTTTTTTACTTACATTAAATATTTATTATTTTAAGGTTATTTAAGTATTTTAAGTATGCTTAAGTTCATTATATTTATTATTTAATTAATTTTTAATTAATTTAAAGCATTAAAAAAAATTCGATATTTTGTCTAACTTTATTTTTTACATCGATATTATTGAATCGATATTTTTGTACTTATCTGTTTAGAGATAGGAAGTCGATATTTTGGCATTCTATATTTTTACCTCGATATTTTTGTAGGTCGATATTTTGGCATTCTATATCATGTCAGTGATCCCGCTGAGACATTTCTGAAGCCTATGCTGTATTATGCTATTAAATATATACTTGATTCATCATTAAGCCATCCTGGACTTTAAGGTGATGCTGATATAGTAATCGGTGCTGCAAGTTTCTGTTTTATAAAACACAGGGAATATTAGCATGGCTCAGTGAGTAGAATGCTCTCTGCCAATACAAAATGGAGTGGTCATAGGGACACAAATTCTTTCTGCACAAGGTCTATGCCCAAAATGCTCCACACAGACCACAACCATGAGGTAGAAGCCACTATCACATGCAATCAGGGACTCTGGAATTATGCGACCGGCAACTCGGGTGGCAGTTTTTTATTAGTAACTTTAGATCTGTTTGAGCGTGAAACTTTTTTTGTTAAAATCTTCAAATTACAAGTAAATTGATAGATTTTGTGGCAAGTGCAGAAACTCTATAATGACACAGAAAAGACCGCAGCCACAGAACAGCATAATTCCAGTGGCCCTGCATTTAAACCATCAGTACCCATTAAATTAGCCTATACTGCACTTGTTACAGTGTTAAGGGGCATGAGCCATACAAATGGTAAAATTCTGCTATGCACATTAATTTATCATACGTGTTCCATTTCAGGTTTTTCTTGTCAAACGAAATTTGTATTTCACATCTCAATTCATTCCATAAGCACCTCTCTTTGATAGCAGTTGCTACAAAAGACCCGATTCAACAGTGCTGATTGAATCGACCTCGGAAGGATGAAAGCCTATAACGACCCAGCTGAGACATTCAAACCTCTGACCTTCAAATTATATGCAGATATCTGCAACAGGAACATAAACCCATAGAACAAATATGGTTATTACCTCCTGCACACTGATGGCGCCTGGTTCCAGGCCTGTCCAGTGGTGCAATGTCACACGCTGAGGGAGTGATAGTCACGGGTGCGCTGAAAACGGGCAAAGTGATCCCTGTAGTGCTGTGTGTGTGTAATATTGTTTGTGTGAGCCTGTATATGTTTTGCCGAGGTCAAAGTGAACCCTTTCCACTTACGCTTTCATTTTAAACACTGCTTGCATCACTTTCACCTGTTTGTTCTTCACACTTATCTCCTACCCAGATCCTTGTTACTGTCTCACTGTTTTCGCTTTGAAAGCCTTATGCTTTTTTCTCTCCCATGTGTCACATATTCACAGATTTCTCCTCCAGTATTCAAATCATAGTTTATAAAAATGATTTCTAGCTCTTTGTCATAGTCCCGCTTTGGCAGTATATTTCTACACAGAGCTCAAGCATAAATCTTCAGGGGGGTCAATTCAGATCAAACAGGTAATAATTGTGCATCAACACTCTAGTGGGGGTGCTCGGGGAAAAAGGGAGGAAGGGGTTAAGGGTGGGTACATAGTTGGAGGGTAACTCAGTGACGGAAATGGAGACAAACAGCCCTAAAAAAAATGCTGATTGTTTTGGACGGAGAGTATGTTGCATAACATCCAGACTTGATGACTTTGGAATTGGGGAACTGGGTTCGAGTCAGCGTTGGCCCTGTCGCTACAAAAAAAGAGAAAAATGCCAGGACATGTCGATCTGAAAAATGTAAATAAAAGAATGAAGAAAGTTGTCATAATTCTTAATTTGTGCAGGAGCTTTCAGGTGCTAAGCACCTGCACTTTTTTTGACAGTGCCGGGGCAATTGAATTTTTCTCCCCAGTGAGATGAGCCCAATATTTATTAAAAAGAATTGTACCTACCTGTCCTGTGTCCTGAGACGTCCTCCTTCCTGCATTATGGCCCACCCAGGTCCAGGCAGGATGACTGCATCACGTTAGTGATGTCAGTAGTGCACGACTGCCTTTCTAGGAGCATTTTCTTTTGCATTGGTTAATTATTACAGTTGATTGCAGGCTGATGGGGGAGCTGCTGGCAAGGCAGACCAGGTCCTGGAAAGTTCCGGTCTCGGCAATAATCTTAACAAGACATTGTCAAAGTAATAAAAAAGTGCGTAACTGCTTTCTGTTAACAACCTGCATGCACTGAAATGAAAACCCTGCAAAAGCAGGCCATAAATTATTCCTTTTGACTTGTCATTGCATTGCATGCTGATGTTCTTGGCCTGGGCCGGGAGCCCACCAAAACACATTATTTGCTTGCCATCTAATGGAGGCAGTGCCAAGGAGATTGCAGGTCACACGGTCACAAGTAAGAGAGTAGTAGATAGTACTACAACAAGTTGCTATTAATTAATCTGGAACAGATTTATTATTATGTGTCCTCTTCACCAATCTCTTTGCAGCAAATAAATGTATAAGTTAACTGTCAACTCTGCTTTTTCAAGCTCAGCACCTTGTGACTCAAGGGCCCCTTTCCCCTGCCACACCTGACCTCCCAATTTATAGGTTACTAGAGTAAATTGCCAGTGCAAATGCTTTTCTGCATATGTAAACTGGCATGTTTTTCTTTATGCAGAGTCTGCAAATGAAAAAGGGCAGGTTACAGCACTTGTCTGCAGCTGCAGTACAAGTTTTAGGCAGAACCCAGTCACAAACGTATGGACAGAAGTTCCTGCAGGTTATCTATGTTTTTGTTTCTAGTGCAAATTGGTCCACTGTAGGACTCCTGGCTCTAGCATCTCCATTCTTGTAGTAACCTTATATGTAAATGACACAGTTGAATGATTATCAGACAGGCCTTGTGTGTGAACACTCACAGATATTTTAAATTTGCGCATTCATCTCAAAGGCCCGGACTGTGCCACGTTTCATGTGGCAGTTTCCAGCTGCACTGCTTCCCCACCAACACAAGGCAACATCAAATGAATACTACACTCTTCAGGCAAGCTGCTTGGAGAACCTCCAGGCTCTATGGCTCAAGGCGACTGATGGAGTAACAATGAGATTTACTTTTTCCAAAAACAAGGGGTAGTTTCACATTGAACATTTTTTCTTTTGAGCTTGAAACTAAATAAAACAGCAGAATGTAAACAATGCACGCTATATTATTTGTGTTTTGGCACAATAAAAAAATACCACTATCACTCTCACACAAACATTTTTCACACACACTTTGTGCTTCTGGCTGCCTGGCCACTTCATTGTTTGGCAAAGGGATGAATTAGCACTGTTTCTGTTTGAAGTAATTTGTAGCTGCTTAACTTGGGAATTTCTTAGTAGGCTGAAAGGGAGAGGGTTGGTTTGCTGTTGCCTTGAACAGTCATCACCACTTTTCCTCACAGTTACCCGATTTAAAGCTTGGAATGGTTAGAGGAGACTGGAATGTTTTGTTTATGTCCATATGGAGTAATGCTAAACAAAACTGGACATTGCGTGGCGATAAACAACTTAGAGGATCTTATTAAGCAGGAAATTAAATATGAACAGCAATTGCAAAAAGAGCTCAACTGCAACATTTGTCTATGAAGTATTGGTGTGGCTCACCTAAAAATCATAGATTGTATAACTATAATATATAATATCACAAGGAATCACGTCTTGTTCTCTGTGGTAGGGCCAAGGCTGCTGCTGTATTTAAGATGCAGCGGTTGCAAGACGTTAGGATCGGATATTGTGACTGCGAGCCTGCGTTCCTGCAAGTGCATTGCATTGATTGATGCTTCTGTTTTGGAGGGTCAGCTCCGGTTGCAGCTAGGGAGAAGGGGTTGGGTAGTCAGGTGTGAATAAGTGACATTCCAGAATAAGCATCATCGGAAAGGAACAGCAGGGCTTTAATTTTAGAGTTTACCCAGGTCCGCTCGCTGCACTACTGAACTCCAGACAGGAGCTCTGTCCTTCGCATGGCTCTCAACCCACTGCTGAGCACCTGCAGGGGTTTTGCCAGTCAGATACTGACAGCCTGTGCATACAGGAGCTAATGGGGCCTTCATGGGCTTACTGTTGGCTAGGGATGTGGAAGTGAGATGTCATGGGTGTGTGATGCTCAGTCTTCCACCTCTCAGGGTGAATGTGTGCTGTTTTCAGACTTACACCCCTGGGGGTGACAGGCACCTCCTCAGGATCTTGCTGTGCCACAGCTTGGCCCATCTGTGCTTCGATGACACGTGGCTAGTGACTGACTCTCAGCCACAGGTGCACAGTACAGGGTATAGACTGTCCTGTAGTGCATCCTTATGGCGATGCACATGGCTCATTTCCTGACCTTTCAACCTGTAGATTTTGGTCCAACCCTTGTTATGGCACGTTTAGCAATGCTTGTTCTGGGTGTGGGTGGGTGGGGCCAAAAGAACAAGTGGGTGGAGTCAGTGGAGTGAGTGGGTGGAGCCAGGAGTGTGTGGGTGTGGCTCCTTAAAAATGGTAGCACCTGCACTTAATAGTTTACAAATTAAGCAAGCAATAAAGGCAATTGGATGGGTGAATGCATACAGCCAACATTTCAAACACACGCAGAGCAAAATAAACAAGAGACAGGCTGGAGTTTTGAACCGAAAGCGGGTGAATTAAATGCTTAAGATGCAAACGAAAAAAGAGCTACCAGTGTAGTGGCCATCTTAGATAAGAAACAACTTATAGAAATGTTAATAGGAAAAAGAAGAATAAATCTGTGCTATTGCAGGTTGAACAAAAAAATGTTTAACAAAGAACTTTGGTGTTATGAGATCATATTACCACAGCCAATCTATGGGCTCTGCACAGAACTGGGACATGCCTATTTGCTATCAAATCTGCATGTGCCTCTGTAGTGTATAAACAGAGTGAACACTAAACAAGTTAGCATAATGTACAGAGCTGCTGATATTGTGACTAGGAAATCGGGTTCGAGTCTCAGCGTTGGCTCTCACAGTTCTTACAAAACATATGCCAATTGGAACAAATAGAATTAAACACTGGCAATCTAAACAAAATACAGAAGGAAACAAATTACAATTGCCGATCCGTATTGACAGTGGTTAAACTCCTTTCAGTGAACTCATACAGGAAGAAAATCACACATCAAAGAAAAAATTACAAATGGCGCTTTGCAAATGCAGATCTGTACTGGCAATAGTTTGACTCCCTGCGGTTGAATGTATACAGGAAGAAAAGCCCACATCAAAGAAAAAAAGAGTGCCTGAACAAACCATAAATTAACAAAAGGGTGGGGGGACATGTAACAGGGCAGTAACCAGGAAAGTCAAAAACACACCCAAAGACGGGACAAACAGCAACATTTCACCAACGAAAAGATAGGAATTTAGAAAGGCACTCAAATGAATGAATATAAATGGATGGGCGTGGCACTCAAATGAATGAATATAAATGGATGGGCGTGATGAAAGCCCGTATAGTAATTACAACATGTTTCGAAGAGACAGTGCATACGCTGTCTAGGGGAACAACAGTAGAAGGGATTTTTTGAAAAGTGCTCAGTGAACACTGCAGACAGAGTCAAAATGTTATAGAAAAAAACAAACAGAGCCAAGGGGAATAGATTTGCTCGGGAGAGTCCCAGATGAAAGCGAAGACAAACTCAAAAGCAGGGACTGTATAATGGCATACAGCTTGTCCTATAAGGGTTAAAACATAGTAATAAAAAAATGTTCTGAAAAATTACAAGTGGCAATGATTTAGTAAATACACAATAATAGTAGAACAGTTGGCTTACTGGATTGTTATACCTGCATCACACTATGACACAACTGGGCACCAAATAACATCTTAGGTAGTTTTTTGCATTATGAGAAGCAGTTTGCTAATACTTTTTCTGCATCCAACGCCAGCTGCTGTTCACAGAATTTCACAGAATGGTTAGAACATTTCACAACTTTCTCAAGAAAAATTCTGGAAATATGCAGTTCTATTCTGCCTGTGCACAGGGAGAACACGAGGGGACGTTTTCTTTGGAATTTCATGTAGGTCAATGGTGGTGAAATTTTCAGAGGCAATAGTAGGTAGTATAATTCACAAGTTGGACACTTTGCAGTAGGACAGGAATGTAGGAATGCTTGGCAGTAATAAACAGAATAAAGCATATTTTTATTTGTGTTATATGTGATTATTCAGAATGCTGAATAATCCTTTACTGCTTCTAGACTTTGAATGAATGACTAAAATGTGTGTAAATTCTTCGGCAGGTGACCAGTATGTTGCTGACAATGTCTTCTTTTTTGAGAAAGCCCTTTACAATGAGTTTTAAATAGTATGCTAAACACAGGATTCTGAAGTATTCTCTGTCAGCCATGGGCTTGACCACATTGGTGCCATTGTCAGGGGCAAGAACTTCAATGCTGAGACATCGGGGTTGCCTCTATGAGATGCAATGAAAAGTAGGTGAAAATTGACTAAATTAATATAATAGTTGCTGGTGCCCTTCCAGGGCCCAAGGAGACACTCTAGGCAGCAGTAGGAGGCAGGCAAAAATCATAAAATAAATCAAATCAATGCTGGTGTCCCTCCAGAACTCATGGGGGCTGAATGGAAGGCAGGGAGGGAGAGTCAAGCAAAAATTGAATAAATGATTAAAAGAATTCTGCTGATCCTCAAAGTCCTTAAGGAAATCTATGGTAGGCTTGGGGAGTCAAAAATCGAATAAATAAATGTAATAACTGCTGGTGTCACCCCAGAGCCCACGGTGAGACCATTGGAATCCAGCAAAATCAAATAAATTATTGAAAAACCAACAACACTGCACTACAATCAACGACAAACACAAATAAATCTATCAGGAAGAAACAAAACAAGTCCAGAGGCTAGATGTACGAACATTCACATTTGCGAGTCACAAATTGCGTCGAATTGCGACTCACATTTTGTGTCTCGCAAAAGTGAACGTACAATAGTGTCTCAGACACTGTTGGTGATTCCTAATGGGGTCGCACATTGCATGCCTCATAAATATACATGAGGCTGTCAATATTTGTTACCGCCTTAGGAATGGCTAGCACTTCCAGGGATGTTGGCCTGCTGGGGTCAGCAGACCACCATGTCTGGGACTGCATCAAATAGAGCAGGTTTTTTTTAAATGGAGCTCGTATTCCCTAAAGGAAAATGGGATGCATTTAAAAAAGAAAAATGAAACTGTTTTCCTTTTTGTAAGGGAAGGCAGTGGGCCCTGGGACCACTGCCTGCTCTTAAAAATATTTTCTCATATTCTCACAGAGGGGAAGGTGTCCCCTGTGGACCCCATCCCATTTGCAAGTGTTTTACCACCTACTTGAAGTAAGTCGTAAACTGTGAGTGTTTTGCGGCCGAAAAACAATTGTACAAGACATGGTACTCACTATTAGGAAGGGAAACCCCTTCCTAATAGCGGGAGTCACAAATGCTGTTTTGCGAGTCAGTAAATGTCTAGTATTTGTAAATCGTGAACAATTACCTGAGGGTGTCAATGGGCTGGGGGCCGGCAGGAAGATTAAGCGAGTTATCGCTCAGAGTCACATGGTGCTGGGCTGATCTGCCGCCGGCACTGGGGATCGAACTATGAGCCCCCAGATTCCAGAGTCATCCACCCTGGCCACTGCATCACACCTCTTCCCTCAATGACTTTGCGAGTCAGTGACTTGCAAAATTGCATTTGTACATGCCATTACCCTTTTTTGCGGTCGCAAATGGGAGGATCTCCCATTTGAGGCCGCAAAAAAGGGTCGTACATCTGACCCCAAGTCTAGTAAACCAAGACATCCGTTTTATGAAAATAATACAAATGGCCCGTGCTTTTTTGTACCATCTATCCAGTATCTTGGCACAGATGTATTCTTGGGAGGGCACAATGTATTGTTGCAGCCTTCGAATAGTGTTCAAGCAACTGACTGAGTTATTTGCTGAAAAGGTACTTTCTTCATTGAAAATGGTAGATGTTTATTCCACCTTTTGCAAATGATCCTACAAATGATGCAACAACAGTATTGCTTGGCTCTAAGTCCTGTCCTCCTTGCAGACTTTCCATGTCATAATCTCTAAAGGAAGTAGCATTTGGTTCACTAGCAATTATTTGTCTACATCCATGGCCACAACTTTGGCAGTTGCATCTCCTCTCCTTTGAGTTAGATAATCGTTGGTAGTAGTTTAAGTTCCAGGGTGTTGGCACCCCCTGTAGCTTTTTACTGGTGTGTTTTAGAATGCTGAATAATCCTTTACTGCTTCTAGACTTTGAATGAATGACTAAAATGTGTGTAAATTCTTCGGCAGGTGACCAGCGTGTTGCTGACAATGTCTTCTTTTTTGAGGAAGCCCTCCATAATGAGGTTTAAACAGTGTGCTAAACACAGGATTCTGAAGTATTCTCTGTCAGCCATGGGCTTGACCACATTGGTGCCATTGTCAGGGGCAAGAACTCCAATGCTGAGACATCGGGGTTGCCTCTATGGGATGCAATGAAAAGTAGGTGAAAATTGACTAAATGAATATAATAGTTGCTGGTGCCCTTCCAGGGCCCAAGGAGACACTATGGGCAGCAGTAGGAGGCAGGCAAAAATCATAAAATAAATCAAATCAATGCTGGTGTCCCTCCAGAACTCATGGGGGCTGAATGGAAGGCAGGGAGGGAGAGTCAAGCAAAAATTGAATAAATGATTAAAAGAATTCTGCTGATCCTCAAAGTCCTTAAGGAAATCTATGGTAGGCTTGGGGAGTCAAAAATCGAATAAATAAATGTAATAACTGCTGGTGTCACCCCAGAGCCCACGGTGAGACTATTGGAATCCAGCATAAATCAAATAAATTATTGAAAAACCAACAACACTGCACTACAATCAACAACACACACAAATAAACCTATCAGGAAGAAACAAAACAATGAACATAAATGACATGGGCCTTTTCCAACAATGTTCCTAGAAAATGGCTTTTAAAAGTGGAATAAAAGGATTGATACAAACACTAGCTGCACAAAATGGTGTAGGAAGATCATTCACCACATGGCTACTGAAGAGGTAGACAGGGAATACAAAAACACACTCACTGGCTCCGCAACAGTGGGTGTTGTACGACCAGCAAAGAAGGAGGCACAGAGAACAAACACAAAATGGGGGCCAATGACAGACACATATATGTCTACACAAAATATCCATCACTACATGGCCAGCAAAGAAGGAGGCTTAGAGAACAAAGACAAAATAGCAGCCTATGGCAAACAATTACAATGGCTATACAAAATGCCCATCGCAACACGGCCAGCAAATAAGGAGGCAAGAAGAACAAGGATCATGGTTAATCTGTTCTTCATGGAGCACCCACAAAAAAGACATCTAGAAGCATTGCAGGATAAGGATTCCACTGATGTATATTATTTACCTAAAATGTGTCTGGGCCCACACATGGAACTGCCCTTTACCAACCACCACTTTACATATTGGAAGGCCAAAAAACGAAAATTAAATAAACTTTGAAAATGCCACAATCAGCTCAGTGTGACATCAATTACTCCTCTAAAAAACATAACTATGATTGATTGCTAATAAACCCGTAAACACATTATCAACTCTATCACACATACACAAACTTACAAACAAATGGTGGGCATCTAGTGATTATATAGGAAATAAAGGTAACTGGGAACAAAGGGACATGGCTGGCTACATAGCCTTGAACTTTAGGATTTCACAGAAAAACAACAGTCCCTGTAGATCGTGTAAACATGAAAAATGATAAGATGTGCTCAATTGCAAATATTAATTAGAGTATGCTCATCAAGAATTTAATTTTAATTTAATTTAATAACAATTTCTAAAGCGCCTGGTGACCCAAGGGCATCCCCGCGCTATCAAATTTGTGATCCTGTTGAGGGGGAGGGAGGGAGGAGAGACACTTATAGAGGGACTCTATTTAGGGAATAGGTGTGTCTTTAATTTCTTGCGAAATGCCAGGTAGTTAGGTTCAAGTCTGAGGGAACGTGGAAGAGCGTTCCATCCAGCAGCTGCTTGAACGGCGAATTGTCGTCCTCCTGTGCGAGTCCTTTTAAATCTAGGAATGTTGGCCAGGTTCTCATTCTGGGATCGTAGGGATCTGGTTGCTGTTAACGGTGGGCGGCCAGCTACGCTCCGTGCACGGAGTGTGCATAGTGCCGCCTACTCCGCATTTTGCGGAGCTGGCGGAGCCAGGCGGCACTACGCACGCTCCGCAGACGGAGCGTAGCTGGCCGCCACCCGCCTCCCTCCCGCCCTCCCTAAATACTTTGAAATAAAGGAATAAAATAATTTAAAAAGCACTTACCTTGCCGCCGCTGCCCGCCGCGTCCCCGGGGCTCACTATCTTCCGTCTTCCGTCCGCTTTACTAATGCGCATGCGCGGGCGGCCGCGCATGCGCATTTTCACGAGAAAATGCGCATGCGCGGCCGCCCGCGCATGCGCATTAGTAAAGAAGACGGAAGATAGCGAGCCCCGGGGACGCGGCGGGCAGCGGCGGCAAGGTAAGTGCTTTTTAAATTATTTTATTCCTTTATTTCAAAGTATTTAGGGAGGGCGGGAGGGAGGCGGGTGGCGGGGCTGGCGGCCAGTGGTGTTTGCAGAGTGGGGCTCCGCGGAGTGCGGAGGTGGGCGTAGTTTCTCGCCCACTTCGCGTAGCTCCGCGAAGCCCCACTCCGCCAACTCCGCCCAGGGTTAGTTGCTGTGTAGGGGGTGATCATTTTGCTGAGGATCGCCGGGCCAGATCCGTTGATCAGCTTATGTGTTGTGCACATCGCTTTGAATTGCACCCTTTGGCGCACAGGGAGCCAGTGCAGAGCTTTGAGGGCCGGCTTGGCGGACATTCTGGAGGGGAGGTTGGTGAGTAGGCGTGCCGCCGCGTTCTGTGTCCGCTGGAGCTTTGTCAGGGTGGCCTCAGGGGCTCCCAGGTAGACCAAATTACTGTAGTCCAGGCGAGACAGTACTAGTCCCTGGATGAGCAGTTTCCTGGAAGTAGGTGGCAGTAAGGGGAGGATCTTGCGGGTCGTGCGTAGGAGCCCGAAGCAGGTGCCCGAAGTTTTAGCTGCTTGTGTCTTCATAGACAGCTCTGGTTCAAGCCACACACCGAGTGTCTTAATTTCACGCTTCGGGGGGGGATTTCCCCGAACACGTCGGGCCAGAGTGCTGGAGGGATGGTCGTCCATTGTTTCCCTAGGAGCATCACCTCCGTCTTTGACCCATTAAGTTTTAATGATGAATTATTCATCCAGTTGTGAATTTCTATAAGACAATTGGTCAGGTTTTCTGGGTGGTCGATCAGTTGGGACAAGGAGACGACCAGCTGAGTGTCGTCAGCATAGCTTACCATTTTTATATTAAATGGTGTCACCACGTCCTCAAGGGGGGCCATATATGCATTAAAAAGCATCGGGCTCAGGGAGGAGCCCTGAGGGACACCGCTTGTGAGTGGAAGGGTGGATGAGTGGTGATTGTCGTCCCACACTTGGAACGTGCGCCCTGTAAGAAAGGATTCAATCCAACTGAGTGCCGTCCTGGTAAGTCCTGCATCCGCCAGTCTATGTAGAAGGACACGGTGGTTGACTGTGTCGAAGGCTGCGCTTAGATCCAGGAGGATCACTGCCACTGATCCTCCTGAATCCAGTATGCGCCTTGCCTCTTCAATGACGGCAAGGAGTGCGGTGTCTGTGCCATGGCCCGGGCGGAATCCAGTTTGGGATTGCCTGAGTACTTTGTTGGTCTCAAAGAACTGAGATAATTGTACGTTTACCAATTTCTCTGCTACTTTGCTGATACCAGGGAGGAGTGATATTGGTCGGTAATTAGACATGTCTGCTCGGTCTAGCTGGGGTTTTTTTTTGAAGTGCCTTCACCACAGCACTCTTCCAGCTGTCGGGGACAGATCCGTGGGCGAGCGAGCTGTTAATAAGTTCTGTGACAGTGGGCACGATGACTGAGGCTACGGTTTTGAGGAACCTGGGTCCCGAGGTGATCCGCTTTTCATTTTCGTCAAGGTTCGTTCTACCTCTAGGCAAGTTACTGGCCGAAATGTCGGCAGTGTGGGGCGCAGATTGCTTTCGGCCTGGTCGAGGGATAAACGGCTTTCCATGTGACTAGGGGGGCCGGGGTGGGAGGGAGGCCAGGATGCGGGTGATTTTGTCGTTAAAGTAATTAGCTAGTTCATTACTTCGATCAACTTTGGGGGTGGTGGAGGGGGGGGTGTTGGGGACTTTGAGCAGCTCCTTTACCATTAAGAAGGATTCCCTGGCTGAGTTGGATGATTCTTGTATCCTCGTGTCATAGTGTGAGGCTTTGGTTTGTCTGATGGCCTCTTTATAGAGTCTGACTGTGATCTGGTAAGCTTCTTTATTGGCACGCTGCCAGTTTCTCCTCCAAAGCCGTTCGGCTTTTTTGCAGTTTTTGCGAAGTAGTCGGAGGTCCGCGGTATACCACGGGGCCGAACCAGGTTTGCCGTTTTTGTCCTCCCTAGTTCTAAGTGGGAGCACTGAGTCCAGGGAGGAGGTGATCCACTCTCTGAATTTTTTGTCGGCAATAGCCGGGTCTTCCGCGTATGCAGGGGTGGTCCTTTCTAGGGTCTTGGCCCATTCCTCAGTGGGGAGTCTGGACCAGGTCCTGTCCCTGCTGTAGGTGGGCGATTTTTGGGGTTTCCTGAAAATTCCAGGTAATTGGAAGGAGACTAAGAAGTGGTCTGTCCAGGGAAGGGGAAGAGCCTCCTTCGCTTGCATCGAGGGAGAGCTAGTGAACACTGGGTCCAGTAGATGACCCTTGATGTGGGTGGCTCCGGAGTTAAGGAGGCGAATGTCAAGTGCCGCCAGATCTAAGATCAGATCGTTAGCTACCGAGTCTACCGAGTCTACCGGGTCTTCGAGATGAATGTTCAGGCCACCTACTATCATAAAGTTTGATAGAGAGTGGGCCTGGGTTGTAACTGAGTCCAGGAGGGAACTAGCGAAGGGACCTGGGAGACCGGGAGGACGGTACACAAGTATTCCCGTTAATGAGTTGGTTGGGTTTAGCTTAATAGTAAAGTGAAGACTTTCTGAGTCGATAATCTGCGCATCACTGGTTTTACAGTGGAGATAGTCTCGGTGGATAATGGCGAGACCACCACCTCTGCCTAAGGGGCGGGGTAGGGACTGAATGAGATAGCCCGGTGGAGTTGCTAGTGCCATGTCTGATTGTGAATGTGGGGCAAGCCACGTTTCCGTGAGAAAAAGGATATCTATCTCCAGGTCTTCTATGAGATGGTTAATCTGTGTCGCGTGTTTAGGAAGTGAGCGACAGTTTAGTGAAGCGAGTTTGAGGGAGGCGGGCTTGTGAGATTTTGTAGGGAGTGTGAGCTGGGCTGGCTTACATAGAGAGCAGCGAGTGAAAAGTCCATTTAGATCATGGATGTAATCACAGGAAGAGGTTGGGGGTCTAAGACTTAGTAGCTCTCGACGTGAGTAGCTTACCTTTGGGTTGGCTGTTTTAGGCAGGGGTTCTGGCCCTGGGCCTGGCCGTGCGCGGACGGGCGCAGACGGGCTTGCCTTAGGCACGCCTTCGGCGCGCAAACGGCGCGCAAACGGCGCTCCCGCTGCGCTCCTCCGCTGCGCTGGTATGGCCGGCACATTTGTAGTGCTTGAGGGTGGGTGTGGCCTCGCAGTGGGCGTGGCTACCGCCTTGGGCGATTTGGGCGTTTCCCTGTCTCAGCGCGGGTCGCTGTCTCAGGGAAGAGCGAGGAGGGCGTGGCTACCACCTTGGGCGTTTTGGGCGTTTCCCTGTCTCAGCGCGGGTCGCTGTCTCAGGGAAGAGCGAGGAGGGCGTGGCTACCGCCTTGGGCGTTTCCCTGTCTCAGCGCGGGTCGCTGTCTCAGGGAAGAGCGAGGAGGGCTGTATCAGCGCGTAGGGATTAGCGCTATGAGCAGGTGAGCGCTCAAGGTTTTGATTCACACACAAGTGCACAAGATAACAAATTTTAAAAGTTTAAACAGTTTTTTTAAAAGTCAAAGTTCACAATCCTCCGGCTTCCGCCTCAGAGGGGTCACAAGAAATAATAACAAACAAACCGCTTGTCTTCAGCGTATTTGTAGTGCTTGAGGGTGGGCGTGGCCTCGCAGTGGGCGTGGCTACCGCCTTGGGCGATTTGGGCGTTTCCCTGTCTCAGCACGGGTCGCTGTCTCAGGGAAGAGCGAGGAGGGCGTGGCTACCGCCTTGGGCGTTTTGGGCGTTTCCCTGTCTCAGCGCGGTTCGCTGTCTCAGGGAAGAGCGAGGAGGGCTGTATCAGCGCGTAGGGATTAGCGCTATGAGCAGGTGAGCGCTCAAGGTTTTGATTCACACACAAGTGCACAAGATAACAAATTTTAAACGTTTAAACAGTTTTTTTAAAAGTCAAAGTTCACAATCCTCCGGCTTCCGCCTCAGAGGGGTCACAAGAAATAATAACATGTCAGTCTCTCATGCATGCACAATATGTCTACTGATTTATAGACACACATGCATAAGGACAAATAATCCAACTGCTAAAAACAATAAAAGCCAGTACATATTTTAGAATAAAAGAATATTTTATATAGAATAATAGAATATTTATAATAGAATAATAATAGAATATAATAGAATATTTCTAAAACATATTTTAGAATTCAAAGAATAAAGCCAGTACATATTTTAAGAATATGGCCAAACCCTGTATATGGTGAACATTCATATATATTTTAGAGAAAGTATGTACACAAAAGAAAATAATAGTGCTCTCTGTCCTAAGTGTTCAAGTTCAAGTAAGCTTTATTCGGCTTTTGAATTTAAAACCATAAAAGCAGCAGAAAAAAGATACAAACATACAAAAATTAATTCAGCAAGTCAATGCATAGTTAAAAGAAAAACAGACTGTTTAGGACAAGCTAAAACAGTTTGGCGAATCAACTATACAAGATCATAATCCAAAATACACAGAATCCTCCTTTATCATCAGGTATTGTAGTAATTTGGTACACCGGGGCAAGGATAAAAGTCATGCAGATCCCAGATACGGATGGAGCCATCTCCAACTTTGTGCTGGGTAGAACGTAAAAAGGGGGCAATGTTCCTGTGTTTAAACTTAATTAAAATCAGATCTCCCGGAACATTTTTGGGCAGAGAACCAAGCCACCCCACCCTCCTGACGCTCAATATCCCGCCGTCTAAAACAGATGGTAAATTTCTATGGTTTTTAAGCCAAAAAATGGCTTTATTCATTAGGTCCTCCTGTAGTTCACGTTTACCCGGGGTGAGTTCAGGGACCCCAGAAAGAACGGTAACGTATGGCGCGGCTTCGGGGGGTAGGTCAATTCGATGCCTTCTTTCTGGAAGTCTGTGAGGGGTATGTTTTAGATTAAGAGGAGCGTTGCGACCACTTAAAGTGGGTGGTATAGGAGGGGGGTCACAAGTTGGAAGTATACTGGAAGCATTGTTCATAGGCCTTTCATGGGTGTTAGTAAGGGTAGAGCATGTGGGTGTCACAGTGTTGGCATTTAGTGGGAGGGACCTTATTACAGTGTTTTCGATCCTGGTCAGCCTCTCCCCCAGATCATTAATTTTTGCGACCAATGGTGATAGAGCACTGTTTAACATTCGTTCAATTTGGGCCAGTAGGGTCAAGTGAAGGGGGGATACGGGGTCATTTGATCGAGTCTCCGCTTTATCCAATGTTAGTGAGACTGGGTTTGGGGCGGATAAATGGGGGCTGCAGAAAGTTGGTTCGGGGGATGCGGGGGGTGTGCAATTTGCTTGTTCAATGTCTCTAACCACTATAGGGGGAGTTAATACATCCTGGACGTAGTTAGGAGACAGGATACCGAAGACAACAGTGTACAGATCAAAACGATAGAGAGGGAATGGTTAGCATCTGACTGTACCTTCTCCTAAGTGTAGTGGCCCGTCCCGTCCTCCTCTGGCCTCTGAGGGCCACAGAGGGCCCGCCCTTTGCCCGGGCTTAGCCCGCGCACGGTCCCGCGACGCGGGGGCTCGCGCTGGCCTTAAGCGCACCTCCGGGGGCGGGGCTGGCTGATGGATGCACGCCTTCCTTGGCGCAAAGGGTGCTGGGCAGTGTAGTTCCTCTCCGCGGTGATCGGGATGCGGCCGGCTGGGTGCAGTGTCCGTTTCTCCTGGGAGCAGTGCTCGGTCCGCAGCTGTCCTCCACCCCCAAGATTGACCTCCCAGGTCAGTGCAGGACTCCGGTTCCCAGACTCGTAGTGTATTTAACTCTAGTGACTCCTCCACAGATGATATCTGCCTCTCAATCACTATCATTGCCGCAGCAATGTTTGTTGTGTACCCCTGGGATTTTTTTCCATGGGTGCGACCGGGTTGGTTGATAATTTCCTTTTCCACATTTGAAATAGTAGTGCGGATTGTTTGACAAACCCCCTTAAAGTAACAATTTAAAGCCTGATGCAAAGTACCCAAGAAAAGCAAGTCCCCTTTCAGTCCAGTGAAAGTCCGTTAAAATGACAGTACCTCTAAGCCTCGGAAAGGTGTATGCGCCCCGATCAGATACACACGACCCTTTGGAAAGTCAAAGAGATGGAGCCCGGCCCGTCCTCAAACGGCCTCTGACGGGCTTAGACGGGCCCGTCTTGGCCCGGTCTTCACCCGCTCAGCATCTGTGCGCGTGTCCCGCATCGGATATAGCGCTCCTGCGCTCGTGACTTCTCCTGCGGGGAGGCTGGCAGAGACCTGGTGAAAAGTGTCAGGCAAGGTTCTGGCAAGAAGGGCTCCCGCTCCGCTGGTACACCCGCGTCGGATATAGCGCTCCTACACTCGTGACTCCTCCTGAGGGGCGGCTGGCAGGGACCTGGTGAAAAGTGTCAGGCAAGGTTCTGGCAAGAAGGGCTCCCGCTCCGCTGGTACACCCGCGCCGGATATAGCGCTCCTGCGCTCGTGACTCCTCCTGAGGGGCGGCTGCCAGGGACCTGGTGAAAAGTGTCAGGCAAGGTTCTGGCAAGAAGGGCTCCCTCTCCGCTGGTACACCCGCGTCGGATATAGCGCTCCTGCGCTCGTGACTCCTCCTGAGGGGCGGCTGGCAGGGACCTGGTGAAAAGTGTCAGGCAAGGTTCTGGCAAGAAGGGCTCCCGCTCCGCTGGTACACCCGCGTCGGATATAGCGCTCCTGCGCTCGTGACTCCTCCTGAGGGGCGGCTGGCAGGGACCTGGTGAAAAGTGTCAGGCAAGGTTCTGGCAAGAAGGGCTCCCGCTCCGCTGGTACACCCGCGTCGGATATAGCGCTCCTGCGCTCGTGACTCCTCCTGAGGGGCGGCTGGCAGGGACCTGGTGACAAGTGTCAGGCAAGGTTCTGGCAAGAAGGGCTCCCTAAGTGAATATAGAACCAAAGAAAGTGACAAAATATGGCATACAACAAGGTTTCTAAATATGACTAAACGACTGTTGGACCCGGCCCGTTGGGCAGGTTCACCCCTAGACTTTTTGCTTTTTCCTAGTGCTAGCTGTACACATCCCAGAGACAGTAAATGGTTTCTTTATTTAAATAGCCGACGATGTTTAGACCCTGTAATTAATGAGGGGTCCCATCAGGACCTAAAAATGAGGAACACCTGAAAATAGTTTGTCAGAGTTGCCAAAGTGCTAAAAAAAATATTTGAGAATTAAGGGCCAGGTGTAGGTAAATATCATTTACCAATTCTAAAATACCAAATTTTACCGATTCGGTATTTTAGAATCGATAAATGATATGTAGCTAGTGATTCGGTAAATTTTACCGAATCGGTAAAATTCGGTAAATTCAGTTTCGGTATTTACCGAATCGGTATTCCCCTTTCATTCCTATGGGCCTGGAGGCCCATCGGAATGAATGAGAATTACCGATTCGGTAAACACCGAATCGGTAATAGGGAGTAGACCTACAAGGGTGTCACATTGACACCCTGTTGCACCCCTGTATAGTGCATGGGTGCACATGTGGCAGACATACATGTATGTCTGCCACATGGCACTGAATAAAAAGCACAAAATTGCTTTTTAAAAGGTATTCGGAATTTACCACAAACTAATAGTTGGTGGTAAATAATGAATCCTTAAATGTAAAAAGCACTCACTAGAGTGCTCTCTACATTAAGGATTCGGTAATTTACCGAATCGGTATGCTAAGAATTTGTTAATTTACCGATTCCTTAAGTTACTGATTCGGTAAATTACCGAATCCTACAATTTGGCCACCTATATCTGAACAGCCTAATTCCGGTCGGTAACGGCTGACATTCAGTAATTTCGGCCGTTACTGACCGGAAATAGGCTTCCTACATCTGGCCCTAAGTGTGCTTTTCACGTAGGGTCCAGCCTGCACCTAGCATACTGATCACTTCTGGTGATACAGTAAAGGAGAAGCAGGCAATTGTACTTTTTCAGCACATGCGGTATAGCTGTTATTGAAGAGGCTGATATAGAGAGCACAATGTGCAATTAGAAAAATACATCAAAAATACACCCAAGATCTAGTGCAGGACAGACTAAGTCCCAAGCCACAAAACTACATTTCTGCAAAATTATAAATACATCAGTAAAAAAAAATCATAAGAAAATGAAGAAAAGGAATATTTAACACCAGGCCTCCACCATCCAGAAAATGTACAAACATTTTCTATTAAAATGTGAATCCTACATGGGCCACTATTTAAAACTCCAGGCCATTCACCAACAAAGACACAAAACAAAAAACACACAAAAAAGTGGTGGTGTCTACCCTTACTCAAACAACAAACTTTTCCCAAAGTGCTGTTTTGAACTTATTTGATGTTTCTTAAAAAGTGAAGACTCGAAGTGTGTGGATGCAGCAGAGATTACAGACAAAGACAGAGTGCCAACATACAAATCTAATGTGACCAATGAATGAACAGATCAGAGGAAGGAACCATCAGGCAGGCCTTGAAATAGGAAATTACTACTGTATGTGCATTCCTTTCTAAAATCTATGGCACTCTCTTCCTGTTTAAAAAGAAAATCTGTTTCGTTCTCAAAATACTATCCAAACGATCTTTTTGGGTACAAATTCAACAAGAAAAAGTCATTTTATAATTATTTCCCGGTTGCTCTCATTAAAAACAGCGTCGCTCACACTGAGATTAGTAGTTTGCCACTCAAACATTACCCGAGCGTTCTGCTGAGACAAACAAAATCGACTTGAATTGTTTATTGATGAACCTGCTGCTCATGTTGGGAAAACGACGCTTTCATTCATGACACATTAATTCCCCTAGCTTGTCTTAAGATTTGACCCTTAATAGAAGTGTTGTTGCATGATGTGGTGCAATGGTGTAAACTCTGTAATTACTCGTAAATATCGTTACCCCAAATTACGCCATGTACGAAGGCATTAGGATTGTTTTGCCTAGGCCTAGTCACTTGGTCTAGATTTGCGGACCCATTTTTGTAGCAGAACTAGCAACTGAAATTTGCACAGACCACAGCACCAGCCTGTGAAGCTTGCATTGATTGCGTCTATGGTTCCTAATTTGAAACCATGGGTTAAAACAACGACTTTGAAAAAAAAAAGAAAGAAGGGACCGGCTGTACTTAGCAGGGATTGGCCACCCACTGAGGGTTAGACGAGAGCTTGAGCAGAGGCAAAGGCCCAGTGACCGACCCCCACAGTGCATGGCCGTAGACTGTGCGCATTGGGGGTGGCCACCTGCGGAGGGTGTTTGCCTCCAGTGGCAGGATGGGTGCAGGGCCTGTTTGGAGGCCAAACCTCACTGCACACGACTGAGGTTGGTGCTGAGTGCCCGTGGACGGTTGGGCGTAGGGCCTGGTAAGAGGCTGGCTGGGTTGGCCAACTGTGGAGAGTTGATCAGCAGGTTTTAGCTATCATAGAGTGTTGGGTGCAGGGCCTGGCCATCCACGGTGAGGTTGGGCTCAGAGGCCAGGCTCTTGGAAGTTTGGGAACGTTCAGAAATATTTACATTTGTGGGCAGGCCTAAACGATGATGCAACCCCTTCACACCCTTAGAATGGTCGGTGATTTACTCCAGTCCAGAGTGTAGTAACTGCTCTCCGTGGATGGAAAGGGGAACAGAGCATCCTAACCTTTAATGGGGTCCAGAATAATGGCTTTCTGTAGAGAGAAAAATAGTTTTCCTGCAGAGAAAAAAGTGTGCATTTGTAGACTTTCTGTGCGCACTTCTTCACAATTACGAAGCACTCTGCAGAGGGGGAGTAGGACCCGGCAGGATGAGTCACCTGACATTCCGAAAACGCACCTCTTTTTCAGCAGACACCCTGCTGAATACCCCTTCCCACAGTGTGACTGCACGCGGCCTTCAGCCTTGACCAATATGTCTGGGTGCCTTTGCATGGGGAATGCAATTGAATCCTCAGAGCCCAGCTGCCTTATCACCTCCACTAATGTTATCGAGGTCATTTGTGATATTATGTGTGACGTCATGAGCAATGTATTGGTTACTTATAGTGATGTTGCTCATCAGCACTCTCACATTTTAGTGGCATTTATGCTTTTTCACATAATCCTAACAACCCCCTCCCCCAATGAAATTGTAAAGTTTTTTTTTTTAGCACAGACATCCGTACATCAGGTACAAATATGTCCTTCATTTGAAATCCACTAGTCCTTCTCATTTCAGAGTGCTGAACTGCGCCAACCTTCAGAGACCTCGCTGCTTGACTTACCGGAGATGCCCTGGGCATTGACCAGGTTATACTGGTGGCCACGTTTGATTCAGCGGCAGCAAGTGAGCGCCTTGTAGTCTCTGATTCTGCATTACATCTCTGGCTTCATACATTGAGCGACAGACGCCTGTTCAGATTCTCACTGGGTGTCCTCGAGTGGGATGAAGAGCTTTGAAAGAATCCTTCCTTCTGCTCGGTAACTTGGGATACGTCACTTTATCCCCGGGTGAACTCGTGGTCTTTGTGTGACTCAGAGTTCTCTTTCTGTCAGATTGCCTGACAGTCTTATGATTGCTTATACAGTATTGCCATGAATACTCATAACATATCAGTATCTAGATGAAGGACGTTTACTCCAATGATTCTTCTATTGCAAAATGTATTTTGTACTTGTTGTCCTTTGAATAAATGCATAAATGCATGTTAAGATTCAGGCAAATAGAGGCGATTCTTTATTTGTTCCTTTGCAGCCTGTAAAGGTATGCATGTGAATGCTCCGGTTCTTTACTGTCAAAATACATAAATGTTGGAGTCCTTTGTTCAGTCCTGCTCTACTCTTTTACAAGTTTTCAAAACCTAACTCTGATCTCAGTTGAGCTATTGGCCTGATCGCTTACTGATACTCTTCATTACTCTAACTCCAAGGCTTGCTCATATCAGTCCATACTCAGTAGGTGAGTCGTTATCCTAAAGCAGGCAACCCACGCGCCCACTGCTAATTCAATAATTCCCCCTCCAGCACAATCTATTTTAAAACCCTCCACTTCTGATCCCTAAAAGAATGTCTAGGAGCCACCACACGTTCTGGAAATCCCCTTTTCCAGACCAGTGGCTTAAAAATCCAGTGTCAGGCATTGTCTTTCTGCTGGTAACTTTCATCAAGTGACTGTGGCATGGCAGAACACTGGTACACTCAGCTGGTAACACATCTCAGAATGTTTTGTGTTGCAAGCAACACAATTAGTTTACCTGGAAATGCCCACCGTGTACCCACTGCCCTCTGTACAGATCCAGGCCAGGAATTGGAGTGCAGCCACTATTTTTCCATGTGCAAGAATGGCATGGGAATGGCTTGTAGGTGAACTGAGCTCCTGCTTCCAGTTTACAACCAACTCAAAAATCACATCAGAAGAGAAGTGGTACTTACCATGACTGCTTCCCTTGACATGCACAAACTCTTTATCCTCCATCTGTAAATCCTCCATCTCCTCCTCGAATCTCCTACTCCAAACGAGGGACAAGGAAACAAAGATGTTCATCCGCATGACGAAAAACAAATTTGTAGGCTATGTTGTGCATTCTTGTGTTGGCAGAGTGTGTGTGATTGGTTCAAAACGTTTGCTTGTTGATGGGTGTGGTGGATTCCTCACTGTTCATCCCCTTTTCAATAACAGATGTTTTTAATGCAAATTAAGCTTTGTTATAATAAGTGCTCCCTATTATTATCTACTTCAAGGCTTGAAAAGAGTTGATTCAAGCTGCTTTTTTATTAGTTTTGCTGTAGTAGGAGAAGGTGTAACTTTGGTAAACAACAAATGTCTCAGACTTTTGTAAGTGTGTTTTAGTATTTACATGTGTCTACCTAAAGCCCTCATTATTATTCACCTAACTCCACCCATTTATTAGTACATATTCTCCATGTTCCTACCTTCCCCCGTGCCCCCCCTACATGTTACATTAATACATTGAGACCTCTAGTTGGGTTGTTCTTCACACTCGTGGCAGGGACTCTGAACCTACAAAACAGGGCAATCACAGGCGGAGATCTCCAGCTGGAGATTTGTGAATACTTAAACATGCTTAGAAATAGGCACCAAAGTCAGCATCAGGCTGGGCCACAAACGTATTAAAATGGTATCTGTAGTGGACCATATCTTATGTTTCTTATCAACTTGCATTGATTAACCGTAGCTCAGTTGGCCGAGCTTTCTCTAAAGCATCTGGGTTTGATATAAACTTTGATAATACAGTTGTTGCAGTTTTTGAAATAGGACAAGTAAAGGAGCTCAACTTATTTGGGTTATCAGATACAGATGGTTCTCTCACGTATTTAGTGGACGTTCCTCAAAATTGGTCAAATTATATTTACAGCTCCAATGTCCCAGCCCTTCTACAGCTGCTCTACGAGGACTTGAATAAGATGGAATAGACTCGAGCAGTCCTGCTAAAAGATTGCCTCTTCGTCTCCCTAAGCTGACCTTTGGATATATCCTGAATAAACTTTTGGAGTTCGTTTGAAAAAAAAAATCAGTGAAGGTGGTAAAGAGTCTCTGTTTAAATAAAGATGTGAAGGGGGTCTGGATATGCCTAACATGAAGAAATACATATAAGCTGCACAATGGAACCAGACCTACACCGGTCCATTCTTCCATTCATCAAAGTTAATGATAAAAAGTAAGCATGGAAAGCTTACTCCTTTAATTTTGTTCTTGATCTCAACATTGTTGTGGTACTGGGAGCATGCGTTTCATTTGGGGGCCATTACTACCATCCTATCAGTGATGTCATCTATAGTGTGCAGCCTATACTTTCCTCGGGGCCTGTTTGATGCTGAAATCAACATTTGGAGGCATTATGATCCTCTTTTACCAGGGGAACTATGTGTAGAAGGGTAGTTCCGAACTCTCTCTGTCACATCATTGTATACTAACTCAGCTGCTGCAATTGGCAGGCGAGGGGAGTTCGAGGAAAATCAGGGAGAATCAAAAAACACCTATGGAATAACTGTTCACGCAGCAATAGCATGAAAAGAGTTATTTTAGATTTTACAATTTATTGTACACTCCAATACACATATATCTTGCTGGGAGAAGAAGGGGTGCCTAGAGGTCCCTGAAGGCCTATGGAACACAGTAGCGTTAATGCCATCCAGGTCATTTCTTCTCAATGTAGAGAGAGTTCTTACAGGATATTTATCTGATGTTTTTACACTCTTTGGGACTCAAAGCCATGTTTCATAGCTTGCAGAAGTGTTGGAAGAGTGTGACATGAGAAATGTACAACGTTCATTATATGGCGGTGTTGCCCTTGTATTTCATGGACCTGGAGTATGACTAGATGTAGACCCGTTGGTGATTTTTTGGGGGAGATCAATTCATTTGCCCTTACTTCAATAGCAGGTGCACTGAAATCCCACATGCCTTTAGCAACCTGAGTAATGCTAAAGTATACTTGGAAATGATCATAATCCCCACCGGTAGCTCTGTGGAGGCCTACGCTAAGCAGTATTTACGCTATGGAGAATTTGAGTTCATTGTGAATACATGAAAAGGTCTGTGCACCATTCTGGACTTAGCAAAAGCCAGAAAGTGTATTTTCAAGTCAGGAATTCTTAGTGATAGTGAGCTCTATAAATCTGCATAATAAAGTAATGTATGTGTCAACACTGATAAGTCAGTCAAATGTTTGCCTACATTCCTCTTCTGCAAGCCTCATCGGTGACAATTGTTTGTGGAATCACCTTCAAAGGACGACCCGATTCCACCCTAGTATTTTCTACATACGTTTTATGGAGGGTTTCGAATAAAGTTTGTTACTTATACTTCATTGTTATTTTTTCCAACTCTACGTGCATTGTGCAGTCCCAGTCCTAATTGTTTCATTTTTATTATTGTGCCTCTTCTTTATTCTCTATGCCAATATAATCTAAATTAAGTTCTTATATCACAAAAAGCACGAGAGACACACAAAAAGAGGGTCCACGCTTGAAAAGTACCCTTGTTCTGGGGGTCTCCTGGGTCCCTATATGGCATACAATATTAATAGGAACAAGATAGTTGAGAAAAGTAATCAAAGTTTGTAAACAATCTAAATATATTGCAAAGCATGGCCTCCCACACACACACACACACCTGGGTGTCGTGCTTCATCATTGTCTATCCTTGCTCAACAAAGGATCCTCTAATTGCGCACAGGCTTCCCATGTTCACAGGACGCCCTTATGGATGGAGGGTGGGAAATAGGATCCAGACAATGCAAAATAAAAATCATAGGTGCCTCTTCATAGGGAGTACAGTAAATCTTTTGAGAAAGCAGTGAGCTGGTTAAAAACTGAGGGGTGCAGAGGAGCAATTATTACGCCTGAATCTACCAGGTGGAAATGTTTCAGTCTGTGACCCCGTTCAGGGTCAGGGTCAGGGGCTTTCGTCGGCACCTGGATCCCTATCTTCCTATGCTGTTAGTACAAACACAACCAACACACAGAAGGTGTACATACAACACCCACTCTTCTCTTCCTGCTGGACACTAGGATACTTCTTCATGAGTCTTATATGGTCCTGTGGTAAATAGACATACAGTAATGAGTAACCTAAAACAATAAGGTGAAGCACATAAAGGAGAAACAGGAATTGGTAAAACTCAAAGACAATGCTCCTTGTTTCATGTTCTATGTGCTCTATGTGAAATACCATAAAGCCACTACAGTAGGTGTAGACTGCAATCTGCAAACTAGTGAAGAAAGGAGATTAGTGATAGCCATGAATGTAGGCCTATGGCACACATCACATATCAAACTAAATACTATAAACTTAACTCGGGAAAACCTCATGGAGAAGAACAATGAGGGTGTCCTTGTAGTCACACACTGTGTGAGCCCACAAACAATATATGAAACACCCATTCAGCACTTACTTTGCCAAAGATTCCACTCTACCCATTCACCTAGAAATGCGTCTATCTAACGGTATCATGGGTGGGTGGGTGCAGCATGCTTGGGCTGTCCTGCATTAATTATGTCACCGCATGGTCACGTGGGGCACGGGGCTGATGGGAAGTGGAGTCCTACGTGCTATCCAACACCGCAAATGACACCGGGCTGGTGATCTTGAACTTAAAAAGTCATAGGTTTCAAAAAATATAACAGAGGGAGCAAGGGGGTTTTACGAGATGCAGAAAATGGGAATTTAAAAGAGTAGTAACACCATTTTTATGTTCTGTACAATTAAACAATCACCCTGCAAAAACTCTATGCCAAACACCTGTTATTCAGGATAAATGATTGGCTGGAGGAGTCAGCAATACTTTCCAAATTTCAGGCAGGCTTTAGGTCTAAGACCAGCACCATAGATCAGGTCTTCAGATTTTGTTGTATATATTGGAAGTATGTTCACATCAGGATAGGTCATCTGTATGTAGCTTTCGTTGACCTGAGAGCGGCATTTGATCTTGTCCCTCCCAACTTGCTCTGTAGATCCCTAAACAAAGCCGGCCTGCCAGGGAGTCTTTTGGTACAAATAATTGAATTGCACGCTAGAAATCATGCCAACATTAGATGGGGTTCAAATGGTGAACTGACGCGTGATATTCCAATTGAGCGTGGTGTCCGGCAAGGATGCGTCTTGGCCTCCACCTTATTTTCTATATTTGTCAATGATGTTCCTGATCACCTGAATGCTTGTAGCAATGATTCACCTCAGCTCAACGGAGAGAGGGTGCCTGCGTTGCTCTTCGCGGATGATACCATCTTAATATCCCAAACTAAGAAGGGCCTCCAGGCACTCTTAAACTCCTTTAGCAGCTACTGTGTGATCAAAGGGCTAGAAATAAACGTTGACAAAACTAAATGCATGGCACTGAATCCTAGTAGGCCGGACAGAGGGAATTTGATCTTGAACGGCCAAACTTTAGGAACTGTGGAGAGTTTTTCTTATCTGGGGGTAGTACTCGACTCAAAGTTAACATGGAAGGCCCAAATTGAAAAAAGTAAGGTGTCATATGCTCACAATGTCAAACCAATAATTAGTAAACTGAATGCTAGCACAAGTAAAAGTGTAACACCTGTACTTGAACTTTTTAAATTCAAAATCCAATCTGCCGCCCTATATGGGGCTGAGATATGGGGACCATGGGCCAGGGAGAGCTTTCAAGGCCTGGATAATAAATTCATGAGAACAATTGTAAGGGTTCCAACTAGTACACCATTAATTCCCCTCCAGCTTGATCTGAACTTTAAACGAACTGATCATCTGACCATCATAAGACCGTTAATGTTCTGGATAAGGATTTGGTCCACCCCAGAATTGCTAGATTACAGGAATGGCCTCTGCGAAGTATTGAATCTAGACTCTCTTAATTCCATTCAATGGTTTAGGCATATTAAAAAATGGCTCATAATGCTGGGCTTGTATCCATTTTGGGAAAACCCAGAGAATCTACCACCTTTTGCTAAATCCATGTTAAAGAGAGCCTACTGGTCTTATATGAATAATAGGTGTGCTCATGAAAGCAGAATTGGTACCTTAACTCAAGGTTTCTTATCCTTCAAAGATGAACCCTGTTTTGAATCCTTTTTGGACGAAATAGAGCCCCCTGTTGCTAAGACTCTCTACCTGAAATTCAGGTACGGGAATCTTATGTTGAACTCCAACATAGAACGTTGGTCAAAGAAAAAACCGGAATGTCTGAATAGCAAAAGTGGGAGATGTCCTATGTGCTTAGCTTTGTGTACGGAGAACGAGGTCCACATGTTGTTTATATGTAAAGCGTATCTGAAAGCTCGGAAAAGATGGCTAAAACCCATGTGTGTACTCCTAGGAACTAGATCTTGCCTCACAGCATATAGGATCTTAAAAACTAATACTGCCCAGTTTATTGTATTCAGTGTCAGTAGGTTCCTCTATTCATTGTACATTGTCCGAAGGAAATTGGGTCAGATGCTTTAAGTAGGACTATTTTATAAACTTACCTCTGCTGCCAAATGATTGATGTTTTAAAGTGATTGGCGGAAATTAATTCTGCACTTCATTTTAAAATTTGTTGTTTTAAATGAACTGATATATGCATATTGATATGATCCTCTGTTTTATGTATGTATATATGTGTGTCTTTTATGGCCAATTGGCCGAAATAAAGATTTAAAAAAAAAACAAAAAAAAAAACAGATTGCAAATATTGATGTAGCTGAGATGTGCTATATGTGTGTACATATGATCAGTGTTCTTGGGAGTACCATCCTTCGTTATGCCCTGTACAACTACATGAATTACATATATGGATGAAGCTGAATTGTGCTATTCATCTGTACATAATCAGTGTTCTGGGGAGACATTTAAAATATTGAGAGAAAATATATGTGAAAGAGGGTATACTGCACTTTATGATAGAGTACTCCACCAGATAAGGGGAACTTACAACAGGACGAGTGGCTTCTTAGGAAACAGATAAACTGATGAATTATGGGAATGATAGACCACCGCTGTCACAAAGGCCTATTTGATCTGCAGCCATGGAATATCATCATTCAATCCTTCAGTGTAGGTTTTGAGACAATACACTCAATGTTGTCTCCTAATAAATAACATCTACACAGTGTTGCCTGGGGCAAATGGGCACCTTCTCAAGCATTACCCATGTCATCTTCAGTGTGTTAAGTTTCAATAAAATGGTTAGCCATCTTGGTCATGCTTTTCTTGCACCTGATATAACTCCTGCGTTGACTTTTTGACTTTAAAAAAAAAACTCCTGCGTTGTTTGATCCTTATGCGGACCTTGCGTAATGCCAGGCCCACATATATAATACCTAAAGAAAAAATTATCAAGCACAACACTTTTCTATGATGCAGTTAGTGTTGGTTTTCATTTTCTGGGGGGGCATTCCTTAGATCAGTCTCCTTATTGACCTTGGTAAATTTCCATATCAAGCATCTCTCAAATGGGTAGTGACCTGTAACTGGAGGAAGACTGCATAGTGTCATAGTAGGACCCTGTTTTATGTGTTTATTATGATTAGGTGATCCTTAATACTACTGACCCAAGTGCGATCCTGTATTCCACAGTATGTTCCATATTTAAGATATGATCTTTTGAACTTTATTCAAAAAGTGAGTAATAAGTAGTTACACATGTTAGTGTATTAGAACGAGCCTTAGGGACAGTTTCTAGCAGGGAGTCCCAGTTGTTGTTGCATGCTTGTTTTTTTGCTCTACTGGTTATTCTCTTAGGATATTGTCTAGCTTTGAGTTTATTGGTAAGGAAATTCGCTTGTTCGTCAAAAGTTAAAATTGGAACAGTTCTGTCTGATGTGGAGATATTGTCCAAATGGAAGGTATTCCCTCAATGTATGACCTCCACTAACTTCAATGCTCTCCATGGGGATGCCTGCATATAGTGGCTTGATGTTCATCATAATGAGGAGATGGTTAACCAAATCAATATTCAGTTCTCCACTCCTTACAATTTCTTGAAAGTATTTTGGTACTATCAAGATCGTAGGCCATTTAAGGACCTAAGGGTCTCCAGAATCGGGTACTTCCCAGACATTTACCATCTTTTGGTATGCCTTGTTTGCTTTTCTCGATGTGGAATCTATTTTGGAGCATGCAAATGAAGATAGGCAATACATCCCTCCATCCCCTCAACCCCAATGACAGAAGCGATTCATAGGTTATCACAAAAGAAATTAGCCTTTGGTATTTGCTAACTTCTGTATTCCAGTTCATTTATTTTCACCCTCTGTGCAACTCTAGGCAGATATCAGTAATATGCAAGTCAGTCTTGATCCTGATCCAATAAGAGCAGTTCAGCCTGAACTGCCAGGATGGGTCCCCCAAGAAGCAAAAACAGACAACTCCAGATGAGTTTTGGCCAGCTTTGGCCTGCCAGTGAGATGTTGCTTAAGTCTTATGGTACAATACTACATTAATTAGTGGATAATCCAAGGAAATGGCCCTGCACACTCACCCACGAAGTGAATTATCCTTCTGACATAGGCATTAAATTAAAAGAGAGGAATAGCGGGGAGTAGAGGAAATGCACATTCAATCAAAACAGAAATCAGTAACTCAGCAAGGTTTAGGTTTGGATTATTTGCTTTTATCACTTCAATTGATAAACATATTGATCACAGGTATGTTACATAATAATTGAATATCTCATAAATTCAAAAGGAGAAGCAATAAATTATAATGTTATCTTCCATGATGTTTTTACAATATAAAGTTGTAGGAACATAAACGCTGAAGATGCCAGTATGTGTTTCGCAGACAATGGACCGTATTATGAGTTTGGCGGTCCGTGGACTGCCGTACCAGTGGTGGAGGTCCAAGCGTTGAGAGCTCTGCGGTATGACCCTCATATATAACAAGTTGGTTGGATTGCCTTTGAGAAGACCGGGCTAGACCAGAATAAATTAAACTTAATTTCCTCCATTTAAGCACTTGTGGACCTGGTAATGTATACTGTATCTGACATTGCTTGAACACATCAATAACAAAAATCCATTCAGTAGAACTAGAGATAGGTAGTTTTAAAGGTTTAGATAACAGTAGCATTTAAAAGCACTGTGCATTAATTGTGATTATCTGGTCGCGGTAGACCGGCTCAAAGTTCTGGTCGACTACAATGGTGCATGGGCCTGATACACGGACCGGTATAGGCCTACTGAGAATTGTACTATATATAATTTATGAAGAGCACTGTGTAGCGATGGTGGCAAGCGGTGATGCAGTGTCCAGCATTAAGATGTGTCATGAAGGGTTGGCTCGGATGAGTAATGAGGGGTCCTGCGTCAAGTTTTGTAATGCTCTGTCATTTCTGATGAGGAGCTGCAAGGCCTGCAATGTGAGGTCCACATCAAATTGCACCACAACCCATTGGTTCCGATGACAATCTGCAAGAACTGCGTTGTGCTGCGTCGGTTTTGATGGGGACAACAGCTGGGCTGGTAGAACACTTTTATCCCCACTTCCAAGGATCGAGGACTGGGAAGTACCACTTGTTTGGTTAGAACTCACAGCAGGCAGAGTCAAGTCCAGATGCAGAGCTCAAGTTGGTTGGAGCCTTTTCTGTCCATGATGCTATAATTAGGAGACCAGCCAACTAACCTTTGGAGTCACTCTAGTGGTCCTGGGTTCAAGGTGCAGAGCCAGGTGTTCTTCCTCATACAGCAGGGCAACAAAGCAGTCCTCTCACAGCAGGGCAGCAGAGCAGCTGAGCAGTCCCTTTTGCAGCAGAGCTGAATGGCAGTGGAGCATACCTTCTTCTGAGTCTTCCATAGATCCAGAAGTTATCTGAAGAGTGAGTCTGCGGGTTCTCTTTTTATACCTGGTGCATCCTTTGAAGTAGAAGAAGTTTTGAGAAGTTCCTCTTTCAAGGTGCTAGGAAGGTTCTGCCTTCCTACCTCCCTGCCCTGGCTCAAGCCTGGCTGCAGGAAGAATGGGCTAGTGTTCTGACCCCAAATCTTGCCTGAGATGGCCCATCAATACACGACTAATCCATCTTTTTTATTTTTTTTTTAAAACCTTTAATATATCGTTCAGCACAAGATACAAAAGTAGCCCTGCAACACAGGGGCCAGTACCACATGTATGCAACACGGATCAGTAATGCCAATAACACAGCTATTCAGCCAACAACCCATGGGTCCGGCAGCTGTAAAGGATAGACGATGCATTGGAAACATTTTGAATCAAGGATATGAATAAGGTTTCATTTTATATTTAACCCTCCCCCCAAGAACGAGATAAAGAAGAAGATACAGGATATCCGGAGCTACACACTCGGAGGTACAAAAATGCGGGTAGGTGTTAAAAGTAGTCGTGAATCAATATAGACCAACAATATAAATGCAAGCGCCAGTAAGTTCACTAAGAGTAAAGAACAAAGCTACCTATCTATCATCGCAGCCACCCACCCCAGACCCCGCCCACTCATCTACTTCAGGATGAAACCAAAAGTTATCGCTACCGGACCCTGCAAGAAAAAAAAAAAGAAAAGGGGCCATAGAACACAACAAAGGCAAAATAACAAACCCCCCTCGCACCCCCCACCCTGCACCCCTGCAATGGCTACGGCCTACCCCACTAGCAGCGTGCCTGTCACCCAGTGGAATACCCGAAAGAGAGAAAGAGAGAAGAAAAAGGGGCCATAGAACAAAACAAAGGCAAAATAACAAACCCCCCCACCACCCTGCACCCCTGCAATGGCTACGGCCTAACCCACTAGCAGCGTGCCTGTCGCCCAGAAGCATCCCTAAAAGAAGAAAGTAGCGGAGGAGGAGAAACAAAAAAAAAAAAAACGACCCCCAGGAAACAAGTTCAAAATAAATGCAGCGAAATACACTATCAATCCGGGGAAGCACCAAACATACCACCCGACTCCCGCAGTTTACAGGTCACAATCCCAACAGCAAATTAAATTGTTGTCCCGTATCCTGAAAAGCCCCACAAGTTAACCGTGGCCAGTACGAATGTTCACTGGAGCACTTATAACCCAGGCCACAGCAACAGTGAGAGCGGTAAAACTTGCATGAAAATTCAAGTCAGTACGAACAAGCCAAGTAAAGGATAAGAGTTCACGATCCACACAAAGCAAGCGAGGAAAAGCGTGGCAGAATGATAAAACTCTCCAATAGTCACAGGTGATCTTGTTAAGGCAGTCAAGGTTGTCCATAGTGAAATTCGGCGAGCCAGGGCTCAAGCAGGGAACTCTGACAATGTTCATGGGCGCGCGATCTGTATTATAGGAATTCGCAGCGCCAAAGGGATCCGGCTTCTGCACAGGGACCTCGAAGTCAGATATAAGATGTTCCGTTGGCGGCAACGCTGGCTGCAATGATGGCAAAAAGCCGCTGTCCGGTCTCCGGCAAAGATCGTCCATTGTTACCGACAGTGCCTGGTAGTTGACGATGATCTGTGAGGGGAGCGCTCTAATGGCCACCATTACGGCGTGCAGCGGTGGCGAGTCTTTTGCCTCCTCCATCTCCCCTCGCAAGCCACAGATCAGGATGCAAACCCCGGAGGCCGGCTTCTCCGGGGTAGCAGGCAAATCTGGAGCGGACACCAACAACGGGCGCTCTCACCTCACGACGTTACTCCGCTGATCAGGGCTCCCGTCCTCACTCTCACGTCAAGCTTACTGTGTCTCCGGACGTAGGATACGGGGCCGCAGCAAACAATGTGACACGCCGTAGCGTGTGTGTTGCAGGCAGGATACGAAATCACAGTCAAAAAACAGGAAGATTATATCTCCGTTCGGGAGACCGGACAAAGCACAAGGTTCACAGCCGATGTTGTTCAATTCCAGCCCGGATGGGTTGGAAATCGAGGCCCCGGCTTCAGCTCCGGGGTAGGCCGAGAATGAAACATCAATAAACAACTAAGGGTTGGCTCTAATCAGTATGGCTGAGCCTTCATAGAACATAACAAAAAAGAAATTGCCAGTACTGATAACGCCGCAGTAACATGAATTCGAACACAGTACTTGAGAAAATATTCAAGACTGGATGCTAGTTAATAGCTTTTATTCTTGTTTCTGATTTTATCAAGAGATACTTTTTCATTTTGTGAAAACAAACATGTAGAAAGCAATTTATTAACCAAAGTCAAAACTAGGGGTAATCATTCATCATATCACTCATATCACAACCATACAATAAACAATCATTCATGGGGAGAAGGGGTGCACTGAATAAGAGAGCTACAAAATTTATCAAAACATACAATATTTACAATATAATACAATACCATACATAAGACAAGAAAAGCCAATGTCTGCAAAACACTTAGATAATACTTTCTTTTGGTAGACAATCAATTTTAACGTACATTCCTATAGTTGAGTATATAAAAATACTTTTTGAATCTTTAGAAAAAGGATAATGTACAAGAATTAGTGATAAGCAACAATTATCATAGCATTCACGCTTATCACTGGAGCAGACAGTAAGGTGGCTGGGGCCTACGCGTTTCGAATCCCAATAACTTGTAGGGATTCTCTTCAGGGCCTTTGGGGTTCTCTACAAAAGTAAAAAAGAGAAAGGGAGAGGGGAAACAAGATTAGAAACGACTCAGACAGGCATGATTAGTTTAGTCACAAGATCAACATCAGTCACATACACTCAGTGGCCACCCAGATTTCTCAGACTAACCACTAGGCTATAAGGTTACAACTAACTAATACAGGATGTTTTGGGGAGTCTGAAAAATTCCGCAGGTGGAGTGATTCGTCGAAGGTAGCAAAGCTTTACTCACCTTCTGTATTTGGAGAATGAATAGTCTCAAGGTGGGGATTGGTTGACACAGTTGGATGGTGGTAGACCTATAAGGGTAAATTGAAATTTATTAAAAAAGGGGGAATATATATTAGATTTGGAGTGCTGCCGGTTTTAGGAGAGAGTCTCACCTAGTGAAAATGTGGGAGACAGTGTCTATAGTGGCTGTCCGTTTTTCGTCGCTGGACGCGTCTTGGGAAATAAAAGAACGGAGAGCTCAGTATAACCTTGTAAAGTGCACGCATGGTCAAAAAAACCAGTTGATATAACTCATTACCAAAATACGTTGTTCTACGGAGAGATAAAGTAGCACTTGTTCACGGAAACCTTCTGAATAAGGGACTTTCAACGCGGTGCTCATCTGAAAAAACAGTGAACACCATTAGCCGCCAGCACACATTCTCTTTGAAAAAGTAAGTTAAAATGAGGGCGGCAGCTTACCGGCATAACAAGTCAGCTACGTGTGACCGCGGTGGGTAAAACACACGAATGTTTTAAGTTCAAGGCGCCTGTGGGCTAGAGTAGAAAGTGAAGCGCGTGAGAGTCAATTACGTTAACGGAGCCTCTGGAGACAAACACGTGGAACGCGTTTAGTTTGTTTGTGCTCATTCACAGCGTGGTATAGAAGATTAATACAAATCAGGGCTTACCGGCACATCTTTATTCAACGCGGTCAGCGGTGGATATTAAACTAGGAAAAAACGGAAGCAAGAGTGAAAAACTAATTTTAACTTTCTAAACAGAGCGTGACTAGGCGGGTTTACAGGTTAGAGTACTTACTAATTTCGATCAGGGCGAGTTTTCCAAGAGACAGCGTCCGAGACAGCACTATACACTGGCTCCTGCGCAGTAGCAGGCTGGGGTTGAACTGCTCTGCCTATATACCTGGCTCATGGGCTGAAGGACCGCCCATTCAGTGGCCAAGGTTACATGGGGATTCTGGACTGGATTCAAGGTGAACAATGGATCGGAGTTTCACAAATGTAAAAATAACACAGGTGATGGCCTGAATACATTTAGTTGCAGGGCTGGGAAATGGGCTTAATACAGGTCATTTACAATTTGAAGATTTCACTTAATTCATTAAGTCCAGATACTGCTGTATCAAACTTCACGATAAGGAAAGCTTCACGTTTTGATAGTGTCAGATTTAAATCGCCACCTCTGGGATTTCTCTCTATTTTCGAGATTACTGTCCACTTGAGGTCACTCACAGTATGCTGCAATCGCGTCCAATGTTGCACCAAGGGGGCATTTTCAACTTTCCTGTTAATCCTTGATTTATGTTGCGAGATCCGTTGGCGGATCTCTTGATTAGTTTTGCCAATATATAGCAATTGACATGGGCATATAATACCATATACCACATATTTGCTCTTGCAGTTACTCATCGTGTCATGTTTCCATGACACTCCATTATGCTGGAACAAAGAACCTTCCATAGTTGATTCACAGCATAAGCAGTTTCCACACTTGTGGTGTCCAAGGATGGGTGGCATCCCCATCATTTGGCGTAACGTTTGTGGTTTGGCAATGGGCATGGCAGCTCGAACAATATGGTTCGCAATATTATTTTCTTTCTTGAAGGCAAATAATGGTTCATTTGCTAGACTAGCATCGAGATTCTTGACCAAGTGCCAGTTCTGTTTAATAACCCTTTTTAGACGGTTGGCGTTAGGGCAGTAGGTTGTGACACATACTTGCTTTTCTAAGGCAGGTTTGGATTTACGCTCCAAAAGTGTTTCACGTGGGGTCCATTGGGCTCTTTTCATGCAAGTTTTGACAAGTTTCTTGGGGTAACCCCTCTCACATAACTTGGATGTGAGGTTTTCTGAGTGTTGTTCGAAATCTTTTTTAAAAGTACAGTTTCTGCGGACTCGCAGAAACTGCCCATACGGGAGGTTTTCTTTTAGATTTCTGGGGTGGTTGCTGTTAAACATGAGAGACTTGTTGCGGTCCGTAGGTTTAGTGTACAGAGTAGTTGCTAGCTTGCCTTCGGAAGGAAAGACCTCCACGTCTAAGAATGCGATCCTGCTGGTGGATTCAGAAATGCTGAATTTTATGTCAGCTGTTCTATCATTAAGCCATTGGTAAAACTGGTTTAGAGTGTCACCATCACCTTTCCATGTCAAAAAAATATCATCAATAAAACGGAGCCATGTTCCGATGTATTGAGAAAAAGGGTTGTTGTTGTAGATGTATGCATTCTCATACATGGCCATAAACAGTACTGCCAATTCTGGGGCAAAGGGGCAGCCCATAGCCACCCCCTTAACTTGGTAATAAAATTCACCATTAAAGCAGAAATAATTCTTTTTTAAGGCGAAAGTTGCCAAGTCCACTATGAATTTAGTGGGCACCCGCATCGGTCTTAGCCGAATGAAACATGGCGTATCTCTGTCACCCGGTTTGATAGAAGGTTCAGGATTGCGCCTTCAGAGTCAGTTACTCCTCATACATACGGGAGTTCGGTGTGAAATCAGGATAATTTGCAGGAAATACGAGCTGCTGGCGGAGGTCGGCGGAGCTGGGAGTTTATGCGGCCATCTTGCTTGCTAGCGTAGCTCCTCCCCCTAATCCATCTTTTGAGTGGCTGTCTGGGAGGAATTTACAAAGGTCAACTGACTCTCATGCCCAGTCATGCTACCCTGGCTCAGGCTGCAGGCACGAAATAGGACAGAGAAATGCTAACTTTCTAAAAGTATTTACAACAAGGGGTGGTGAGGGACAGAGTCTCTGAATTAAGCAGAAAGCTCTCACCCAGTCAAAAGATCAGGGCTAGATACAACACCGTTTTTTAGCTCACTGCACCATCCCAGTTTCAGAACCTGGCTGTATGCAAATTAGTCTGTTCCTGTCCCAGTGCATGATGGGAACAGGGCAAACCAAACTACAAAAGCCAATTCTTACACTGGGAAGGAAACAAGCTCCCGGGGACCGGTTTCTGGCATTACAGCCGTCTTCGGCCCGGTTTGCTTGAATCCTGATGGTGCAATGAGCAAGGGTCTCACATCTGAGAATACCCTTCCACGCTTAGGGTGGACAAAAATATTTACAACAAGGAGTGGTGAGGGACAGAGTCTCTGAATTAAGCAGAAAGCTCTCACCCAGTCAAGAGATCAGGGCTAGATCCAACACCGTTTTTTAGCTCACTGCACCATCCCAGTTTCAGAACCTGGCTGTATGCAAATTAGTCTGTTCCTGTCCCAGTGCATGATGGGAACAGGGCAAACCAAACTACAAAAGCCAATTCTTACACTGGGAAGGAAACAAGCTCCCGGGGACCGGTTTCTGGCATTACAGCCGTCTTCGGCCCGGTTTGCTTGAATCCTGATGGTGCAATGAGCAAGGGTCTCACATCTGAGAATACCCTTCCACGCTTAGGGTGGACAAAAATATTTACAACAAGGGGTGGTGAGGGACAGAGTCTCTGAATTAAGCAGAAAGCTCTCCCCCAGTCAAGAGATCAGGGCTAGATCCAACACCGTTTTTTAGCTCACTGCACCATCCCAGTTTCAGAACCTGGCTGTATGCAAATTAGTCTGTTCCTGTCCCAGTGCATGATGGGAACAGGGCAAACCAAACTACAAAAGCCAATTCTTACACTTGGAAGGAAACAAGCTCCCGAGGACCGGTTTCTGGCATTACAGCCATCTTCGGCCCGGTTTGCTTGAATCCTAATGGTGCCAGGGACAGACTGATTTGCATATAGCCCTGATCTTTGGACTGGGTAAGAGTGGTCTGCTTAATTCAGACACTCTGTTCATCACCACCCCCTTTTCTGAATCGTTTTTGGCCACTATAGGTGTGGCAGGGTATACTCAGACATGAGTCCCTTTCTCACTGCACCATCAGGATTCAAGCAAGCCGGGCCGAAGACGGCTGAAATGCCAGAAACCGGTCCCCGGTAGCTTGTCTCCTTTCTGGTGAAGAATTGGCTTGGTAGTTTAGTCTGCCCTGTTCCCATGATGCACTGGGCCAGGGACAGACTGATTTGCATATAGCCAGGTTCTGAGCTGGGATGGTGCAGTGAGATAAATAACGGTGATGGATCAAGCCCTGATCTTTGGACTGGGTAAGAGTGGTCTGCTTAATTCAGACACTCTGTTCATCACCACCCCCTTTTCTGAATCGTTTTTGGCCACTATAGGTGTGGCAGGGTATACTCAGACATGAGTCCCTTTCTCACTGCACCATCAGGATTCAAGCAAGCCGGTCCAAAATAGCGTAAAGCTATGGAGCTTGCTCTTAAGATTCTCCTTCTCCTCCGTAAATCCAGACGTCTGACTTTTATGTCCCTGTACATAATACAAAAGGATAAACTCAGCCCCCTCCTAAATGTATCACATGACAAATTATTTTGCTTCCCCAGGATCGTGGCGATTTTCCATGACTTCTTTAATTAAATCTTCCTTGCTTCTTGTGAACTTGGAGTGTAGATAGGCCAGGCACAGAATATATCCTCCCCTCTTGCTTCTCAGCCTGTTCAAAGACATTCCAGTTATCTCCTTAAACTAAAAATAATGATGGTAAATTCTTTATACCTGCAATGGGATGAGAGCATACTGTTCTGGCACCTACAAAGATACATTTAATTATTTCTTCAGTAGTTGAGGGTTTCGAAACTATAAACAACTTCTAACTCTGGGCCTACAGTGCAGGCAACTTTAACAACACACAGTTACATTAATATGAATGTAATGTCTTTCTGCACATGTTCATACAGAAATAGTGGTGTCTCTAATACATATAAATCCTAACTTAAAGATATACATTATGATTCTGCGTTTACGATGTTGAACAAATGCATTCGATAAAGTGAAACACTGCACACCCACTAAAATATTGATAGATGTGTTTAACCTATGAGTATAATGCACCCCTACAATTTAGAGTGCTGTGTACGCTCTATCAGTTGTTATGAGGGCCTTCGGTAGCCCAATTCCAATGCTCCAGCTCTTCAACTGTTAAGGACACCAGTTAGCTCAATGATAAGGCAGTAAATGATTGGGTAATGGCTGCCTTTACAAGATTAAAATGCAGCCATGTTGTTTTACCCACACTTGTACTATGCTCTGGGATAGGGCCTTAGATATTGGTAAATAGTATGGTTTATATGTTTTCCTGCCTATTACCATTTTATTAAAGAGGTAATAGGTTGGGAAAATAATTTATATTTTTCTATTTTTTTTTCTAAAGTTACAGAGTCCCTATTCACTATACTACACTCCTCTTAATAACCCTCCACTCTAAGACACTGTATCACATGCTAATTTATTTCATGCCACTCTACTCTACTGTGCCACATGCCACTTCACCCACTGTCCTGTATTCCACTCTATCCCATTCCAGTCTACGCCACTCCACTCTGCCCAACTCCACTTTACAGTACTCCATTCGATGCTATTCCACTGTATGCCAGTCCACTGTACATCACGTCACTCTATGTCTCTCTTATCTATTCTACTGCATGCCACTCCACTCTACACCACTCCACTCTACGCTGCTCCACTCTACGCTATTCCCCTTTATGCCACCGCACTTTAGGCCACTCCACTCTGCGTTATTCTAATGTACATAACTCCACTGTGTGCCACTCCACTCAACACCACTCAACCCGATGACACCACTTGCGTCTTCTCCATGCACTTCTCATGCACTTTCATATTTCATCACTTATACCATTTGAAATTATAGCATTCATAACAACACTTATGAAAAGTCTCTCTTCTCTTTTGAACCATTTAAAACAACTATGCCATACCAGATAATAAAATTTATTTTTCAGCTCGCCATTGTACCACAATCCTGATTCCTTAATCAATCCTATTTTCTAGTCCAGGATTATATTGCATTGTTACACTAATGAGGGCGTCTTTGTTTTTGTTTTTATTTATTGGAACAACATAGAAAGAAAGAAGTAATCCCTTGATTTAAAGTATTCTCACATAATCAAAATGGATTCATTTTTTGCATGTATCTGACATTTTATACATACATTAAGCACATCATGGATTTCCTTTGATTAATCCCATTCATTAAGCCTTCATAGTCATACTCCATTTATTTTATCTTTGGCACTCATAATCCATGGAAAAACCATGAAACATTTATGCAAAACTCACCGTAAAGTTCGATTGCTATTACACTCTCATGATATAAATGCCAATTTCTTCTGCACAAGTCAGAATCATAATGATGTTTACAAAATTGTGAATTTCTTTTAAATGCCTATTGACTGGCTTTAGCTAGTGGCAGACCATACATTAAACAAGATCAATTGCATATGAGAACACTACATGGATCAAACATTCTTCGGTTACCCCTTCATTTGACCTATTTTCTAACACTGTATGTTAGGGTGCACTGCTCCCTTCATAAGGCACACTTATCCCACATCACTTAGTAGGTTTCAACGTACATTCATGTTTATACAAATGGCAAATAGTACTTCCATCATTTTGAGGTTTGAGATGTAACTTATCCAATACAGGGTAATTTAACTAATTTCTATTGTCTACTTTATTTATAAGTTTCATATGTTGCTGCTGTCATATTGATATAACTAATTATGTGTGACATATGGTGTAATAAACCAAAATAGTATCATCATGCCCAGTGTTAATAAATTATAAAAAGTACTTGATAGAAAAAAAGTGTGACAGTGGTTCCCACATTGTATACAGATTCATCCAGTGTTGATATCTCCTCTCTGCAAATCTCCGATAAAGGCTCCTAGTTAAACATAAAAAGGCACAAAGAGATGAAATACAAAGTTAAAACATCTAGTACAGGCAATTTACTCTACAAGCCTCCCGCATAAATTGTGGTATTGATTCAAATATAAAGTGCTATTAGTATGCAGGATATCCATTTATTGCTTGAGGTACACATGCCTCCTAGATGCTGTTATTATATAGATTCCTGATCAAATGTATAAAGTGTGTAATGAATAAAGTGCAGAATAAAATAATAGCTCGACCATGGTGTTTTTATTAGGAAAGTTTCAGTCATACATTATAGTTACATCTCTATTATTTTCCTTGCGATGTTGACAATGCATCTCTAACAAGTTAATTCACCGTGCTCTGAAAATGACTCTTACTTAAACCTCCTTTTGTGTAAACACATGTAGAAGACCTTCATTAGGAATGTGGTCTCTCAAAAAAAAATATAGAAGGCCTATATTAGAAATGTGGTCCCTCAAAGAATATAGGATTCATATGACCATCTTACATCAGTCTCATTTCTCAATAGTTCATTAAAATGGGTTCCCTCATTGTTTCATCACGATTCTCGAATTCCTCACCTCCAATGTTAAGTGCCTCAAACATTGCAATAAAATACACACAGTTCATTTGCTGGTAACATGAAGCAGGAATCAATATTGGTGGAGATAATTGGGTTTATTTGATCAAGATAAAGCATAGGAAAAACCGGACCAGCAGTGCCAGGCTCTCCACCCCTTCTAACGGCTGCGTGCAGAACGCTAAGTTGACAGGCACGGGGACATGCCGAAATGAGCCCATCGCGAGTCATACTGGTGTAACCAGCCTAGAATAGCAGGGCCATGAGGTGAAACATAGATCTTACCATGGTAAGTCTACCTCTGAATGTGATGCATGCCTCAAAATGTCTCAACACTCCAATGCTTACCCCTTGATAACCTTTTTAAAATGACATCTGATGTAAACAATTTATCTGTAGCACATGAAGTGTCATACAATTTCTTGGGGATGATTGTGTATAATGAACCCGTATCTACCATGAGGGTTAATGTTTTCCCATTAACATCAAAATCTGCCTTTGGACGAGATAAGACAATGTGGTCCGTGTGCCCTGGGTCATCGTTAGACACAATCATCATCACTTTTGCCTTGTCATCAGTTGTGTCACACTTTATCATCGCAACTTTTTTTATTGTTGCCTGACCTGCACATACGTGCAAAATGCCCCTTTCTGCCGCATTTCAAACAGTCTTTCAGCACTACAATTTTTTGAATCTGCTAGATGAAACGGACTCCCACATCTATTGCATGAGCGTATGTTCTGTCTTTGTTCGATAGTGTTGATTTAGTATATGAAGTAGCACCTCTATTACCTTTTTTTAGTTTGCGAACTTTGTGCGTGTTTTGTGTTTATAGGGTTTTTGGTCTCACTACCTTCAACTTGTACTGCTGCAACCTACGAAGTGTTGCCTTGTTGAATGGTTTTCAGCTCTTTCATGCACCTATCGCTTTCTGCTGCTACTTTTGCAATGGTAATAGCCTCTGTGAGGGAAGGGTTCTTAGCAGCCCATAACTTCTCCTGCGTCTTCTTACTGTAACATTGGGCAATTTACTGATCCCTAATCATTTCGTCCTGCCTGCTACCAAATTGGCACTTTACAGACAGCTCCCTTAACCTGAAAACAAACTCATCAATAGATTTGTTTTGATTCTGTGGCTGGGTATAAAATGCATGCCTTCTCATGACAATGTTCTCCTGTTTAGCAAACCTAGTATATAGTCTGAACAATGCATCTTTATAAACGTCATCAGTCTCGACTGGTAGAGTGGGTAAATATTTAAAAATCCTTTGGCCCTCCTTGCCTAATGCTCCTAATAATAATGCCTTCTTCCTGACTGCTGAAAATGCTGTGCCATCTAGAGCTACAATGTAGTTCTCAAATGCCTCACACCAATCATCCCGCTCCATCACTGGTTCCCCAGAAACAACCAAAAATGGAACAGGCGCTTGAATTGTATTATTAACATTCATTTTGAGTAATGGTGGGTGAGGTGTATCACAGTTGTAAGAAATGTGTGGTTATCACAGTAGACAAAACAACCCGAAGGAAGCTGATACACGTTGTAATGTGTGTGTATCACAGAAGCTGATTCCAAATGGAGATGCACTTGAACAAAGAATGAGAAGTGCTTTGCTCTTCAAGTAAGTAAGCGCAGCAACTGTCTCAAAGTACACAGCACTTCTGTTGAAATGTGCAGTTACAGTCTCACTCCCTCTGTGTTCAATTGTTAGGTGCTCAGCAATTTGCCCTAAAGCTTGCAGCCCTTCCGTCAAAATGCACAGCACGAGGCTCACTTTAGCAGTACTTTTGCAGTGTAGCGTCTATTTCACTTTAGGGGGGCCCACAATACAAGTATTGCCGCTTTAACTTGGATTTCTCGTGTACTTCACTTAGTGGGGCCCACAATACAAGTATTGCAGCTTTAACATGGATTTCTCTTTTAATATAGTCGAAAAGCGTTGGAGGCGCAGTGTTATTTTATCCCCGTGATGCGAAGTGATCGTGCCTCAGTTATCTGTGCCTACGCCTCGATCCTAGTGCCAACGCTGAGGTAAGACATTGTCTCTCGTATTTTAAAAACTTAAACGACGTACCTTGTCATCACAAAGGTCGATTGCCAACTCAGTACCTTGAGAGTTGCACACTGTCGGGTTTTCTCCAATCTTTTTGCTTCTTCCGACTGCTCGTCAACGGACTTCGGCATTCGATGATTCCCCTCTGCCACTTCAATGGGAGCACCGCATGGACCAAGTCGCCAGAAAATGTTGTAAACATGAAGCGGGAATCAATATCGGTGGAGATAAGTGGGTTTATTTGATCAAAATAAAGCATAGGAAAAACCCGACCAGCAGTGCCAGGCTCTCCTCCCCTTCTAACGGCTATGTGCAGAACGCTAAGCTCACAGGCACGGGGACATACCGACACGAGCCCAACGCATGTCACGAGCCTCCACGCAGATTATAAACATAACATCATTATAACCTGTTCCCATGTTACCATGTAGTCCAAGATAGAACTTTCTTTCTTCTTTCTTTCCATTCCATTGTTGTTGCAAGGGGCAGTATTCCTTGCAGATTCCCTTTAACAAAAATCAATGGTCTTTCAAACCTACCTCCTTATTTCATTCTTACATAATTCTTCAAAGATACACATGCACTTCTGCATTTAAGTTGTGGCCCCACTTCACCTCTGTGTCCATTAGCACAAACAATCTACAATCTGTTGTACTGAGTCTTTGCTCCCAGTTCCCTCCTCTTGAACTTTTAGTAATATGTTGAATTCTGATATATCGCAAATACTTTGTTTCACCAGTGTGGGATTCCAAAAAGTGTTTATCAATTACATAGCAAAAATATTTGTCCTTTATTGCACAAATGTGCTTTAAAATTCTCTATTTTATCTTGTTTGTGGTACTGCCTATGTAGATCTTTCCATATGTACATTTTGAGACATTTACCACAAATTTAGATTCAAATGTACAGTGTTCTCTGAGTTTCATTTTCTCTCCACTGTGGAGTCTTTAGGTAGATTTATTGACCTAATATTCACATGCTATACACTTTTTTCATTTCCAAAGCCCTGTCTGTTTCTAACTTTACCAGTTGAAGCAGCCTGAATTTTTTAGAGGACTCGTGACTGTGTTAACAGATCACTAAGGGAAGCCACATTTCTATATGCTATTTGTGGGTAATCAGGTATTAGCTCTTGTATATGCTCATTTAAACAAAGTATTGTCCAGTTTCCCTTATTATTTTTTTATAAGTCACCATGTAACACGACAAAATCCGTGGCATATCTTATCTCCCCTTCGTCTTTTAATTTTGTGGTTTTAGCAACTAGCAAATCTTCCCTTTTTACTTTTTCCAGCTCTATATAACGCATTTTCAAGAATCTCTTTAGTGTAACCTCTTTGCTAATATCTACTTATCATCCCTTCTGCTTGTGACCCAAAGTCCTCGATTTCAGAGCAGTAATACCTTATTCATAAAAGCTCTCCATAAGGTACACTTCATCTCAGAGCTTCAGGATGCCAACAATTTGCATAAAGTATGCCATAACAACAACACTAAGATGGACAGGGGCCCTGGGGAATTTTAAGAGACCAAGCATAGACACACTCCCTTACTGTTGTAACTAACACAAAAGTGTCTATGGGTCTAGCGTGGATATTGTGCCATTAGTGATACAAATCATGTCAATAGACAAAAATGTAACCAGAAGAGGAAAAAGGAGGTGGAATCATGTGATCCTAACCTGGCCTGAACAATTAAGAATACCCATCAGTCACCACACGGATCCGCCCTTCATCATTTGGGACTCCTTTTGCACCATATGTTAACGAGCTGCAAGTGATGCATCAGGATAAGATGGAACATCCTCCATCGTCAAGATAACCCGCTCGATGGTCTAAGTACTGGTGGTCAGTGATATATGGAATAATAGGTGACTGATTTGCAGTGCATGTGAAGGTGGAAAAGTGTATTGGGTGAGGGAGCAACACGTTAGTTTATTCTTGTTTCTGCTCACTCCTCCAATGTTAAAAACAGAACAAAGTGAAGCAGTTTTCAACAAATAACTGCCTAGATGAAATATAGGTCAACATGTTTCAGCAACTATCATGGACAGAATAGTCCTTGCCTTCTTCAGGACCTAAAAAATACTGGTGCTACTGCAAAGTGCAAACTCAGATGTGCAAACAGAAAGTGCCAAAAAAGTGCAAAATCATAATATGAAAAGGAACATGATCACCTGTAGTCCTAGGTGTCTGCTATCTTCCTGTGTGTGGATCATACGTGCCACAGTTGCACAGGAGAGATAGGCCTCACCCCACCTGGCAGCAGCTAAGGAAATAAGGGAAGCACCGCTCTTTCCGTCGGTACTTCTTGCCGGCATCCGAGCCGAATGGGGAAGAATGCCATGACATGCTGCAACCTTCCGATGGATTTTAGTGCACAGCTTTACATCCTTAATGTAGATCACAGTATCCATGAAATTGATTTTGGTTGCTATGATCTCACTGATAAATCTTAGATTACAGTCTTTCTAATTTAGTATTCCAATGAAGGTATCCAAACTAGCTCTTTCACTCTCTCAGATGATGAAGAGATTATCGATAAAGTGAGTCCAAAGCTGAACATGGTTTAACATTTCTTGGTTCTTCTCTGTCCACACCATCTCTTCCTTCCACCAATCATCCATCATTAGGTTGGTGTATGTTGGAGCAAAAGCAGTGCCCATGGTGAGGCCTTTTTTTTGTAAAAAGTAGGGGGCATTGAAGATTAAGGCAAATATGAGGATTCCCTTTTCATGTGTTTTAAATAAAGAGACTGAGATCTCTAGGGGATCCAAACCAGGGATAGGTAGTGAAACATATGTTGTATCTGAAGTTGTGTGGGGATTAACAAATTTACAATTTCAACACGTTAAATCTGTTTCCAGAGTTAGAATCATGCATCAATTGAAACTAATGAGAATGCGCAGACCAAAAGATTTTCAAATATATCTCCAAAATTTATTAACTTTTTCATACACATGTTGATTAAAAACATCACATTTATTCATAAAAAATATTTAAAAACAATGTACATCTGAACAATGAAAACACAACTTCAGATACAACATATGTTTCACTACCTATCCCTGGTTTGGATCCCCTAGAGATCTCAGTCTCTTTATTTAAAACACATGAAGAGGGAATCCTCATATTTGCTTTAGAGTACCTAACCCCTTCCTTTTCATAAAAGGGTTTATCCTTTAAACTTTTTAGTGGGCATTGAAGATTAAACCACTGGGCTCTAAACAAAATTCAAGCATGTCCAGTAACATTGCAGAGTGTTTCATTAACCATTTTGATATTGCAAAAAATGAGAAGCAAAATGAGAAACATAAAGTCAAATTCAGAGGTCCTTGTAAAGTACACAACGAGTATATTTATGCTTGATTGCTCTTTTATTGCTTTTCTTTCATCTGGAGGACAGAATTAACAAACGCAGCCAACAAATTTTGCGTAGGCATGGGCTTCTTCAGGGCAGTGTTATCAATGCAGTAGTGATGTAATTGAAAAATGACAGTGTTCTACCGGAGTCCTCCGTCATACTTTACACTTCATTGAAATGCAAGTGGAAGCATGAGCAATCAGTAACACTAGATAATTTTCAGAGTCACAGTTCTAAAAGCGTGGATTTGGACATGAGCGGATGGATGCTTCTGCTGAACATGATATTTTACACTACTGAATCATTATACCTGAACTAAAGACTATTCATTTGGAACTGTGACTCTGAAAACAGTCCAGTGTTGCTGATTGCTTGAGCTTCTACTTGCAGTTCAAAGAAGTAGAACATATGACGAAGACGGGTTTCAAGCTAGCCTGTCTGATAAGGGTTGTGACCCCTAAACCAGTGCAAAAATGCTTGTTTCCGGTCCAGGGAAGACCTGGCCTTGCAGTTCCGGCTGGACTGTTCCCATGAGGAACAGGGTCAAGACTGATTTGCATATGGCAGGATCTGAACTGGGGTGACAAAGTGAGCTAAAGAACAATGATGGATTCAACCAAGATCTGTGACCAGCGGTGAGTGTCTGATAAGTTTCAGCGCTCCGTCAATCATCTCCTTGTGTTTGCTTTGTTCACCCTAAGTTGGAAGGGGATGCCCAAACATGGGTCCCTTGCTCACTTTCCCACTGGATTCAAGCTAGCTTGGCTCATGATTGGCGTTACCCGAAACCAGACCCAGGACACTCATTTCTTGTCCAGGGAAGACCTAGCATGGCAGTTAGGGCTGGACTGTTCCCATGAGGAGCAGGCTCAAGACGGATTTGCATATGGCTGGATCTGATCTGGGGTTGCAAATTGAGCTAAAGAACGATGATGTGTTCACCCCGGATCTAATCATGACTGGGGGTGAGTGTCCAAAAAGTTTCAGTGCTCTGTTCATTGTCTCCTTATGTTTTGCTTTGTTTGTCCTAATTTGGCAGGGATGGCCAGACGTGGGTCCCTTGCTCATTTTGCCATTGGATTCAAGCTCGCCTGGCTGATGAGGGGTGTTACCCTGAAACCAGTCCAAGGATGCTTGTTTCTGGTCCAAAGAAGACCTGGCTTGGCAGTTTGGGCTACACTGTTCCCATGAGGAACAAGGTTAACATTAGTTTGCATATGTCTGGGTCTGAACTGGAGTGGCAAAGTGAGCTAAAGAACTACGAGGGATTCAACCCAGATCTAATGGTGAATAGGGGTGAGTGTCTGAAACATTTCAGTGCTCTGTCCATCATCTCCTTGTGCTTATTTGTTCACACTAAGTTGGCAGGATATGCCCAGACGTGGGTCCCTTGCTCACTTTACCACTGGATTCAAGCTACACAGGCTGATGAGGGATGTTACCCCGAAACAGGGTCCAGGATACTTGTTTCCGATCCAGGGAAGACCTGGCTTGGCAGTTCGGGCTGGCCTGTTCCGATGGGCAACAGGGTCAAGACTGATTTACATATGGCTTGGTCAGAACTGGGGTGGCGAAGTGAGCTAAAGAACAATGATAGATTCAACCCAGATCTATTATTGACCGAGGGTGAATGTCTGAAAAGTTTCAGCATGCCCTCTATCTTCTCCTTGTTATTGCTATATTACCAAAGTAACCAACCACACTAATATTGCCTTTGTCTGTACTAAAAACTGCAACAAGGCCACGCTTCACTAAATATTTTTCTTGCTTGTTTATGTGGACAAGATGTAAATGTACATGTAAATGTACATGTATTTATATAGCGCAAATCGCCCACATCGCAGGCATCTATGCGCTTGCTTAGGGAACCCGTCCTGGTATTCCCCTGTGAGATAGCCCCGGCAGGGTATTCACAAGGTGAAAGCCAGGCATCCCGCCGCGAGGGGCCGTTGTGGAGATTAAGCAAGCTATTGCCCAGAGTCGCAGAGTGTGAACCCGTGAGTCGAGTAGGCACCGGAGCGAGAATTATCGAGTCCGTGGAATTATTGAGCCCAACCCCCGTCGAGGCGGGGAATTGAACCCTGGTCCAGGGCCGATCTCAGCTTCCGGGTCTGCCGCCTCTAACCCCTGAGCCACACTTCTCCTGAGAAGAAGAGACATGACCCGCTGTACTGCCAAACAGAAGGCCTGCACAGTGACGTCACACGTCAGTCCTCTAATCTCTTCCGCTTGTGTAGCTCAGTGCCACTGCCAGCTGAGAGCTTTAAGATGGCCAAAAAGAAAGTTGCTGCCAAGAAAGTTTCCAGTGAGGAGAAGCAGCTTTCCACCAGTGGCTGTCCAAACCCTTTTTTGGGCAATGTTTTGTGCCTGGTACACTTGCTTCCAGGGAGCAAGCTGGGAGCAGCACTTTCTCATCAACAGCACCATCCCAACCTAAGCTGAAGACCATGTCTGTCAGTGTTCAGTTCAGTTCAAACCACTTTATTTGATTAATTAAAATCATAAAAGTACACATATAAATCACACTCCAAAAATACATTATTAAAATAGTAAACACAATTAAAATTGTGGGAAAATCCTAATATAGGTCAAGTATAAATCTCTTAAAAATAGAGATACAGGTAAATACAATAAAGTTCATGATTCAATTATACCAGGGCCTCTTAATTTCCTAGATCCTACAGCTGCTACAAGTTAACTAGCAATATTAAAAATATTCCATGTATTGTCCAATATTTGCAAGTACATTAAGGCAGGTTTAACCTGTGAAAACCCCAAGCCTCTTAAAAGTGGAATTATACATTTTTCCTATTATCAGAGTAATGTGTGCAAAAGAACATAAAATGCATAGTGTCTTGAATCGAGCAATTATCACAATCACAAAATGCTGCCTTTTCGGATTTGGTCAAGCTTGAAATATTCCCAGTAGAAGGTGTATCTGATTGAACCGAAATCTAGTTAGCAACCAACGATAGTATGGTCTTGTTACTAACTTTAGATAGGGTTCAATAGAGGGTGAGGTAACTAGTAGGAAATGGGCCCTCACTGTGGGTTTTTGTAGTTCCTTAACCTCCCTTTCTTGGGACCGCAAGGACAAAAAATGCTTTTTGACCCACTTTATATCTCCTTTAACAATACCTTCTGGAGTTTCAAAGAATTCTGGACGCCCAAGCTTCATAAACATTGCCTTAAAGTAAGAAAGCCACTGTATTTCACTTCCCCTCTCCAAATTAATACAGTCTTTTAAAATACGGCGATTTAAAGTTAACTCAGGGGTTAGCCAAGTTTTTAGCCAACAAATAAGGGGGGGGGGCAATGCAAATCTGATCACAAACAAACCCCATTCCCAACCCCTAGTGGACTGAAAATGTTGGAGTGGATTGTGGGATAGATAAGAGGGAGCAAAAAAAAATATTTTCAGCCCTTTGCACATCTTCCACGGGTTTATATCCCCAGATTGAGTCACCACATAATGTTAATGCAAGACATTTTGTCTTATAGATTGCAAGAATTGCCTCACATGGCCTTTCCCCTAAGCGCTGTGCAAAACCTAACAGGGCTAATTCCGCTCGTACTAAGGCATTCCTTTTGGCTAACCGCAGGGGGGGGGTCAAGTACAGCTGTCATCAAACAAAACCCCCAGGTATGTAAAGACCTTCACCATTTGAATCTCAACCCCCTTACAGTAAAACGTTTTCACTTTATTCTTACGTAACCCCATAGACATAATATGTGATTTGGCAGTGTTTAACTACCAAATCCAATGAGTTCATGAACTCCCCAAAGGAGTGCAGTAATCTCTGTAGACCTATGGGGGTACGAGCTAATAGGACAGCATCGTCCGCGTATAGGAGAACTGTCAGTGAAGCAGCCACTGCAATCATGGTGATGCCGACGAGCAGTGACTGTGAATTGGATTTGTCCCCTTCGCAAAGTAGTACCCAGTCATTTTAGGAAACAGAGATAGGTGGACAGCAGTCTCAACCAGCAATATTACATCTCCCTGATGTCGGAGCAGAACTAGTGGCTGAGCATCCTGCTGAGCAAGAGCCTCCTCTTTTAGAATCAATGGCTCCCAAACCTTTAGCAAGGATTGAAAAGGGTACTATTCCACCATCTTCTTCAAGCACTACTTCTGATGATGATTATAGGGTCACGATGTGGACCCAGCCAGAGTGCAGGTGCCCACCTATCTCCAGTTCTTCTTCAGGCTTTGGCAGTGGCCCAGTAAAAAAGTACTGCTCTCCAGTTTGCGTCTTTTTTTAAATTAGCAAAGATGAGGAGAACATTGCAATTAGCACCAATTGCCACATGAGTGTTCATTGAGGCAAGTCTAGTTTACATTATGGTACCAGACGTCAAAGGACCCCTATGAAAAAACATCACGCAATCTGGTGGGAGGAGCACCTTAAAGTAATTGCTGAAAGTGGTTGTGGTGGTGAAAGTGAGGTGAGCCGGGGAACATCAGCTAAGAGTACAATTGTCGTGGGAGGGGATGATGAGGATAGAAGAGGGTGATATACTTGCGTGAAGCATTTCTGTCCCGAACAGTGCACCAGCGGAATCACCTACCTCAGCAAATTCACAATGGCATAAGACTCAGAGTCACCACGTTATACGGTGACTGCTCCACCACAACACACACTGAGTCTTCCACCACTTACTTCTCAAAAGTCACCTGCATCAGTGGCCCCAGTAAATGAGAAAAAAAATACAAGCTACTATTATGGGCATGTTTAGGCAGGAGGGGCTCTACAATCGCAACCACCCAATGGCATGCTTGTACAATGGGAAGCTGCCAAAAATGTTAGCGCTGGATGTTCTCCCTCCTTCTTTTGCAGAAGGAGTGAGATACTTAGAATTTGCTGGAGCCATCTACAAGAAATGAAAGGCTCCGAGTCAGACCTATTTTGGCAGAGTTGCTGTTTCAGCGCTGCATCACAATGTGCTGCAATTGCTTGGACATGCTGTGCAGCAAAGTGTTATTCACACTATTCACCTGATGACAGACATGTGAACCACTTCACACTGGAACTCTTTTGCAGAGGTAAAGCAAAAGATATCTACAGGTCTTGGCCCTAAGTAAAGATTTAAGATAGTTGGCCGGCATGCAACAGTGTCCATGTTTTCCATGGAGAAATTACATACAGCTGCAAACATCTTGGATGAATTTTAGAGCTATGTGTCTTAATGGCTACACACCCGAGGTCTCAGAATTGTATTTTTTGCCACAGGCATCGGAAGTAAAATAGTCAAGGCCATGGCAGACAATGGCTATTTCAGGGTCCTGCGGTTGGCTCAATGAATCAACTTGGTGGTGCAAACTCTTTTTAAAATAAAGCCATAGCTACATGCTGAACACCTGCAGAAGAATTTGCACTCATTTCAGCCATTCTTTTAAAGCCCTGAAGAGGTTGCAGATTATTCAGTGTGCTTATAGACTACCAGTTCAAGCCCTGGAACAGGAGGTGCCAACACATTGGAACTCAACCTATTAAACGTTGCAACATTTGTTTGAGGAGTACAATGACTATGTCATTCAAAAAGGATGGGATGCAGTTGAGAAAGCGCTGACAATGGATGAGGAGAAATTGGGCATCGTCAAATGCCTGAAACAGATGCTGCTCCCTTTTGAAGTTTTCACAAGGGAAGTTAACAAGGAGGACATTACTATGGGCAAAGCTATCCTGTTGTTGCCTCTGTAACAGAACCAGCTAAAGAAGGTCTCTGAAATGAAATGTTCACCTTCATATGTGTGAACGAAAGCACAGAAGATCAGGACTTGGTTGAGAGCTTACTCTTTCGATTGTCTTCAAATGCAAGGCTGCAAGATAATATCATCTTGTCCAAACAGTGCATCTGTGCCACACTACTTGACACACGGCACTAAACAATTATGCACACTATCATTCCTTTTTCTGTAGGAGATGTTTCAAAATACAAGAGGTGGATTGTTGAGGAAACTAGAGACCTGGAAGAACAACAACGGGAATTTAGAGTCCCACTCCACAGTTTTGGGGTACAGCCTTCAAATTCCTGAGAAAGCAGGTGTGCCTCACAGCAGCCAACAACTCCATCAACCAAAACACCGACAACAACAGCAACAGAAGGACCGGACACAACGTCTGCATTGTATTGGTATCAATCAGCAGGGCTTAAGTCCAGTGCAGAGGTATTGCCAAAAGAGGTCAAGCAAATGGCAACAACAATGACATCCGAGGATGTTCCAGAAGTATCTGGAAGATTCAAAAGAGGTCTATGTGGATCAAAACCCATTGAGGTATTGGTTTGGGAAGATGCACACATGGCCAATAAAGTTTCTGACTTGTCCTGTAGAGTGTGTCTGCTGAGCGTGTGTTCAGTGCAGCTAGTACAGTAGGTATAGTGAGAAGGATCAGTGTCTCACCTCAAAACATGGAGAGATTGACTATGATCAAAATAACTAACATTTCATACCAAACAATTATACCATTCCTAAAATAGCACAGGAGGAGGCGGAGAACAAGGGGAGGAGGGAGAGGAGGAGGAGGAGGATTGGTCAGAATCAAGGGGTGTTAGCTGACCAACTTCTGGGTGAACCACCTGAGTTTGAGGACTAACCTGACTTACCGGACTGAGTATGCCAGTGCCACCATAGATCTTTTAAATATTGCTCTTTGAACTTCTTTCTTTGCAAAAAGAAATGTACCTAGTGGAACATTATGTTTGTGTCAGATTTGCTCTGCCCTTTTTTGTCACATATATTGTTGGATTGCAGTTGGACCAGCGTGCAGTGAAGAAGCCTCCACAATTCTTTCATGACATTGAGACAATGTCTGGCTCCCTCACATGCCTATCCTTTTTTACATCACTCAGCAGGGCTCCCCAGAAGATCATTTATTTACAAGATTGCCAACACCAAATTCCAATGTGATGCCTGTGTCAAAGATACGCTTGTGTTCCTACTACCTAACCTATCCAAACTTGGATTGGAAGAGGTAACTACAAATATTGCAACATTGAGTTAGTGAGTGATTGTGAGTGAAGATTAATGAATAATGTGGTGGCAGATAGTACGGGAGGGTGATCAACTGTAATTTATAAACTTGATTGAAATGTTTTGAAATGTTTCGGGCCGGAATGATGGGTGATCATTTTCCTGAAGGTGATTGGCCTTTACAAAATAAGTTAGCGAAAAGTAACCTTCACAGTCCACTCCTATGATCCTATTTTTCATTACTTAGAAGGGCTGGCCTGGAAGATCATTTGATTTACAAGACTGCCAAATTCCAATCTGTTACTTGCATCAGAGAGGAGATACAATTGTATACCTACCACCAAGCTTGGATTGGAACAGGTAACTATTTCACCAATAATTTATATATTATTGAGTGATTGCGAGTAATGGTTGATGATTCATGTGGTGGCAGACAGTGAAGGAGGGTGTTCAACTGTAATTTGGGAACTTGATTTAGATTATTTGCATGTTTGGGGCCTGAATGATTGGTGATAATTTTTTTTCCTGAAGGTGACTGATTCTTTCACATTTAACCAGATTTACTTGCAGGGTCCACTCCTTTTTTCTGGTTCTTCAGAGACCAGACCAGACACTTTAGTTAACAAACAAAAACCTATACACAATACTGAAATTCTGCTTCTCTATCACTTCTTCAAAAGCAGTGCACTACACATCTAACTTGCTTGGGTCATGACTGGGATGGAGTTACTCGGAGTCGGGAGGAGGAGGAAAGAACTCAGGGCAGGACTGCCTCATCAACAGCTAGAAGAAAGAAGTTAGCAACTTCAAACAGAAACCATGACTCTGAGGCCTAGTACTCCGCTATGTGGAATGTATAGAGGTGTGTTGATTTCTGAAATGCTGCTGAGTGTTTGTGTTGCACTGATGGCAAAAATTAAACTCTGAGTCCTCTTGTGCCTCTTTCTCTTTCTTTTCCAGGTCTGTCCCGGCCCGTCTCGTCTCCGTGCACCGTCGTGCACGGAGTGCTCTGCCCAGTATGAATGCTGCTGTTGGCCTGTTTCAGGTAAGCCCCCTTTGCTTTGCTTGCCCATCTAATGCCTCTTTCTCTTTCTTTTGCAGGTCTGCCCCGGCCCATCTCATCTCCGAGCATCGTTGTGCACGGAGTGCTCTGCCCGGTATAAATGCTGCTGTTGGTGTGTTTCAGGTAAGCCCCTTTTGCTTTGTTTGCCCATCTAATGCCTCTTTCTCTTTCTTTTGCAGGTCTGCCCTGGCCCGTCTTGTCTCCTTGCAATGTCATGCACGGAGTGCTCTGCCCGGTATGAGTGTTCTGCCCGGTATGAATGCTGCTGTTGGCCTGTTTCAGGTAAGCCCCCTTTGCTTTGCTTGCCCATCTAATGCCTCTTTCTCTTTCTTTTGCAGGTCTGCCCCGGCCCATCTCATCTCCGAGCATCGTTGTGCACGGAGTGCTCTGCCCGGTATAAATGCTGCTGTTGGTGTGTTTCAGGTAAGCCCCTTTTGCTTTGTTTGCCCATCTAATGCCTCTTTCTCTTTCTTTTGCAGGTCTGCCCTGGCCCGTCTTGTCTCCGTGCACCGTCGTGCATGGAGTGCTCTGCCAGGTATGAATGCTGCTGCTGGTGTGTTTCAGGTAAGCCCCCTCTGCTTTGCTTGCCCATCTAATGTCTCTTTCTCTTTCTTTTGCAGGTCTGCCCCGGCCCGTCTCGTCTCCGTGCACGGAGTGCTCTGCCAGGTATGAATGCTGCTGTTGGCGTGTTTCAGGTAAGCTCCACTTTGCTTTGCTTTCCAATCTAATGCCTCTTTCTCTTTCTTTTGCAGGTCTGCCCCGGCCCGTCTGGTCTCCGTGCACCGTCGTGCACGGAGTGCTCTGCCCATTATAAATGCTGCTGTTGGCGTGTTTCAGGTAAGTCCCCTTTGCTTTGCTTGCCCATCTAATGCCTCTTTCTCTTTCTTTTGCAGGTCTGCCCCGGCCCGTCTCGTCTCCGTGCAACGTCATGCACGGAGTGCTCTGCCCAGTAAGAGTGCTCTGCCCGGTATGAATGCTGCTGTTGGTGTGTTTCAGGTAAGGTCCCTTTGCTTTGCTTGCCCATCTAATGTCTCTTTCTCTTTCTTTTGCAGGTCTGCCCCGGCCCGTCTCATCTCCGAGCACTGTCATGCACGGAGTGCTCTGCCAGGTATGAATGCTGCTGTTGGCGTGTTTCAGGTAAGCCCCCTTTGCTTTGCTTGCCCATTTAATGCCTCTTTCTCTTTCTGTTTCAGGTCTGCCCCGGCCCGTCTGGTCTCCGTGCACCATCGTGCATGGAGTGCTCTGCCCGGTATAAATGCTGCTGTTGGCGTGTTTCAGGTAAGCCCCTTTGCTTTGCTTGCCCATCTACTGCCTCTTTCTCTTTCTTTTGCAGGTCTGCCCCAGACCGTCTCATCTCCGTGCAACGTCATGCACGGAGTGCTCTGCCCGGTAAGAGTGCTCTGCCTGGTATGAATGCTGCTGTTGGTGTGTTTCAGGTAAGCCCCCTTTGCTTTGCTTGCCCATCTAATGCCTCTTTCTCTTTCTTTTGCAGGTCTGCCCCGGCCCGTCTTGTCTCTGTGCACCGTCGTGCACGGAGTGCTCTGCCCAGTATAAATGCTGGGGTTGGCGTGTTTCAGGTAAGCCCCCTTTGCTTGCCAATCTAATGCCTCTTTCTCTTTCTTTTGCAGGTCTGCCCCGGCTCGTCTCCTCTCCGTGCAACGTCATGCACGGAGTGCTCTGCCCGGTATAAATGCTGCTGTTGGCATGTTTCAGGTAAGCCCCTTTTGCTTTGCTCGCCTATCTAATGCCTCTATCTCTTTCATTTGCAGGTCTGCCCCGGCCCGTCTCGTCTCCGTGCACCGTCGTGCACGGAGTGCTCTGCCCGGTATAAATGCTGCTGTTGGTGTGTTTCAGGTAACCCCCCTCTGTTTTGCTTGCCCATCTAATGCTCTTTCTCTTTCTTTTGCTGGTCTGCCCCGGCCCATCTTTTGTTGTCTGTGATCCAATATGTTGTCTGTGTGCAGCGTTGTGCATGAAGTGGTTCTGGTAAGTGCAATGTTTTGTAGACTTTTTGCTGCTTATTTAAAATAAGTGTAATATTTTACGTGTTTTTATTATAGTTTAGTATTCTTTACTTAGAAATGTGTGTGTGTTTTTTTAATTAATATTGTGCCTAATATATAGTTTGCATTTTTGTAATACTTATTAGTTTTGTTTTCATATATAGATTCTGTTTTTTATTTTTGGTAATTTACTTTTTTTTATCGAAAGTGCTGTTAATCTGATTTTGTTGGAAGTTCATCATTTGACTACGTCAGGGTGGGGCACGTAATTTTTTTTATTTGAATCGGCGGTCTGCGATATCTTCAAGAGAGTTCTCCAATCAACGGTACGTGACACAGCAAGATTAAGGTAGGTGCGACTTTTGTATACTTTTTGGTGCTTCTTTAAAGTAATGTAATTTGTATTGTAATGTGTTTTTATTACTGTTTTTTTTCCTAGGTGTACCTCGGCTTTTGTTTGGCTCGTGTTGTCTCTTTGCAGCGGCTGCTGTTTGCGTAAGTCAGGTAAGACATCTTGTGTTTTATGTTTCTATTACTATTTTTTCTGTTTGGTTTTTAGGTTTACTTCTTGTGTGTGTTCTTTAGTTAGCCATTTTGTGTTTTCTGGTCCTGTAATGTTTTTTTTCCCCCAGGTCTCCTCTGGCTCGTGTCTGGCTTGTGTTGTCTTTCTGCCTGCTATTTTTTGCTGCTGTAACATATTTTTCTGTTTTTTTCTAGGTGTACCTTGGCTCGTTTATGGTTCGTGCCGTCTCTGTGCATCGGTTCCTGTTGGCGTGAGTCAGGTAAGCTATTTTAGATTGTGTTTTATTAGATTGTTTTCCAGGTATACTGTTGCTCATGTAGTTTCTATGTTAGCCATCTTCTGTTTTGTGCTCTTGTAATGTATTTTTTTATTTGTTTTTCAGGTCTCTTCTGGCTCGTGTCCGGCTCGTGTCTTGTTTGTAAAACGTATATTCTGTTTTGTGCTCCTGTAATGTACTTTCTGTTTATTTCTAGGTGTACCTCGGCTAGTGTATGGCTCGTGTCGTCTCTGTGCAATGGCTCCTGTTGGCGTGAGTGAGGTAAGCTATTCTGATTTTACTTGCACACGTGCCACATTTCCCTCACATGACTTTTAGTTATGTACAGAAAACCATTTGTGAATTGAGTCCTCTGTTTCTCAGGCATTCTATGTCTTAATGTTTGTACTGCTGCAATGCCCTTAGTGTCCCAGTCAAGTCTCAATGTCTCAGTGGACTAATGCATCCACTGCAGGTATCTGTGTTTGATGTCATGATCACTGACAAGTTTGCAAGACCATTCAGTTCTAGTTGAGAAACTATGAACATGTTTTATCTGTCAGGAGTACTAGGATATGTCTCTATGTGAACATGTTCTCTGCAAGCACATTAGTTATATTATTTTATCAAGCAGAAGACTCAAACTTTTTATTTGTGCACACCCTCACACAGTATATAATTGGCCAAAAAAAAAGTCCCAATACAGCAGGGCTGGCACTTACAAAAAGGTGAGAGAACGCAGCAGTCTAATAGTGATGCCAAATATCAACAAAAGCATCGTAAAATTGGTGGTGCTGTCTTGATGCAAAATTGCAGTTTGCCTGAAGCAGCACTGATAAACCTTTGGAGTTGTGTTTACTTGTAAATGACTTACATGTTTAATGAGTTTCTGTTCACTTTAAATAATTTACAATGAAGGATTACTGTACAAAAATCAATGAGCCACAAGTTGATAGTATCTATTTTTTAGTTCTCGCCTGCAACTGTGCATGCGCAGCATACGCTCTCGCTTGCAAGAAATATTGTATAGAAGAGACCTGCAGCGCGTAGCTCTGTCTGTGTGTGTGTGGCTCTGTCTATATGTGTGGCTCTGTCTGTGTGTAGCTCTGTCTGTGTGTGTGGCTCTGCCTGTGTGTGTGGCTCTGTCTGTGTGTGTGGCTCTGTCTGTGTGTGTGTGGCTGCGTCTGTGTGTGTGTGTGTGTGTGTGACTGTGTGTGTGTGTGTGTGTGTGTGTGGCTGGCTCTGGGTGTGTGTGGCTGGCTCTGGGTGTGTGTGTGTGGCTCTGGGTGTGTGTGTGTGGTAGCAATTGCCTGCTGAGCTCGTCCGTAGGGTACAATAGGTCTCACATTTGCGAGAGATTAAGCTAATAGCAATGCAAATGATAATGCCATTTATTTATCTGTTTTCAAAACCAACACATAAATACAAATTTTGTCATTTAAAATGCCAATAGCTCTAACTTTTCCAAAGGCGAAACCATTGCATTGTAAATGCTTTTTGCAATTTTCTGTCGCAACACAGATTCACCTTGTATCCAGATTTTGCTAATTAATGATTACTTGCCAGCACTGTAATCGTCATTAAGCATCAGTGATGTTTTTGTTAAATCAGGGCCCGGAGAAGAAGTGCCACTGTTAACTTGTACAGATTTCAATTCCTGTCACGTTTTTATTTGTATCTAAACAGAAACAGAGCAGCTGATATGATTAAGAATAAATAGCATTGCTACTTTGTGTTAAACAAAAAACCCAGAGCTGTGGACTATACCATTTCCAGCTGAAAGGCAATATTTCTCTCCATGTGTTCCCATACCTGGCATGTCACGCAGCATGGTGCTTAGTTTTTCTCCATGTTGAAGAACAGTAGATGTTTCAGCGCTCAGGCTAATGAGCTGCACAGCTAAATACATATAAGGCAGCGGCGTCACTAGGGGGGTGCGGGGGGTGCGGACCGCACCAGGTGTCACCCCATCTGGGGTGACACCAATCTAGTTAGTTGCGCTGGCTGGCTCCGTGGCTCGCTCTGCAGAGCAGCCTGAGCCTACCTAACTATTCTAAAACCGCGGGCCCGGGGCAGAGCTCACATTGGTCCTATACGGGCACTGCCGAGACTGTGACATGAAGGAGGAGAGCTCAGTCAGTTCTGAGAGTGTGTGACATGCTGTGCGTGCATTGCAAGCAGCAAGCGCACGCCACCACGGTCAATTAGAGGGGAAAAACTAGATATCCGAACGCTCATAAATCACACGAGGCAGCGCCAGAGAATCAGCGCTTGGATGCCACGACGGGTCTTTAGGCGCTGGGGATGATGAAAACTTGGAGAAAGGCGCTGCGAGGCCACAACAGGTTGTCTGGGCGCTGAGTCACGAGGAAGGCTTGGAAGCAGGGGGTGCTTCGCTTGCACAGATGGCCATGTTTAAAAGAACTAGAATGTTTCAATTTATTTTATTTATGCATTTTTATACAGCGCAAACATTTCCTTAAGGTGCTAGAGCGCTTTATAATAAACATAGGTCATTCCATAAGGCCCACACTTACATGGTTAGATAAGGTTTTTACAGTAAAACATAAGTCGTAACATAAGGACCCAATTTACACAATATGCAATCATTGCATAAGGTGGTAATGCTTCAAATTTGCAAACCAGCAGATCATGTTAGGTCTAGAATTACTACTGTTTGAGGATGTAGGCAGTGTGAGTTGCGGCAGCGAAATGACTTATACAATGGTGGTGGAGCAGTGAATACCAGGGCAATGGTCAGAGGCTAAACCATAGCGGTAAGAGAACAAGTTCCCATTGGATAGTTTAGCTAAATTGTCACTAACTATGGGGCATATTAACAAGGCCAGGTGATAACTATCGCTCAGCGCACTTAGCGCTAGGATAATTATCACCGGCCAACTGTGCATTTTATCGCGGAGATAGCGTGCTATCAGCAACGCTTATCTCCAAAGCGATAAAATACAGAGCGCAAGATGCAAATTGTGAGATTATCGCTGGAAATACAGCAATAATCCCACAAGGTTTGGCGATAGCTTGCTGATAGGGATAGACATACTTAGCCATGATATCCACCTTACATAGGATATCATGGCTAAGTCAGAAAAATGCCAGATGTTAAAAATCAGCGTTAACCATAGTTAGCGATATCCTTAATAATAAGCGACATTTATCCTATTATTTTACTCTGGAACGCCCCATTTGCATCTCATTAGAGATGTAAGGGGAGGCGTAGAGTAAAAGGGAGATAACATGCAAAAATTGCGTGTTAGCACCCTGTTGCTGATAGGGCTCTAGTTTTATCTCTGCTTTTTTGGCTTTTAAAGCCAAAAAAGCAGAGATAAAGCCTTTGTTAATATGCCCCTAAGTGTCTTTCAAGGAGAAAGGCCTACAGCTCCGTTTGGAACTTGCCGGTGATGTAGTGGAGGTAGGCTGGGAGGGAGGAGCTGCGTGTTCTGGTCGCGTTTCCTGAGAAGGATTGTGCCATTAGTCATTCCTTTTCGAAGGTTGCAGGTTCAAGCAGCTGTGGTCTACCTTCTCCAGATACCTTTAATTTGTCTGCCAGGTAACGGGAGTGGATGTGCGCAGGGCCTTATGGGTGATACAGACTGTCTTGTACATGGTCCAGGCTTCAAAGGGCAGCTAGCGGAGAATGGCCAGCACAGGTGAGATGTGGTCACTCCTTTTGGCCCCAGAGACGAAACATGATGGAGGGATGGTGCAGGCAGAGAGGGAGATGGTGCAGGCAGAGGGTGAGATGGTTCAGGCAGAGGGAGAGATGGTGCAGGCAGAGGGAGAGATGGTGCAGGCAGAGGGGAGATAGTGTTGACAAAGGGGAGATAGTGCGGACAAAGGGGAGATGGTGCAGGCAGAGGGTGAGATGGTGCAGGCAGAGAGAGAGATGGTGCAGGCAGAGGGAGAGATGGGGCAGGCGGAGAGAGAGATGTTGCAGGCGGAGGGGAGATGGTGCAGGCAGAGGGAGAGATGGTGCACGCAGAGGGCGAGATGGTGCAGGCAGAGGGAGAGATGGTGCAGGCGGAGGGAGAGATGGTGCAGGCGGAGGGGAGATGGTGCAGGCAGAGGGGAGATTGTGCAAGCAGAGGGAAAGATGGTGCAGGCAGAGGGAGAGATGGTGCAGGCGGAGGGGAGATGGTGTGGGCACAGGGAGAGATGGTGCAACCAGAGGGGAGATGGTGCAGGCAGAGGGGAGATGGTGCAGGCAGAGGGTGAGATGGTGTAGGCTGAGGGTGAGATGGTGTAGTCTGAGGGAAAGATGGTGCAGGCAGGGGGTGAAATGGTGCAGGCGGAGGGGAGATGGTGCGGACAGAGGGAGAGATGGTGCAGGCAGAGGGGACCTGGTGCATGCAGAGGGTGAGTTGGTCCATCCGGTAAGTTGTGAGGGGGTGACACCATGAGTTACCCGCACCGGGTGACACCAACCCTAGTGACGCCACTGATATAAGGTCCCAAAGGCGAGACAAATTGCATTGCAAATGCTTGTTTTGACTGAAGACAGCGCTGCTTGTACACTCCCCTTGGATCCACGCACTTCCCCAGAAGTTCCACATCCTGCTGCAGATATGTCTGCTGTGATACATCGCTGGCCTATTCAGGCTTATTTTGTTCTAGTTTCCAGAGCACTAACTTCAGCTGAACTTTCACTAACTCTCCTCTCTAAGCTCAACTCTGGAGCAACGATGTGAACGGATCTGACACCGTTCGATGCCTGCGCTTGTTTGAAATGTGAGACAGTGGAGCGCGAACAAAGGAACCTTACCTTTTAGCGCCTCCAACGGAAGGCAAGCTGCCATTTACAGCGCGTTTAGCAGGCTGAGGCTCAGTAATGCAAATAAGGCAGACAGCTAGAAGCAAGGGACTGGCGCTTCTCGGCCATATGCAGGCTTTCTGCCAGGGATGGGGAAATGGCGGAGAGGGCGTCAGCTGAACCGCGGTACCGCAGCCTCTCTTGTCCATTAGCGCAGCTTGGACCGGCCAATTATTAATTAATTATTGATCACACGGAGCGAGCCTCTGGGTTAGTGCCGAAGGTAGACCGGTGATCATTTACATTTTCATGAGCCCCGTCTGTACAGCACATGAAATGTTTAGTGTGAGAAGGAGGCCCGTGCCGAGGGGCAGCCCGTGTTGAGATATTTGTAACTCGATATTCAGCATTCAGACTGATGAGCAACAGTGTCGTCAAATCAGAGATTTATTTTCTATTTAGATTTCCCTTTAAAGTATTGTCATGTTCAAAGTTTCGTGAGTTCAAAGTTCAAACGCTTTCAAAGAAGTTGTGGACACTGTGGCAAGAAAGAGATGATCTTGAAGATAGTTTACATGTATGCAGGGCCTGTAAACGTACCACGGATTAATGGCAGTAGACAACAAGCAACACTCACTGAAACCTGTCTCCCTCATGTGATCACTTCGTTTCAAATCCAGAAGAATTCACAATCAAGATTGGAAATTTCTAACCAAGAGCAACATCTGTGGAAAATAGTCATCCTCTGCTCTGGCAGTGACACACTGAACACAGGGATATATCTTTTCGAAGTTTTTTTAAAATAAAACTTCGTTTATTCATTTAAACCATGTTCTTCAAAAAACCCATCATTCATAAGATTTCAGTCTTGGGGCCAAAGCAAGGACAACAGACACATGATATGCATACTGCTGAACCTCAAAAAAACCTTAGGGTTCGTAGATCTTTCAGGCAAATACCACCTAAATTCGATCATACAAATAATGCTGCCTGTTCTTACAATAGCATAGCACACAAAATAAAGATACACCCCAAGACTTGGCCAGATCAGGAAATGGACATATTCTGGGTCCAAGCTTGCGTTGCAAACTGTCGGCCTGGGTACTCGAGAGCACACAGTGCCAGTGGTCACAGTACTCACAATAAATAAGACATTAGGCCCAATGATGCTTCACATTGCCTGTTCCTCTTGCTGGTGACAGTCGTTCTTCCTGGCTTTTGGAAGAGTCTGGTGGAGGGCTTGAATCGAAGGAATAGTACAAGAGGTCTGCAGGTACATGTAGCAGGGCAACTTTTTGCAACCCCAATGCAACAAGGACATTATCCAAGAGGCAAACATTTCTCTAATGCTCACATTTGTCCTGGGACTCTTCCAGTACACTTTTAAAGTGCAGAAACCAGGGGGAACTTCTGGAGTCTGGTCATTTGTCTGACAGTTCGGCAGGCAACATGTTGCTCTTCTAAGATATTTTCAGGTGCAATATGCTCATCATTCACCACAGCTAGTCCCAGAATCTTTATAGGACGTCACTTTCTTTGTCTTCAATGAACACATTATGCAAGACGTGGTTATTGTTTGGGAAGAGAAAAGTGTGGTCTACAATCTAGACCACTATATCACAATCTATCTCAGTGTATTTACTCTTTGATGCATGGTTCATGTCAAAGCTATGTTGAAGATAAAGTTGACAGTTTGGACTCCTGGACGGCATGTTGGGCCTTGGACTTGGCCCTGTCTTCACGGTCATCCCCAGATGTTTTGCCTTCACACTTTTGTTTTCTGAAACCGTTTCTGTTGACTTTTGGGACTCTGAACAATTTACCATTGCTAACTGGCATGATGGGAAGGAGGAGCTGGATCAGTCCCACTTATACCTGAATAGGCTGTTCCCAGCTTCCACACAAAGGGCTGCATACCCACGCTACTTGGTCAGGGAGGGCAGGATGCCTGGAACTATACAGGAAAACATCTATAAGCTTCACCCCACTCCAAAAGCTCAACTGTGTATAAAAGCAGCACCTCAGACTCCACCACTTCAGTACACTTCTGGACCTGTGTATACTCTGCCAGGAAGAAGGACTGCTCTGCTGCTGAAGGATTGCCACTCTGTTGGACTGCACTCTGATGGACTCCTGATTTGCTGTGCTGACCTGCTGCCTCCTGGCTGGACGAGAAGGGCTGGACCTGCATCTCTTGAACTCAGACCCCCAGAGTGGCTCCAAGGGCTGGTAGGCTGGCCTTCTGACTTGAGCTTCAGGGACAGAAGTCTCCAATAACCTTGCGGCTGCACCTGGACTCTACCATTTGTGATTCCACCCTACCAAGTGCTGCCACCTCAGTCCTGGATCATTGGAAGTGGGCTTAAAGTGCTTCCCAGTCTCTGTGGATTGAGCAGAACCAATGAATCTCTTCTGCATGGCTCAAACCAGAGCAGAAGCGGCAAATCCCTGCTACTGTGTGCATTGAACCCATTGCAAACATCTGAATTGCATTGCATCTCTTCGGAACCACTACATCACTCCACCTATACGACGTATCTTCAACATGTTCTTCATTAACGGCCACTAGACAACAATGGCGAACTCTTCGGAATCGATGCATCGACCCGACTGTGCATCACATCCTTGAGGCTGGACTTTGCACCTCAAGCCCCATCGACAGGACCCTCAATAAAAAAGCTGGCCCTTGCACTGCACTCTCACCACACCTCAGTACTGACACACCCCTTTAACTGCATAATGCGTCTTCAACACAGATCTTCGTAATGTTCTGCAACCAGGATTGAAGATACTTTGTTCAGCGGATCTAACTGTGTTCCTGTAGCCAGACCACTCTCCATCATGCTCAGCCTGAACTTGTGACGTTGTCCCTGTCCGATGCAACAAGATATTGTTAGAAATGGCTATTTCTGGTTGGCTAAGGCTGACGCCGAAGACAGATAGAAACCACCATTCTAGTCAGGGCAAGGGAGTCACATGCCAAGATAAGCCCTGCTCACCCCCTTGGTAGCTTGGCACGAGCAGACAGGCTTATACCGGAGGCAATGTGTAAAGCATTTGCGCACGCACACAAAAGCAACATCTTAGGCACACCACAAAAGGAACTCCACACAAGGTTATATGAAAATAACTTTTTTATTTTCAAAACACATCAGATAGTAATCACACAATGTACATTGTGCCAACTGGCACAGGCAATATTCACAAGGGATTATTTACAGGACAGGGCCATGTGGGCCACTGTCAGAATCAACACTTAGCATAAATAGCACTTCTAGAACTTAGAATAGGTGTAGCACAAAATAACAATTATAGGTCACAACCAGTAAACACTGGTATGAGGTAGGTACACACTACGCAATACTAATAACCATAGGCCTAGATCATGCATGGACACATAACCTCTCTAGTATAAACTATACTAGGCAAAACACAACCACCTAAGAATAAAATACATTTAGGGGTATAAGTCAGAAGCATTACACATGATGCATAAAAACATTCAGAGGTGTAGGTAAGACACATAATGCATAAAAACACATTCAGAGGTGTCTTGGGCATAATGGCATAGCACATTACGCATAACTCCCATTTGGGCCTAACCGGTAAAAATACAGTAGGCAATCTCTCACTAGTCTGAACACATTAGACTCTCCCCCTAAGCATAACTCACATTTAGGGGCGTGACTCACAGTGAAGTAAACTCTCACTAACATAAAGGGAAAATAACCTCATAATCACATTGTGCAAACATCACCTTAGGCAATTACTATCATAAACAAAGTAAAATCACATTACGCAATAATCACATTAGGGCCTTGCGCCCTACCCACATACCAGCCCCCTGGCCAACTGGCCATCTCAAGAAGGGCTCAAATGCCAGTGTCCAGAATGTCAGGGCGCACTGCCAATGCAGCGCCAGTCAGGGGTGCGCCACCGACACAAACCTAAACGTTTCAGCTGCCCACTAATTGCTGGGCAGCTGGGAAAAGTCACAAGGGCCTAAACGCTGCAGCTGGCACTAAGTGCTGCGCAGCTGTGGACGGCCTGTCACGACTGTGCCACCTCTGTCCCTCTCAGGGACTCTCTCTCTCAAATTGCGCCTAAACGGTGCAGCTGCCCACTAATTGCTGGGCAGCTGGAGACCCAACTGCGACAGGGCTCTCACTAGCCCTTAGTACAAAACTGCGCTACCCTGAGCCATCTGGCTCTGCAAATACAAAGAGGCGCAGGGCTCTGTAAATAAGGGCGTCCCCCAACACTGAGGCATCCCATGGGGGGAAACACTGGCCTCTCGGGGGCTCCCTGCAACAATCACTGCCCCCCCTCGTTGGAGCCTACTAGGCTCGGGAAACACACAATGACACTTTGAGCCTCGCAGGCTCTAATACAAAAAATGGTGCCCGAGAGCCTCGTGGGCTCTAACGAAACAAGCGCCCCCTTCGTGGGGGTGGCCCTCTCGCAAGTGGGGCCGCCCGGGCGTCGACAACACGCCCAGAAATGGCCACAGACCTGGGGACCCCCGCGGGGGCCTTCCCACACAATGGAACGTTGGGGCAGGCCACTACCATCCGGGCCGCCCTAAATGCCCCCTTCGTTGGACCGGCCCCCTCTCAGGCAGGGGCCGCTCAAGAACTCATGCAGCCTTGGTTCCCCTGCCCAGCCCTCACTTATCGGGATCGGCAGGACTTCTCCACTCTGCGCCCCGTCCCTCTTCACCCGGTCCCCCATCTCGGGACCGGGACTTTTAGAATGGAGCCCACAAGGCTCCGGGACTCCTCAGTAGCGGGCAGCATCTCCGGTCTCCTTGGAGCCTCCAAGGCTCCGTCTCAATCCTGCCTCAAGCAGGCGGTCTGGGGCTCTCCCTCGTCCTCAGGAGCCCCGGCCAGGATCCGGCAGACTTCTTCCGGCCACAGGAGCGCGGGGTGGGCTCCCGTCCACTTCCTGTTTGTTGCAGGCCTGGCCATGTCCCACCACAGCTTGCCTGACTTCCGGGTTGCGGCTGCGGCCAATCGCAGCGCAGCCCTGGGGTATGGAGGTGGGACAGAGCCTCCTAATCGCTCTCTGGACCGGCGGCAGGGATCTCAGGGCTACAACGAGGGGTAGGCTCCCTCCTTAGTTTAAATATACCGCGGGCTGGCCACAAATAAGCAGGGTGAGCACCTGCCTAGACAAATAATCAAAATATGGGCGCAATACTGGGTGGGCTCCAGCTATCAACACGAGCAGGACAGAGGGCAGCTCCACACTGCAGAGCTCAAATAAAGCGCTCACGAAGCACTAGGGAGCAGGCAGACCTCAAGCCCCCCCAAGAAGGGCTCCCATAGTGAAAGGGCCTCAGCAAGCAAAAGTAAAAGTACAGCGCTCCCCTCTGGCAAAAGTCCTGGGAAGCAAAGTCCATCAGGTATCCAGGGGCTTGACAGGGCCCAGGGAGGCAAGCCTTCCCCTGGGCCCAAGCAGCAGCATGCCCCTGGCAAGATTCAAGTGGTAAAACAAGAACATTTTCAGAGTGCCACAGCACCCTTTTTATACTCAAAATCCTTTGTCTAGCAGGGTGCAGGCAGTGTGAGAACCAGCTACAACTGGTTATGGGGAACTCCTTTCACTGGCCAGGCTAGGGACATCAGACGCACCTCAGGGGGTGGAGCCAGCATTGTGGAGGGAAAACCCAGCCCTATTCAGGTGCCAGGTGTACCCCTCCCCTCACATCAGCATGCTAATCTCTCCACTCACCACCGGTCAGACCCACCCAGACTCTTGGAGCCAGGCTCACCAGCCAGCTCCAGCCAATCACACGCCAGACACAAATTACACAAACACGCCAACTTCTAGAAGTGGCACTTCCACACTAGACACATTCATGCCGCATACATCATTGCGCAGCATTCAATCTCACGAGTTCGCACATACCAAACTCGACCCTGCACTCCCCATACATCAGGAACTACCATGGTCACACATATTCCCCATGCATTCCTACAGGAGGGGAGGTACTCTCACCACACACACAGAGAGCGTACGCACTTTACACTGGACCACAGTGAAAAAGTGCGCGGAGACCTAAAAATCACCAACACCAGGTTACAGAAACAGGCTAGGCAAAAGCAAAAAGTTTCGGGTTGAACCTGCCAAAAAGGGCCAGGTCCAACAGATATCCACATTTGGGGCTTTATACCTTTTTGGCACTATACCAAAACCTTCATATTGACTATCTCTATTTCCATTGGTTGGGTATTTGTCATTTTGGTCTTGTATATTTCTAATTTTATAAATTGGTGAGGGATGTTTTTGTGTGTTGTTTTGACTTTATTACTGTTTGAGTGCTGCATAAATATTTTACGAATTGCCTCTAAGTTTAGCCTGACTGCTTTGTGCCAAGCTACCAGGGGATTGGGCACAGGTCAATTTGGGGTTTGCTTGTGCCTTACCCAGACAAGGCTTGTGGTTGCTGCTTGACCAGGGTTCACACCCTAGTCAACCACAAACCCAGTTTCTTACATAGATGTTGGTGGGATGGGCCACTGTGAGTTAACCAGGGGGAGTGCCATCACCTACCACACTTGTGCATCACAAAGGCTCTGCCTGAGTACTCTAACAAAGGGATTGTCACTGGTATATTCCAGTGTGACACCAGACAAGCTGGGGACAGGACAGGACAGGGAGGAAGAGGATGCCTGACACTTCAGGGATTCGAAACCTCTAGAAGCTTCATCGACCCTAAATCTTTAGTACACTTCTGAACCTTTGGACTCTGCTAGGAAGAAGGACTGCTGTGCTACTGAAAGGACTGCCACTTTGCTAGACCTCTGCTCTGAAGGACTGCTGCCCTGCTGTGCAAACCTGCTGACTTTTGCCTGGGTGGGAAAGACTTTTATGTCAAGAGCACCGAACAGAAACATCAGGCACCTCACCTAGATAACTCCCCTCCAGGACGACATGGTGTCCTTGGCTCATACTTTCTTTGAAATACCAGGAGAGGATCACATTTATAAGAATTATTGAACACTGCAGGCGTGTGGTGCATTCACACTTATGTGAAAACAGTGCCAGGATTGATAATATTTGCCGTTGGATTTACAAATGACACAAGGTGGAAGTACTGTTTCCAGTCATAATTGATGAGTATACTGCTGACCACTATACTACTACTTATGCTGAAGAATTATACTTCATACTACGTTCCTTTGACCTATATGATATCTTTTTGCCCTGATGAAGCCTTGTTAGGTGAAACGCATTGGCTGTGCTCCTCTGAACAACTACAGAATAAAGCTCAAGATTGATTTCAGCAATTAAGAACTAAGAGTACTAAATTAATGTGGAATATGTATCACTGATCGTGTTTTAAATAAGATATATGTGTTGCCTCTCAAAAATCATGTGTACAATTATCTCTTGTGGGAGGGACTGGACCTGCATCTGTTTGAACTCATGCCCTAGAGTGACTCCAAGGGCTAGTTGATTGGCATCCTGACTAGAGCCTCAGGGACACATGGCTGCAACAACCTTGAACACACCACCAGGCCTGGGTGAAGTTCGCAGAGTTTCACCCTGTGTAATTCCACAGTTACTGAAAAACTTCTCACTATTCCGCGGAGTTCCACGAGAGAGCAGAGCTTTCTACCACATTGACCAATTACCCTATTCGTCGATGGTGCAACTCCTTAGCATCCTATAATTATTATTGCACATAAGCACTTTGCAGTCAAGTGCTTACCTGCAAGGTATGGCCCTTGGTGTTTTTTTGTTGCTGCTTTTACCCTGAATTAGGGTGGATTTAGACTCCTTGCAGCAGTGCAGGGGCAGATCACCTGTTGTCACACACTCCATGAAGGAAAAGAATAAACAATCTACCTAATCCTAACACTGGGAATTCTCTATGTGGTTGTTTTGAATAATTCTTAGGTGTGACCACAAGATGCCTACTGCTCTGGGTATAATCTTTGTAAATTGGGACACACTGCTAATAACAAGTGATGTCACTTGCTTCTTTGCCTTGGGGCTCGTTATTGTCATATTCTTTTGTTCTCCTGCAATCGTTAGTAAAGTGACAACATTGCCGTGTAATACAAACATTTAATGTGAACACAAAGACGCCAGTATTGTGAATGTGCAGGGGATAATTCAATAGATTAAAATTCATATTGTAAGGGAGGTTCTTTTCTGTATGTGTAACTTTGTAATTGCACCACTTATCAAAGTTCTGTAAAGAACGCCTAGAATAGACCATCGGGAGATGAATGCAAACAGACATGCAGGTAGAATAGTTCAAGTCTCTCATCGAGTGGCTGGATGCAATGTAAACAGATACATATTGTGACCCATTTATAAAGGCCCTCATGGGCCAAAGGGGGGGGGGGTGCAGCACAGACCACAAAAATGCTCTATATCTGTGGAAAAGGCGGCTTTATTGAAGACAGGTGCACCTTACAATAAAACATTTCCCTTGGCCTTTGCAGTACAAAACTAAACTTCACTAAATATTTTCTTCCCACCTTTCCACCCACCCCCACCCCTAAAGTTTCCCGATTCCCCTTACTTGCAACAGTTTATAACCCCCAACTCAGACATTCCATGCTGTCACATTAACCTTGTAACCTCCTCTTACTTCCAAAGATAACTATCTAACTAAACATTTCCTATGCTACCTTCCACTTCCTACCTACTCCCGGAATGCCTTTTCCACACCTGAACTTAACTTGTAAATAAACAATATAAACCACTAGTTACCAAGAAAAACGCCACTCACAAAAGTCCTTGCCTCTCAAACTTTTTTGACCCCATCAACTAGGGCCTAGGACTACTTTGGATACCTTTAAATGCCCAATGCCCTGTCCAGTACCTCCTTAATCTGAATGATTTACAACTCCAAACCAAAACCTGAGAAGTGCACCCCATCCTGTCTGAAAAATAAATTGCCGCGTATCTAAGTTTAGGATGTTCCACTCGCCCGATACCCTCCTTTTAGCAAAACAGTCTCATGTCCCTGTTGATTTTTCTCCTGGCCCTATCTATCGCTGCAGGTCTCCCTGCCCCCTGCCAGTGCCTTCTCAGGATGAACCCTGACCATATGACATAGCATCTAGACCATTGCTGCTTTATTTCCAATATGTCCTGCTTCATCTGCCTCAATAAGGCCAAGCCCTTACACACAACCAAATCGTTCTCACCCAAGTGGATGATCAAAACATCTGGACATATGTTACCTCTAACTAGCTTATTTAACAACGGAAACAACTCATGCCACCTCATGCTCCCTTTCCCATGCCAAGAACACTGGGGCCCTTTCCAGCCACCCTCCCAAATACATGACGGCTTCTACCCCCACCAGACCGCCCCAGGCTACCCTTGGTGGCTGCCCTTGCATGCCTGGTCCCCCCCACCTTCCTTCTTCTGGAGGCTCCGGTTCCCCCCCTTGTCCAATTGGTCCCTTCTTCCACTCCCTTCCCTGTCGGGGCTACTCCATTTTGTGCCTGGCCCCTCCCCCCTACCGCCTCCAGTCATGGTATCCTGGGGCACCTGTGCCCTCCAGTCTCCACCATTCCCCCTGGTGCTCTCTCCCAGGTCCTGCTGTCTGGCCCCACCTGCTCCAGGCCTGGCCTGTGGCACTCTTTCACCCCCCTCCCATGTGTGTGTGAGCTCCCTTGGCCCCGCAGCCTGTCCAGCTGTTAGAACGGACTGCCTGCTCCAGCTATGAAATCGAGGGTGGGATGCCGAAGGGCGCCGTACCCCCTCTCCACTTTTTCCCTTGTGCAGCCGTGCTGGGGATGCTGCCGCACACACTCACCGGCTTTTTCTTGCCCACTTTTCGGATCCGCAGCGGCAAACAAACCAACAACACCGCGGCAACCCCCTGGCCCCCCGCCGCGCTGGCCTGGCAGCGGTGTCCGCTCACACCAGGTCCATGCAGCCTGCTGCCGGGAGCAGCTGCATGGCCTCAAGCACTCTGGGATCCTCCGCCATCACCTCTCTAAGTAGAGCTTGCAAACCAGAAAAAACTTTCCCACCCAACCCAGCTGCCCTGACCGGTGACTGTGTCACCTTACTAAAATGGTGACACAGCATCCTAAAACGGCTTGTTTTAATGAAAATAGACCAAGTGTAGCCCAAAGGAACCCAATTGGGCTCTGGGCTGCACCAAAGGCCCAAATATCCCCTGGGGGGCAAGTCTCCCAGTGGTCGTCCACACCCCAAAGCCCTATTAGTAAGAGGAATTCTTGGCACCAACCCAATGTCTCTTGTAGTTTTAGTGGAGATGGGAGCAAGGACTTTCATAGAAAGTGTGCCATGCAAACGGGCATACATGATGAACGGTTACATATGATCAGACAAGTTTATTTTTGTAACCCTGATGATCAGCGTGAAGGTTTTTACACAGGTATTTTACATTGTCTGTGCCCTCTGGACACAATAGGTAGCTGTCTGGTCGGGGTACTATGCTGACAAGCTCCACTGGAGCTTGCCCCACTGCACTGCAGGGGATGTGGGGGTGTATATTACGCCACTGCCCCTGTTACCACGTAATCACATCAGTGGATCCAAAGTAGTGATTTTCCACAGCTGTCATGGAAGTACTATTTCAATGGCCATGGGGGAAGTAGTTCAATAGTGCAGAATCACACATATTTTACACTGAGGAATTTTACCTGGTTTACAGCATATTATTATTTTTTCTTGAAACTCTGATAATTCTTCCTGAGCTTTATTAGAGATAGGTATTTAACCCATCCTTACACGTTTAACCAGTCCTTGGAGGAATCAGAAGTACTACTACTATCCACTATTTGGGTTTTTCTGGAGTTAGGGAAGGGTGACGTTTATAAAGGTTTTTAAAGAAATTTTCTCTTCAAATCTATCAGGTATAGATGCTGTCATATCAGTGGCTTTGGCTTAGTGGTCTTTGCAACGAGTTCTTGTGTTCCTTTGTGGATTGCAGTATTTTCAGATGTTATTATAATGGGATGTATACCAATTCCCAATAGTATCTTGTCACACAAATCCCTTTTGATGATCTCTCATGAAGGTCAATACGCCTTAAAGGTAGTTCATAAATCCATGTTACTGTATGTACTGTGATTAATCTTTTCCATATAAATAGTATAAATTACCTGACATAGCCCAGCTGACAAAGAATTAATTCCAACCACATATTGGAGGCCATTTGTACAGTTTGACTTTTTTGTTGTTATTTTCCTTATGGCCCATGCCTGCTTCTGTGGATCTTGTGGATTTACTGGTTTCCTGATACCAGATTCAATTGAATGTTATCATTCAAGCCAATAATTTAAATATTTAGACAATGGATTCATCTTTTTTTATAACATTAGAAGGTTAGTGTTGGAAAATGTCCCTCTCTAAAGGGTCACCCAAACTTTTTCCTTCCTTCTTCTCTTTTTGCTAAACTGTTTTGGTTGGCCTTAGGACTCTGAGCAATTTACCACTGCCGACCAGTGCTAAAGTGCCTGTGCTTCTTCCCTAAATGTGTGTAATTAGTGTATACATAATTGGAGTATTTAATTTACCAGTGAGTCCATTGTAAAGTGGTATACCATATACCCATTGCCTGTAAATTAAATGCTAATAGCGGGCTTGCAGCACAGATTGTGCAACCCACAGAAGTAGCCTTTCAAATCCATCTCAGGCCTGTCACTGCAGTGCCTGAGTGTGCAGTTTACTGCCACTCCAACTTGCCATTTAAAACTACTTGCCAAGACTTAGGTTTTCCTTTTCTTACACATAAGCCAACTCTAAGGTAGGCCCTAGGTAACCCTAAGGGCATGGTGCTGTGTAAGTTAAAGGTAGGAAAGGTACTTTCATGTTTTGGATGTATTGGTAGTGACAAACAGCTAAATTAGCTTTTCACTACCGTGAGGCCCAGTGCTCTGATAGGTTGCCATTGAGATGCCCTTAATACCCATCAAGTGGGAAATGTGATTGATTGATTATTTTCTAATATGCCTTTGTAGGTAGACAACCTTTTACTCCAAGTCTGGTCAGACCATTTTCTGAATCAGTTCTCCAGGTCGACCCCCATTAAAACATGTCTTTGTTTATCTCAGCCTCTGCCTATTAGGAGAGAATTGCATGGAATCCAGCCAGCGGAATTCGTCTGTGCCTCGGAGGAAAAGTGACTTTCTCTGGATGGTCAGGTGGATGTGGCTGTCCTACTGTTAGATAACTGGATTAGGGACTCAACTGAGAAACTAGCTCAGCCTCTAACATATAGGTCGATGAAAATCAAGGCGTCTAGTCCTTGGTTCTTTCGCAGTCTTTTTGATGAGAAGTAAAAATGCAGAATTCTAGAGAGACAATGGAGGAAAGGTTATAATCTGAAAGAAATAAAAGCTATAAACTGGGACTTAAGAAATATCATGCCTAAATTAGTTTTTGAGTTTTTTTTGTCCAAAATTGCTAGAGCAGGTAACAACACCAGGGACATTTTCCCCATATTTAACAGGTTTCTAGCCATTACAGCTGCTACTAGTTCCCATAAACCCTCTACTGTTTAGTGTGAACAATTAGCATCCTATTTTCAGTCCAAGATTTTGATAATTCAGGCTAGCCTGTCCTCCAGCTTTCAACCAAATATTGAGATACTAGATATGATGTAGAGAAGCAGAGGTCCTGTAATCAATGTGTTGTTATCCAATTTTGAGCCTATTTCGCTGGAAGGTTCATTGACAGCTCTAAGGAGTTTAAAATCTGGTTCTATATCTGACCCTTACGCGCCTGATGTGCATGCATTATAGACGCATGTAATTAACCCTTTTTGGTAAATAGGGTGCTTAGCTCATCACTAGAATTAGCTAGGGTATGTAACTCCTAGACGCAAGCCATAATTCTGCCCCTGTTAAAGAAACCTTCAGCGGATCCTTGAGTACAGACTAATGTCCCTGCTCCCAGCAGTCTCTAAGATATTGGAGAAGCATGTGAATCATAAGCTCTCCACACATCTGGAATCCTATAACCTGCTCCGCTCCAGTCAGTCAGGGTTTAGACTCCCCTTTAGCACTGAGAAAGCACTCTTGGAGGTCAGTAAATACACCAAAGATACTATAGATGTAGGTGGAAAGACAGTGCTGATTAAGCTTGAGCTATTAGCAGCCTTTGATATGGCTGCCCATTCTAAGCTCCTGAGGAGTCTGCAATCAATTGGGTATCTGACTCCTCTTGCTCAGTTAGTGGAGTCCCTTGGCGCCAAAGTTATATTGTACGCTGATTATACTCAGCTGCTGTTTTCATGTGGCAAAGGAGAAGAGCTTCCAGGAAGTTTGATTAAAACCTGTCTGATGTTTTTTTTTTATTGGATGACTATACACCAGCTGAAATGTGATCCGGAAAAGACAGAGATTAGTTTCTTTGGCAACAGCTCTTCAGATAAGCAGGCTTTCTGGCTCGATAATGCCCCACCTCTAGGTCTCCAGGAAGGCAGTGCTAAGAACTTAGGAGTTTCATTTGATTACTACCCGTCATTTAAGCCACTAATTACATCAGTGGTAGGCACCTGTTTTGGTGTATTGCGCTAGCTAAAAATGTGTTTACATTTCCTTTCTTTTCCTGCAAAAATATAGTCAGCCAGGCCCTGGTCACATCAATGCTGGATTATGGCAGTGCACTCTGTCTGTGTTTGCGAGAGCACCTGCTGGAGAAACTGCAGGTGATCCAAAATGGTGCAGCCCATCTCCTCCTGAAATTGCTTGTAAAAGTGTATATATCTCCTCATTTGCACACTTAGGAAGTGAATTTGGTTGAAGACTCTAGTATTAGTGCATGGAGGATTATACTTATCAGGTGCAGAATATCTTAGAGCATGGTTATTTTCATGTTCCAGCTAGAAACCAGAGGTCTGCCAACACAAACTACTGGCAATGACACCCTGAATACAGAAGGACAGATCCAGAGACAGATCTTTGGCTCCTCGGGTGCCACAGTGCAGAACATGCTCCCAATGGAATGTTGCACTACTAGTCATCCAGTAGCATTTTAAATAATGCTTAACACCGAGCTTTTTAATAAGGATTAAATGACGGAACTAGCCTTTTTCTCTGACATGTGCAAATGTGCCAGAGCTCACTGTGGAGTAGCCATGCACAATATAAATCACATTTCTTTTAAGTAATCTGTGGCTTAAAACTCTGCTCCGCTCGCGGAGTTTGTTTATTTTTGGCAACTAGAGGTTTTTTTGAGTTTGTGTGCTCGGAATGCGTTTTCGCCGGAGCGACTCAGCGGGATGCCTGCGATCGCTGTCGAGATTGATAGTCGGCCCCACGGTCCAGCGAGAGTCTGGCATCGCAAACACGTCATTCGGCTGCGCCATCGTACTTCCGGTTGAAGGTTTGTGAAGATCATGATCCCGAACACGCAGAATTTGCAATCAGGAGAAGAATCTCTTTCGAGCAGCATCAAAACCTACTCAAAATGATGATGTCGATTAAAAAATTTCTCAGATTGAAATTCGGCTGTACTTTTTTGTGCAAGGAGTCCTTTTTCTTTTTTTCTTTTTTTTTAAGAGGAAGGAAGTGCCCCAGTGTCTCCAACTTCATGTTCCTGTCTAACAGGCTCCTCCCAGTGATTTGTCCATCTCCTGTTCACTTTTCAATTGGATTTGGAGCTGGAAGGATCCCTATTTCTGTCTGCTGTACTTTATTTCATTGGATTTGAGGACATGTTTTTTTAGATTTCACATGTAAGTTGGAAAATTGGTCTTGTTTGATTGATTGGGGCATTGCACTTACAGTTTTTTGTACTTTCATCATTTTTAAAATGTATTGTAGTTGGTGGACTGTAATTTCTGTAAGGGCCTAGTTGTTTCTTTGTAAGTAATTGTTCTTCTTTTATAAAGGGAACATGTTGCAAAGGCACTCCATTTTTTCCAACTTTTGAAATCACTTTGCAATATTTATTTAATTCACTATCCCAGTAGTCTGCCAATAGGCATTTCAGCCAGTAGGCCCAGAGGTACTCATGGGTGCATGAAACAACTGTTTCTGTGGTGTCTGTTGAATTTAAACATCATCCAGGGCATGAGTGGCACTGGATTGAAATGCAAAATGAGTTTTGTGGGGTACTTCACTTTTTATGCGTGTAAATAAATGCCTTTGTTAGATGTGTGTGGTTGTAACTTGCAAACCTTTATTAGCCCTGTGGATTGTCATATTTGGCATTGTTGTATTAGTGCCCTGTTGGTAAGCATGCCTCCTTTGTCTGGCCAGTGTGAGAGTGTGTTTGTAATAGTGGACCAGCATTTGCCTTGGCTGAGCCTCATTGTGTGTCCAGAGGCAATTTTGTCCATATAGGCCTGCTGGAATTCATTGTTTTCCAGGCCTCCGGATTGCTATTGTGGCGAGTGACTGACCAAGTGGCTTCTGGCCATTTTGTGGTGGTGGTAGTGCTTTTGTCATAGAACTTCATGTCTTATTTCCTTTTTTCCTTGTGGCTTATTGCTTCTTGTTGTGGGTGGCATGTTTGGCCATGTGGCTGGTGGCCATTTTGTGAAGGTAGCCAGTGTGCTTTTGCCATAGGCCTGCATTATCTGCCTTCCCTTTCCTGTTTTTGTAGCCTGGCCATGTGGCTGGTGGCCATTTTGTGAAGGCCGCCAGTATGCTTCTGCATTAAGCTTGCATGTCTTTTCTTTGTTCTGTAGTGTAGTTCCTATATTCCCAATAGGCTCTGCGCATTGGAATAATATATCCTATAGATGTGACGTAGGACTTATATCTACTAGGTCTCTATCGAATATATGAAACTTAATTGTGAGTGCCAGCTAGCTCAGAGGTCACTAGAAACTTTCTCAAATTCACAAGAAGGGTCTTAGTTTCTGACAACCGCATAAACATGACAACTTTGTTTCCCCACAATGAAACTGATCTTCAGAGTTGTGGATCAATAGATAGATATTTTACTCAGTCATCCGTGCATGCTTCATTTCATCAGAGGTGCATAGAACATAGAAAGACGGGCGTTTTCAATAAAAGTATTTATTGAGCAGTCTTCTTTATCATGCAGAAGAAATGCACTGCTACAAGCGTAATACTGGCTGTAAAGTATAATGCGTACAATAAGAAGAGTATTATAAAATAATACTGTAAAAGCAGGGTATGGTTTCTAAGCCATAAAACACATACATAAATAAATAAAGACTAAAAGTACTCAACTGGGGCTTCTAAAATACACCTACCCAGATGTACCTAACCTAAGTGTAGTACGAGGGAAGAAGTAAGTGTGGTGTAGCATAAGTTTAGTATTCTTTTTGCCAATAATCTATCCAAGATTTCTCCTAGGGTCTTATCAGCTCCATACCTTGGTTTAGAATGAAGGTGGTCTGGTATCTCTCTGTCTCAGGACTCGATTTCCCAACACACCGCAAGGGGAGCTTGGAAACGCTGGAGCTGGATTTCTTGGCAGTAGAAAAGACAGCGTCTCTCTAAATGCGTCTGCTGGAGGGCCAGCTTTCTTCGGCACTTGCTGTAGCGAGATGCATTGGCCAAGTAGATATTCAAACTGCTCCAAAACACTGTGTGTTTGCTTGGGCAAGTGTGGGCATATTTATACCTTGAAGGTGTCGAGTTTGACGAAAAGGTGGACATAATAACATCATCAAAGAGTCTCAGTTCTTTGAAAACTCCATGAGTTCTTGGACAAATCAATATTCAAGCAAGGAGAAGTCCCTAACTGCTGAAGCCCAGTTTTCCAAGAAATCGTTGTGGATTTTTGGAACTAGTGGAAGTAGCCATGCTGTATTTGGACTGCATGAGCTATGTCTAAATATGGTTATGATTTCTATGCCTATATAAGGACATGGTGATTTATACCTATATAAAGGCATGAATCAGAAAAATTACACTAGGATCATAAAATGCTATACAACACCCTCTCCACTTTATTATGTTCAACATTACTAAAATGTAAGCTCTAAAGCATATCTAAAGCATGTGATTACAATCCCACCCAAAAAATGCATAAAATGCTTTTGAAAATGGTTGTACACATAAAATGAGCATTCGTACTATACGTATTTAAAAGCAATGATTTCGATTCAAGCATAAAGTATGATATTGGCAATGCTAACTGAATGAATCATAAAAATTACATTCATGAAATGGCTCTAAATACAGAAGAGAGAGAAAGAAAAATCGAGACCATCCCATAGCAGAATATATAAACTGTTTTGGTTTGTGGATAAGGCCAATATTGTTTCTTGGAAGTATTCAAAGAGTTCTTGTTCTCTAAGAATAGTTATACTTTAGGCAGATTACTTTGTGCCAAAGTTCATTTTTTGGAAAAAAGTCAAATCAAATCGGAGAAAAATACAGTTCCCAAGTTAGAAGTTTTTGGTTTTGAAAAACGAATGTCGAATTCAAAGTTGATTGAACGCTGTATGCTAATTTCAAAAGTTATTCTCGGTGTCAGGAGAAAACATTAAATCTTCTAAGCTGGTAAAGAAATCGTCTACCACAGTAGGTGAAAGTTGAGCCACTTTATTAGGTAGATCAATTGTACACAGATGAGAAGCATCGCCATCAGCGTCAGTCGCATTAGCAATGTTCGCAGTAGATGGTACCTGTTGGTTCACGTATCTCACCCTCAGCTGGAATTGCCGGTGAGACCTCAATGAATACCGTCATCAGGATCGGTAGCCACTGGGGACAACACAATGCATGAGCCGTTACCGAACCAAGAAAAGCGTCAACATTCGTTGGCAGTGCTGATGGAAGTGTTAGACAGATATCCAACACGCATTCCTCTCCACAAAACAAGCATTGTAGAACAGGTAAGATGCAATCTTGCCAGATTGGTCTGAACGATAGGAACCATGTGGTATTCAGATCTCTCAAACGAGCCAAGCCAAGAATCTGTGTTATGAACTCACAATACTGTATTGCCAGAAGAGTGTTCTCCATGGTAATCTGGGTATCGCTGGTGACTGGACTTGCCATATCGGAGCAGAAGGAACAAAAATAGTATCCCTGCTATGAGTCCCAAATTGAGAGGCAGGCGCCGAATGCAGAGTGCACGAAGGTTGGAAAAATGCCTAGGACTGCTTCAAAGGGTGCTAACAGTCCTGAAAAAATTGCCTTAAATACATGTACAATACTACTGGTATCAGACACGTTTAAGACACGACCTAACATTTCTGCTAAATGTATGAGGCAGTTTGTTTATAATAAGGCATGTATCTCTGCAGAGGACCTTGCAACTTGCAGATCATACGTCTCTCTGGACGAGGTTAGTGTCAGTGAAAGCTATAGCGGCGACTCCCTGTCTGTCTTAGTTTTAGGAAACAATACTTGCATACAGCAAGTGACCCTGGCTGACACACTAACGAGATAGGCTATTCCTGCCATCATTCCACAACAGCTGTGATCATTCAACATTATGTAGCTCCCATTGGATAGCTGCCTAGAAATTGGATCTATCACTGCTGCCAGGGAACCCTGGAGGTGGCATGATAAGTTGGTCGAAGAACCATCGCAGGTTCCATGTAAATTAATACCCTGACATAGAAGTGTACCGGTCAGTGTGGTTTTGCAATTTTTATGACTATGAAATACCTCCTTTTCCCCACTCCAACATTTGTGTGTGTATGGTAAATCCCAGGTCGACTTTATGTATTCTTTACCCAACCTTTCATACAGGCCAGCTGGTGTGTTAAGCAATACTGAAACTGGAAAATCTCACTGGTATCGTGAAGGTGCCATGTATTATCCATTCAACGGCTGGTTTCTCAGAAATGGTTAATGGCAATCTTTCCAGTTGTTCTATGCTCAGCACGTATAGTCTGCTTCCCTCTGTGCCAAAGAGATTTGTTTATCTGCAAGGTTAAATCGAGTAAACAATGATGTGATGTTGATAAGACGCCAAGGCACATAGCCTGAACAAAGGTTTTGTAACGTCCAGCCTAGCAGCATTATAGAATGCAATTGAGACTGTCCATGTTGTAACATGAGCAAGTCTTGTTCCATTATGTCTATGGCAGAGGATGCAATGCTGTCCAAAGAATAAATTTCGGATGACAGAGTTGTTAACCCATTGTCAACTACAGAGAGAGCTTTCTCTAAATGAATACAATCAATGTCTCGTATTCGTTCTGCAGTTTCCATTTGCGTGACTTTCCATGCTTCATTATAAGCAGCGTAAATCCCGGCGTATATGAAACATTTATGACGTTGTTTGCGAGGTCCTAGTAAGAATTCTCTCAAATCAATGCCATCTTTAAGTGAAGTTAAGTGTTGTTTTATATCTGGGAGTGTGGATTTTTGTATCCACTCAAGGCATCGTTTTCCTACACTGTAAGTTCTTATTATCCCTGGATGTTGTCTCTAAATATATCCTGGATCTGACCTAGTTACTGTAAACCCTTGTATGTTGTTCAGGAATCTATCTTGACAGTTATTTGTGTCTGTGGGCCAGATTAACCATTTTTTCCAATCAGGATTAGTTCTGTTTTGTTGTAAAATATATTTCACGTCTACCTCCTCATCTCTAGTTCCATTACTATCAAGTGCGGGTTTAGGTATTTACGGTTTATTCAAGTCTTTTATCTTAGCAAGGCCAAGACAAGATGTCTGTTGAACAGTGTCATTTAAAAACATTATTTGTTCTGGGATGATGCAGGCTCTAAATAAGGCTTCTAAACCTTGCACCTGCCAGTCTTTTGTGCCCCAGACAGTTTTCGTCTCAATGTTGTCTTTCCAAAAGTCAAAACATAATGTGGACAATCGAGCATAAAAGGCCACAGAATAAATGTGATTAGTATTAGTCGACATACTTTTCATTCCTGTCTTATTAACATTTTTAAAGTCAAATGTTTCTGGTTTTGTGACATTAAAGCCTGAGAAGTATGGAAATGTTTCATAACATGTTCTAGAGCTACCCTTTGGTGGCGATGGACAATGTTTCCATTGATTATAAGTAAAACATTTCTAGGGTTTGCAGATTTGTACAAATAATGGTGACTATAATGATTAAAACAATACATTTGTTCATAATCTGATGAACCTTCTATGTATGCATGTTTTGTAAATTTTGCTGACATTTCTAAATCTATCATCATGTTATTAACAGTCTTAAAGTCCCAATCATCAGAAAATGTACTGGGTGAAACAAAATCACTCAAGGAAACCTTAAATTGGTCTGGAATCTTCAACAGCTCGACCGGACCATAAATGTCATAATCAGTTCTGTCCCATGCAATACCACCTTGTAGAGGAATGGCTGTGATGTTTACTGACAACAGGTCTCTTTGCTCACGATGAAATGATTTGTGTGGCTTCAGGAGCAAGTTGAAATTCTTACTTACTGTGTCCATTTTACTATATTTTCCATCTATCAGCTTTCCCAAACTTAAAACAAGAATGAGCCAAAGTAGGAGAACAAAGTACACCTAGCACAATTCAAAATTCAACCCATGGTGAAACCATATATGTATTTGCAAGCTGGTGAAAAAGTTCTGTTACTTGTTCTTTGAAAGTTTTATTTGCTGGCGTTGTTTCGGGCTCACTGTGATCCTCAGAAAACGTATCAAAGTTGATAAAATAGTCAGAGGCAGTTCTGTCAATTGTTGGCATTGCATCCGGATTATTTGAAATAGCTGGAGCTGCTTGTTCCTTTGACATATTTGTATAGTCAGATGCTACATCATTTTAGACGGGGGTTTCTTGACAAACTGTCATTTGGGTTTCAAGAGGCACAAGGTCCATGGCTTTATTGCATAGTCCATCTTTTCTCACTGCAGAATCTTCAAAGGTGATGAGTCTTTCAGTTTGAACCTCTTGGATAGTAGCAAGATTTGGTCATCTGCTTCATCTTTGAAGTCCACTGGGTCTACTACTTATTATCGGCCACATGGTGTGGTATTACCAGGTCAATTGAACCGGTTCTCCTTTCTTCCAGCAAGGGGCGGCATTAATACTGTTCTTGATCCCTGGATTGCTGGTACAGGTACTGGTTTTCTGTAAGAAGGCCCAAATACTTTCTTATCCACCATTTTCTCTCTGACCAGATCCCCAATCTTTGGAATCCAGACTTTTCTTGCTCGGACAGGTGGTTTTTCTTCAGTGGTCATTGGCTTCTGTATGGTGTTGCTTAGACTTCTTCTTGTTTCATTTAAGTCCTGCAAAACAGCCAAACGGTCTTTGATATCAAAGTGATTTTATTCTACCACTGAAGTATGAAGATCGAGGTCTTTGACCATCATTCTAGTACCAAAAAGGATTTCATATGGAGTGATTCCACCCAGAGAATTTCTTGGCAGATTGTTAAGACTACGTTGGACACTTATCAGATGTTTGACCCACCCGTCACACAAGCCTAAAACCCTAGCTGTTATAGATTGCTTTATGTCATGTTTTTTTCTTTCCACAACCGAATTTCCCTCAGGATGGAATGGACTTGAGTACCCCAATGCAACGCCCAAGCTGGCCATGGCCTCCTTGTAAGCTCGAGAGCTAAACGCAGGACCCTGGTCAGAATGTAGCGTGCCGATAGCATATGTGCCGATAAAGACTCTCAAATCTTTTATAACAGTTTGGGCCTCAGTCGAGCGCTGAGAGCCACATCCAAATGAATCTTGAGCCTGAATCCACTGCGACCATGATATATTTATAGTTGCCATCCCTTTAAAAGGGACCACAGTGGACCAGGTAAACACATGCTAATGGTTTATCTGAAATGAGAAGGGGCTTCTGTGCCGGGTGTTTCACTGTTGAAACATTCATTTTCTGGCAGATTTCACATTCCAAAACATAGTTTTGGGTCTATTTCCTCATGCGCACCACCAGTATCTTTGCTTTAATAACAACACTGTGGCAGAAACACCTGCGTGTGCAGAGGCAAGCCCTTCATGTGCTGCTAAGATCAGTCCTAATCTATGTTCCATGTTTGGAATGACCCTATCCCCCACTCCAGGAATTCGAGCAAAAGGAACATTAGTTGCATCAGTTGTATATGAATACTTGAGTGGAAAGCCTTTTGGAAGTGTTTTACCACCCTCTTTTATTGAAGCAGTGACAGCTTGCATTATTGCGCTGTCTATTTTTGTTTTTGAACAAGTGATTGCAGCTACGGAAGCCGGTTGCACAGCTTCATCCGCCAATTAATTCCCTGCAAGGTGAACGCCATCACGCTGATGACTCAGTGTATGGATCACGTGAGTCTTTTGTAGTTCTTTCTGTAATTGAATTACTTGTTCCCAAAGCATCTTATGCTTGATTGTGCCACCTTTTGCATCTTTAAAACCATTTTGAACCCAGTTCTGCAAGTATTCATTGTAAGACTGGACGCAGTAATACGAATCGCACACTATGAGTGTGGGGAATTTGCGATCAGTATTTTCAAGCGCCATCTTGAATGCTTGGAGTTCAGCTCCCTGAGCTGTACAATCTCCTAAAGATTGAGTTTTTGTGACCATAGGTCGGAATTTAGCATCACGCTAGCGACCTTTAACAATCGCACACGTTGCACTATAAGCTTTTTTTCTCCCAATTGCGGGCTATGCTGATCTATCAATATAAATTATACATCCGTAATGTTCTAGAGGCAGAATCTCTGTGGGCAGAGGACATTCTTGCTCGTATTGTAGAAATTCTTGAGTTTTCAAGTAGGGATCAAAAACGTAATCAACGTCTGTTGCAGCAAGAGAATTACCCATTGTATCCATCTCGGATGTAAAGCTTTTGCATTTGGAATGCTCACTTTTGTCACTGCCGCTAAGGCAGGTACAGGAGTAACAATCTTTATGCGTTTTCAATGCGGGAGGGCTCTCTCTTTTGCCACTGCAATTTGAACCGCTGTCAGAATTTTTTCTATTGAAGTGAATTTCATTTATGCTTGTGTGTACAAGCGTGATTTGTAAGCTATTGGTACCTTTTCACCTTCATTAAAGGTTAGGTATGTGAATCCGCATCTCACTCGGATGATTCGGATTACAAGGTTGCGTACGTTTATGCGTGTTTGTAAATGGGTTGTTGCTAACATGTCTGTTTGAACTGAACACAAAATTTCTGTGTGTTTTTGAGTCCAATTATTTGGTTTGAAATCAGGTTTGATTAGTTCGTAGAGAGGTTTAACCCTTTCTGTGTAATTTAAAATGTAAGTTCTTCCGAAATTCAGGAAGCCTAGAATTGACTGTAAATTGTTCAGTGTGTGTTGGAGGTTTGAGCAGCGCACATTTTTCTAAAACGTTTGCTGCCAGGCTTTTGCCTTCACTTGAAAGCTCGTATCCTAAAAATCAGACGTTAAGATGGGCAATTCTTCATTTTTTAAGTTGAACATGTACCCTTCAGAGGCAAATCCAAGTATTATGGTGTTCACCCTGTTCAAGTGCCTGTCCAAGTCATCGTCTGCAAGATAATGCCTCATCATCGTACGTTTGTAGTAACTCCGTTACTCTGGCTGAAAATAACCCTGGACTATTCTTGAATCCCTGGGGGAGACGACAGAAGTGACGCTGTGTCTGCCATAATCGAGGAAGCGGTCAAGTACCTGCTTCCAGGTGCAATGTTTTGACAGAAGAAACAGTTTGAAATATCTAATGTGGTTTTATATTTTTTACGTACAATGTTATTCATCAGTGCTGCACTGTGTGCATTTTGTACTGCAAAAGTTTTGCAACAAGAATTTAAATGTCTGCAGTCCAAAACTAGACGATATGTATTGTCTGGTTTGGAGACAGGAAACAAAGGATTGTTCATGGACGAGGTGCATGTTTCAATCAACCCTTGGTATTCAAGTTATTCTAGGATCTCCGTGGCCTGTTTTTTAGCTTCTTGCTTAACTAGATACTGCCTCTAAGCAGTAGGTTGATTTTTTAGCTGGAACTTATGGTGAGGAGAGTCCTCATCCCATCCCACATGATTTTTATATAATGCTGGAGCCTGGGCCACAGCCCATTTTCTGGCATAGGTATGTTTTTTATGAATAGGAATATGATTGGAGAAGGCTGGCATAATGATCTCTTCGCCATGTGGGCACTCCCTGACAAATTCAGGTGGCCAGTCTTTTTCAGTCATAACCCTTAGATAGTTTTTTCCAAAAGAGTGCTTTTATCTTTCTAGTTATGTCCCCCTCTATCCGGAGTGTTACTTCATATAACTTGAGGGGGACACTAACCCTGATATTGGCAGTTTCAACTTGAATGTATTCATTCAGGTCCACTGTCTCCAGATGATCCTTCAGGATCTTGCGAAGCTATGGTGACTTCTGGTGCGCTGTCCAGCATTGTCTGAGCCCCGCCCCGTTCTTGAGTTGTGTCCTCACGATTCTCGGGATGTCTCCTTTTTAGACTTGCTACCTTCTTCTTGGTGAATTGAGTTTTCTTATTTTATTGGAAAGTGTTGATTGTCTTTGGACTTCACGTGTTCCTCCTTGTGTTCTGATTGTCCTCTTCTTTCCGATTTCTGTGAAGAAGTCTGAAAGGTAATAGAGGAACGTGTATCAGTATATTGATATCCATCAGGTTTTCTCAAATTATCCCTGTTCCTGAGGTTATACCTCTTTTCAGAGGGCTCCTTTTAAGGAGATCTACCTCTGGATTGAGAACGCTTCTCCTTAGGAAGTGTCTGTCTAGTATTTTCCCACTTCTTTTTAGGAGTGGTTAGATTGTTTTTAATAAAAAACTTTTTCAGGATTTTCTATTAGTTCGGGCTTTACTGGTTTCCCATCCAAACTATCTCTACCTAGTTCTTCATAGGATTTTTCTATTATTCTGGCCAGTTCATATGGTTGCTTAGTTACATCAAGTTCTTTTAGTTTTTGGCGGATTGCCAAGGATGCTGCTTCACCTTTAATATTAGCTATTGGCGGACCACTGTTGTGTTCACTTCAACTACAAAACCACCTCGACCCACAACCCCCCACAACCTATCCCCGGAGAAAATGGAACAAAATCACCACCGACCAACTCCTCACATCGATCAACGAGAACCCACCCGCCCTCTCATCGGACCCAAACCAAGCCGCCACCAAACTCAAACAATGGATCACTCACAGCGCGGACGAACGAGCACCATTGAAAAACCACCACACCAAACAGGACAACAAATAGGCCTCCTGGTTCAACGATGACCTTAAGAAATCCAAGAAGCTATGCCGTACTCTCGAGAAAACATGGGGAAAAAACCCAACCACCGACAACATGACCACCTTCAAGTCAGCCACCCGCAAACACCACCAGCTGATTCGATCCACCAAGAAATCAGCATTCAAGAATCGACTCGACAACAACGCCCATAACAGCAAGGAACTATTCAACATCGTCAAAGAATTCACCAACCCCACCGCAGCCTCAAACGACATCACTCCCTCCCAAGACCTCTGCGATTCCATATCCTCCTTCTTCTACAACAAAATTGCCGACATACATAACAGATTTGAAAACAGTTCCAACGAACAATCCTCTCCACCCCCCTCAGAACCTAAACCGCCCTCTAACAGCCTCATCGCCTGGAACCCAATCACCACTGAAGACACCATCCGCCTAATGAATTCCATCCGCTCTGGTTCGCCAACCGACCCATGTCCACACCACATCTACAACAAAGCAGACTCCATCTTCGCACCCCATCTCCGTGACGTCATCAACTGCTCCTTCAACTCTGCCACCTTCCCAGAAAGTTGGAAGCATGCCGAAGTCAGCGCCCTCCTGAAGAAACCCACAGCAGACCCCTCTGAACTCAAAAACTACCGCCCCATATCTCTCCTCCCATTCCCGGCCAAAGTCATTGAGAAAGCCGTCAATAGCCAACTCGCCGCCTTCCTCGAATCCAACAACTCCCTCGATCCCTCACAATCCGGCTTTCGAGCCAAACACAGCACCGAAACCGCCCTGATCGCAGCTACAGACGACTTCCGAACACTACTGGACAATGGAGAAACAGTGGCCCTCATTCTACTCGACCTCTCCGCCGCCTTCGACACTGTCTGTCACAACACCCTCATACAACGCCTCATCAACATCGGCATAAAAGGTAAAGCCTTGGATGGCATCATCTCGTTCCTCGCCGGAAGAACCCAGAGAGTCCGCCTACCACCGTACAAGTCAGAGGCCACCGAAGTCATCTGCGGCGTCCCTCAAGGATCCTCGCTGAGCCCCACCCTCTTCAACGTCTACATGAGCCCTCTCGCGGCCATCGCACGCCAACACAACCTCAACATAATCTCCCACGCCTAAGCATGAGCGAATTTTGCGGATCTCGCGTTCGCAAATTTTGCGGATTTGCGGATTCGCAATCCGCAAAATCCGCGAATTCCCGCGAATTTGCGGATTTTTTTTTTTTTGTGTTCGCCCGTGTTTCTGCCAGTTCGCGAGGGTTTTTCACAATGTCGCAATTTGCGAACTTACCTGTCGGGTCGCAAGTTTTGCGAACTTGTTGTTTCTACGTGTCCAGCCTGTTTGGGACACTCTACTTCATCACTGCCACTCTCTGTCACCACTGCCACTCTCTGACTACTCATGCCACCCTCTGGCCCACCCATGCCACCCTCAGTTTCATCACCACACCCTCTGGTTGTCCAGTGTACATTATTTTCGGCAAAGCAAAGCACACTTTCCCTGCCTCAAGTGACCTGAATTAATTTGGGGCTGATTAATGTGTCACAGAATATTTTTTTAGCTGGCACCTGCTTCCTTAGTGCGCCCTGATTAGTGATCTTTTGCACTTGCTAAGTGCTTTCATTGTTGCAAAATTAGTTACAACACCTGCCCTGCCCCAACTGACAATAATGAATTAGGGGCTGATTAATGGATTTTAACTTCCAGCCTGGCTCCTGCTTGTCTCCCTTAGCTGTAATTCAGGACCTTTGTGGCATATGTGTAACTATTCTGAGGTTCAGAGCAGGGTCACATAATAGTTTCAACTGGCAACTGAACTCTGGAGGGGCCCCTCAGGAAGCACTACAGGAAATGGCTACTAATGATGAGCCTGAACTTTTGAACCTGGTAAGTAGTTACTTTCAGTTTTGCTAAGATCGTATTTCTGCAATTTTGCACTTATTCGCGGGGCGCGAACTCACGCAAACTCACGCGAACAGTGCGAGCAGTGCGAGCAAAATCCGCTGCTCGCGGATTTGCGGATTTTGCGGGAGATTCGCGAATCTCGCGGATTGCGGATTTCCCGAAAATCCGCAAAATCCGCGAGCGGAACAGATTTTCCGCCCATGCCTACCCACGCCGACGACACCCAGCTGATCCTCTCCCTGACCAACGACCCCGCCGCCGCCAGAGCCAATCTGCACGAAGGGATGAAAGAGGTAGCCGAGTGGATGACGACCAGCCGCCTGAAACTGAACTCAGACAAGACGGAGGTCCTCATCCTGGGCTCCTCGCCCTCCGCCTGGGACGACTCCTGGTGGCCCCCCGCCTGGGCACCGCACCCAAACCGACAGACCACGCACGCAAACTGGGCTTCATCCTGGACTCCTCCCTCTCCATGACCAGGCAAGTCAACACCGTCTCCTCGGCGTGCTTCAACATCCTGCGCATGCTACGGAAGATCTTCTGGTGGATCCCCACCGAGACCAGGAAGACCATCACGCAGGCCCTCGTCACCAGTCGACTGGACTACGGCAACACCCTCTACGCCGGTACCACCGCCAAGCTCCAGAAGAGACTCCAGCGGATCCAGAACGCCTCAGCCAGACTCATCCTCGACATCCCACGAACCAGCCACATCTCCGGACATCTGAGAGACCTGCATTGGCTCCCCGTCAACAAAAGAATCACCTTCCGCCTCCTCACCCACGCACACAAAGCCCTACACGACCAAGGCCCGAGCTACCTCAACAACCGAATCAACTTCTATGCTCCCAAACGCCACCTCCGATCAGCCAACCACGCCCTCGCCGCCGTCCCCCGCATCCGAAGAGCGACAACAGGAGGAAGGTCCTTCTCCTACCTGGCCGCCAAGACCTGGAACTCCCTCCCGACCGACCTGCGCCTGACCCAAGACCACCTCTCCTTCAGGAAGAAGTTGAAGACCTGGCTGTTCGAGCAGTAACGGCACCCCCCCCAGCGCCTTGAGACACTACGGGTAAGTAGTGCACTCTATAAATGTCTTTGATTGATTGATTGATTGATTGCACTCCTCCTTAATTTATGCTGTTTAACTTTACCTTTCTCCTTGATTTTTCAATATCCCTTTTATTTTTTCATCTACACTTACAGGCCGGCCTTTAGCCTCTTCTATACTGGGAAAAAAACCTCAAACTTACCTTACCAATCTGCATCCGCCAGGCAGGCACCCATGATTGACGGAGGGAGCATCCATGGAAGGAAGGAACAAAAACTGCCAAGATGCAACTCCTAATTTGACCATAACATAGTTATAGTATCATATTCTTTTCATTTGATTAATTTTATCTTTTCAATCATTACAACTGTGCCTGTTATTGTTATTATGTTTGCTTATATTGGACTCCTACAGATATTTTTTTATTTTCTGTGCTATCTTTAAAAGGAAGCCCGGTACAACAGAACATAAAATGTATGTAACTTGGGTCTGTCTAAGGGCAGACAGGCAAAGCAATTGCATAATAATACTTAATAATGTACTGTTGCCCTGTACTACTACTGTCTAGTACTACTCATCAGTGTCAAGTCATCATCATACATGCATTTCCTTTCTCTCCCTTAACAGACTAATGATGTTTGTCTGCCAAGATTATGTGTTGTCCATATGTAGTGTTTGTCTTTGTCAAACCTTTCCCTCAAATACCCCTTCCCAACCATTCATCAAACCATAACCTTCTTCCATCGGGCTGTGTGATTTATGTGTGATTTATGTTAAATTTACACCAGTAATTGATCACACACTTGTTGGGGCGGATGTGGATCTTCTTCTGCTTGCCCATCCATGCTCAGTATCCGCAAGTAAACATTTTTTCCAGAGGAACATAATCCATCATAATTAATTGCCGGCATCGATTCATCATCCTTCCAGCACTAAAGATTACTCTTGTTCACTCCACAGGTCGAGTTAAATTCAGTTTGTAACCTGTACTAGGCTATCCCTGCCACCATTATGTTTTATTTAACTTTAGCATTCATTATCATCATCATGGTTTCTTGTTTGCCAGTCTTCTTGTGTACTGTACTTCTACTACTCATTCCCTGAGTCTCCCTCAGGTGACTGGCTGTCTAATTTTTTTTAAATTTTGTAAATGCTACTGTCAGTGTCTACTACTACTACCACCACCACCATGGCATCTTGGGAAACAAAACCCTCATCAGCATGCAGCCATTGCTTTGTCTAAGTGCAAATAAACATCAATCACAGGTAAGAGAAGATGTTTGGGGGGAGGCATAATTAATAATATGGAAATTAATCCATTAATTCACACACCCATGTCCTGAGTCCAGTTGCAGACTGCATAGACTAGGAGCAGAGACTGACAGTACAAGTAGGACACGTCACAAGTGAAGAAACTGCATTTATTTTATTTTATTTTAATTTTATTAAGAGTTTTGTATAGCGCTAACAAGACCCTTGGGTATCAGAGCGCTTCACATTACATGAGGTAGTTATAGGCCTGCATTGTTATCGTGATTTTCACTATATTATGAGGTAGGTACATATCTGATACCAAAAGCAAAATATCAGTACATTTCTACAATATTATGAGGTAGGTACATATATGATACAAACGCGACAGTATCAATAACATTTTTACAAAGAGTAATAGCATATAGTATGACACAGATTCTAATAAATAGTAACATATAATGTGTAATAGAGTCAATCGATCCTAACGGTCCATTTCCTGCGTATGTTTCAGCTCCAGTCCTTAAACATGAATTCTGGCTTCGCGTGCCTCGTCTATGGAAGGAATTTATTCATTAGGAAGATCTAGTTTCCCTCTTAAAGGATGCTGTATCTTCAATCTTTCTAATGTTTGAAGGAAGTGAATTCCATATTCTAGGGGCTGCTCCTGAAAAGGCCCTGTCGTAAGTTTTCTTCTTCCGGAAAATGGCAGGTCTCAGCATTAGCTCATTTGTGCTCCTGGCTGGTCTGTTACCTCCAGATAGCTTAATTTTCCGAGCAAGGTATTTGGGTGTATTGTGGTGGAGCGCCTTGTGTGTTATGATGACATTTTTAGCTGGATTCTGGCTTCGTACGGTAGCCAGTTTAATGCCTTCAAATGTGGCGATATATGGTCAAATATCCTTGATCCAGTGATCAGTCGTGCGGCTGCATTGAGACATGCTTTCAGAGGAGCTGTAGACAGTTTTGGTAGACCTGCTAGCGTTGTGCAACCATATTCGATCCTCGCAAAAACTAGGGACTGAACTGCTAGTTTGAGGTCTTCTTTGGATATGAATGGTTTCACTTTTCTGATGTAGTTCAGATGGTATCGGGCGCTTTTAGCCATTGCGTTGATATGGGCTTTCATGTTTAGTTTCTCATCTAGAGTTATTCCTAGAGATTTCGCTGAGCCAACTAGGGTAGGGGTGCAATTTAATGCTGTTATCATATTGGACCATTCCTTCACTTCTGTGTGTTTCTTTAGTGAAGATATAAGTAAGAATTCCGTTTTTTGTGCGTTTAGTTTCAGATGGTTGACCGATAGCCATTGTAATGTCAGTTTTAAGGTCTCATTCATTCTCATGCTGTCTTCTCTGGCTGTGATCTTGATATAAATCTGGGTATCATCCGCGTACATGTGATAGGAAATATTAGATTTTCGAAGGATTTCAGTGAGAGGTTCGATGTAAAGGTTGAACAGTGATGGTGATAATGTAGAGCCTTGAGGGACTCCAATTGAGTTAGGGCAAGCTGGTGAGAAAGTTAGTTTGATTGACCAGGAATCTTTGCGTTCTGTTCTGCAGGAAGGATTCAAACCATTTTAGTACATTTCCAGTTATTCTTATCCTCTCATGAAGCCTGTTCAGTAATTTTTCATGATTTACCGTGTCGAATGCTGATGATAGGTCCAGGAGGATAAGTAGACATGTTTGATTACGGTCTAGTGCCTGTAGTGCATCATCGACAATATGTAGGATCGCTGTTTCTGTGCTATGTCCTGTCCTGAATCCAGATTGGCAGTCGTCTAGTAGTGCGAATTTCGCGATGTGTTGGCTTAGTTTATTTTGTACGCATTTCTCTATTAGGTTGGGAAGTATAGGGATGTTGGTCATTGGGCGAAAGTTATTTGGATCTGCTGGGTCCGCCGTTGGTTTTTTGATGATAGGGACGACTTGACCTGTTTTTAGGCAATCTGGAAGGATCCCTTGTGATAGAGAGGCGTTTATTATTTTCGTCCAAATGGGAATCACAATATTGTTTATGTCTCTGACGCATTTGGCGGGTAGAGGATCACTGTAGTGGTTGTTAGGTTTGATTTCTGATAGTGTTTTTGCTATGGTACTTTGATCCAGGAGTTTGAAGTTAACCCATTGAGCCTTGTTTTTCGTCCTATTGTGGGTGTTTTCTACGGTGCTGTTGGGGTTTTGTCTGTCCATATTGCCAGTGTTATCAGCCTCTTCCCCAAACTCTCTTTCAAATTTGTTGACCTTGTCTGTGAAGAATGTTGCGAATTATTCACAGCTTATTTGCGATGTTGTGGTTTCTTGGCTGGTTTTAGCTAATTTATTGGATTTATGTTTCAGAATCTCGAATAATTTCCGAGGTCTATTTTTGGCGTTATCTAGCTCAGATCTGATAAATTCTTTTTTGGAGTGTAGTATTTTTTGTTATATTCGCTTCTGATTCTTCTAAGTGTTTTCAGTTTGGGCGATGTTGGGTGTTGTCTCCATCTTCTTTCCGCTAGTCTTAGTTTCCTACTTTCTTCATTCAGAGTCTCGCTGAACCATGGGTTTTTTATCTTCTCTGTTACTCTTTTCAGTTTTAGAGGCATTGCACTGTTGACTATATTTGTTATTGTTTTAGTGTAGTGGTCTGTAAGTTCCTCCACACTTTGCAAGTTGCTCAGTGGAATCAGATTCTCCTCACAGCTTTCCACTAATAATGTTATATTCGGATCTCTAGTATCTCGCAACCATTTCTTGTGTCTGGTAGGTTGTATCGTCTTGATCTTTTTCATACTGTTTATCCAGAAAGTTATGGCATGGTGATCTGACCAGTCGCATGGCTCAATTGCTATAATTGAGGTATTGTTAGATTTTGCTATTATCCAGTCCAGCGTGGCTCCTTTTTCATGTGTTGGCTCCGTGCATACTTGGTTAAGATTCAACTCCGTTAGGAGGTCTTTCAGAGCGTTGACTTGTTTGTCTTGGTTGTCATTCCAATGTAGGGGAAAGTCCCCCAGGACAATGTTGTTAGTTTCAGAATTGGAGTCGGTGGTGATGATTTCCATTAATTTGTCTATGAAGGTTGTATTGTTGCCTGGCGGGTGGTAAAGTGCATGTAGATTGCATATATGATTATCTCCTGATCTTATCTTGAGATTTAAGTGTTCACAGAATTCGAGAGGTTCTGATGGCACATGTTTGACTTCTATTTCCGATCGGTAAATGCATGCCACCCCACCCCCTGTCTTTTTTACTCTATCGAGTCTCACAATATTATACTGTGGGGGTACTAGTAGGTCCATACTAGGAGACGATGATTCCGATAGCCATGTTTCTGTCAGGATTGTCACATCGATTTCTTTGTTCAATATGAGATCAGCTGTGCCTGATGCATGTTTTGCTGCCGACTTACAGTTAAGGAGTAGGCATTTTAAAGGTTTCCCTACTATCCTTGTGTTCATGTCGTGTGATTCCGGGATTAGATGTACTTGTTGTAGGTTGTTATGATTGGTTTTTCTTCCATTATGTTTGGATGCTCTGTTAGCATCGATCTGGACTGTTCTGATTTTCTCACCTTCAACGGGGTCAGTACACTCATATTCTCGAAGTAAAGATAGTGTTTCTTCGTCCGTAAGATGGTTGAGGATCCTGTCAGGTCGATTTTGTCTGTTTGATAGTGGTAATACCATCTTATTTCCTTTTTTTTGAGAATTAAGAAGAACTTCTCGGATGTGCTTGACTTTGTTGTGGGTGCTAACAGTGATTTCCAGCATCTTTTTCATTTCTTGTACCGTGGTTAGAATACTGACCATCTGAGTTTGAAGCTCTCTGATTATTCTTCGAGTTTGGAATGAGGTGTTAAGTGCATTTGTCTTCCTCCTTCTATAACCTTGTTTCGCATTCACGCTTTTGATTTTTGACCTCTTCCTCGGTCCTCTTCCCTTCTTGTCACTAGTTTGGTAGTCTGCTCCTTCTCTGTTCATGCCTTGGACAGCCGTTATGTCTCCTAAAACATCAATCTTTTGGTAGTCTGTTCCATCTCTGTTCATGTCATGGACAGCCGTGTTGTCTTCTACGTCGTCCTTATTTTGGTTTTCTCCTCCGCCTCTGTCGTGTGCAGCCGTGTTTTCTTCTATATCACCCTTAGTTTGGCAGTCTGCTCCGCCTCTGACCATGCTGTGAACAGCCTTGTTTTTGTCCATCTCATTAGTTTCCGTGTTCTCCTTTAGTGTATTACTCCTCTGTGATGTGTCGTCATTATTTTGGTTTTCTCCTCCGCCTCCGTCCATGTCGTGTGCTGCTGTGTTTTCTTCTATATCACCCTTAGTTTGGCAGTCTGCTCCGCCTCTGTCCATACCGTGAACCGCCTTGTTGTTGTCCATCTCATTAGTTTCCGTGTTCTCCTTTGGTGCATTGCTCCTCTGTGATGACCTGTTAATGATGATAGATGTCGTATCTTTCCTCTGACATGGTTTCAGGGTGGCATTCGTGGATTGTGTATCCAATTCCACTCTTCCTGTGCCCTTTCTGGTCTTGAGAGGTTGTGTTTGATCTTCCCTCTGAGAGATTTTCCGGGCTGTGTTCACGCCTTTTGTGTCTAAGATAGTTTTTACTGTGATATTCTTTGTTTGGGGTCCTCTTGTTTCGCTCATGTCACCTTGGAGTGTTGGAGGTAGTGGATTCCGCTGGTTTGTGTCAGGTAGACGGTCTGAGTTGGAAGCTCTGTGATGCTCTAAGGTGTTGACTTCTGTGGTCAGGTATGCTTGGGGTCTTGCCTTTATTACGCATCCTTTTAAGGTTGAGAACAGCTTGTCAAATTTGTTTAATTCGCTATCAGTTGCTTGTATGAGCACTAGACCGTTCTTAAATATCGTGATGCATAGGCCCGCTCTACAACTCTTTGACGGTTGGCTCATAAGTTTTGTTCCATGTGGGACGTTCTTTATACTTTTTATGTTAAGCATTTCTGTGATGGTATTGCGCCATATCGCCGTTCTTCTAGTGAAGAATATAAAATCATTCACTATAGTGCCTTTATCATTGCTATAGATTGGGTCCAGGATTAGCGTGTCCGGTTTTTTTCTTAAAAGATTATGTATGAACTTTTTGGCTGCATTCTTAGACAGATTGGCAGGGTATTTAATGGTATGGGCGTTCGTGCCTTGCCGCTCCAAGTAAAGGTCCCTCTTATTTTTCTTGGTAAAGGAGAATCTTTGATTGAATATATATTTATATCAGATTATCAATTTAATTTTGTCTACTTACTAGCCCGTGATGGCCTTATTTTAACATTCAGTCTTCCACTAATCTGTATTTATTTATTTATTTATGGATGTTTCAATAATGTCATCGGATTCTCTTTTATAAATTTCCGGCTGTATGCCCTTCTCCCCTTGTCAGTTCAGATTTAGACAGCATTTTCAAGATGTCTGCCACATTAGCAGTCTTTTTTTTTTTTAATGTAGATGAGTCTTTCTCTCTTTCTAGTGTCGCACTAGTTCTCTTTCCCTGATCTGTGAGCTCCCTTATCCTTTTCTATTTTCCCATTGACCTTTTTTCATTGCATTTCCGGTTTTATTCTTTCGGCCATTATCAGGTGTGATTTCTTCTGTAATGGTTTTGCCTCAAGATGTCTCTCGTTTTTCTTTGCTAAATGTCCTATATCGTCGCCATGTTGAGGTCAGGCCGGACGATATTATTCTTCCTTTCCTTCAAGGTGGCTCTCGTTTTCCTTTCTAATTGTCTTTTATGGCCGCCATTTTAAGGTCAGGCAGGCCGATATCTAATTCCTCTTATTCCCCGGTGATAAACTATCAAAGTCTGGCATCCGCTATACATTCGGCACCATGTGGCACTGGCGGCACAGAGGCTGTCCTACAGCGGCTGTCCTCCGCATTGTAAGCGGATCGGTCTCTCACCTCCTCCTTCCCCGACGCCCTCCGCCACCATGTAACCCCGTTTCTTGCCCTCACCGTAGTTCGATGTCTTGGCTCCTCTGCTCCTCTTCTCCTCTCCGCTCCGCTCCACCGTCACCCGCTGTATCTCTGGCGTGCTCCAGTCCCTCAACACGCCTCTGTTTCTTTACACTGCATTCCTGCTCTCCTGGACATCGTAGCATGGCTCCTGGGTACCGCCATCTCCCTCCGGTGTACCCGCGGTGGTATTCTATAATGTTCCGTCGAGAGAATCACCACTCCTTCTTCTTACTACATCCCCGGCGCTCCTTGACATCCCGATGATTTTCTCCGATGATTCTCCTTTTTGGATGTCTCCGCCCGGCTGTGTTTACGGTATGTGCTGTTTCCTATTTCCTTGTCCTTTTATTTTTCTTCTTCTTTTCGCCTGATGCTTCCTGATGTTGTTGGTCGCTGTGGACGCTGTTGCTGGTGGGTGGCAGGGTTGGAAACAGGGATTTTGACCATAAAGGCTATCCCTAACCCTGGAGCTCCCGAGTGGGGCTCCTACCTGGCGGCCATCTTTCTGCATGTATCTGTTGAAGTATTACATTCCTTACAGATTATTATTTCAATCAAAAACTGGCTGAGGCCCTGCAGCAGCAAAGGAAACTGTGTGAAGTAAAAGAGTAACCCCCCCACAAAACATTCTTCATATGTAATGTAAGTATAAATATTGTATTTCCCTAACAAAATAAACTAATGGAAAAACCCACCACTCCTGACCCACCCCACTCCCTAACCCCAACCAAAATCCAAAGATAAGAGTCCAATCCAATGTCCACTTCAAAATTCAATTGTCCATAAATATATAAACCCCAAATTATTCCCAATTACCACCCAGCCCAAAAAAAATCAAAAAGGGGTAAGACCACAGAGTTCTAGCGTGGGTTTGCAGTCGCTGGTTAACCTCCAGTACCTCCTTTACACGCTCCTCCAGGAGCGCCATCCGGAGGAGTATGCAGCGCTTGAATGCTCTACAATTGCATCCATGGGGGGCAGCAGTGTTCAATGAAGATGAAGTGAGGCGGGGGCTGCCAGACTGCGGCGCCGTACTACTGGGGGGGCCTAGCTGGGCCCGGGGCATTGGAGAAAGCTACAGCTGCTGCTGGCTCCTCCTCCTCTTCCGCCAGAGCCACCAACTGCCGATATTCTGTGCAGATGGTATTCAGCTTCCGAATCCGGGCCATGGTGCCTGGAAACCCCTAGGGTAGCTGAGCGCCTTATAAACCTAAATAACATAAAATAACATATCATGGCTGCTAACTCCTTCCTGGTTGGTTGGGAAGGAATAGCTATATAAATAAAGAAATTAGACAACTGTAACCAATACTCTTAGAAAAACAGTAACACAAAATTAATTATACACATAGTGGGACAGTAGCACTAGCAAGCACAAGACATAACATTTGTGGTATCCTCCCACTTCCTCTGCCTCTAACAAATGTGGAAGTTCCAGACATTACTACTACTAGGCACTATGGAGTCGACCAGTGTTTCTCTTATGTCTCTCTTGTTTAGCTAAATTAACCTTGTGGGCACACCAGCTCAGTCAGCTTGCACCCTAGACATACTCGTGTCGCAGACTCAAGTTATTTTTATTTACTACTGTCTGCAGGTGGGGCAGCTGTAGTCTACAACTACGCAATGATCTTATTTTTCTATTATGGTCATTCTCTGTTACATCAATAGCAACTGCTCAATTTCACTTTCACCCTGACTTCTACAACAATGCAGATGATATCTGATCCAAATGATCATTCATTATATATGGGATGACGTGTAACCATGCAGCTGATAGGCCACCCATGGCAGGGGTTGACACAGTCAAAAATTACATAGGTAGGGATTAGGCAGTGGGCCTAGGAGTTGGAGAGAGGCGCTTGATAATGGGTGGGTATGGGTACATACATACACAATATATATGCTGTGCTTACAAACTACTATGAGTAAAGGGAGTATTCTGAAATACAACCTTGAATCAAAGTCCTTATTTCTCTTCCCATTTTTCCAATTATCATTGCATTGCTCTTCTAGCATTATATATTTTTTAATATGAATCTCTTATTCTATTCTCCTTGGCTTTGCTACTCTGGCACAGTATATTTTTCTTTTACATTGTCTTCATCCAGTGTCAGTATCCAGCTATGCTATGATTACTGTACCATCCAGGCATCCATCCATTTAAAGTAAACATGGCTATCATTCTCCTTAAATAATCTCTCAACAAAGCTTTCACCAACAACATACATTGTAATTTTTTTTAACCACCATCCATGCGTCCTTCCTTGCTTGCCTTTGAGTTTGACCCATGAAACCCCTGGAGGATTCTTCCTATCACCCGTACAGCTTCACCCACCTAGGCAGGCATCTTTTCTTTCACCTTCCACCCATCCTTCAACCACTCATGCATCAGATTTCTATCAGCCACCTATGCATCCCATGCATTCTTCTCTGCCAGCCATATATTACATGTCGCCCGTCCTTCCTCCTTCCATCTTTCTTCCCCTTTTCATTCAACCCATCAATCAAGGTCATATGACGTTTAATCTTCTTCATAAAACTTCCCCAGCTGAGTTGAAGTCAGATAGAAGAGGCCATTAGTTACTTAACTCCAGCCTCTAATGCTATTGCTAATGCTAAGTAAAGGGTGCCTACTTCAGCCGTTTTTCACAACTACTTAGTCTCTTTCAACAGTACAGTGTGTACATCCTTGCAGCAAATGTGTAACTATTGTCAATAAGTAAGGAATATAAGTACAACTTACCCGCCAGTGAGCCCGCCACTGCTGCTGGCTCACCTACTTCTACAGAAGCGGCAGCATCTGCTCCCTCCTGGCTGGTGTTACCTGCCCCGCCGCTTCCCCCGTCACTGGTGGTCGATACACCTAGAAAAAACATTACACATTTTTTAGATGCAATATACGCCTCCCCCCCCATTCATTTATTTTCACTAACAAGATTTAGAAAATACAATACATATATATACCACATACATCACTAGTACAAATCGGATACTAGGGTAGAGTAGACAGTAGTATGTCCTATCCAATCAAAAATAGTAAAATATATGGTTGGGCATTTTATTGGTGGCAATTGCCGAAAAGCCTCTCAAGATTAAGAAGAGGACAACCCAAAGGACTGGACTCAGTGGCTAGAGCTATTGGTGAATTTGAGTTTTAAAACTTTAAAAATATAAAGAGTGGCCAACTGGGCAAGCTACAGACAGACTGATAGTAGTACAGAGTCAGAGGCAGTTAGATTGATATACAAAAAAACACTAGAAATAAATATAACTAAGTAGGTTGGTAATGCAGGATAACAAGAATTTAGAAATAGATAGATCAAAGAAGATTTGGTAAGAAAAAGAATTAGGAAACGAATAAAATTATGGAAAAAATAAGGTGCAGTAAAAGTTAGGGAAATATAATTATTAATATTAACAACAGGAGCACTTACTGGGGCCAGCAGCAGAGCCCTCGGTAGTGGAGCGATCCTGGCCCTGGGAGGCATATCCAGCTCCAAGTCCTGCCTCAGACAACCCCGTCACCTTCTTGCCCCTGGATACTGATCAGGTAAGATGTAATAAAGAGACAAAAATTGATTGATGTGAAACAAATAAAAGTATTTTAAAAAATGCACTAAAATAATTTTTTGACAAGAAACAATTGCAATAAAATTGACCTATCTAATCAGATCGACTAGTAGTACTATCGCGGACTTTCTAGTTATTATTCAATAATCCAATCTTGTATTCTGATTCCAGAATCCTAAACCTGTAAGTACCACCTCGCCTAGCCCCCTATTCCAGAGACAATGGAAATTAATACCCAACAATATAGTTTCAATCTCATTTGAAATCATCAATGCATCAACGCCCTTTGACGGTACAATTGTTCACTAAGTCTGCATTTTAATATATTTTAGTCCTCAAACATGCATAGATGGACGCATGCATGTTGCATACACCAAATTGTTGGTTGGTCGCTGCTGATGTGCTGATGAGTTGCTATATGAATCACTCAATAACAAACTACAAAAGTTTCTACTAAGGACTGGAGTCAGCAGCACGCAACGGAGGACGTGTCACACCACAGACCGCTAAAAAATTACCAACTAATACTAAGTAACTAAACTACCTACCTACCACCACTACCTTACTGACAGGACAAAGGAAATGACTCTCTCTCTAATATTTCCTAACTTAAGTTCTCTAAACTCTCTTACATAATCAGTCCAAGCAAGCGCAAAGTTACAAACAAGTAAGATTAGTATCGACAAGCACCTGTCTAGTGTCTAGAAGAATAGCAATCACATAATATAACATACCTGTATGTAGGCAGCAGCATTCTTGCTATTTGGGAAAAAAATTATATTCGCAATAACACAGAACAGAACATACAATACTACTATAATTAGCAACTCATAAAGCCCCATGACCTCAACACCTAGCGTGTCCAGCAGGTCCTACTCCTGGTCCAAGATGTCAGACCACCGGTGAGTTAGCTGGTTGTGGGGGCTCTGAACCTTAGAACAGCGAATCACTGCTAGGTGCACCCTCACCCACCAGCGGTGATGTTCCTGGGTAGCGTAGCCGGACCCAGACCTGCCACATTCTGCCAAGGATAAGGGGAGGTGGCACTGTACAAAAATATCCAAGGGCGGCCAACTCCACCTCTGAGAACAGGGCCCTGGGCTGCACCTCTTCCGGGTGCCATCATCTGCAAGGAAGGTGGCTCTTGACTGCACTAGCCTTGGCCTTCCTCTAATTGTTAGCCTTAGCCATGGTTCTGGCAGGGGACGGGGTGGAAAAGAAAATGTAGAAGAAAAAATGTATTAAGGAGAAGAAATAGGAAAGTCAAAAAAATAAAAAGTAAGTAATAGAAAAACAGTACAAAAACACAGTACAAGTAGAAATAAAATGCAAAATATACACTTAGGGAGAGAGAGGGATAGATAATAGATAATAAATCAAACTGATCAGAAAAACTGTGTAAGAAAGAAAGGATTGGAAATATCGGAGAGGGATGAAAAACAGGTCCCAGAACCATGTAACGTGTAGAAAAACAAGATAGCTGCACCCATTGATGACCACGTGATGAAGTTCACGCGATATTTCCCATTGAACACGCCATCTGCACATCATAAACATCTCACAAGCATGCGCAAGCATGCAGAACAAGCAACTCTGCATGTTTGTGGACCTCTGCGTAGAGCTGCAGAGTTTTTTTGCTGCTTCGCATAGAATTGCGTAGCATGGCTACGCAAACTCCGCCGGGCTTAATTTTAAGCAGTAATTCCTGAGAGGAGTAGCCAGTCATGTTTTATAACTTTGTAATGGTAATGATAAATCCACCTTACTGGTGAAGTTGGATGTAACATTACCTTTTTATAAATGCCACTTTTAGAATTGAAAAAAACAACAACAAGGGGTCTTGACTCTACTCAGAAAGGCTGAGCCAATATAACCAAAAAGAAATCACAATGCCAATTCTGATCACCACTTCAAACAATATTACATCACAGGGCCAATGAAATAAATAAATGTGCCTGACAAGCATATTTAAGTTCTCAATTTTGTTTTCGGAATTCTTTTAATTATTTTCAAACAATGCAAAAACTTGATCTATTTCACTCAAAATTGGTAATACCATGAAACAATCTGTACATATACAAATAATCACATGAGAGACCCCATAATCACTTTACCACGTCATACTTTCCATACACACTCAAATATAACCCATACAATACTTCGGACATACAATAATTTACAAAAAAATCCCCAACCGGTTAAGCTGCACTGATTTATTTTCGAAGGGCAAAACCAGAGAAGGGGAAAGACACAAAAAGCCAAATAACGATAGAATTTTTGCTACAGTCTTTCAAATGCACACAAAGCAATGTCAATCCTAAATTACAGCATGAACAAGAGCTATTTACAGTGCACCAAAACAATTATTACAACACGTTTGTTTCACATAAAACAACGCTAGGTTGTTTTATGTCAAACAAACGTGTTCACATTGTAATTTAGGATTGCCATTGCTTTGCGAAAAACGAAGAAGGGGACTTTATGAAAGCCTTATTGTAGTGTGAATTCCAAAAGACTGATATGCCTTGTAGTCTTTGGTTTATTCGGGCAATAGCATATTGACTTAATTAATGATGTAATCGGTACTGATATTTCATAGGGACAGTTTAAAAGCAAAATAATATGAAAAGGTTTTAAAACCTTTCAGTAAAAATCATGGTTTGATCTCCCTATAAGTAATATAACATCCAATCGTACATTACAACTAAATGTGATACACTTGTGAAACTAAAACTATCACGGGTACGTTTTGGTGTCTTTGATTGAGGAGAAATCTATCAAAACTAAAAAAACTGTGAGACTGAGTTATAATTGTAGGTTTTTTATGAACAATGTTCTCTGAATTTTGTATGTATAAAGTCTGTTGTTATCCAGCATTTTCTTCATATAGAATGAAATATTTAAACCTGCCATTTTTAAAGTTGGGTATCCGTTCCTGCAAGACAATGTTATGCTACTATCTGAATGAAAAATTATGTACAACTGTTAAGTTGTTTTGTTAAATTCATGGATCAAGTACCGACAGCTTCTGCTCTGTTGGTATAACATATTGTTTATCTTTTGACAATGATTTTCTTGTGGCAATTGCAATACAAAATGTGATTGACTACGTTTTACAAATGCATTAATGTTTTATTTCATAAAAGGAAGCATTTTGCCGATTTTAATATGTCATTGTATGCTTTCTTCTTTTTACAATGTTTTAAATGACCTTGCAATAAATACATTCATGCAACAGCTTAAAGTTTTCGGTGTATATTTTAATGAACATTGTTCTTCTGTGGGAATTTGTGCCCACAGTATTAGGTGGCTTTTACATTTGAGGAATGATAGTAACGTATGCATTGGATCCTTTTGGGATGTATGTATGTATTCAAATTTGTAAGTGGCATTTGTATGTGCAAACCCAAAAGAAAAGCAGTGAAGGGCATGTACAGGGGAAGAAAGGCACATATGAATGAATGGGTATTTATAATGCGCAGACTTAGCCCAAGGGCATATAAATTCAATGAGGGAGTGGTTTCCGGGACCTGGGAGTTGAAGTGGACTGTTACTTTGTTTTGTCTTTCTTAAAGAGGTATGGCTTAAGTTTTGCTAAGTGGGGGTGGAAGGGCTAAGTTAGAGCAATCTTGGTTGCAAAGGAACATTGTTTGAGCTCTTGGGGGGAATAAAATGAAGAAGGCAGATTGCTTGCCAGTGGTGTTTCAACAGTGTGTGAGTGATGTGTTTATATTTCTTCATACTCTTTGAGATGCATGTTGTGGTGTGTATATTACCCTTTAAGATGAGCCAGTATGAGTCTGGGAGGCTATGAAGCAGGGTGTTACATCATCATGGTGCAAGTGTAAGAGGACTTGAACAGCAGTTCTGAAGTAGCATACTGGGAGGAACTATTTTACTTCTTTATGAGAGAAAGCTGACACCAGGTCTTTTTGGTTTTGATTATAGTAGGGTGTTTCTTGATGGTGAGGTTAACGGCAGGGTAAACCTGAATAGCTTCACTGTAGATGAAAGTTGGGGTGAGAACTTATCAAGGATTGTGTTGTTGACCCACGTGTGTATTAATTGTTGCTTGTTGTTCTGGGTGAATTGGAGACCTGTCAGCCTTGGGTTGTCTTTCCCCAATAATTTTGCTTTCACCCCTCCTGTTCTTTTTTGTTGGTCTTGAGCCTCTGTGCACTTTACACTGCCAAACAGTGCTATAATGCTTGTGCTCACTCCTTAAAGCATTGACAAATTGGCTTATACCTGATTGGTGTATTTAATTTTATTTTAAGTCCCTTGTAAGGTAGTAAACCATATACCCAGTGCTAGGAAATTAAATGCTACTAGTGGGTCTGCACTTACAATAAACTGCACCCTCACCGACCCTTGTGGGCTTGGGGACTCAAATATAAATAGGTAACTGTGCCACCAAGAGATATTGTTATGAAACACAATGTTTATGATTTTCTCTTATTCAGTGATGCCTATCACTTGCCTCTGAATCTAATACACTATGAATGCAATGAACTTAACATATCTTTAATCAAAAAGACAAATTAATAACAAAGATATATCAACTGAAAAACTTGTATTTAACATATAATATCAAAACAACATTTTTAATTGAACATTCATAAAGATATTGTCCAGGGGTTATCTATAAGAAAGTTTCAAATACATAAATACTGTACAGTCTGTTACACCAGTTGGGTTGATGTTCTTAAACAAACATCAATGTATTAGAGGATGCATGTCTGATGATCATTACAAACCAGCTCCAATGGATATTATCAAAAGAAAAATGGTCAATGCGTGGACATTTCAGTCTCAAACGGTTTTTATTCCCGAGACCACCCTTAGGACAGCGTCATTTGTATAAAAACAAAAGGCCCCTATGAAGATTTGAGAGCACAATGTCTGGAGAGTTTGCAAATGAAAGTCTTCCAGATAAACAATGATTTGCATCAGTGTGCACAGATTCGAATCCAGACCCCTGCTTGAGATTAGTCCAACTTAATCTGGGTACGTCACAACATTTTGATGGCTTCAGTATAGCGTATCCGTCAGGTACAACACTTGGGATTCTAGCTGCACTTATTCTGCCAACCACATAAGTAGCCCCAGTTTGAAGTTCATTTTATTTATGATTACGGAACTCCAAAGAGGTCGACATAAAATCAAACAATTAAATACATATAAATGAGATAAGATTCTAATTTACATTTAAATATTCATAGTAAAATATTCTTCCCCCAAAATAAGATCTGACAATCGTGGAACATTTCAAACGTTCTAAAAAGCTATCATTTACCAAATAGACCTTTAAAACATGTCCCATGCCTACCATTGAACAACCTGTGTGCAGTTTTAAACTGCAGATTCAACTTGGCAAAATAAACACATTTCCAGGCCATAGCCTACCTTTGTTTTTCAATTTATAATACCCCTAAGGTAGCCCCTAAAGAGTTTGTAGGGCAGGGTGCATTGTATTTAAAAAGTTGGACATATACTTTAAAGTTTTACATGTCCTGGTAGTAAAAAACGCACACATTTATTTTTCACTACTGTGAGGCCTGCCTCTCCCAGAGGATAACATTGGGTTACCTTATTACATTTAATAAGTCATACCATTTGTTTGGGAGTAGATGGGAATCTCATGTTTGATGCCTAAGGGTTGTCATCTAAAACCCTCTTTAATGGTAAAGTTGGATTTTTTAGATACAGTTCTGAAAATGTTCATTTTAGATGGTTGGTATTTTGTTCTCTTAACATTTAGTGCCTACAGCCTGTTTCCTGGATCACATTACTAGGTGTAGTTGGTAGCTGGTCTTTGTGTATTCCTCCAAAACAGGCACACAATAGAGGAGATGGGTGTTGGCAGAGTGGCCATTCAAGCAGGATGGGGGAGAAGGGATCTGTGATCAGCCCCACTTCCACTTCAAAGATACTGCCTTAGCTCACACACAAAGAACTGCACACCAGCTTTTTGTAACTGCAAACAACCAGGGCAGGGAGACAGAAAAGTCTAAAAATGTCTGTGGGGAGTGACCTCCAGAAGTTTCTTCCACTTCAAAGCTGGCATCATTTAGAAAACTAGCGCCCTTCGGTACACCTCTGGACTTGCAGAGGGGCTCTCAGATGACAGCCCTCCTGCCTTTGGCCTTATGTGCACTTCAGAGGACTATCCTGCTTCACCAAGAGGACAGTCCTGCTGCCTGAAGTCTATCTTGTGTCCTCAAAGGATGTCCTGATGCTTGAAACATGCTTTCATGCTTAAACCAAAGACTTCCAGAGTGAGTCCAAGGGCAAGTTAGCTGGCCTACTTATTAGTGTTACAGCAAAGGATGGACCGAATGCTGACAATGTAAATATTCTCCCCCAGTCCAAAGATCTGGGTTAAATCCATTGTGCTTTCACCCACTACACCACCCCAGTTTGGACCCAGCCATATGCAAATCAGTCTTGACCCTGTGCCCCATCGGAACAGTCCAGACGGAACTGCCAGGCCAGGTTCTCCCTGAACCGGAACCAAGCATCCTGGAACCGGTTTCATGGTATGTCACCGTTCTTCAGCCAGGCTAGCTTAAATCCAGTGGCACAGAGAGCAAGAGACCCACATCTGGGCATACCCATCCCACTTAACGTGAAAAGTGTTACAGCAAACACATGATGAACGGAATGGTGACAATGTAAACATTCTCCCCCAGTCAAAAGATCTGGGTTAAATCCATTGTTCTTTTGCTTACTACACCACCCCAGTTTGGACCTAGCCATATGCAAATCAGTCTTGACCTGTGCCCCAAGGGAACAGTCCAGACCGAACTGCCAGGTCAGGTGCTCCCTGGACCGGAAACAAGCATCCTGGGACTGGTTTCAGGGTATGTCACCTTTCTTCAGCCAGGCTAGCTTGAATCCAGTGGCACAGTGAGCGAGGGACTCACATCTGGGCATACCCATCTCACTTAGGGCGAAAAGTGCTACAGCAAACAAATGATGGACGAAATGCTGACAATGCAAACATTCTCCCCCGGTTAAAAGATCTGGGTTACATCCATTGTTCTTTTGCGCACTACGCCACCCCAGTTTGCACCCAGTCATATGCTAATCAGTCTTGACCCTGTGCCCTATCAGAACAGTCCAGACCAAACTGCCAGGCCAGGTCCTCCCTGGATCGGAAACAAGCATCCTGGGACTGGTTTCAGGGTATATCACCCTTCTACAGCCAGGCTAGTTTGAATCCAGTGGCACAGTGAGCAAGGGACCCACGTCTGGCTATAACCATCCCACTTATGGCAAAAAGTGTTACAGCTACTGATCATGGCATCCGAGACAGAAAAGGTTCCAATCATCTTAAATCCACACCTGGACCCGGCCAGAGCGAGTCCTGACCCTTCAAGTGGCGCCCTACCAGTCCTAGACTCTCAGAAGTGATGATAAAGGTGCCTCTCCTAGCCCAAATCAAAAACTTGGAACTTAAAAACATTTCTGCAAAAAAGTGCTCTGAGAAGCAAGAGGAGACCGGGACTTACCTACTCGCCATTCCACGCAAGGTGCATCCCTGGTCGGCTTGACTTTGCACAGCTCCTCTTACGTTGTTCTTTGCTTCAGCAAATCCTGCTCGGCATTTCCTCACAGAAGGGTTATCCAGGCAGATGGAGCCCTCATCGGCTACAGCCTTCTGCTTTGCCCTGCTGGAGATTTTCGACTTCCATAAAAAGGACTACGTTCAAATGTAGAAATTTTCCCCGCGACTTGGTCCAGTGACGCCCCGATGACAAGCCCTCCTCCTCAAACACTGCTGTCTGCCTTGCTCTGCTAAACTTTACCTTCTCAGACCTTTTCTTCAAAAATTATTTTAAGTCCGAAGGTAAGCGGAGACTGGACCCAATTCCCTTCGTGTATAAAAACCATGCTCCATCATGGTCAGCGATAACTTTCAATTTTGCCCCAATCTCATGTGACTTCATGTTGGTGCTTTGATCTTTGAGGCGCAAGCTTTTTCCTTAAACTTTAAACATTTATAACTCTGGTTCTACAATTACATTTTTGTTATTTTGGCATCAAGTAATTTAATAAAATGTTCTCTATTTTTCTAAATTGGTAAGGTGTGTGTTGTGTTTTCACTTTATTACTGTTTAAGTGATGGACAAATACTTTTTACATTGTTTCTAAGTGAAACCTGACTGCCTTTGTGCCAGGCTACCAGTGGGTTAAGCATAGGTTAATTTAGTGATATTTTTTAGTTCACCCTGAAAAGTATTGTGGCTGTTGATTGGGAAGGGCTCACATCCCATTGGATAGGTAGAAGAATGGACAGTGAACTAGAATTTCTCTTAAGTCTGCTTGCTCCCTGCACATTGATGCCACTGAGCCACATCAATGTATTCAAAGCACTAGATTTTATACCGCTTAGATGGAACTAAAGCTTTAAGATGGATGTCTATGTGATAACACCCTCTCACATGTAACAATGTCAATGTGAGGTTCTTGCTCACAGAGAGTATTGCATGCAATATTACACTGAGAGAACTTTGGATCAGCCCCTTGCTAATGTCTGGATGGCTTTCTAGTCTATCCCAGTACTCTGCTCTTCAATGGATGACGTTTCCCGCTATTTTTGCTCAGGTTCTTCATTTGATAAGTCATATCCTTTCATTCCTTACAATATGGAACTATTTTTCTTTTTTATATTGTCTCGCATAATTTAGTTCTTGATGAGCGTGACTGCCCTTCTCCTTCCGCTCCTTTTTCTGCCAAGCATGCTTTGTGGTCAGCACTGCTATTGCTCCGTTTTGGCTTCTTGCTCCCCTCCTCTGCCTCTCTATCCTCAGTCTTTCTCTCCCCTTCCAGCCCATCCATCACTGACCATCTCCTGCCACCCCTCTACCACCACTCCTTTCCCATTTCTACTGACTTTGCCAATGCTGGATGCTTTGAAAAGTATGCTGGTGTTGTCAAAGCCACAGTCGTACAATGACTATTAGGAAAATGTAAGTCCTTTGTTCATACAAAAAAACTTTTAAACATACTCAAAAGTGTAATTTTACCCTTGGAACTAGACCCCAAAAGGCTATTTGTGCAAAACCAGATTTTCAAATCGGACCCACACAGTCTAAAACTCTAGCATCAGCTGCCCTCAAGTTTCACTAGGGTATTGATATCTTTATTAATTTACCTAGCTACCATTCTTCATCATAGTCCTTAAGCCGTTTAATTGTAATATTGGACTGCAGCATAATTTCTGATTTTGGTGGGTGGATAAACACAATAATCTGAGATTCTGGCCCGCGGCATCTCACTAAATTCAGCAAACTCGTAATAAGGGCCTTAGTGAGTGCTTCACAAAGCTATCTCAGTGGGTACGAGAATCTTTTTCATGAAAGTCCGCGAGCAAGTCACACTGAGGACTGGAATAAAACACATCTACTCAAAAAAGGCATCATGAAGCAGACCGCTGGTCTTTAGGTATCATTTTTATTATGTCATCAGCTTTTGTTTTCAATTAAGAAGAGTACAATAGTTCTTCTAATGTAGAGGTCTGGTAAGAATTATAGGATCTCTGTGGTCATTATCACATCATTACATCAGCTGGACAGCGGTAAGAAATGTGACTGGAGAAGGCACACCTATGTGTCATATGGAGAACCCACACATTGGCTGCTCATCACACCGACTGCAGGCCTAGCCCCGGCCTCAGCGATTGAGAGCAGGTTTTCTGAGGTGACGAGATACGAATGTACTCGACCCTTCCAAAGCAGACACAGAAAGCTGTTTGCAATTGGCCGCCCAATGCCTGGAGACAACCTGAAATGACCTAAGACGCATTTATTGCGAATGCTGATTTTTCCAATGTGGTAAAACAATAAACACGCGGGGGGATTCTCGTTTTTGACCACAAGTTTCAAGTTCTGAGACAGTTTTGCTGAAAAATGTTCACAATACGTGAAGTCTATCAACAGCGGCTTGAGAGAAAAGGTTTGCATCCAAGAATGTCGTAATTTTTCCTGGTAGCTTCCTTTCACAGTACAAAAGGGTATACCCATTGTTAACATTTTGAAAAACATAACAGGTACGAAATGTTTCGGTTATAGTGAATGAATGGTTCATTTGTTCGCATACCTTTAATTCAGAAAACGTTAATTATGTTTTAAATGACAACACCGTAAACGTTGCTAAAACAATAGCGTTGATTAACACGAAACTGTCAGTTGGATAAATTGAAATTCAGTGTACCGTTTCTGTAGTTCATTGTCAGTATTTGACTACATCCATTATATCAAATTTGTCGAATACTTTACTTATGAAATATATCATGAAATAAAACATCAGTTGACTTTTATAAATATAAAAACAATTAAAACGTACTGGTGTGCATTAAAAAAGATCTAGAATTTGCACCACAGAGCTATGATTTCGGAAACGTGATGTACATTTCACGTTGAAGGAGTGTGGATTTTTCTTGCGGTTTTGCTGGTCTGTAGTTTGCATTATCAGAGCTGACACTATGGGGGTCATTACGATGGCGGAAGGCCCGCCCCGCCAGCTGTGCGGTGGCAAGTCCTCCGCCATCGGGCATCAATTTCCCCCGCCATTGGGATGGCGGTCGGAATCGCTTTCTGACCGCGGTGGTTGCAAAGACCGCCAGCCACACTTCAGCCACAGAGCGGACAGCATGCCTAAAATGGTGGTTGTGCCTAGCAGGCACCATCCGCCAGATTAGGATGCTGGCCGCAGCCAGCCTTTCCGTGGCGGGTAAACCACCATTGAAAGGCTTGGTGAGATTGGTATTGGGGGCCTGTTGCGGGCCCTCCTTGTGTTGGGGGGAGATGCTTGTGCACTGGGGGGGTACCCATGGTATCCCCCTGCATTTCCCTGCACTGAGTGACAGGCACTACGTGGTGCCTGCCAGCTAGTTGCAGGGAAAGGAACTACATGCATTTTTACTATTGCAGCGGGTGCTGCAGCCAGAAGCACCCGCTGCAATGGTAAACATGTAAGATGCGACCACCACAGTGGCGGTTGCATCTTAATTTCACATAAGGGACCGCCACCATACAGGCGGGCGGACTCAATCACCACCGCGATGGCAGGCGGACTCAAGTCCGCCTGCCATCATAATTGCTCCTTATGTTCTGAGAGTGATCCACCTTTAACTTGGTGCAGATTTACAAGAACACATTTTATCCCAGATGAAAAGAAACAAAAAGGGGGAAATTTACCAAAAAGTCATGCAACCCAGCGCAGCCCCCTGCAAGGCTTCAGAGATATGGCTCTCTCCTCCCCTTTCCCTTGCGCCGCCGCTGATTTCAGCGGCTGTTTGCCACACACACACTTTAGCAGCATAGAGCTAGGGTGTGTGCATTAGTCTAGCATAGGTTTTGTACAGGAAGGTTAACCCTCCTTTACAAATTACAATACACAGACACAATGCAAAGCTTTTCCAACTTTGTATAACTGCTGCACAGTGCAACATGCATGCAAAGTCGGTAATGGAAGGAGAAATTAAAGCATTTCTCCTTCCTTGCACCTACTAGAAAAGGGCGCAGTTTCTCATGCTAAACCCTATCTACCTTATTTAGTAAATTAGGTTTAGCACGAGAAACCTTGGGTGGTTTCAAGGGAACACCCAAGATCCACCCTTGATGCTCCCCCATGGCACAAAGTAATGCAAAGCAGCAGTGCTGCTTTGCATTACTATTACGGTATTTCCAGCGCTAAACAAGTTTAGCGCTGGAAAGTAAATTGGGAAAAAAAGATTTTGCGTCAATTTGCTTCACTTTTGTGATGCAAACACGGTGCAAAATCTTAGTAAATCCCCTCCAATATGTGCAGCAGGTATGCACAGTGGTGAGAAGTTTCCAGATTAGTTACTGGTAATCTTCGTTGTCCTGAGCCAGTATTGCTTGTAATCATTCATACTCCTTCAAGTGAGCCAGGACGCTAGACAGGGCAGCAGTGGTCCATATGTTAGATTGAAGGATGCAGACACACACTCTAAATACGACCATGGTCAAATTGTGCAGGTGATCAGCACTGGCACTCACTCTTGGAGACCAGGACTGGTGTTCATCATAAGACTTTGACCTAGGGTAGAGAAGTCCTGAATAGAAGAACAGGGTGAAAGAATGAAAAAGAGCCTACAAGAGTAAGAAAAAGAGACGGAAATTGTTGGATGGTAACAGAAAGAGGCATGAGGTGGAATCAAGACCAGGCACCCTGGAATCCAGAACTCTCCATCCTAAGAATATATTTGAGCCTCTCCACTCACTTGTTTTACAAAATAAGCTGTGAGTTTCACAAAATGTAATTGCTGCCTACAACCCTTAGAGGGCGCAGCGATTCTCCATGCAGCAACTGAATGCTTGCTATCTCGAATAAACAGTGGTGCGGGCAAATACAGAAAGGACAATATCATGTTCCATAAGAAATTCCAGTTACCTTTGGGTATATTTATCATCCACTAAGCTTCTGGCTAAGGTAAGATCGGGTAATTTAAACACCTAGCCGCAGTCCCCAACTCTTACGTTTGCAGGGAACAAGAGGGGTTCCTCGCCAGCAATGGAGGTCAGATCTTTCTGTATACAGTTTATGACTCAATGGATGGCTCAATTCGTGAAAGATCTGAATTGTGAAACTATTGTAAGATTTTTCATATTCAATGCGGCTCTTGTTCTAGGGGTACCTTCTACACCATAGTATAGCTGTCTGAGCTTCCCTGACAATCTTGTGCTGCAAAGCCGGCGATCAGGCTCTGCCCACCATCTATCTCTGTGGCTTCCTGATGGCCTAAATTCTCTGTTTCTCCTCTGTCACAGCCCTGCACACACTACAACAGCACTCAGATGCAGGTTTCCCATGGGTACTCTTGCCCCCAGGACCCTCAGAGAAGCACCACATGTTCAGTCATTGACTTGCTATTAACCTTTAATTACTTAGATGGGCGCCGCCATTATGTGAGTACAGGGGGACATGACGATCTCTGTGGTAGGCTGATGGTAGCCCACTGTCATTGAAAGTAAGGCATGCATGGTGAGCTCCTTAGGTCCAGCATCTCACTAACTTCAAGGCACAGTCAAGGCCTTTGCACACATTAGATTATTGTGTCCAAAATAAAAAAACAGTCACTCTCAGTTGGGCACTCATGGTGGTGTATACAACTATAAAGGATGGGAGAGAATGTGGTCTTACAGCTAGAGTGGTCAACCTTGAAGCTGGGAAACTGTGTTTGAGTCTTAGCAGGGATGCTCAACATCCTGTGATTCTGGGCAAATCACTTACTCTCCCTGTGCTTAACAAAAAATTAATCTTTCCTTCTGAAACGCAGCTGGTGCTTCTGTAAAGCGCTCTAATACCTTCGGGTTTTAGCTTTCCCTCACACTGGTAAGAATTGCAGTATTCATTGAGAAGCTCATAGTGTCACAGGTCTCTTCTATTTGGGCTGTCACTAGGCCTCTCTTATATAAAACACAAAATCTTAGCTTCTTTGAAATAAATACCTCAATGTCAGGATGATTGCTCTCCCGGCGATCTCATAATGTATCTCAGTGCCTCAGAAAATGTACTTTCACAAAAATATTATTTAGCTTTCGGTGGGCCTGACAAGACTGGACTTGTGTGGGCATCTCAACACCACAACAGGCGAAAACCGTGCTTTTTAGGCATTCAAGATGTGGCTACTAGACAGCCTATACTATAAAACTTTTCCATTCATTCCTTTTCTCATGACAAGACCTATTCGCCACTATGGTTGGTGGGATTTATTTGTATCTTGTTCCTTCTTATGACCGTAACAATCTTAATCTGGAAAAAAACTAAAATAAACATAATCGCAAATATTTTTTTTTAATATATTACTACACTAATGCCTTTCACTTTCTTGAACAGAAATATAAGCACAGACACTAATCAACTCCAGTATTCCCTCAGGCGTTAAAAAACAGATAAGAAGCTCGAACATTGAATCCCAAATAATTCTGGGGACTCTTAGCACCTCGAATCATTGAAGATTTCGATGAATCTGAGTTTGATGAGATAAGCTCATCCAGGGGAATATTAAGGGCTGAACGTGGATGGTGACTTAAGTAGCATAAAATGGTTTTGCGCTCCATAGGATTGCAAAAGATATTTATTTACAATTTATTGTCTTTAATCCTAATCCCTAAGTGGAAAAAAACTGATTTCTGAACTGCTTTGAGAAATGGTAAACTGTATATTAGATACTCTGTAATTAAGCAAGTCTTGGGATAATTTCAGTGTGACAGCATTTCCCGTCCATATCATTAGAAGATCATCTAAGTATCTACATCAACTGGTCAAATTCTATGGATATGGATTAGAGCCATTGTATACATAGATGTGCTGAAAATGATCCATGTTAAGAATGATTTGCCAGGTCTGGAGCAAAGCGGACCCCTTTGTACCACCATTCACCTGTTAAAAGTAATCCTTTTCGAATTTGACATTGTGTGTCCTAGAGAGGTCTCTAACATGGACATAATGAAATCAGTAGACACTGGAGACGTAAAAGTCCTTTTATCCAATGTTTTTCTGTGTCATTTAAAGCTTCCTGTGGAGGAATATTGGTTTATTATAATTGTATGTCCATGATCACCAACAATTGCTGAGTGGGGTCAAATAGGAAATCCTTAACACTCTTAATAATGTCAATGCTGTTCCTGATGTATGCTTTGGTATTCAGAACAAATGGTTTAATGAAATGAATCGATGTTCCAAAATGTAATCACAGCCAGGCACCATGATGTGCCTGGTAGAATCTCTTGCTGTTTGTGTATTCTTTTTTGAAAGAGTGTAGATAGTATAAATCCAAGTAAAACCTTTGTTTAAGTACTCACATTCATTCTGGTTAAGAAACCTAGTCAGTAAGGCATCATTTGCTAACTCTTATCTGACTACTGAGCCCCAAAGTGGGGTCAGATCTAAGCTTGGTGTAATGCTTTGGTACCAATATTTGCTGCATGATTTCCTTCTTGTACTCTGCCACATTCTGGTTCGCTATGGCACTCCCTGGTTTACTGATCTGATTACTGTCTTACTGTTGCTTCTCGGTGTGACATTCCTCTCTTAAAATGATACGTTTGATACAGCCCCTCTTCCACAAGACATTATGCACATCTATTAACACTACCTATTCAAATGATAAGATATTTGTAGATGCAGAGTGAGGAGGATGGCAGAATGTATATCCACAGGACACATAATGCCATCATAGGCAGCATAATAGGCATAGAAAGAATTCTAAAACATTCATGTGTCTGTAGTAAAGATAATCAATGAACTGAAATTGCACCAGCAGCCAATATGCTAAATGTATTTCAATGAAGTATGTCGTGAACCTTTACAGCTTTTAAAGAAGCAATGCGGTCAAGGGCCAAGGATAGCCAGTTATTCACTCTGGCCAGGTCAGGGCATACTGTCCCTGAAAAGTTTAAGTGGGGTTACAGTAATGCCTCTGAGACTTGCTTCCAAGACCTGATGACTTTCTGAAAAGAGAGCTGCTATTTCTTAGGGCAGACTCTGTCAATTCTAAAAGGCACCAGGAAGTGATCTGACCATGTTAGTTTAAGGATCAGAGCCATCTGAATATTCAAGGAATAAGAGAAAATAAGGTCAACTGTGTGACCGGCCTATAGGTCGACCCTACCACATGTTGAGTTAGGTTAAAGTAGAGAGGAGATGTTTAGCCAAAGAGCAGTTAGGAACGGCTGTGTATATGTTAAAGTTGTCTAGCAGCAGGAAGTTTGAGCGGGGAATGGATTGTTGGCATATCAAGTCCGTTAGTAGGTTAAATGATTAGGGCAAACAGTTGGCGGTGTGTAAACTAGTAACCCTGTGACTGTGAAGGAAGGATTAGGGGGATTGCAAGAGAGAGGCCCTCAATGGCACCCATATTTAGAGGTTCGGAAATGGAGCCCTGGTAGGAGACTCTACACACTATCTCCACTCCCTGTTCTGTTTATCCACGCTGTTTATGGGCTGGATTCGAGAACCAGCTTGGATGGAGAGAGCGATACATGGGGCAGAGGAGTATGAGAGCCAAGTTTCTGAGAGGAAAAAAGGATCACTTTGATTCCTGGAAGTAGCTCGCTAATTTTGAAAGGATGCTTAAGAAGGTATCAGTAATTGATTAAGATGGCTGAAAGCAAGGTTCCCTCCTGATCATTGCTGGAACAAATGACCCCTCTTGGTAATTCGTGGGACAAGTATTCTCAGCCAGAGGCTGATTTAAAATCACACACATGTGAGTCAGTTAAGGAATTGAACACAAAGCCAAAGGACGGACAGATTTATGGCAACAGGGCTCAGTAGATTACTTAGGCCAAATTTGCAGCTAGCAGAGGTCAACGTTGGCTAACTTTTAATTGCCAGTCATTCATATTTAGAGCAGGCTAACAAGAAAGGAGCTTGCTTGACTCACTAACAGCGTGGCTGGCACTGGACACAATCTGGTGTCGGACATTCGGCTGCCTGCTGCTCACATATGATGATCATACACGGCATATCCCAGTTTTTTTATCTGCTAAGGATCCAGAGATTCCAACCGTTAGATTGCAATCTGCCAAAAATAGTGTCTCTGTGGTGAAATTAAAGTAAAAGTGAAATAAGCGTCCCAAAAATTGCACAAGCCCAAGACTATAAAATAAAAGTTTTTAGCTGCTCTATACATTCAAAACAGGAATTTTACATGCAGGAGGTGCCGCTGCGTGTCCGTGTCATATCCCGCTTTTTATCTGTTAAAGGAGCACAAGATTTTAATAGGAATAAAAGGTTTTAGCTGCTCCCAATCCCCTTACCCTTCCTCATTTTCACTATTCAAAATAGCAAGCTTCTAAACATTCAAAACAGGAATTTTAAGTGCAGAATGAGCTGCATAACTTTTTATTTTTATTTTTAAAATCCTGTTGCATACCAGGAGTGTAACACACACCTCTGCAATGCTTGTGGCACAGGGGTGAAAACACCTTTCAGATGGCTCCCATTCAGTCTTAGGTCTGTGTAGTTCTGTGAAGTATGGTTGTCTCTCACCTCATTCTGTTGGGGGACGATCAATCTACATTACAACAGGGCTGCACAAGGAAACCAGTGAGATGATCTTAATATATGAGAGCAGCCTAGCTTGGGTACATTAAATCAGATATAAGTGATATAACTTTTAACTGCCTAGCCTGTTAAGTAGCATTACCATAAATATCAATAGAAGACAGTATTTTCTGTTGGAGACCTTAAGAACCTGAGCCCTCACCAAAACATCTGCATCTAACCAAATGTGCAGGTTAAAGACAGTCTTTACTGGCCAACGTGAAGGCCTCTTAACCTCAGGTCAGACAGCCTTTCTCAAATCTGGCCATTAGTTGTAGTGAGAAAAGTCTTGGCTTTGATGAGGTTGAGTTTAGGAAGTTCTTGAACATCCACCCATTAGTAAGATTAGGATTATTTGCTAATATGGCCTGATCTTGGGTTCTTCCCTTCAATGCCCAACATTTTGTCTGGATGCTTATACAATCGAGGCCCTGCAGGATGAAGGAGAGTAGCAAGAAGCCTCATAAAGAGGTTGTATAAGGGGACAATATCAACCCTTTTGAGACACCACAGCTGATCTCTCAGGGCTGTGATAGTAGGAACCACAATGGTTTGAACTATAGCCAACATCCCTTCCATACAATATTTGAATTATGCACATGATGTTCTCATATGTCCCATCACAAAACCTCTATTGAAAATAAGCCTTTCCATATGCTATGTATTTCTGCTTTACATGTTCCAGTATCCATATTGTGATCATGCTTTCTGTGTAGATGCGTAAGTCACAGGTCCACAACAGGAAATCTGCATATGACATGCATTTAGAAAGTGGAACCTAACAAATCCAAATGCGCGCACACACTCACCCACACACACACACACACACACACTGACAACCTACTGCATACACAGTGTACCTTCCTATACATTAACACGAAGAGAGAACAAGTATGTAGGTGCACATAGAGTGTTTATTTAAACAGTGAGGCCATAGTTTATATGTGAAATGTGTCTTTAATGTAATGCTCTATTGCAACCATAGTGAAATGTGATAATATCATATCACACTGAAGAACACTAAAGCTATTACCACCTGCAAATGGATGGTGACAACTGTTCTGCACATCATTGTGAAAAAACCAATGGTAAACTCATTTAAAATAATTATCTCCCACGGATGTGCATTAAAACCAGTGCAATACCTCAAACACCGAATGTGGTATTAGACATTATCTCTTCAGGATCAATACATTCCATCTTTACGATTGCCTCTATAATCTTGTTTAGGGCGCAACCTTTAATTTTTCTTCATTAAAACCCTGTTCTATAAGTTATTTTTGGGGGGTTGAATCATCAACAATACTTATGGCTGTCTCTTCTCAGACTTGGAGTGGTCTTCCCACATATGTTTTGGTTTTACCTTCCATTTTTTGCTGAAAGTGGTTTTTATTGACTCTAGGGCGCAGCCCTCATTATCATTACAACTGCTATAAGGAGCTTGGGCTCTCTCCCTTAAACATGGTAACATTGGTTTACACCTAATTGGCATATTTAATTTACATATAAGTCCCTTTAGAATGATATACCATATACCCATTGACAGTAAATTAAGTGCTACTAGTGGGCCAGCAGCGCTTATTGTGTCATCCACATAAGTAGCCACTTAAATCAGGTCCCAGGCCTGCCATTGCAGCCTGAATGCAGTTTTAAACTGACAATTTGACTTGGCAATATAACCCCCTTGCCAAGCCTGAACTCCTTTTTTATTGTATATAAGTCACCTCTAAGGTAGACCCTAGGTAGTTCATAGGGCAGGGTCCATTGTAATTTAAAGATTGAACAAGTACTGGTAGTGGGTTGCCTTATTTCATTTGATAAGTGCTAACATTAGTTTGGGGATGAATAAACATTGTGTGTTTGGTGTCTGATTAAGGGTATTTAAAAATCCTCTTTAATGGTAAAGTCGGATTTTAAGTTACGGTTTTGAAAATGACACTTTTAGAAAGTAAGCACTTTCCTGTCCTAACCATTTAGTACCTGGATCCTGTTACTGGGTGACAAAACTGAGTGTAGTTGGCAATTAGACTTTGTATATTCCTCCTGGACAGTCACACAATAGAGTGATTAGGTGTGCCTGGATGTGCAATCAAATGGCTGGATGGGGGGCGGAGCTGTGCACAGCCCCATTTGCAATGGAATAGGCTTTGCTCTGCCTTCAAACAAAGGGCTTGTCACCCCTGCATTGTTCATGCAGACAGCACAAAGCCAGGGCAAGGGGAGTCTTCAAGCACATCGAAGGGAATTCTCTAGAAACCCCTAACTTCAAAGAAGTCTCCAGGTAAAAAAATAGAACCCTCTGTGTGAATAAAAGGCTTTATTGAGAGGACTTAATTATTCTCCGCCAAGCAGTGGAATGTTATATGAAGTGATCCATAGGAACTGTAGCAAAGATTATTATTATTAGTTAGGGGTATTCACCACAAACACTAATAGGTCCTGTCAAGTTTCAGTAAATTGATCATTGCGCAAACCTTGGTAGCTTGGGAGACGAGCAGTCAGGCTTAACTTATGAAATATGCACGTGTAAAGCATTTGATACCACCAAAACTGTACATAAACAAAAGATACAACACAATAAAAATCCAACACCAATTTATTTAAATAGCTAATGTTTGTAACACCAATAAAGCAAAAATACAATATAGGGAGCCAGTGATATGAATGTCTAAAGATTCAGAGGGATTAGCACCAAAAGGCACAATGCGCATACTGAGGGTATCTAGTCACATCGGACTGGGACAAGTCACAAGTTCAGGCTGATGCATTTTTTTTTGCAGCCCGACACAAGACCAAGTAAGACCCACTGAATATTGTATCATATGTCTTGGTGCATGGTCTTTGCAGCATTGCTTTGCAGAGCTTCACTTCATCCAGCTCCAGTTCAGTGAAGCTGTGAGGGCTGTGATGCGAGGCCTTGCGTCATGTCATGTCACACTGCGTCGGTTCCAATTAAGCTGGTCAGAGAGTCTTTGCGAGGCTCCACATCAACTTGCATCGGTCTGGTTAGATCTGTGTGGTGAGGCTTGGTGAGGCTTTGTGTCAACTATTGGTTCTGTTCAAGCAGGCAGTTGAGCAGCACAGTTTTGCATCATCTCATGTCAGTCACAATGAGGCTGCCAGCTGGTTTTTGGTTCATTTGAGAAGATAAATGTCCTCTAGCACTTGTCAAGGGTTCAGAGGCTCTGGGTTGGAACTTGGGGGGCTGGACCTCTATCTCACACAATGCAATTATGCAGTCCAGGACAAGCCCACTTACAAGTGGTCAGCTAGGGTGTCCTCTTTTTGGCTTTGCAGGTGTCTTATTAAACTGTTTTATACTGGTTACTGGTCAATGAGTTGCCTCTTTTCCTTTTGAAGTCAGGCACAGTCCTTTCTTTGTGAAGCCTTATGAGTGCAGCAGGTGAAGTCTGGCAGGAGAGCTCAAAGATGCTCAAGGATGCTCCTGATTCTCTGCGCTCAATGGGGGTGAAGTCCGGTCAAGTCCTCGGTCCACAGATGAATGGGGGCAACTCTCCACGAATCTCAAGGTCCCACAAAGTCCTTTTTACAAGGTTCCAAGGGCTGCCAATGCAGACCGTGCGCTTGCAAAACACAGCGGTCATGGTGCAAATTTTGATTGAGTCTGGATGGGGCCCCTCCACATACCTTGTAGGGGGGCCCCCAAGGTCTGTTATGCAAGTGAGTCTCTGCTTCAGACTGGGGCCAGGAATCAGCTTTTCCCCAAGCTAGGAACACAGAACAGGGTTCAAACTCTGCTAGTCCAAAGTGCAACAGGTGTTATGTTATGTTAATTAATTTTCTAACGCGCAAAGCTACTCCAAGGAGTGTCCCGGCGCGAGCACAGGGGACTGAGAGCACGACCAAACTAAACAAAGAGATGAGTTTTTCACAATTTTTTAAAAGCCACAGGATCTTCAATATTATGAAGGCGATCACCTTAGCCCCCAGATCCTCAGCCAATTTGACCAGAGGAGTAAAATAGATGTTAAACAAGAGGGGGCTAAGGGACGACCCCTGTGGGACCCCAGTAGTAACTGGCAGAGAGACAGACACGGCCGGTGGCAGCCAGACTTGTTGTACCCAGCCCTCCAAAAAGGACCTAATCCAGCCCCAAACCGACCCTGAAACACCGATCTCCGCGAGTCGGTCAAGCAGCAAAGAATGAGGAACCGTATCAAAAGCAGCCGACAGGTCGAGCAGCACTAAGGCTGCTCTCCTGTCTACATCAAGGCACTCTCGAATGGCCTCAGACACTTCCACCAACTCCAATTCAGTACTGTGAGATCATCGAAAGCCTGACTGAGCTGGGTGCAGAATGTCCGCCCTCTCGACAAACTCTGTCAACTGTCTATTCACTACCTTCTCACAGACTTTGGCGAGACTGGGAAGAAGAGAAATGGGCCTTTAATTCCCAGGGATCAAGGGATTGAGGGCCGGCTTTTTTAATGAGGGAAGAATTTTAGCTTTCTTCCAGTCATCCGGGACTCGGGCCTCTTGCAGAGAGTAGTTTATGATGATGTTAACCTCAGGATTAACAACATCCGCCACAGCTGCCATCAATCTGGTGGGACAGGGGTCTGCTGCTGAGCCAGATTTTAGTCCCTTCAAAATTTTCAATGTACTAGGCAGATCAACCAGGGAAAGATTACCCAGAGAGTGCCTAGGGGAGATGGGAGCAGAGAATGATGACAAAGAATTAGATGGATATGATATAAATCTAGCTTAATAGTCCTTTTTAGCTTGAGAGATGGCAGCCTAACAGATTTTCTGCCTCTGTCTAAGCATACCCTTTGCCACGGGGCAATACTCGCTGAGACACCAGGAGCATTCCAATTTTTTACAATCTTTTTTCAATAGGGTCAGCTCAGCTGTGTACCACGGTTTAGAAGGAGTTTCCCTTGGTGCGCCTCGCTGAAGTAGGAATAGCAATGGACGACATAGTAGACTGAACCAGTTGGTAAATGCCTGGAGATTCCCTTCCAAATCCTATGGAAGTACCGGCCTACAAACAGTCAAAGCTGATGCAAAATTAGAAGGCTCAGTTCTTTTAAATGCTGATTTACGGGAGGCAGGGCCAGGCAGACTATCTGAGGCCACCTCCCAGGAGAAAAAGGTCAAATAATGATCAGACCAAGAAACTGGAAGGGGGTTGTCAGCAGTGATGGAGAAATTAGAACAGATAGGGTCCAGAATGTGGCCCCCTTGAAGGTTTGGTCGAGTGACCCATTGAGAAAAATGGGCGAGCTGAAGAGTATCAAAGAACTCTGATAAATCCGTAGAGTTCACCTGTTCAAGATGTATATTAAGATCACCCAATATCATTCAGTGGGAAAAGCGCAGAGCCAGCGCGGTCACTGCCTCACCCCTAGATTGAAGAAAGGCCTTTGCAGGGCCAGGGGGTCTGTAAATCAGAGAACCCCCCAGTGTGAAATGGGTCGAGAAGCAAATAGTAAAATCAAGAGCTTCACACTCCCCCCAGGCGCTAGAATCACACCTAAGGAGATCCAACTTTTCTTTGAAAATAATAGCTACCCCACGCCCCCTTCCCACGGTACGGTCCAATCTACATATCTTGCCCACCCACCCCGGCTAGGAATCTTACGGTTAACACATCTTTCCTACGCCGATGATGTTGTCCTTCTCAGCCAGACTAAAGTAGGCCTGCAACACCTTCTGCATGAACTAGCGGTATACACAAAACAGAACCTTCTTGAAATAAATATCGAGAAAACCAAGATCATGGTAATAACTCACATTGCCAATCTTTATAATAGATAATAAAAAACTGGAAGTGGTTGATAGCTATAAATATTTGGGAATATAACTGAACACGCGCCTCAATTTCTCTACGCATTTTAAGGACATCGAAAAGAAGGGAATAGCATTGTTGTATGCTTTAAACAGTTTATCGAAGCAATTAAAAGGTCCGCTACTCAGTCCCCTATTGACAGTTATCAAGGCCAAGCTGCTTCCAACAATATCTTATGGCAGTGTGTTACATCACGGCAGAAGCGCCAAGCTTCTAGACAAAATTCAAACGAGTGTCTACAAGCGAATCTTTAATTTACCCTGTAATGCTTCACCGCCACAGGTTCTGCTCGAGTTCGGTCTGCAGTCTCAAGAACTGCAAAAAAAATATGAGACTGTCAAGTTTTGGTATGACATCTGGATGCACAGGGAAAAAGAAATTAACTCTGCAATGTGGGAAGCAATGCAAAACAGCCCCGATTCTCTATACACTAAGTTTTTATAAATCTCCCTAGAAACCACCGAACTAACATCCCTGTGGCACACCAAGCTACCTGTATCGTCTTTCAAGTTGGTAGCTAAAAAGGCGGAAAACTGTTCAACCCTGTGTTAGTCATTGGGACTCGTAACCTTTCTAAAACAAAACTATAATTTAGAAGTGTTGCTGCAAAGACTTATTCAAAATGATATGCCTTACTTAAGTGTATATAGCTCCCTGCTACAGGCTTCCTAGGGCTTCATTAAGCGAGACTTACATATATCCTTAAGCTAAGTGGTGAACTTGCCATTAGGTGTAATGGCAAAGTCAAACAGCAGTCTGCAGTGGTAGCCTGGGGTCTATTATGTCTCTGTCACATGCAGGGTGGCACAAACAGTGCTGTACCCCTGGGTGAACACCTTACATGCCCTTGGTACCCTGTGTATCATAGACTAGAGACTTATAAGTAAGTCAGACCTTGCCAACTAGTGTATCCAATTAAGCATACCTTTTGTGATGGGTCAGAATACTGGCACTGAGATCTGGACAGCAGGCCCCTGTGCACTTTCAAAGTTGAAAAACCAGCAGCTATTAGTCCAAATAGCGGAAAAAGTATGGGTGGGGGGACTAGCACAAAGCCTCTTTACTTACACTTACTAATACAGGTTTTTGGTAAATAACATACAGATTTTTGAGCTTATCATAACAAAATACACGTATTCTAACAAATAAATAAATATTGACATTTCTGAACTGGTGATACTTATCACAGAACTCGTATTTACGATAGATTCGGAAACAGGATTTACCGAACATTTCAGAATGTATTGGCCCACACATAATGAGGGCCTTATTGAATAGCGGAAATGTAAAACTTTGGAGTGGCAAAGAGTTCCCCATTACACAGTTCTCTGAATGTAATGTTAGGTTTTGGTGACAGGAGCCCGTAGTTAACTCTTCACAGACTAAAAAAAGCATCACACAAATGCGAGTTAGCGGTACTAATGAGAAATCCTTTTGCACCAAGAGATTCCCCTCTATGTCCTCTGTTCCACATACACAATAATAATAAAAGTACGTCTGTGTCACAGTGTGAGGGGTATATCTTTTTGAAGCAGAACCTTCTCTGCATAGAATGCGGCTTGATTTAGTTCAAAACGTTATTTGGGCTGAATTGTTGTTACCTGACAGAAATGCTCAGCTAGTGGTTTTGTTTTTAGGTCTAATGGCGCCACTTAGAATTTCACACTTGATTAGAAAAGGTTCTATTTGTTGGACGGTGCTAAAAGGTAAAGAAAATCACAATCCCTCTTTAGGTTTGGCAAAGCCTATACATGAAAAAGCTCCCTAGCGCACGTCATAGATTTATGTTCTTCACAGTATACAAGTGTTTCCACCATTCATCACTCTTGCATTTGTAAATAATTTTTGTCCTTAGGGTCCTGTAGATTCTTTTGTAGTTTTATTTCTGGAGAGTCACAGCCGACACGTGTTACGTCGTATTGGGAATGTAACCCACGACTTTCTCAAGGCTATTTCCAGAATAAGTTGGTCGTATTTATTGTGCTGTGATACTTCCAACCCGCAATGGAGTTCAATTGGGGACGTCTGTTGTGTTATGATCCTATTTGTTGAAGTAGTCAATATGTGGCTTCCAATCCAAGAGCAGTGGCTTTCGCCAGCTTCAATCGTTATTCTCCTCAGTCCCCCGTCTTTCATCAGACTCTTCTTGAGAACTCTCATATTCTCATATTCTGGAAATAGCCTTGAGAAAGTCGTGGGTTACATTCCCAATACGACGAAACACGTGTCGGCTGTTAATCTCCAGAAATAAAACTACAAAAGAATCTACAGGACCCTAAGGACAATTATTATTAACGAATGCAAGAGTGATGAATGGTGGAAACATTTGTATTCTGTGAAGAACATTAATCTATGACGTGTGCTAGGGAGCTTTTTCCTGAATTGTTGTTACTTGGTTTACCATATTTCAAAGACCCGATATTAAGATGTTGAGGAGCTGATTTTCAATACATATTGTCTTCCTTTGCCACTATTAAGAACCACTTTTGAATGACGTATGTCAATTAGAAGCTGCCATTTGCCTCATCATCTGCTTCTTTGTCTGACCAGAATAAGCGTTCTTTAATGCCGAGAGACCTACTATGTCAGCGTCACTATCTGGGGCTAATTTACACGCCTCTTGCACCACTTTTGCATCATTTTTAACATGGGAAAAATGACGCAAAAGTGTCTCGAGCATCTTGAAAATCTGCCCCTATGTACTTACAATGCTGGCTTAATCAACAAATGGCGAAATTTGTATCTACTTGTACCTCTCTGCTTTCCCTGAATGCTAAATCATAATTCAGCTCCTAAGCTGATATATTTGTTGAGAACATGATGGCTGCACGTTCTTATTCCTCACATAAACACTTCCACTCTCGGGTCCATCTGGGGTCATGCTCAGCAGTGTTGTAAACGCGCCATTTAACCTACTTGAGGCGTGCACAACATTTTTTTAATAAACAGTCAAAACGTTAACAGGAATTTCATGCGTGTAAAGTAAATATAAAAAGCCACAGGCCAAAAGGAGCGTGAATCTACGGCTTCAGACGGGTCCGACCATTCCCCGGAGACACTAGTCAGCTGCAGAACAGCTGGTGCAGTGAACAGTGTTAAATACTCCTGTGGCATACTGTACGTGGCAGAAACTGAAACCTGTCAGGAAAGAGTAAATGAACATAAATTGTTTTGAACAAGGGAATTGAAATGACATATTCCTTATCAGTTTCATTTTTGAAAGTGGTACCTCCCATGCCATGTGGGAGAGGGAGGCTGTGGTCATTAACCTTTCCGAAGAACACTGTGTTAAGTTTGTACAAGGAGTTTTACAGGGTTGAAACAGTTTATATAAAGATATATTTTTAATAAATATTTCACAGTTTTAACCCATTTTGGTCATTGAATAAACTGCTGATAAAACTATTTATATGGAGACATAGGACCAGATTAATAAAAGCATTTTCACGTGTAAGTTGCTCTCGGTTGACATTTCTAAATGAAGATGGTTGCTTACGTCACGGTTTGTATTCACAAAATTGATTTGCTCACACTTAATATTACTCTATATGTTCAATATTCAGTGCATACCATCTGGTCACAAGGGTGAGTTGCTGCTATTCTAGGGTTGAGATGATTCCCAAAAGAGGTGAACGTTGGAGTTTTCTTCCTTGGACCTTTGCAGATTTGTTTTGAATGTCCTACAAACACCGTTGCTATTTCAAGACAGAATGTGATAGAGCCCCTCCTCTGTATCCGGTGCTTTCTCTGTACTCACCTTGTGGGTGTGTTGATGGCTGTGCGCCCTTCTTTGCATAACATACAGATCACGGTGAGGTTCTTAATTTAAACCCAACGCTGCGATCCCAGTGAGGTGGAGCTGACATGACAAGCAATGCCAGTCTGATAAGGAGTGAGAATGCATCCTTTGGACTACCACTGAGACATCTTGCTATCAATTGCTTGCCCCTATTCAATAAAACAGACACAAACTCAGAAGGCATAGGCAGTATACATCAAAAGAATATAAGTGAGGTGAGGAGCCCTGCAGGCCTGCCTGGCAAGCTGACAACCACCAAAATGAATTGAAAAGCGGCGGTATAAAAGAAAAAAAAATGGAAAACGTAATGATTGGCCTGCCAATGCAGCACTGAAGCACACCCGTTTTTAGGTGGGGTGCACTTCACTAAAATATTAATAAAGCCAGTGGCACAAAATAATTCAAGCATTGCCCCATGCAGTATGCTGTCATGGGGAGAGTTAGAATGTGAATGGCACTTGAACAGACAGATGTGGTCTTACTTAAAGTCTCTCTATGTATCCATCTACACATGTATGTAGAGTCTGTTGTCACAACTACTTTGCAGACATGTACACCAACCATGTCCTCCCAAGAATGTCCAGCAGGGATTATCATGGTGCAAATCTTCAAACCCAGGCTTTGGTTAAGAAAGAAATTAACACCAAAATGCTTGTCTAATACAGCAATATGGAGATTCCATATAACAAAAAGACCTGTATGCAGGCTTTAACAGAATGTAATAAGAATCCACCCTGATATGCCTAATTTCTTTAACAGTGGATTCTCACAATAAACCAGGCCTACCGCATCTGTGGTATTATTTTCATAATAAACAGATTGAACCTATGCATCAGACCTTACATTTTCTTAAAGAACCAATCAGACATATAACCTTTATAATTGGCTCATCAACAAAAGCAACTCAGATCTGCCATAATAATCATAAGCTTTCTCAAAAGATAGCAATCAGGCAAAGTGTCAGCAAACTTACAAATACCTATAATATGACTGTTGCAAAAACTCCATGAAGAAATTTCTAACAAGGACTATCACAGTGCAGGTAGTCAACTCCAGGGGAAACCAATACCGATACCCTTTCTTACCAAGGTAATCAGAGATTCAAAGTAAACGCAAAATACCACGCTGCAGCCTTCCACTCGGTGTAATAACAATGCACCCTTAAGGACTACTGGTTTTGAAAAAAAGCATTCCACAATAGGTAAGTCAGATCTACTTCTTTTGCAATCACTTGAACATATGCGTTTTTCAATAAATCAGCCAGACCCACCGTCTATATTGTACCTTAAGCATAAACAGATCAGACCTATGGTATTTTTCATAAAATTTCTCAATGAAACAATCATGCCCATAACCTTAATCACTGGCGTCTCACCATATGGTCAGGGATGCCGGCCACCCCCCTCCACCACCATACCCCCAAGGCCAATAGTCTCACACCGGGTTCTTTTGGAAGGCAGGGGGCCTTGCGACCCCCCGGCCGTATTTATTAAAACATGAAAACAAATTAAAATTGTTAAAAATTAAACATTTTCATTTACAAATTTATACAAAATTCAGACATTAGATAACACATGATGTAGACAGGTATCCAAGGACTAACCTTAACAAATCTCTAATACAAAGAGTTTCCTAACCAAATCTAACATCGTACGTATGAATTTTGCATAACATTTTTGGGCCTACGGCAAGGTCTTAACCGGTGTCAGATCCCTGTTAACCAGCTATGCCCTCACGTGTGAGTGCGTATGCGCAGAGGGCCCATTACCGCAAGAGTATTTCCCCCGCTCCCGGTTACCCACATATGCTCCCTGAAACTCTATTGATCTAAAAAGGGGCCCTTTCACTCTGCGCTGTTTAATGACGTCATAGTGTCCGTGTGGGGTCACTACGCAGCCGAAAGAAGAAAGCGTGACTCCCCCCTACCCCTGCACCCATCCAACCAAGCGGATATCCTGCCTATGGAGTTCTAGGAGAGGCCAATGGCCCCTCCCCCTGGGCGAGCCCATTCATAATGGTGCCGCCCCCTAAGAACTGGGAGAGTATTTCCCCCCTCCCGGTTACCCACGTACACTCCCTGAAACTCCATTGATTTAAACGGTGGCCCTTTCACTCTGCGCCGTTTAATGACGTCATAGTGTCCGTGCGGGGTGACTATGCAGCCGAAAGAAGAAAGCGTGACTCCCCCCTACCCCCGCATCCATTCAGCCAAGCGGATATCCTGCCCCTAGAGTTCTAGGAATTGCCAATGTCCCCTCCCCCTGGGCAAGCCCATTCGTAATGGTGCCGCCCCCTAAGGACCTTCAATATACTGCTCACCGATCATGACCTTACCGCCTGACCAAAGACTTACAAATAAATACGACAATTGTTGCCCTATAAGTGGGAAAAAAACCTAAGGACAAAAAATTCTGAACATGCAATTCGGAGAAACCATCAACAAAACACTCCACATCTATATATCATGTAAAAAAGGCGAAAAATTGCCTAAATAACAGCAGTAATTCAATTTAACGTGTGCTCCAAGAACCATACACATCCTTGAATAATTATTAACTCTACACATTCTGCATCAGGGGCTGGTGGGTGGGAAAAAACTTCACCGGTCATGCCAGGGGCTCGAAACCGGTGCAGCCTGCTGAGGAGCGTGGGAGAAAGAGGATGCCTCCCACGCTCCCAAGTCCTTTTAAATCCCCACAAAGGGGGAGCCCGACCAGTTTGCACTGGTCCTCCCCCCCGAGCCTCCCACCTATCCCCAGAAGCAAACAACTGCTTCCGGGTCAAGGCGGTGTACTCCATCAATCGATGGCGGAGTTGCGCCCCACTGCGTCATCAAGACGCGGCTCAGAGGCATGCCCCACCATCGAGAGCGCTACGGGAGGGGTCTGGCACCTGCCATACGTGCGGGGGGACCGAGCGTCCCCCCCTTTCCATATGGTCAGGGATGCCAGCAACCCCCCTCCACCACCATGCCCCCAAGGCCAATAGTCTCACACCAAGTTCTTTTGGAAGGTAGGGGGCCTTGCGACACACCCGGCCATATTTATTAAAACATGAAAACAAAATAAAATTGTTAAAGATAAACATTTGCATTTACAAATTTATACAAAATTCAGACATTAAATTACACATGATGTAGACAGGTATCCAAGGACTAACCTTAACAAATCTCTAATACAAAGAGTTTCCTAACCGAATCTAACATCGTACGTATGAATTTTGCATAAAATTTTTGGGCCTACGGCAAGGTCTTAACCGGTGTTAGATCCCTGTTAACCAGCTACGCCCTCACGTGTGAGTGCGCATGCGCAGAGGGCCCCTTACCGGGAGAGTATTTCCCCCCTCCCGGTTACCCACGTATGCTCCCTGAAACTCTATTGATCTAAAAAGGGGCCCTTTCACTCTGTGCCGTTTAATGACGTCATAGTGTCCGTGCGGGGTGACTACGCAGCCGAAAGAAGAAAGCGTGACTCCCCCCTACCCCGCACCCATCCAACCAAGCAGATATCCTGCCCCTGGAGTTCTAGGAGAGGCCAATGGCCCCTCCCCCTGGGCAAGCCCATTTGTAATGGTGCCGCCCCCTAAGGGCCTTCAATAAACTGCTCACCGATCATGACCTTAAAGCCTGACCGAAGACTTACAAATAAATACGACAATTGTTGACCTATAAGTGGGAAAAAAACCTAAGGACAAAAAATTCTCAACATGCAATTGGGAGAAACCATAAACAAAACACTCCACATCTATATATCCTGTAAAAAAGGGGGAAAATGGCCTAAATAACAGCAGTAATTCAATTTAATGTGTACTCCAAGAACCATTCACATACTTGAATAATTATTAACCCTACACATTCTGCATCAGGGGCTGATGAGTGGGAAAAAACTTCTCCGGTCACGCCAGGAGCTCGAAACCGGTGCAGTCTGCTGAGGAGCGTAGGAGAAAGAGGATGCCTCCCACGCTCCCAAGTCCTTTTAAATCCCCACAAAGGGGGAGGCTGACCAGTTTGCACTGGTCCACATCCCCCCCAGAGCCTCCCACCTATCCCCGGAGGCAAACAACTGCTTCCGGGTCAAGGTGGTGTACTCCACCAATCGATGGCGGGGAGCGCCCCACCGCGTCATCAAGACGCGGCTCAGAGGCACGCCCCACCATCGAGAGCGCTACGGGAGGGGTCCAGCACCCGCCATACGTGCGGGGGGACTGAGTGCCCCCCCTTTCCATATGGTCAGGGACGCCAGCCACCCCCCTCCACCACCATGCCCCCAAGGCCAATAGTCTCACACCAAGTTCTTTTGGAAGGTAGGGGGCCTTGCGACCCCCCGGCCGTATTTATTAAATCATGAAAACAAATTAAAATTGTTAAAGATAAACATTTTCATTTACAAATTTATACAAAATTCAGACATTAGATTACACATGATGTAGACAGGTATCCAAGGACTAACCTTAACAAATCTCTAATACAAAGAGTTTCCTAACCGAATCTAACATCGTACGTATGAATTTTGCATAACATTTTTGGGCCTATGACAAGGTCTTAACCGGTGTCAGATCCCTGTTAACCAGCTATGCCCTCACGTGTGAGTGCGCATGCGCAGAGGGCCCGTTACCGGGAGAGTATTTCCCCCCTCCCGGTTACCCACGTATGCTCCCTGAAACTCTATTGATCTAAAAAGGGGCCCTTTCACTCTGCGCTGTTTAATGACGTCATAGTGTCCGTGTGGGGTCACTACGCAGCCGAAAGAAGTAAGCATGACTCCCCCCTACCCCTGCACCCATCCAACCAAGCGGATATCCTGCCCATGGAATTCTAGTAGAGGCCAATGGCCCCTCCCCCAGGGCGAGCCCATTCATAATGGTGCCGCCCCCTAAGAACCTTCAATAAACTGCTCACCAATCATGACCTTACCACCACAGGCCAGCATAGTTGACCGACTATCTGGCCCCCCCACAAACCTACTCTTCCAATAGGTCATGCCCCCCTTGACAATCCCACTAACCATGCTACCATTTTTGTTAACAGTAGTTCATTACCTGACTTGGACAAGTGTAGCCCATCCTGTATGTAGAATTGGTCACCCCGAATGCATCCATGAGAGTTATTCTGTAAATGAGGTGACCGAAACAGCTTCTTTATCTTGTTGTTGATCCTCTTTACCAAGTGATTCAACGCCTCAACAGAAACTCCCCCTCTCCACTCCATCCTAGGAATCATTTGGGACCAAGCTATTGTGCATTTTGGGAGTATCTTTGCCATCCAATTCACTACAGAAATCATTTCCTCTATTAGAACCCGTCTTCCCAGCTTGGCCAAATCGTTGCCCCCTACGTGTATAATGACAACCGATGGAGGTGTAGCATGCTGGTCCAGCAACTCACCAAAGTACCGTCTGAAGTGACCAATCCCCAGATCTCCCTTCCCATGGAAGGATAACCTGAAACCGCTCTTTTCAGCCTTATGCACTAAATCACCTGAAAAGGAAACAGAAGCAGCACGTCTTACAAATGAATGACCTACAACCCATGCCACTCAAGTCCTGTCGCCTTGTTCCGTCCGTTGAGTTGAAGTTACTCGATGTTGCTGACAGCTTTCTCAAAAGATAGCAATCAGGAAAAGTGTCAGCAAAATTACAAATACCTATAATATGAGTTTTGGCAAAACCCCATGAAGAAATGTCTAACAAGGACTATCACCGTGCAGGTAGTCAACTCCAGGGGAAACCAATACCGAAACCCTTTCTTACCAAGGTAATCAGAGATTCAATGTAAACGCAAAATACCACGCTGCAGCCTTCCACTCGGTGTAATAACAATGCACCCTTAAGGACTACTGGTTTTGAAAAAAAGCATTCCACAATAGGTAAGTCAGGTCTACTTCTTTTGCAATAACTTGAACATATGCGTTTTTCAATAAATCAGCCAGACTTACCATCTTTGTTGTACCTTAAGCATAAACAGATCAGACCTATGGTATTTTTCATAAAATTTCTCAATGAAACAATCATGCCCATATCCTTATTCACTGGCGTCTCACCATACTCCACTCTGGACTATGGTATTAAGCATAAATATTCCCACAAAGGAATCATCAGGGAAACAGTCATAAAAGTACAAATATACACAAAACTAGAAATGGTAAAATCATTTTCAACCTATCCTAAAAGGGCCTAGGCAGGATGCTAACATTTAAAATTTTGTACCACCTGGGATTCTCAGAGAGGGTAACCAACACCAAAATACTCGAATCTGAGATTCCATATAACAATATAAATGAAATTCCGATGTACAGGCTTTAACATAATAAAACAACAATCCACCCTTGAAGGCTTATCAGCTTATCAGCTTTAGTATATGGTTTTCATAATAGGCAGATGAGACCAATAGTTTTCAACACAGCTTTTCCAATGACACAAACTATCTATATTTTGAAGTATTGGTGAAAAATTATCTTCCGGTGTTGTCCACCCCTCTGCTCACCAAGGTACTCCTTCTCTCTTGCACTGGTGCTGTTATGTCTCCAAGGTATGCTGATCCCCTCATCTCTCCTCAGTGTACTGATTAGTTCCTCCCTCCTCGCTATGCTAACCTCAGATTATCTTACGGTGTACCTTTCTCAGTGTGCTTTTTTTTGTCTCTCTCTTGCTGCAGTTCCCTGAATCTAGGAGTTTTTTCCATTTGGGTGTTGCTCACTTGTTTTCAGAAAGTGCTTTCCTGTCACTCTCACGGTGGAACCTTCTCTTTGGGCATTGCCTTCTATAAAGGGCTAGTGCCCACTCTCTCGCTCGCACATCCATCTCCTCATTAGTGTGGCATTCTCTCCTTTCCAGGTACTGTTGTGTCATTCTTAGCATGCTGCTACCCATTAGACTACTTTCTCCCCCGAGGTGGAGTTCACTGCTAGGGACTCCACATTGTCCCTCACCAAAATACACCAACTCTTGGGGTGCTGTTCTTACTGTAAGTTCTGCAGAATGCCTCTCTGGTACTGGCCCATCCAAGGAAGCCCTCTCATGGTGCTAACTTTCAGAGTCCTCATGAGAAACACTTTGCAGGGTGCTACTTTATTATTATTTCTGTAGTTTATAGAGCGCGCAGCTACCCCCAAGGGGGTGTCCCGGCGCTAGAACTGAGCCTCAGAGGGAGAAGAAGGGGAGGAGATCAGCAATGTAAGTATTACAGTCCAGAAAATAGCCAGGTTTTGAGTCTCGCCCGAAAGATGGATTCAGACGGGCAGAATCTAAGATCGATTGGCAGAGTGTTCCACATTTTGGCAGCGATAACACTGAACCCTCTACCGCCCATTCTAGTGAGTCTAAAACGGGGAGAAATTAGAAGGCGGAGGTCGTTGGATCTCAAGGATCTGATAGAGTGGGATATTGATACTCATTTTTTCAGGTAGTTGGGTCCAAGGTCATTGACCGCTCGGTAAGCGAAGGTAAGGATCTTAAACTGGATGCGGCTGGCAACAGGAAGCCAGTGAAGCTCTTTGCGGTAGGCGGTGACTGACTGACGGTAGGGAATGTTTCCAATCAGTCTAGCAGGCGCGTTCTGGACAATCTGAAGCCGATCGATCAGGTATTGAGGGGCACCAGCATAGAGGCTGTTAGCATAGTCCAGGTGGGACGTAATAAGAGCATGGGTAACTGTTCGGCGGGAGTCCAAGGGGAGATAGGGGAGTATATTTTTGATCATGCGTAACTTCAGGAAGCAGGCAGATGTAACTTTATTGACCTGAGTTTTGCATGAGAGAGAGTCGTCGAACTGAAAACCCAGGTTGCGAGCAGAGTGAACGGGAGAGGGAGCGGGATCAAGTGCCGTGGGCCACCACCGTGAGGAGGGGATGGGATTTTTCTGATTAAAAAACAGCACCTCTGTCTTATCTGCATTAAGTCTTAGATGATTGTTAGTCATCCAGACACTGATGTTGTCGAGGCACTGGCGGAAGCCGGTGAAGGTGGAGTCCGAGTGGTCTCTAAAGGAAAACATCAGCTGGGTATCATCAGCATATGAGACCACTCTGACTCCACATGACTCCACAACATCGGCCAGTGGGGCGAGATAGACGTTGAAAAATAGAGGGCTGAGGGCAGAGCCCTGTGGCACACCACATGACAAGGGTTTAGCCTCGGATTTAAACGGCCTCTTAGTTTATTTATAGTGCTGCAGTCTCTCAGGGTGATGTTCCCTCCATGTGAAACCCCTTGTGCAGTGTAGATTTTCTTTGTTATATCCTCTCAGTGACACCTCTGTCAGTGTATTGTTCTTACTTCTGGTACTGCTTTGTAAGGGTGTTGCTACTCTCTCACTCAGGTGCAATTTCTTAGGGACTGCCCCCTTTCAGTGAAACCCCTACCAGAGTATTATTCACTCTACCTTCTCAGATGTTTCAGTCTGTTTATAATACTGATCTATTTTGAGGTCCACCTTGACTCTGTTGCCACTCAAGCTGCTCTCCTGTCAATTGCCTTCCCCTCAAAAATTCTATTATGTCTTTCTTATCAATGTGCTGTTCTCTCTCTGGATGAAGTCCCATCCCTGAAATCGCCTCTCTAGGTGTAGATTTCTCTAGGTGTGCAGCTCTATAGCACTGAGAGTCCCCTCAATGCACTATTGTTCCTTTAAGATTCTGACCTTATCAGTGAACTGATTCCCTTCCCGCACAGGTCCGCCTAGGCAGCTGCTGCCCCTGAACTTCGCTGGTCTGAGTATGAGGCACTCCTCCACCGCAGGCACCCAACTGTGCCTCATTCCTAGTGGTCCAGTGGGGAGCATCTCTGCTCTACTGCTTCTCTGCCCTCCGTGTCTCTGATTTTTGCCTTTCAAATCTCTTTTTCCTTCCTTTCACCTTTCTTTTCTTTTTGTCACTTTTTGTCCCATTTTCTTTTAATCTTGTCTCTTTTTGCAACTGTTTCCCTCCATGTCCCTGCCGCTGTTCGTCCCCTGCGACCCGCTCCCTCCAGTGCCACTTTCCCGAGTCCCTGCCTCCCAACTGTCTAGCCTCCCCCTCACACAACTTAATGTCGGCCGCTGCATGGTGAAAGGAGCACCCTCATTGACCTTGTCAGTGCACTGCTTCCCTTCCTGCATAGCTTCGCCTAGGTAGCTGCTGCCCCTGATCCTTGTTAGTCTGAGGAAGAGGCCCTTCTACACCCACAAGCATCTTCCTGCGCCTGATCCGTGGTGATCCAGTGGGGAGCATATCTGCTCTTCTGCTGCTCTGCCCTCTGTCTCTTTGCTTTCTGCCTTTCTGATCTCTTTTTCCTTCTGTTCACCTTTCTTTTATTTTTGTCATTTATTGTCCCTTTTTCTTTCACTCTTCCTCTTTTTGAGCCTCTCTCCTTCCGTGCCCCTGCTTCTGCTCACCCCTCTCAGCCCCGCCCCCTCCGCCCCGGACATTGCCACTGCCATCCTGGACGGGTATTTGATCACTCACAAGGACCGCATCAACAAACTGGGGGGAGGCTTCGCCATCATACACAAAAGCACCCTTTGTCTCACCGCCCACTTGGACGCCACTTGACCAACATGGAGCACCTCCACTTCCAGGTCCAGACCAACCCTAATGCCACCCGCTGTGACACCCTCATCTACAGACCTCCAGGCTTTGTCCATCCCTCAGCGATTCCATCCTCACCTTCATCGCACCCCACGCTCTTGCCTCCGCAGGCTACATCCTCTTCCTGGACAAACCCAATGACAAGAACACCTCATACCTGCTGGAGAACCTCGCCACCGTCGACTCAAAATACGGCTCACCTCCCCAATCACTCAGCCGGACACACGCTCAACCCCATCTTCTCTGCCAGTGACAACATCCCCTTCAGCAACACATCTGAGCTCCTGTTTACTGACCACCGCTGCATTCACTACTCCTTCAACAAACCCACAGTACATCACCACACCCACTGTTACCTTGCAGAAGCTGAAGCAAGGTCATCGAAGAACAGCTCACCACCTTCCTTTGCAACACCCCTCCACCGGCATCCATGGACGCTAGTACCTCACCAAGCAACCTCCACCGATGGATCTCCAACTGCGCCAACACACTGGCTCCCCTGATAAAAAACCTGGGTAAGCAACACTCCAGGGAAACTAGCTGGTTCTCTTCCACCTTTATGAGTCCAGACACACCTGTAGACTGCCTGAGAAGAGAAAGAGGAGATGCAAGACCAGGGAAGACCACTCAGTATTCAAAACCAATGTCACTGCACACCACCACCTCATTAGAACAACTAAGAAAGAGGCCCTACAAGAAAGGATCAATGCCAAAGCACTCAGCAGCAATGAACTATTCCCTGTGGTCAAAGAATTTGCCAAACCCAGCACAGAGACAGCAGACATCCCATCGTCCCAAGACCTCTGCAACAACCTCGGCACCCACTTCCACCACAAGATTAAGGAGATATATAACAGCTTCAGCAGCCTCAATACCCAAGACCCTCCCACCCCAACCTCAACCACTGCACCCAACAACACCGGACCCCAGCAGACCCTGCTGGTTGTATGACGAACCATCGCGCGCAATCGCATTGCAGCACTTTAGATCGCGGCCACGACATCGCATCGGCCGTTTCACCGGCCATTATTTCGTCGCAAGCATTTGCGCCGCAAATGCGGCAATTCCATTGAATCGCGTGTCACATCGGCGATTTAACATCGCGCGACATGATTGACAACGCGATGTGTTAGCCTACAGTTAAAAAAAAATTCGGCCAATGGGTTTGTGGGGGGGTGGGGGTATAGATAGTATTGCCCACCGCATCTGCAGCCATTTGTGCCTGTGACCCTGTCGACATACTTTGGAATAAGTAAGTCTTCTGCCCTCTGTTTAAATCGTTCCCCCTTTTTTTTGTGCCGTTCCCTCGTTTCTCGTACCCTTCTGCCCTCTGCCCCCCGTGTTTTTCGTGTCCTTGTGCTGTCTGTTCCCCTCGTTTTTGGTGTCCTCTGTCTGCCTCGTTTTTTGTGAACTTTTGCCCTCAGTTTCAATCGTTGCACCCTCTGTTTCCCTCGTTTTGGGTGGTCTTATGCCCTCTGTTTAAATCGTTCCCCCCCTTTTTTTTTGTGCCTTTCCCTTGTTTCTCGTGCCCTCTGCCCCCGTGTTTTTCGTGTCCTTGTGCTGTCTGTTCCCCTCCTTTTTGGTGTCCTCTGTCTGCCTCGTTTTTTGTGGCCTTTTGCCCTCAGTTTCAATTGTTGCACCCACTGTTTCCCTCGTTTTGGGTGGTCTTATGCCCTCTGTTTAAATCGTTCCCCCCTTTTTTTTGTGCCTTTCCCTTGTTTCTCGTGCCCTCTGCCCCTGTGTTTTTCGTGTCCTTGTGCTGTCTGTTCCCCTCGTTTTTGGTGTCCTCTGTCTGCCTCGTTTTTTGTGGCCTTTTGCCCTCAGTTTCAATTGTTGCACCCTCTGTTTCCCTCGTTTTGGGTGGTCTTATGCCCTCTGTTTAAATCGTTCCCCCCCTTTTTTTGTGCCTTTCCCTTGTTTCTCGTGCCCTCTGCCCCCCGTGTTTTTCGGGTACTTTTGCTCTCTGTAAACTCAGCAAACTATCCCTCCCCCCCTGCCCTGAGCCCTTTAAAATAAGTCCATGCTCCAAAAAGTCCCCCAGCCTCCCTGCCCATAACCCAAAGAAACTGTTCCCTACCCCCATGAACTACTCTAACTCTGCTCCCTACCCTCCCTGGGGGCCTAAAAATGTCCCCTGCCCTGCACCCTAGAGCCCTACAACGGAAGCCTATGCCCAAATGGATGGGTGGATTTCTTTTGTAAAGTTTTATTGAATGCGATTTTATATAGCGCGAACTTTGCCCGAAGGTGTCAGAGCGCTTTACATAAGAACATGTTGCAAAACCTAAGGACTTAGGATTACATGCGTTAGATAAAAGAAACAAATATGAAAACATTGCAAATGTACTAGATGTAGTCACACAAAGAAGAGACTGTAGATTATCGTTACATTTCGATATACATAGGGAAGGCATATGAATGGATATACTGCAAGAGTCACATAGGAATGGTAGAGTACAAAGGTGTACTGCATATACTAGTGATTACAGTTATCTCTATATACAGAAAGGGTGGTCGGAGGGGGATGCAGTGGGTGGATGGATGCATGGTGGATGGATGTATGCATGATGCATGGATAGATGGGTGCATGAATGGATGCATGGGTGGGTGCATGGATGGGTGTATGGATGGATGCATGGATGGGTGGGTGACTGCATGGCGGATGGATTGATGCATGGGTGCATGCATGGATGGGTGGATGGATGGATGCATGGATGGGTGTATGGATGGGTGCATGGATGGGTGGGTGAATGCATGGCGGATGGATGGATGGATGGATGCATGGGTGTATGGGGTGTGAGTGAGTGCGCAGAGAAGATGCGCTCCGTGTCTATGATCAAAGCGGTCTACAAAAACTGCATGTAGGCAGAGGGAGGGATGGTGCAGGCGGAGGGGAGATGGTGCAGGCAGAGGGAGGGATGGTGCAGGCAGAGGGAGGGATGGTGCAGGCGGAGGGGACATGGTGCAGGCAGAGGGTGAGATGGTCCATCCGGTAAGTTGTGAGGGGGTTACACCATGAGTTACCCGCACCGGGTGACACCAACCCTAGTGCAGCCACTGGTTAGAAGCTTCAAAGAAAAGGAAGGACCAAAAACGTCACTATAAAATCTGTATGTATTTTATTGGCTAGTAAATATATAAAACAATTACATTTATTTTGTTAAGGCTATCTTGGACAAGAGGTCACGTTGTTGCCTGCATCACACGACACTCATTTTGGCGTTCAGATTTTTGGGAACCCCAACAGGCAGCAGAAAACAAAGGTAATTAGCCTTACAGTGCCCTTTCTCATGTAATTATCGATTCAGGTATATTCAATTCTTTCCATCTGTGTCTGATTTGAATCTTTTTGCCCTTAGCTTTATAAGACAAGGAAAGCACATTGTTTTGCTTTCATGCTTAAATGAATTACTGACGTTCAGCTGCTTATATTGTATACTTTTTTCTCGCTATTTTCTCTTAGATCATCCCGATTCAGGTGGTCGACACGTTGTTGCCTGCATCACACACCACTAACTTTGGAGTTCAAATATCTTGGATCACCAACAGGCAGCAGAGAAGAAAGGTAATTTCAGGTAACATCTGATGGGTGGATGGATGGGTGGGTGGGATGGATGGATGGATGGATGGATGGGTGGGTGCCTGGATGGATGGATGGATGGGTGGGTGGGATGGGTGGATGGATGGGTGGGTGGGATGGGTGGATGGATGGGTGGGTGGGATGGGTGGATGGATGGATGGATGGATGGATGGGTGGATGGGTGGGTGCCTGGATGGATGGATGGGTGGGTGGGTGGTCCGATGGGTGGGTGGGTTGGGAGGTCGGATGGATGGGTGGGTGGATGGGTGGGTGTCATGGGTGGATGGGTGGATGGATGAAAGGTAATTTGCCTTACAGCATGCATGCAGTATTTTTTAGACCGCTTTGATCATAGACACGGAGCGCACCTTCTATTCGTAACATGCAGTTTATCTGCCGCAACGTCCGTGGGTGCGTTTGAAATCGGTAAGTGTTCAGTAGGCAAGTGTTCTATTTCTTGAGACTTTGTTTTTAGTACCCTTCTGCCCTATGTTTCCCTCGTCCTTACCTGCGCATAAATAATGAGATGGGATGCAAACTATTCCTTTCCCCGCTGCTCTGGCCCAAAAATTGTCCCGTGCCCTGCACCCTAAACTTTGGGTAGGATTACACAAGTTACATAAAAGATAGGAATCGAAAAACTTGCAAATGTACCATATCGACTTGAAGAAAAGTGTCGCATAGTACCATGTGTTGGCAGTTGGGTGGGTTGGTGGATTGCGTAAATTGTTGCTTGATTGGCTTGATATACCCAACGTTAGACTAATCTCTATTTTGCCTCTTAAAATAGGCCGTCCCCACTGTGAGGCTTTGTGTGGAACCTATCCAAACACAAAGAAGAACACCATCCAAAGCGTAAAACAACGATACAGGTACATTAACGCTATTTCCAATGTACTCTTATGACACGAAATAATGTCTGGAAGCAATGTGCTGCATATTAGCATGGAATTGAGTGTCTTTGCTGTTTGGTGTATTAGGCGTGTAATAATGGCAGGGCAAACTAATTTTTTTTGGTTTTCAGAAACAAATTGCTATGTTTTGTAGCACTTTTGTAGTAGAGTACTTATAACATAGAACACCTTTAAACACTTGTAAGTGCAAAAAGTGTTGTTGAAAGACCTAAGTAATAATGCCACCGCTAACTTTTCTTTTTTACTTTATGTTACAGATTTGTAAAGGTCCCAGAGTTGCAAGCCAAGCAAAGATTCCGGGTTTCTACGCTAAGTGCAGCACCATCAGATTAGCACAAAAGGTAAACAAGCATTTGCAATGCAATAGGTCCCGCATTAGGCAAGTTGGCTTTATTTCACCAGGACATGACAACATTGTTATGTATATTTTTTTGGGTAAATGGTGACATTAATAGTTTTGTCATTTACAATGTTAATACTTGTATTTCTGGGCAATGTGACACCTATAGCCTTTTAAATGCAACATGTTTTGGATTGACGTCACTTACAAGCATTGATGTTCCAAATTCAAGTTGTTCATAATAAAATATTTATTTTTAAAATAAAAATAATTTTAATTTTCAATGGCAATCACGTACCCTTTAGTAAGTAATCTTGGGGAGATTATGTTTTATTTATTTTTTTACGCGGGCCTTACATCCTTCTGGGGCTGCTTGGGATGGAGGTTTACTGCTGCGGGCGCAGGGGTGTATGCAGTGCTTTATGCATTTCGTGTCCGGCATTAGGAACAATGTGTCTTTCTTATGATTTTTAAAAGGAATGTTTTTGTTTGTTTCCTACTGGAAATCTCTTTCTTACTATTTTTAAAATGCATTTTCTGTTGTCTTCCTACCGCAAATGTCTTTCTTATCATCATTTTTAATATTTATTTTTTTTCCCCGACAGAAAATGTCTGATCCAAAGATGGCGCAATATATCACGTCAAGCAGAGGAAATCGCCTACTGAAACACAGCGGTTATATATATTGCAAGGAGAGAAATTCAGAGCCACGGGCTCATTGGAAGTGTGTGCAATATTACTCAAGGCATTGCAGAGGACGAGCGGTTACTCTTGGTGAGTCTGTTTTAAGGAGCACAGAGCATAACCACTCGGCCTCTGCAACTGCTATTGAAGTTAGAGAATCGATAAATGAGATGAAAATGATTGCATGCAACTCCAATGACCCGTGTGGTGCCATTTTAAGGGAGGTATCACAACATATTAGTGAATATGTGGCTAGTAGTATGCCTGCCATCCCCAGCTTACAGCGAATGATCCAACGTAAGAAACTCACGAATCACCCACAAAGTGTGGCACCACAAACTTTTGGGGATATTAAAATGCCTGCTGAACTGTGTGTTACCGTTTCAAAGGAACAGTTTATTCTGTATGACAATGAGAACTGTCAAAAGCGTATTTTAATATTTAGCACCCCCCGCAATCTTAACCGCTTGGAGAACAGTGATGTGTGGATGCTTGATGAGACGTTTAAAAGCACGCCCACCCTTTTCACCCAGATCTACACCATTCACGGGTACGTTAACGACATTGTAGTTCCTTTAGTCTACAGCTTACTACCAGACAAACAATCCTCACCTATACTGAGTTTTTGTCAGTCGTAAAATCTAAAATCCAAACAAAAGTCCGAGAAAAGTAATCATGGACTTTGAATTACCCATGATAAATGTTGTAAAGAAATTGTACATGGATACCCAAATACAAGGATGTTTTTTTCACTTTTCTCAGGCTATTTGGCGCAAAATTAAAAAAACATCCCTTATTGAGGATTATGTGTCTGATAGTAAACTGCAGTTTGAGCTTAGAAAACTAGCTAGTCTTTGCTTTGTTCCTCCTGATAGTGTAGATGACTACTACACATCGATTACAGAGTCGGAATATTTTATGGTAAACGAGGACAAATTGGCACCATTATTAAATTATTTTGAAGACACATGGATTGGGCATCTAAGCAGGTCGGGCTGCCTGAGGAAGCCACGTTTTCTTGTGGACTGGTGGAACTGCTACTCCACCTGCTTAGAAGGAGGAGCAAAGACAAACAATGCCCTTGAGGGTTGGCACAACTCTTTAAACAA